>NW_027437193.1:30553496-31158496 GCF_033239565.1 Halichoeres trimaculatus
GCTTTCATATTGTTGATTTTATCATTTGGGTTTTCTACTGTGTGCTCAGAAACACCACATGCACTTACTCTGTTTAAGATCCCCAAACTTTCTCTTTCTCTTTTTTACCTGTGACTCACAGATTCCAGCCATTTGTGTATTCTTGTAATAAAATCTCAATTTCTCCGGCTGAAAAATGTTTTTCTTGATCTTCCCTCAGTCACACTGTTACCTCTCGCTAGGTTTATCACTGTTTATGAGTGGTAGACATGCACAGTTCGAATTTGTTTGATGGGGTTTTCCAGGAGGTTCCCCTTAGTTATGACGTAATCTGCACCTGCGCCTCTTTCATGGTGTATTTAGTTAACTGGACAACTGTTTGCAGTCGTGCATGAGGCTAACACTGCAGCCAATCGGGCCGTTCCATAACAGAACGTTAGGACTAATGGTTCTCACGACTGAATGTACATAAGGGCCCTGGCTTTTGTCTCATAGGTTCCTCTGGATCGTTGCAACCTGCTGCTGTAGACCTGTTAGTTTCCAGCTGCTGTGACTATTCAATGTATCAATCAATCAAACTTTATTTGTATCGCACTTTTCATACAGAACTTTGTTTATAATGCAAAGTGCTTTACAACAAAAAATAGTAAATAAAATGAAATAGCAAGAACTGGAATAAAAAGCAGAAAATTGCATAACTGAAAAAAAAAAAAAAAAAGAAAATATACCCCCAAACCCCCCTCCCCAAACCACATTCAATATACACACATGAGACATAAAAAGAAAATTCTGACAGAAAACAGACTTAGAATCAGAGGACTGAGGAAACCTCATCTTGAAATAAATTGAGGAGACACAGGAGCTAAAACTAAAATAGTAATTCATTAATTAAAAATAAATAACTAAATAAATAAAAATACTCAAAAATACTAGAGGGTAAGATAAGTAAATTTGTAAATACATAAATAAATAATAACAACAACAACATTGAACAAATCTGGATAAATTATATGGTTAAATGAGAAAGTGTAAAATCAGGTGTTTAGTAAAATCAGCTAAAATAGGATAATAAAAGGGGAAGCATCAAACAAAGAATAAAATTCCATTTAGAAAATCTGAACCAAAATGTAGAAATAAAACAAAATAATAATAATAATAATAATAAAAGGTTAAATAAGATAAAAAATAACATTAATTAATACAACCAGCTTAAAGCCAGATTAACAGTGACCATTAACAGTCACACCACCATCATCATTATCACTATGTTGCAGAACTACAAACTCTGTTTTTTAGGTCGTTGTTAAAAAAACAAAACATTAACTTTATCAGGTCTAGATCTGATAACGTGTTTGGAAAGTGTCCTGAGACAAAATCTGAAGTGATTTGGCACTGTATAAATAAATGATAAGTTGTTCAGTCAGTTGAATCCTCAAGGGCCCACAAACAATTGTTTAATATGTAAGTTATCCATTTGGTAAAGTAAAAACTATATGTCAGATAATGTTAGCACTGCAGCTATTTGTGTCTTTGCAGTGGGGTAAACACAATCTAACCTTTAAAGCATGGTCATACTTTTGCTTTAGTGTTTACACAGTTGACAAAGTATTGAAATAACCTCAAAGAGTTGTCAACAAAAATGAAGAAGGAAAAATAAAAACACTGCAAACAAATATTTAGGAGAAATCCACTGAGACTAAAATTTGCTCTCAGAATCCAAATCCCTTGGCTGTTTTGTTGCCCAGACAATTGCCATTTGGATTTGGATGCAAAGCCATGAGAAAAGAAGATTGTGTTTTCTGTGTCACCACTGACCATCCATTTAATATTTAAGCAGCTCTGTGGCTTCCTATTAACCACGGCTTTCTTCCTCTTCCTGTCCTCATCAGAAACGGCTTTTCAAAACCAAAACAGGGCAAAGCTTGTGATCGAAGCTGGAGGAAAAAAAAAAAGCTTGGTCTCAGCCACCCTCTGTGGAAAAAAAAAATCAAAGTGATTAAAGAGAATAAGAGGAATAAACAGTTCCCAGACCAACACATTCATTATTGATGATGGACTTGTGCTTCCTTAAGACCCTGGAGAGAGCAACTCATCAGTATTCAAACGAGATCAAGTGTTCTCAAAGTTTTTGCTTCTGGATCTGTTTGCCCTCTTTACTCTCAAACTTCCGCGCTGATGGACAGTCCAGAAGAAATAAATGACAGCAAAGATAAGGACGGAGTCAAACTTTTCTGCTACATTTCCTCAAAGCCCTGGAGAAACTTTTAAATGATCATTTGGAATATTTTCAGACTCTGTGTCAGCAGCACATGAAATGTTTTTTTCTTCTGTAAAGTTCAAGGACATTGCTGACACTTCATCTGTATTTTCTTTATGTCAACATCTCATATGAGACCTAAAGAGCCATAGAGACCAGCACCAAAGTCTGGAACTGGATTTAAACCTCAGAGGGGTTAGAGAGAGGCAGAGTTTTGCAGGAGACTCTTAAGAAGGATGAACACCTGACAAAGTGCAGCTGTCACACGGAGGTCACAGGAGGTTTGAGGATGTGGATAACCAAGCAGCTTCATCTAAAGACTCTGCTGCATTTGGCAGTTTTTCTCACAGCAGTAGAGTATCTTGAAGTGTCCCACAGGGGAGCTGCTTGGATCCTTTTTTATTTTCAGTTCTTAAGAATAATCAGCCATATGTTGTTGAAGATGCAGATGTTGTTTGAAAGGCAGACTTCAGTCTTCCTAAGCATCACTGACACTTAGTGACTTAATAGATTACCAAATGCTGCAAATCATGTACAAAGCTCACAAAAATCTCCTACTGCCCAACATTGGGTGTCATTTTGTTAGAAGAAAAAGTAGAAACAATTTGAAGGGATTTGAAATATTTAAAAAAACGAGAGTCAGAACTGCACTGAAGGAACAAAGTACTATAGTCAAAGGTAACTTTTTATGGAATAAACTGGACAGACATTCCAAAGACCCCATAACTTTCAGTTTCTTAAAAAAAAAAAAAAAAAACTTATTGAAACCAACACATTAGACAAACATAGGAAATTCCAGACATTCTGAACCTTGTTTTTTTTTTTTTTAAGGTGTTTTGGGGCAACTTTCAGATTTTTTTCTTTTACATTAATATTGCATGTATATATCTTCATATAACAACATGAATGAAATAAAGATCAACTATAAGGGCAGTTAGGAAATCTATACACTGATGTATGCTCCATTTTCAAAGAGTTAAATGGAACAAACTGTTAGTGAACACCAAAAAACTGTTCATCATTTTTTATTTTTACAATTTGTTGAAAGGAATGAATGGTTTAACAATTCATGTAGTGCTGAGAATTGTGTCCAACATTTTTTTTTTTTTTTTACAGTAAATAAATCCTGATCTGCCCAAATGCCAATGACAAATCTGACCTCCTTGCTGCTCGAACTCATAATGTAGGTTGACAAATATAGCTGGGGTGTTGAATCTGGCCTCCCACAATGCCTAATGTAACCATTCCACATTTGTTCACTGGTGAGGTGGGAAAAAGACACTGTGGGGTCAAGCAAGCCCTGAAGAAGTGATTGCTTTGGACCCATAAATTTTTGGCGTAAACACTAACTTTTTATTGTACTTTTTTGTTGTTGTTGTTGTTGTTGTTGTTGTTTACAAAATAAGAAACAAAGACTCATTAATTTCGTTGCACATGTGTTTTTTAATGTTCAAGTTTGAAGTTTAATATGTAAATCAGAAACAGAATCAGAATACTCTCTTTATCCCCCGAGGGAGAAATTCCATTTCATTTACATCCCTTCCAAGACATATAAGAAAACAAACGGAAAAACAGAAATGAGATGGAACCTAGGAGCTGCCAGCTACCCAGCGCCCCTTTGCAACAGGTAAGAAATGACAACATTGATCTATGTTCAATTACAGTACAATTTCCTTCAATGGACCTCTAAATCAAATTCTGTTTTGTGTTCTTCTTCATTTTAAACTGTTTTCTCTCATGTAACATGCAGGAAATTGGAAATTACTTCTAGATATTGAAAGTTCAATATATCACAGAAAATGGGCCAAAGTACTTTCTCGCATGTTATTTTCTGACATTTTTATGGTCCAAATAAGCAAAAAATAAAAGTCCAGTCAAAAATTTTGAGCCTTAAAGGGTTCATAATGGAGCTGCATCCTCCTACATCTGTGGGACCAATAAGCCAGTCTGACATACAGTGAGTAGCCCTTTGTTTTCTGCTGTTGTACCCAAAGAAACAAGCAGTTCAAAGCAAGGTGGAGCACCTCTTTAACACTTTTTGCCCTCAGTAGGTAACAATCTTACATTAAAGAAAATGTTGATACACTAACAAGTAAATAAATGAGTGATGAGCTGGAAGGATTGAAGAGACCCCTCAATCTAAGACAAGCAAGGGTAAGTCACAAGTCCCTGTGGCTCGGTTAGGTAGAAAAACAGTAATGAAAGTACCATCATAGACTTTGAAAATATGACCTGGGCAGTGCACATGCAGTGATTAGTGCTGTTACCTCACAACAAGAAGGTTACTGGTGAGCGCTGCCTTTGACACTGTTGACCATGTGATCTTATTACAGAGGTTAGAAAACTGGGTGGGAATCTCTGGTACTGCTATAAGCTGGTTCAAGACCTATCTCGAGGGCAGGACTTTCTTTGTTGAAATTGGTAACTGTCTCAGACCAAATGGCCCTGACCTGTGGGGTTCCCCAGGGTTCAATCCTGGGACCCCTATTGTTTAATTTGTACATGCTCCCATTGGGTCAGCTAATACGCAGCTGTAATGTGTCCTACCACAGCTATGCTGATGACACTCAGATCTACGTGTCAATGACGGCAGGCGAACATGGGCCTGTAGATTCACTCTGTCGCTGCGTTGAACAGATCAGTGTGTGGATGCAGAACAGTTTCCTCCAGCTGAACTAAGACAAAACTGAAACCATTGTCTGTGGCCCACAGAAACAAAGAGAAAGGGTTATCAGTCACCTTCAGACTCTCTCTCTAAATGTGAGTAACCAGGTTAGAAATCTAGGGGTGATATTGGACTCAGACCTGATCTCTAACAGCCACATCAAATCAATAACATCAGCGTCTTTTTACCATCTCAAAAACATCACCAGGATTAAAGGAATAGTGTCTAAACCTGACTTAGAGAGACTGATCCATGCGTTTTGTCTCCAGCAGGTTAGATTACTGTCACGGGCTGCTCACTGGACTCTCAAAACAAGCTGTAAGACAGCTGCAGTACATCCAGAACGCTGCTGCTCGGGTCCTGACCAGAACCAGGAAATATGACCATATTAGTCCAGTTCTCAAGTCTCTGCACTGGCTTCCTGTGGCTCAGAGAATAGACTTTAAAACAGCTTTGTTTGTTTACAAGTCCCTTCATGGTCTAGCACCAAAGTACATCTTGGACATGCTAGAACCATATGAACCAACTCGGTCTCTGAGTTCCTCAGGGAGGGGTCTCCTGCTGGTGCCCAGAGTCAGGACTAAACTCGGTGAGGCTGCTTCCCAGTTTTATGCCCCCAGAATCTGGAACAGTCTTCCAGAAGATGTGAGACAGGCCTCAACTCTGACAATGTTCAAAGCCCGGCTGAAAACAGTTCTGTTTAGCATTGCATACAACAACTGAAAGTATTCTATCTGCACTCTCCTCTTTTAATTTAATTAATCATTTTTAATGTTTTATGATGTGATTTTATGCAATGATTTTATTTTGCCTACTGTGATTTATTTTATGTTAGCTGTAAAGCACTTTGAATTGCCTTGTGTATGAATTGTGCTCTACAAATTAACTTGCCTTGCCTACTGGTTAGATTCCCCAGCTAGGCATGTATAGGTCCTTTCTATGTACTGCAGCTTCCTCCCAGTCTAAAAACATGTTCATTAGGTTTGGGATAGACTCCAGACCCCCATGAGCAGTAAAGATAAAGAGCTGATGGATAATAATTATGGTCATAGAGCCTCAGTGATGTCATCTGTTGGTAGCTGGAGATGTGCGTTGAAGCCAAATGACGACACACTACAGCACACCAGCCTGTCTGTCAAATCAACCCAGCCCCATCTGCTCAAATCTATTCATAACCTAAACTTTTAGCTTAGCTTAGCTCTAAAAAATAATCATTTTAGTACAGGTGTTAATGAGGATTCTTGTTGAGGTGGCATTGCACTTCAGCATTGCTTTTGTTTGTCAACACCAGAGGTAACCACTTCATTATTATTTCATCATTTTATTTACAGTTGGCAGTAAGATGGCTAAGCTTTAGACAAAGTGTCATTGAGCCATGGAGTTCGAAAGGTTAAAACTTTAGTGCTACCGAGCACCCACCTCCATGCAGCGCCCTTGAATCTTCAGCCTCGCTGTCTGCACCTCACAGGGACCTCTGATCTCTCTGTTAGAGCGCAGGCTGCAGAGTATTTTCCCCGCAGGGATCCCTAAAATATCCTTCTCTGTCTCTCCAATTACTTTCCAGGCATTTAGTCACATTTAGCCTGGAGACTGCATTCAACAACTAACCCGAAACTACCTTAATTCAGTGAGAGTGACTGCAGCATCATGCCTCGCTGAGGAATTGCAGGAATGACTCCCACATGTGATAAACAGAGGAAATGAGTGAGCCGCTCCAGTCTCGGCTGGATTATGCAGAGTTCCAGTGTTTATGATTAAAGGGAAGAGCAAAAGACTTGCAGACAGAATGACAAAATAGGTTCCTCTGAGTGTGTGTGCGCGTGCATCCGTGCGTGTCTCTGTGTGTGTGCTGAGATTGTGAGACAGCGTGCACATGTGAAAGTGATTGCAGACGAGGGCAGAGATGAAATTCCGATAGGTTTGCTCGCATGAGCTCTGGGTCGCTGCCGATAATCAAAAGCAGTGAGGGGGATGGAGGGTGGAGGAGGGGGGGAGAAGAAGAAAGACAGTCAGTGAAAGTTAAGCGACAGAGAGGGGAGGGAGGGGAAGAAGGGAGCACATACATCAGTGGCTGTGACTAGCAGGTGCAGGGATAGCGGGGAGAGCAGACCAAGGGCCCGATCAAGAGAAAGATCTCATTGTTTCATCCTGAGACTCTTCCCGAGGCTTTGGCCTATAGCAGCTCGTTCTGTGATCAGCGGCAAACACATTCATCTTTTCAGCCTGCTCGCCTCTCTGAGTCTGCGTGGGCTGCAAAGTTGATTACAGTCTGAAGAGACCGTCGACTGGTTCAAATCGTCCTGCAGTAGTTAAATCTACAGACTGCAAATGCAAAATAAATAACAGAAACGTGTCACTCCACACTCCGTTCAAAGCCTTTCAACCCAGCGCTGGAGGACTTTACCAGCCGAGGATGTTTGTTATGCTTTCATGAAGACACATACTTGTACGCCTTTAGCTCAGAGAGCTGCACATTACGTAAAGCTGACTCCAGTGCCTCCATAATCCCTGACAATCACGGGTGCTCTGTCTCAACATCAGAACAAAAGACTCACATTTTAAATACATTCTACCACGTGATTGTTAGCTGTTACTGAAGCCACATATGTCCCTGGATTATGATCACAACTCAAATTTAAAAGGAAATCATATAGTGGTACATCAAAGATGAGACTAAAAGCGTCCTAGAGAGGATGTTTTAACTCATCTTAAGAAGGACAAACAGTTTGAAGAAGCTTCAATGTCTGTCTGAAAATACAGCTGTTGGGTGTTTTTTTAATGTTGGATTCTGTCAGAAGATTTTTCCTCTGATGTTATTTTACATTTGATCTGAGCACACTGAAGGAAACATAGTATTAGACCTCACATGAAATACACCAGTGTCAATCCTGAAGAGCCGGGTATACACTACAAGATAAAAGATAATTGGGCCGATTTGGGCCCAATTATCAGCAAAGTCCTATTTATTTTATGTTTTTTAATATGATCTTATCAGAGCTCCCTGTTGTGTCATGTATATTGGGTTTACTTGTATTTACCCCAATCTGCTCTGGTGTGATCATTAGATGTTCAGCGTACTATCAGACATGCTGTTGTGTCTGTGGGACCCAAAGGACGGCTGACTCATCCGGTGGATTGACGCGTTGAAAGGAACAGCAGTGAAGAAGCTCAGCTAACACAGCCATGGTACCAATGATTAAGATAAAGCATACACTGTAAAACCCAGAAGCTTTCTTAATGAAAACCATGACATACTACTACCGAGTTATTGAAACCCACAGTTCTTACTAGTTTTTTTGAAGTAGCAGTTACTTAAATAATGAAAAAATCCACGTTACTGTTGTTTTGAGTGAAGGCTGCTTAAGGAGCTACAAAGGCTGCCAGTTTCCCATTTCAAACTAAAGTCCAGGAGGTGGCAGTAATAAAAAGTAATACAAGAGAAGGTAGTTTAAACAGGTAGACTGTCCCCTTAGTCTTGGCTATGAACTCCAATTGTGTTTCACTTCGTTTTCAACCGCTCATCCAGGTCCGGGTTGTGGGGGCAGTAGTGCCACCAGCAAAGACCAATAGCCCCTGTCCTCGGCCACTTCCACCAGCTCCTCTAAGGGGATACCAAGGCGTTCCCAGGCCAGTCGAGAGGTATGATCTCTCCACCGCGTCCTGGGTCTACCTCGGGGTCTCCTCCCAGTTGGACATGCCTGAAACACCTTCCAAGGGAGGCGTCCAGGAGATATTCTCACCAGATGCCTGAACCACCTCATCTGGCTCCTCTCGATGTGGAGGAGCAGCCGCTCTGCTCTGAGCCTCTCCTGGATTTCTGAGCTACGAACCCTATCCCTAAGGCTGAGCCCAGACATCCTGCAGACGAATCTCATTTTGTCCGCTTTTATCTGTGATCTTGTTCTTTTGGTTACTACCCACAGCTCGTGGCCATAGGTGAGGGTTGGAACATAGATTGACCAGTAAATTGAGAGTCTTGCCTTCTGGCTCAGCTCTCTCTTCACCACAAGAGACCGGTATGACGTCACCCCGACGCCACCCTGATCTGTCTGTCAATCTCTTGCTCCATTTTCCCCTCACTCGTGAATAAGACCTCGAGATGAACTCCTCCACTTGGGTTAAAGACTCTCTCCCAACCTGGAGTGGGCAGTCCACCCGTTTCCGACTGAGAACCATGGCCTGAATTCAGAGGTGCTGATCTTCATTCCGGCCGCTTCACACTCGGCTGCAAACCGCCCCAGTGCAAACTGGAGGTCAGTGTTTGATGAGACCAACAGGACCACATCATCCTCAAAAATCAGAGATTTTTTTTTTTTTTTTTAGGAGTTAAAAAGAGTTAAAAAGTAAGTCACAAAGCAGGCAAAGTGAGTTTCCTATTTTAATTTTCCACTCATGCCTGCATTACCTGATTTTTCCTTGTGTAACATTTGCTTACTCATAAGACAAGGTGTTGGCAGCAGAAGCTCAGTCCATAGGGACTTGGCTTGGTAACTGCAGGGTTCTGGTTCAAGTCCCCTCATGGACAAGATTGGGAAATGAGCTGATAGCTGACGGTCACTGTCAAATCCAACTGCTCAGTGTTATAGGGTTATTAGGACAAACAGTCTACTAAATGAAATTTTAGGTAGTCATGGCTCAGCTACATTAAATATGGCTGAAATTGCTTGGATATGCCTTGGCAGTAGACGTTCACCTCCCACAACACGGTTCACAGTCCTCAAATGCATATGTACTACGTGATAGGAGCGCACTGCTGTGAAACTTGCACTTAAAGAGTGTTTTGGTATATGCCTATTTATTGATTCATTTACTTATTTGTTTATTTAGTTTAAAGCTCATTGTAAAAAATCTCAAAGTTTATTTTTACTTAAGAGAAAGTTGTCAGCCTAGCCAGAAATACACGTGACAGAATTTATCTAGTCGCTTAAATTAAGTAATTTGAGCTGCCTTAACTCAACTACAATTAGACTACATTAAAAATATAAAGTTAAAAAAAAAATCAATTTTACTCGACAAATATCACAAAGCCATACTGACGTGTCTTTCCTAGAGTGAGGTTCACTCCTGGTCTTCTTGATCTGACTGCGTAATAAATTTGTGGGCCACTTCCCTAATACTGGCATGAAGAACAGACAGAGTTCAATGAAGAAGAGGAGATCCAATGGCAGCTTCAGTCTAACATCTGTATTTGAAGTTGACACAATGATGGCACACGGACAAAACCCTCCTCTCCTCTCTATAAACCTGATGTCCTAGCCTCCTTTATACTACTGGGGCGTCCCTGAATGCATGCAACTAACTATGTATGGCAAACAAACTTTGTGTCTGTAGGTTGGTTTTTTGTAACATCTAGTCACTGAGCAGACTTTGGTCAAGACAGGTGTAGGCACTAAATATTTCAATCCTGGTGAAATGAAGAGTCATCTCAAGTACACGGCTAGGCTAAACTTGTCCAAGGGTCAAAGGTTAGCTCCTGCAGGCCCCTGGACCTCTGCAGGCTGCTCTACAGCTCCCTCTAAATGAATCCACTTTGAATGAATCCTCAACAATACTACACAGAGAAAAATGTAAGAAGCATGGGGAAATTCTGAGAAGCTTCAAGTTTTTATGCTGCTAAACATGTTTGTTTTTTTTTGACCGCACATCAGTGAGGATCAAGTGGAACCAAAATAGAACATGCTTCAGGTTTAAAAAGCTAAGACAACTAGAGCTGCTGCAGGACAGTCATCATCATCATCATCATCATCACCATCATCATCATCATCATCATTACCTCAAAGCAGCCACAAAGAGTGCGCACAAACTTTTCTGAGAGCACTCCTGGTTAAAAGGGAATCCAAAGTTAGAATCCAAACCAACCAAAAATAGTGACTGGAGGTGACATGTACAGGGTTGGGTGAGTGAAGTGACAATTCAGCCAAAGTAAAGAAAACACCAAGAACAAGAACAATATCAACAATCTGGTAAAGCCAAGTAATAGAAAAGTATTGATGACAGATAAAGACAGAAATATGTGTTAAGTTTGTATGTTATATATTTGTTAAGGCAAGGAAATTTTCTACAGATTTTATTCCGTATTCACTTTCATTTGTCCTCAGCTGATTTCACAGGAGTTTGATGGTATATAAATACCTTTTGATTATAGCATTCAGTGATTGGTTGCAGCTGGAATCGCACCAGGATGTAAATAGTTTTCAACTAATGCCATAGCTTAACAAAGAGTGAAACCTTGATATGCCTGATGCTTGGTAAAAAAAATAAAGCTCAGAGAAACTTTAGATAGAAGCCACTAAAGGTCATTTTTGGGCTGCTTTGGACCATCAGACCGCTGACAGGAGGAGCAGATTAGATGATTGCCTGCACACAGGAAGAGCAGGGACTAAAGTTGCTGTTGATGTGGTCAACAAACTTGATTCAGGCTCTTTCTGCAAAGACTGGGGAGAAGTGACACAAAGCAGCCTCAGTTTTGGCTTCAGATCAGGTTTACAGGTTTTCAAAGACCCCAGATCACACCCAAAAACCTCAGATCATAAAGAAGATATTTTCAGATATTGATTTTGTTGCCCAGCCAGTCGCTCAATTCGGACACTGAGTCCAGACATGGCTCGGGGAGCATGCCAAATATGAGCCGGGTATCTTTTGAGGCCACTTTAGAGCTGTCTACACACTTGATCCTGCTCTCTGCTCAAACAAACTCAGAACACTGTATTCTTGAGGACACTCTGTTTGGTATAAGAGCACATCACCTTTGCTAAAGTTACCCTAGAGCTCTCTGAGAACTGCCCCAAACCGCTGAAGAGGATGGACAAAGAAGAAGCAACCAGGATTACTGATGTCCACACCACCCTCACAGACTTCACAAAAGCACTTTCTCTTATTTTCCTTTTTCTCTTTAAATGCAGAGTTAGCTTTTCCCTCTGTTTACCGGTTACCTTAAAAATGAAAGCCCCTCACTGAAGAATGACTATATTTATACCAAAAATAAAAAACAACAACAAGAAAGTAAAAGTCATGCTCATCAAGAAAATAAGAGGTGAAAAATAAGCTGGCAAAATAAAAGTGCCGACTTTTTCTTCCTGACAGCGAAGCAGAGCTTTGTGATGTTGGAATTAGCCTTAAGTCAGCAGATCTTTCAAAATTAGGTTTTGAATGTGACACTGTAGATGAGTGTTTGTGCTGCTGTCTGCAGTTTTATTTATGTGTGTGTGAGTGCGTGCGTGTGTGTGAAGGAGCTGAAACAGTGGAGCTGCTTTTTTCATGAGAAACAGGCTTGGATCTGCTAAATAGGAAAGCTGTTTGTTTTGGACTAAATGGATGTGTCTGATCTACAATCCTAACAAGGACAGGCGGGATTGTGTGCATCTTAAACACCAGAGAGACCATTCACATCCCAGCTTAATGTTTACTGAAGTATGGAAGCTACTGGCTGTTAAATAAAGGAGATTACTGATGGAGTTACACGGCAGAATGAGCCTACGTTCTCTAATGTTGTTAATTTAACACCTTTATTTATTCACGTGAAGTGTTTATCATATTCAGAACCAGCTGTTAACTTCTCCAACCAACCAACCCCTGCTAAAGGAACCCCCCGCTGTGACAACCAGAGACTAGTTGATGAGGAAAATTAGCATGAGAAACAGATACTGTTAAGCCCTGGCTCTGGAAATATTTGGACAGCTTTCCTCCTCTCTGAGACACTCAGAGTATTCATGCTGCTGTCAATCCTGTTAAGGTTTCATCTTACAGCTCGTTCCATCACCATTTCTTCTTCATGTCAGCATGAAAGTGAGCCTGAGAGGTTTTTTAAGGTAACTAGTCTTGATTTCTAGCATTAAATATTCCATTGATTTGTCTGCCGGAGCTGACAAAGACACAGTTCAGCACTTAGCTATACGCCACACATAGGCAGATGTGTTTGCGTTTTCTTTGCATCAGACAACTTTTAACAATGCATGACAAAAACACGTGGCTGAAGAAACATCATTTATCTCAGTGGAAGTGAGCGCAGTGTGAAAAAGCAAAATATGATGCAGTGCAGCTCTGTGCGCTCTCCTTTAGATGTCTACATCCCTGGAACAGTTCATAGATGATGGATGCTCAGACGCTCTGTCTATTCTCCTGCCTTGACAAATATACAAGCAGAGACTGAGACAGGGATTAAAGGCGCTTTAACACTGTTCTTGTTTGTGCACAAAAGAGACTGACATCAGAGCAAAGGCATCCTACAGGAGGTGGTCTTACGAGGACTGATTATGTCTGCATGACGACATAACTGTGCATGCAAATTTGGCAAAGACACACACCAAATGTCATACAAGGATATCAAACTCTATGAGAAGACATTTTTTAAAAACTAAAAAAAACATAAAAAACTACAGCATTAATAAAAAAAATGTCTTTAGCCTGTTTCAAATACATGTTTGTTCTCTTTTGGACAGCATATTATTTTTTCGATAACTTTTTATTTATTTATTGATTTTTTAAAATGTATTACATCACAGTTGCTATGAAGGATCTGTTTTAATTGGACTGCCTCTCCACCCTCTGGCCCGGAGTCTAACGCACATTGCAGTCAAAATGTGACTTTTAACCAGGTATGTGTTTTAGTTTGGAACTAATTTTCTTTTTTCAAGTCAACTTTTTACTGGACACATTGTGACGAGGTAAGGTATTTATCAAAACAGTTGAATAGCGCTACGTTTTGAAACGTGACAACAAGTAAATGTTGTTGTTTGTATCGTGCATCAGTAGCCGGCTATATGTAGCGCTAATAGCAGCCTGGTACTAAGACTATCCATAGGCTAACTTGAGAACAAGCAAACTTTCAGTTTGTACAGTAGTTTAGTAGCCATTCATGCAGTGGTGTGCGGTCAGGGGGAGGCAGGGGAGGCAGTGCCTTCCCTAGGCTACCAAGAAAGAAAAAAAAAAAAAAAAAATATATATATATATATAAATATATATATATATATATATATATATATATATATATATATATATATATATATATATATATATATATATATATATATATATATATATTTTTTTTTTTTTTCCGGTTGTTCATATACAATTTGTCATTATAAAAAAAAACAACAACAGGAAATTGCTGATTTGTCAATAAGAAGGAGGCTAACAGAGGGGATGGACAGCGTTTCCGCTGGCTTCATGCTTGTAATGTGCGTCTGAGGCAGAGACCGTATACTTGAAATCACAATGTTTTGCAGGTTCGGGCATGCGCACTAAGGTCTCACGCTGATTAACGTGGGCATCGATGAGGCACAGCGCTTCTCTGCCTCCGCAGGTTGTAATACCGCATCCTCTTTGAGGTCTCGCGATAGTTTGTTAGTGAAGACGTTTGATAGGATTTACCGGAGGTGCCTGGCCTGTGATCTTGCGTTGTTGAGATACGGGTTATTTTTGTTTGTATTTTGCTCTTTCTCCTGTGATGTAAATCCTGTAGAAATGCGGGTAAACGTATGTTTCGGGTTTTAATTGGCATTTCGTCTTGTTAACTCCAGGACTTCAGTCTGTCCCCGAACCGTAGTGGGGAAAGCTGATCAACATTTATTTACTTGGCTCGTTGCTGGTGTCTCGGAGTCCGGGCCAAAGTGAAGGAAAAGACTAAAGAGGAGGAAAAAAAGTGCACCTTGTGCACAACCGCACATTTATTGAGGAAACAAAGACCAAAATAATGTACTCCTGCCCCACACACACCATGCATGCACTCAGACCGTCTCTCCTTCTGCTATGTCACACACACACACACACACACACACACACACACACACACACACACACACACACACACACACACACACACACACACACACACACACACACACACACACACACAGCACAGACTGTCACCGCGTTAAAGGGGTAGGGCTGGCCAGTAACAGTTTGTATTAGCAAATGTGAGCAGTGCACCGTATATATAACACACATATAGAAATTTCAACTTTAGCTGGCTGCCTGCCTCCCTCGTCATGGACCTCACCGCACGTTACTGCGTTCATATGTAGCACTACTGACAGCCCGGTGCTCTGAGACAGCACCAGTGTGATGTTGTCATAGAGACTTTGACGTGCCGTAAATCAATCCGGGTTTGCTCGACCTGATCAGGAAGCTAAGAAGTAGCATTTTGAAATCACCAATGTTGGCGCTGATAATCTCATTTTAAAGGGTGGACTATGGTAAAGCATAGATCTAGAAGGTAGACTTTTTTAAGATCACTTCTCACAGCCACTTTTAATAGTGATGAGGGTGTGGCTAATTTGATGAACAGATGGGTACCCAGTCAGTGACTGTTAAGAAACTGGGCCTCTTTACCTAATCCTAACTATAACAAAGCTGAATTGAGCTCAGCTATTTTTAACGTCACCCATCAATCCTCCTTTTGTCCAACACTGCCCCTGTCTACATTCATTTCTTGTGTGATGCACAAAGTGACAGACGAGACAGTGGATCTCTACCATACTTAGCTCTGTAGTTTCTCTGAGCCAGCATACCTGATTTTGTTTTAATAATCCATGACACACATTATGCTTTTTCTTGAGGAGAAGCAATATGTAGGGGGTTTATTTAACAGTAACTCTTTTATCAAAAGGATACCTGAAATACACAAATGCAAAGTGATTAAAAATGTTCATAACTACCGAGGCCCTGTTAACACAACAACGTTTCTTCCGAAAACTCTAAAACACAGTGAAAAACAAATTGTGTTTACACGGACACGCTGAGGGAATTAAAACGCTGTAGTAAGCATGCCAGGCCTGTAGGTGGTGCTTTAACTGTCCTGTCCAAAAGCTGCTTTTGGTAGATCGCCACTGAATTTGAGTTGAGCTGATCATCAGGGCCCAGAATTTCAAACATAATCAACCAGGATTAATCCTGGTGGATCAGATTAAACCAAGATCTGATCCAAAATTGGACATTTCAAACATCATTTCATCTTGATAATTTAAATCCAGATTTGGAAATCCAATCCTGCCTTTAATCCAGATTTGAGCCTGTGTTGGGTATTTCAAAACTTCAGTCCCAAATCTGGATCAGTTTTATCCTGAAAAACAGCATTAAATTTATCCCACCTCAGGGTAGGATCAGAGTGTGATCCCATGTTTTAGTTCCACATATACTCATCCATAGATAGCTTTTACTTGCATTTCTCGCAATCATTAGTATTAAACGATATTTTTAATAAATTAAACATCTTCATGTACAGTTTTTTTTATTGAACAGAAAAAATTCCAAATTTTACAGTTGTCAGAAAAGTAATTCAAACAACAAAAATTTCTTCAACCCAAAATTGTACCACCTCAACTTAAAGTTTTCACACTACTTTTCCAGTAACTGTATTTTTAACTAGATGTGTTCTTGCTGAAGCATGGTAAGTTTTCTTGGCTCCTTAGCAAGTAGAATTTGCTGGTGTGCTTGCTCAGTTTCCATCTTGAGGAGATTTTGGTAGGCATGATCCTCATCATGATGCCTCTTTCTGTGATGTCTTGGTGGAGGTACAGTGGGAACCTCCCCACTGCTCTGACTTGTGCTTGGCTCCCCCTCTGGTCTGTCTGTCTGTGACCCTGAGGGCGGGTTGATCCTAGGAGCAGGATGGATTTGAAAATCTCAATCCGAGAGGATCAGGATTATTCTGATCCAATCTAGCAAAGTTTTGAAATACCGGGATAGAAGGTCCTGATCCATGGATCAGGAAAGTGGGATTTGGGAATCTGGATCAATTTAATCTGGATTTAATTTTTTGAAATACTGGGCCCTGGTGTATTGGGGAATACTAAGGTCAAAAGTGGAGCAACAGATGAACATTTTGTTGAAACAGTCAGCAGATTCAGCAGATTGAGCAGATTGAGCAGCACAATCACAACATGCTAGTCTGCGACAAATGTAACAACAGTACAGTTGTATGCACTTGTGCGAAGCAGAGTGTGACGTCAGCGTTTCCACTGAAAATGCTTGTGTTTCCGAAAAATTCCACTCTGGAGGCCATTTTCAAAAGTTTGCGTGTTATGTCGACTAAAACACTGTTTCTGTGTAAATGCAAGGCCAAAATGCAACAATACTTTTGGGTTTCATCCCAAAACCATTGTCATGTAAATGGCCCCTGAGTACAGAGAACAAATATGATAAAGAAATCTCATGAAAAGCCTTTGTAACTATGTTTTTTTTATGGTAAATAGACTTTATGGACACCCTGTATATCTCAAGTGTAGAGGCCATTTTAAATTGTTTATTGCAAAGAAAATTAATTACAGTTTTAAGTTCATATGATTTATTCTGGGTATAAAATTCATTTAAATTTATTAGCTTTAAAACAATTAAGTAGGTAGTTTATGTTGATTCATAGTTTTATTTAGACCATTTGAGGTGCTTGGTTGTGGGTGGAGTTTTGTTTATTAGGGCAGTCAGTTCAGGTGTGGGAGTCAGGCTCTTTGTTTCAGGGTGAGGGGAGTTCAGGCCAAACATTTTGTGACCGCGTAAGAGAAAATGTCTTTATGTTGGATTTTGTGGAAAGAGGTTTCTAAGAACAAGAATGGAGCTTCCATCTGAAAAATAAATGGATCATGGAACAGACCTGTGAGTACTGGACTTACTTTTAAAAATGGACACACGTCAGAACAACAGCTACGGCTCCTCTCTGTCAGGTGGCTTTTAAACTCATGGCAGGGTTTGCCACTACATCAAGGTTAACCCTGCTGACAACTCTGGCCTGAGACAAATTAATTTAGTAATACTTACATGAACCTGTGTCTTAGATTTCAAACAATTTATCGAGCATGTTCTGTCTTGTTATTTTTAGTGCCCCTGTAGTTTCACAGAAGTTATGGGACCACTTGTAGGTATGTTGTTCACACTGTAGGGATTCTAATTGTGATGAAAACCCATTAATGTGCTCCCAGATACTAACAGTTAATTGAGGACTCAATACTGATTCAACTTTTTATTTATTTATTTACTTTGTAATTTTTATTATTTTAACATAAATGGAATGAAAACACCACACATTTATTTATTCATTCAGTTCTACTTTAAAAAGAAATCATATGAATATCAAATCTTTAAAATGCAGTTAAAGTTATGTTGCAGATATTGGCTACTTAAAGATGCACTCACCACTGCGCTCTGCTGCTGCTGCTCCAAAATATCCCCAATGTGGTTTAGTCTACTGATTCAGAATGCAAACTGATATTTCTGCCAAAAGTTTACAAATCTGATACAAATGGACT
Source organism: Halichoeres trimaculatus (assembly GCF_033239565.1). Classification (NCBI taxonomy): domain Eukaryota; kingdom Metazoa; phylum Chordata; class Actinopteri; order Labriformes; family Labridae; genus Halichoeres; species Halichoeres trimaculatus. The sequence continues at coordinate 30,571,636 of NW_027437193.1, forward strand.
TTTACTTTTCCACAGTGAATATTGCTCCTCTTCTCTCTGTCAGAGATGGTTGAGGTCCAGTGGCTCCTCAGGCTGCTCTCACATCTGTGCCCACTAACTGTCAGTTTTTCCACTCTCAAGACCAGCCTGAGATAACAACTCATGGTTTAACCACAGCTTTAACAGGTCTTTGATTTGATTTGTCATGGCATGTTGGAGCATTTTGTGTTGAAAAATAATGAGACTTTTACAAACCAGAATGGGTTATAATACTGATTCAGTCACCCTCCCTGTTTCATTGAAATTGTTTCTCATTGGTGGATATTCTTGCTTTGATAGAAACATGTAATACTTTCGTGATTTTTAAAAGCAGATTTTTTTATTCCGTTACTCTGAACTACTTGTGATATCTCCCCAGTGAAACCGTGACCCTTGTTTTGCCTCAGAGAAGGCTACCAGATGTCAACCAGACAGTGCATGCATCGTGTTTCAATATGACTGATAATGATCTCACTCATACCACAAAAGAACAAGAGAAATGTACCCACCTGAGATTAAGCCACAGAAAAATGTCATTTGCTCTCTGCAGAAAACATCTGGCTGGAACAAGAAAAGGTCAGTGGGAAGAAGCTAGTTCTCCACTTGAAAGGAGGACGTCCTACATGCAAAGATTTTATCATTAGGGAGACAAAACTGTGAGAAATGCCCAAAGCGTGGCAAACAAAGCTGTTCAAAAGATTAATGAAAAGGATAGGAGCTCAGGAGCAAAATGCAAAAAAAGACCCTGAGCAGAGTGAATACTGAAAAGACGGAGAATGTGTCAGACGCTTCACAATACAGCTGAAAAGAAAGAAGTCATTTCATGCTCGAACCCATCTTACAGCATCCAGAAACACAGGAACAGAATGAAGAACAACAAGGCGAAGAACAGTTGACGACATCTGCCAGGGCCTGAAAACTTGTCTGCTGTTCATGTCCAATCCAACAGCTAAAATTAGACCTTCAGCTCCTCTGTCAAGCAATGTGGATCACCTCCAGGGACTCTCCGTCATCCTAACTCATGCATCCATGTTGGGGGCAGCTGCAGTGATGCTTCAAGCTCCTGTGCTGTGCTCATCACAGTGGAACCAGACTCTGATGAAGACATGGGCCAGGAGCGGGGCTATTTCGTTTTTTAATAGCATGCTGTACCTGCAGAAAATATAAAACTCACTCTTCTATGAGGGATCTGACTCAAAAACACCCTCAAGTATGTTATTTATTCCCTGCATATCAAGTTAGCTGTGCAAGCCAAAATGTTGGATGTGCTGTGGCCAGATCACACTGATGGGTCTGGGTTTGTGTTCTAATTAAATATGACGTAATAGTCGGATGCTTGCTTACTGTTAGGACACACTAAATTAGCCAGCTAATGCTCAGGTGTCAGCCAACACAAATAATGCCTACCCCTCCACAAAGCAGACAGCTGGGTAAAAAAAAGACAGCTTATTGTCTGTTTCAATTTTAATTTTGTGATGTGAGCAGGGTGGGAAAACATTTCAATAGAGATCTCGTTGTAGTCTTGAAAGACACCACTCTGCAGGAGTCACAAGCTGTGTCTTAGTTCCTACCTTGGAGAGCACATCTGAAGACAGATTGATTACAAGCATTAAAGGCTTCCTCAAATGTGGTTCAAAAAATGCATCCCACGTTTCCTTTACCGTAGAGGTTTCATCCTATGTGGCCCAACAAATCGTGACTCCTTGCCAACAGCTACTTTCAAACAGCATATATGTGTATACATGCAGATACTTGTAAGTGGGTGCAGCTTGGTGGAATAATAAGCAGGACAAATGTCAAAAACAGAGAGACCAGGCACTTTTGGCTCAGCTGTTTAGGACCCTGTCCTATATACAGAGGCGAGAGTCCACATTGCGGTCACTGGTCTGACTCTAGGCCTTGACCATTGGCCACATGTCTTTCTGCACTCTCTGCTTCCCACATATCCTGTCTCTCTTCTGCTGACCTTTCACACAATGGCCTGCTGAATTAGCATGCTAACTGAAACTAATGCTAAGCCACATTGTTTACCAACATGATGGTAACTGAAGCTAACCGTTTTAACTTACACTGCAGTCTGTGGTGTCAAGACACAAAAGCTAAACTCTCTGAACGCTTCTCTGCGGATTGATTTGACATTACATGACAGTGTGGGATAGTTTTTATCAGTTACTTGTTTTAACAAAGCTTAAACCTTTTCTAAATGGTGCAGACCTGGAGAGAACCATTGATGCTTTTATTAGCTCAAGACTTGACTACTGCAATGGGTTGTACGTTGGTGTCTTTAAGTCATCACTCAGTCGTCTTCAGCTGGTTCAAAAAGCCGCTGCATGCTTTTAACAAACACTCGCTTTTTGAACACGTTACCCCTGTTTTCTTTGCCCTTCACTAGCTTCCTGTTTCTTTGAGAATTCATTTTAAAATGCTGCTTTTTGTTTTTAAAGCCCTTAATGGCTGTGCCCCTCCCTATCCCAGATTTGGAGTGTGTTCAGAACCCCACTAGGGCCTTACTCAGTTCAACCTAGCTCTTGCTCAAAGTCCCAAAAGCAAGGACTAAACACTGGGGTGATCGGGCCTTCTGGTTGCTGGGCCCAGGCTTTGGAATAAACTACCCCTGAGTTAAGCAAATTAATGGGGTGAGATACTTTTTCCATTTGAACTAAACTGTATATATTGTATCGTATTTGATGGAAAGCACTTTGGTCACATTGTGTGTTGTAATGGGCTCTAACTAAAGTTGATCGATTGAGTTGATGGCCACAGTCTGCCTCTGACGTTGCTTATGCCGATGTCAGTGATAATGAAAGGGGCTTTGATGACTGTCTGGAAAGATAGTGTTTTTCTTGTATAAAGACTCCATTTCCCATGATCACTAGCACCCACTGTCATAAGAACATAACTCTTACCAAGGCGTGTGTTTGTTTTGAAGCAAATGAGTGTGGAGCAGATCTTCTTTTTAACTCTACTTCTCTCTATTCTGGAAAACATTTCCCAGGATGCAAAGCAACAAGGTAAGTGTTTGTAGTTACATACAGCTGGTGTTTGAAAAAGAACAACAATCAAACTTTGTAGCGTAGTTGTTACTCACAGCCCGGTCCTGGATGACCTGACCATGGATCGTGTAAGAAGCATTTAAAAATAACCCTTTCTGACACTGATAATCTCATTTTAAACTGTGGACTATGATCAGGCACAAATGTAAGAAATTTTCAAGATCACTTGGAAATTTCTCACAGGGACTTTGGTAATAACCGCTGTCAAAAGGTTTTGACTAATCAGAGTCTAACACAGCCATGATCAGTAACACAGCAGGGTAATAAATAAAAACACCTTATAACTTTGACTGATCTTAAAAACAATCAGCTGAAGTAATTTAATGCTAGCTAGTTAGCTAGCTACCACTGGTTGGCTCGTTACTTAATGCAGAGGTAATGGCAGAAAGCTGTGGATGCAAAAAGGAAGTCCTCCATACTCCAGACTGTCTGGTATCAGTACAGACTCTGGTCCACAAAGACAACAGAAGCCAGGGTCTGTGTGCTTCACCTGAACTAAACAACAGTGTTTTACTGAAACACCCTCTCCTGTCTTCATGATGTTGGAACAGTCAGAGAAAGTTCTTGGCTCGGTTTGTATTTTCAGTCAACTTAAAAGTTTTGGATCCACTTTAGTACTCTGAGCTAGCTAGCAGGCTCACTGCTTATTTAAGAGCTCATTACCTTCCTAAATAATGAGTGCTTCATCTGGAAGAACAGTTCCATCGATTCCTGTTCTAACTTTCTGCCAACCAGCCCTCTTTACGGAGCAATATGTACAACAAGAACAGAAATTTAAGAGCTCCTGAAAGGAGTCTTAAGCTTAGAATGAAACAAATTGAAATCAATAATGATGCCTTAGAGTGGGCAATTAAAGTAAACAACCATATCAGAATAAAGAGCGGCACTTTTACAAACTTTTAACTCCTGAAAAAGCTGCATTCAACTGTCCTTACAAAACAGAAAGTTTCCATGATAAAACTATTCGCACACATAGAATCAGAATGATAGCACAACTTTGACCAGAGAGGGCGACAAAACTGATCGAACCCCAGGAGCTTTGACTTAATGCTGGTAGCTTTTCATGGCTGTTAAAAACTGTCTGCTCTGTCAAAAATCAGCACAGTCTTCACACTATGCTTTCCCATTATTTCAAACACAGATATGAAATAATAATACTGGATGTTCAGACTAAACATGGGTAGACTGTCAAACCTCTACATATTCATTTGTTCTAGAAATACTTGAATCAGTTAACCAGAACTTATATGGTGCTTTTCTCATCTTTCAGACCACTAAAAGCACTTGTCTTTTACCCATTCACACCACATTCACTCACTGATGTCAGAGACTTCTACTATAGGGACTCTCCGTTTCGGCTATCACGTTCATACTCATTCACACACCTCTGACCAACACAGGAGGAATTCAGTGTCAGGCTCACTTTGAAATATGACTGAGCTGGGATTGAACCCTCAACATTACAATGAGCTACAGCCTACAGCTGCCCTCGATGATGAAGGATCCCCAAACTGGTTCATGACACATTATGCCACGACCACACCGGACGCAAATTCTCGAAGACGCGCGTCAAATATTACATTCAAAGTCAATGCAAATACGTGTTTGGACTCAGATTCGCGTGTTGGATGCGTTTGGCACAGCATATATGGAGCGTCTGGTCTGTTTGGGGCGTCAAATGCCTCTACGCTCGATTTGAAAATATTGAACTTTAAACGCAAATTCGTGTGAGGCTGTGGTGCCGCAGCCAATCAGCAATGACATTCCCCCCTGACTTCATTGATTTGATGACGTGTGACGCTCTCGCCACCTGCTCCGGCTCCAACCTCGCCGAAAGATTGAGAAGAAGTTTGTGCGGTGTGTTATCATCCAGAGTTATATGATACAACATGTGTACTCTACAGAGACCAGAAAAAAAGGAGCAGGCTTGGGTGAAACTCGCTGAGGAGACAGGTTCTGAAGGTAAGTTCTGTGACTATTCGTTTGCAGCTGGACTTGCCTGCATGGGTCATCACTGAGTGCGACTGTGTTTTTCTCAGTGGAGATTTGTCGTAAAAGATGGAAGAGCCTCAGGGACACCTACCTGAAAGAGAGGAGGAAGGAGCAGGAAAAAAGGAGCGGGGCAGGGGCAGAGCCAGGGAAAAGATGGAAGTTCTCTGTAGTCCTCTCTTTCCTCTACCCTTTCATTATCCCCATGGTAACATGGGTCGGGGGGTCAAGGGTGAGGTCGCAGGGAACAGCCAGGCAGGGCTAGTGGAGGTGGATTACCAGGGAGAGGCAGCAGGCCCCTCAGGGATTAAGTGTAGAGGTTTGTTGAGAGATGAATTTGCGCACACATAAAGTACTGCCAGCGCGTCATCGTCAGCGCGTCGCCCCTCAACTTGTCAAAATTGTCCAGCATCCAGCCTTGGGCGTTAGCGCATAAAATTTGCCAATTTGCGTCTGGCTTGTAAACCCTCCCTATCAGGCCTCCAGAGGGCTGGCCAATCATAGACAAGAGGGTTTGTTAAAGAGACGGCAGCTTGAATGAAGCGTTTTTAAAACACCAGCAAAGAAAAGTAGGACGATTTTCTTGTCCAACAGGGGGACAGTATAAAGCCGGAGAAAACAACAACCAAGAACCACTTTTTAAAGACCCAAATCCATTTTCTTGTATTTAAAAAGTTAAGGATGAGTTTTGATGTTTTAAGAGTTGGTAAAAATAGACCTTTAAGCCAGTGAGTCATGAGAGGATGACCCTAAAATTACAGGCTAATAGCGGAGGCGTCAAGTTTTCTCTGTATGAAGAAAGTCCAAGTCCAGGTTTCTTTAGAACTTCTTCATCAGTGGAGACATTTAGCAGTATGACTTTCCCTTTTGGTTTGTTAGTTCTTGAATTAAAGCGTTACAAATGCCACCATACGATGACATCAAATGAGGTGACTTTGATCTGTGATAAGGATCCGGATAGAGAATTTTCAGAGGAGGAGTTTTAGCCTGTCGTTCAGCTGTCTGACCCGTGAACTTCTTGTGATGTTTTGCTGTTTCCTCTCTTAAAGTCTCATTTCCAAAAGCAGGCATCTGTTTGTAGGTAAAAGAGTTTTCTCTCCCTCTGCACCCCTCCAGGGAGTGGCTCCAAAGTGAGATATTTAGGCTTTCTCGCTTAACCTAAATGGCTCAGGCACCACAAACGTGGATCTGTTATCACTGCAGAATTCACCAGAGGCATGGTTGACTCCATCAGCAGCACCTTCCTGTGTATTAAAAGGAGCACACAGCTTCCCTGACTCCGGCGTCGGCTTCAATTACAGAAGAAGAAATCAATATTTGTGATTCTTCACCGTCTTCAACTGCACCCCCTCTTCAGCCTGGATGAATGTGCTGGAGTGATCTCCTGTTTCGACAGCTTCTTTGACCTTTTGCAGACTTTCAGTTTCACTTTAATTATAGTTGATTTGAATAGCTCTGCTGACTCTCGTTGCTGTAGCAACAGGGAACCATACTACTGCCACATGGCTCATAATGACGGGCTTACTTTTATTAAAACACATTTGCTATTTTTTTTCATCCTGAGACAGGTTTTCAATTACCCTTCCAGGCTCTGACCCCAGTTTTCGGGTGCCCTGGGTGGGGTGTGTCCCCTCTGTGGGTGCTTTTCACTTTTCTTTTTTTTTCTATTTGTTTTTCAAGCCTATCACATTTAACTCTGAAAACTAGGTACGTACCGTCCCTTCTCACATGTTTCTCATCACATTTTAAAACAGTGTGTTATCTTTTGCTTTATCATCTGTGTTCAACTGAGATATTTTAAGAGATTTATCACTTTTGCACAGGATGGAAGAAATATGCTGCAGTTGCAAGGATGATGAAAATTAAAAAAAAAAAATCCTGTATTGAAGTCCAAATAGCAAATGCAACAGAGGACCAGTGCTGCGAATGAAAGAAGTATGTTTCAAAAAGATAAAATGTCTGCATTAACATCAAACACAAAGCAAATGACTAAAGGAAAGCAAGAAACACAAGAAATCAATAGACAAAAGCAGCAAGTCAAATGTTTTATCCCAACTGGAAAAAGCTAGGTGCAGTTCAGCTTTTACAATATGGTGCTATCAACAATGAGCTTCAGAATTCTGTATCAGAAACAAATGGGTGATGTCACAGAGCTTATGCCCATAGATTATACAGTCTGTGGCACAGGTCCCCAAACGTTTTTTTTCTGTGAGGGCAGCGTAACTTTTTCTTTCTCCGACAAGAGGCAGGGTCTGTCAGTAACAGAAAACAACATGTTCTGTATTTACAAATGGTATCAATGTAGATATGGATTTTATCCCAGAAGATTTTATTAAGATTATATATTTGCTGTGCCCGTTAAGGGGGTCTGGAAAATACATATTTTGTTCAAGAGAACACGTCATTCACAATACCATGCACTAAACTCCATTCCCAGTGTTTGAAAGCACTGGGAATTTATGGAACCCCAAAAGATTCATGATTGAATGAATAGAATTTTTTTTTTTTTTTTTTTTGAAAAAAACAACATTTTGATAAATATCTGACAAACATGTAATATGGCCATTAAATTATGAAATAAGGTAATGGTATAAAGTATGCTTTATTATTCTTTAATATTGAAATATTATAATTGAATATTTCATAATGATAATTTTAACAATTTCATAAAAGATTTCAATTTCATTCAGAAGAATGACTTTTTATTAATACAAAAACCTTTTTTTTATTTTCTTTCTTTCTTTTTTTATTTTATTTTATTTTCTAATTATTTTTATTTTTTTATTCAAAGTCCTTTGTATTTCAAATGTTCTTTTTCACAACGGCCTTTTTTATTTCATAATGATGTTTTTCATCAGAATGACTTGGTCTGTCAATCAAAGTACATGAGGCAGAGCCAGTTAAGTGATTGGCTGATCCATTACACTAACATTGCAGCAGCACTTGCAGTATTGATTCAAACGTGGAGAGCTATCACTAATACCGAGAAGACTGAAAAGCTGAAAACGGGAGTGCATGATACGTTTGAGACAGAATGGCTGCAGGAAAGAAGTCACTTTCAGAGTTGGTCCTCAAGCAACTGAGAGTGGAGGTCTGCAGCTCGACCCGTCTCAAACTAATCGATCTTAAAGGATCAGGCAGAGGTCTAACCCTCTGGCTTTGATTGACAGACCAAGTCATTCTGATGAAAAACAACATTGTGAAATAAAAAGGCCGTTGTGGGAAAGAAAAAAAAAAACATTATGAAAAAAAAGGACTTTGTAAAAAAAGTTTGTAATTTTATAAAAGCTTGGAAAACGAACAAAAAGTCATTACTTGAAAAAATATGAAAATGTTGAAATGATCATCATGAAATGTTTAATTATAATAATTTAATATTAAAGAATAACAAAACATATAAAACATAATAACATTGCCTTGTTTCAGAATTTAATGACTATATTCCTTTTTTTTTTTTTTTTTTTAAATCAAATTGGTATTTATTGTAAAATGCTGTTTTACTCTAAGTATGAATCAGTTGGGGTTCCATACTTTGACAGTTTGTTTGGTCACATTTGGCCTTTCCATACTTATCTTTATGATGGGACTTTTGTATTCTTTGAATGCATACAGCTTCCTAAAAGATAAGAGAAACAGCCTTTTCTTTCCATTAAACAAAAAAGAAAAGAAAAAAAAAAAGAAAAGCAAATGATTCCAAATGCAGGATTTTTAACCAGCTGTGGACCAATTATTTACTTTCCTAACCTTTGTAAGACTATATAGCTCATGTACTTGTGCTTTTCCACCAGTATTATATAAATGTGCTCATTGCGGAACTACATTGTGGGACACTTGAAGAAAGGTTAGAGGTAGATGCTCCTGGGAGGTTTTAGATCACCCAGGAGAAGGATGAGAAGTGACCACAATTGAAGGGAATGCTTATGCTCAATGATAAACAGAATTAGTTGTGTGTGTAATTCGAATAGCTCAATTTAGGGATTTACTTTTGTACAGTTTAGGAATATGTTTCATTCAAAGGAAGTAAGATAAATGAATAGAACATAGGAAGGTGTGTGGTGTAACAGTTTCTCTGCAGATATGTGAAGGAGGGGGAGCTGAATACACACTTGAAGGATATGTGTCTCAGATTGCATGGCAGAGAAGAGGTAAACATCCAATGAGAAGAGGACACCACCCAAAGATGACACAACCAACATCCTTAGAGAAAACGCTGTCAGCCTTTATAAGGGTGCTGACGTAGAGAGACGGGGACAGTTTTCGTGAACTGCCCCAGCAGATTTTGTGGTCAGGGAAAGGAGCTGCACCAAGAGACTCTGAAAATGTACATTCTTGACTTTTTGTTAATAAATTGGTGATCAACTGAAAACAAGGATGCCTTCTGCTCCTCCTTCCTCACCACACGGTCTGTGTGGAAAGAGGTGAGAGGTATGGAGTCAGAATAATTAATTTTGAGATATTTTGGTGAGACAAAGGGCACTTCATTTCCATCACCTTTTAACCATTTTTATTATTGTGGGTTTTTTTGTGTGATGTTAAAATGTTGCAAAATGTTGCTAGATAATATGAATATTATTGAAAATAGTAAACAGCTAAAGAAAATACTATTTAAAAAGCCAGACTTTCACAGGCCTAAGAAAAAAAGATGATTTTGGAATTGTTATGAGAGCGGAGCCAAATAAGGGGAAGGGCCATATCAAGTTGTAGTTTGGGGGCCCCTGGTCTATAGTATTGACTTTACTGAATGAGGCACTGAATACAACAATTAAACATCTGACAAATTATTTACCACAGAAAACAGCTCCTCAGAGAGCTAAACTGTTACTTCCCCCCACTATGAATCATTTATCTGCTTAAAATAGTACTCATTAAATAAACACTTCAACAAATAACATATTAACTTGGGTTTCACTGCAAGAAATATTAGATAGACAAAGATGTGTCACTCTCATCCAAATATATTACTATTCATTTCCTGTCCTCTCTCTTCACATGATTTAGTGCCTTAATGACGGTGTGACTGCAACACCAACACGGCTTGGAGCTGTGTAAACATCAATTAAAAGAAAATCTTTATAATTTATGATTCCAACTGCTCCACCTATTAAAGGGGCGAGAGAGAAACACTTTCATCAGGATGAAAAACAAAGGATAGATGAAAAAGAGTGTTTGTTGGACCCAGCGTGCTCTCTATACACACTAATTTGATTTCAGCCCCCAAACCGGCGACTGTTGTGCAAATGTAGAGTCACTAATCCAGCTCTCTTGTAAGCAGCGTCTGAGCTTTGAACTGTCAGCCCAATTAAATGTGTTTTGTGTTTCTTACAGATGTCGACAGTGCACAGTACAGCAGGTGCAGCACATACCCCACCGTTCACACATCAACAAGAGTCACTCCACATCGGGATCACACCTTCATGTGCCGCCGTGCTCAGGCAGGCGGACTAATGAGCAGAAATGGTCCAAATCGTCGTGTGAGCAAGGTTCTCCATACATTTTTAAACAAGCTGTAGTGATTGATAATTTGGTAAGAACATCAATAATGTATCAACATGTGTATAATGAGGCTCCCTGGCCCAGAATCATGTCATGATGCTGTGTGTGTTTGTGAAAGGGGGAAGGTAAGAGGGAACCTGAGGGTTAAGTCACAGAGTTGTTGAGTATTGAAGACAAACGTGACGAGGTGTGAAACGTGCCTGAGCTCCACTCTTTGTACTACGACTTGGAAATGCAGAGTGAAGCATTAGGGCAGGAAATGAAGCACCTGCTGGCTCTTCCTCCAGTTTGTTTGATGATGATTGCTGAGGAGAAGTGATTGTAATTAGCCTCCTGACAGACCTGAGCCTCAGGACTCAAATTATGTTCACAGGTTTAGAGTCTCACTCATAAATGCACCTGGAACGACTGTGACAGCTCAGTCATTGATGTGCATCAAAATTACATCCTCTGCTCCTGAAGCTCCTGTGTTTGGTGAATCAGTCAAATATTATATAAAGACCGCAACAGTCTGCTCGTGCTTGGACCTTAAGTAAGGAAAAGTTAGACTCATACATAGTCGACCTATTTTATTTTGTTACCCAGTCTGTGTGTCTGTGTGTGTGTGTGTGTGTGTGTGTGTGTGTGTGTGTGTGTGTGTGTGTGTGTGTGTGTGTGTGTGTGTGTGTGTGTGTGTGTAGAGGATTGGAATGTTCTAAATTGGTTGAACCGTTGATGATGCTGGATGCTGGATCCTGACACATATTAGCTCCTATGAAACATTTTTTAAAAGGAATTTAAAACTTGAAAACAGATAAAAAAAAAGAATTAGAAAAATAAAAAATAAAAATACAAGTTTGATATGATACTGGAAAGAATGATTAAATCTTTTTCACAGTTATATGGTATCATCACTGACATTAAAAAATGTCTACAGTACATCAGTGGCCTTGAGTCCAATAAACCATCTGCATGCTGGCTGCAGCTTAAAGAACTGATTTGACCCCAAGAGCCTCATCCGCTCTGACTGTCTTGCAGTTAATTCAGCTGCCACACTTGCAAGGCCAGCTGCCTGAAAAAAGGACACGTTTACCTGCACTCTCTCTTAGTGTTTGTCTGCTGGGTGTCGAGGTAAAGCCAACATTAAATCGTGTCTGTCTGTAGGTGCCAGGCAGCTTACAGCGGCTAACAAGCCGACTGCACGTCAGGCTGATGTTCAGATAAGAAACACAGCAGCAAGAGCTGATGAATTAGTGCAAAGAGTTTCTCTGCAGAGAATTGGTACTCTGCAGTTTGGCCTTAACAACCCACAGAGTTAGCTGAGATTTTAAAATGTGGGCAGTTATGGTATCCAATAAATCTAGCTGATTTTAGGAATCAAATGATAGGTTTCAATCATTAGTAATATTTTTGTATTTAATACATTTAAAAAAAATACCAACAATGCAAAAAAATGTAAAATACACTGAATCTGAGCCTTAAAGATGAGGATTGAAAATACCTCATGTGTGACAGTGTCATGTTAAATGCTAAGATGATGATGATGACGATGATGATGAGAATGATGATAATAAGGAGAATGATGCTGAGGGTAATGAGAATAATGATGTGGACAAGTAGGAAGAGGATGATAAGGATGACAAAAAATATGGGAAAGATAATGTGGAAGACTAGGATAAGAATGCTAAGGCTGACGATTATAAGAATGACAAACATGATAAGGATGATAAGGACAAAGATGATATTGTTGACAAAAAATGGTGAAAATGTTGATTTAGATGGTGAAGATTATGAGGATGATAAGGTTTAGGATCAGAATGGTAAGGATGACAACAATGATAAAAATGATGAGGATGAGAATGGCAAGAATAACAATGATGATGATGACGATGATGATGATGAGAATGATGGTAATGAGGAGAATGATGCTGAGGGTAATGACAATAATGATGTGGACAAGTAGGAAGAGGATGATAAGGATGAAAAAAATATGGGAAAGATAATGTGGATGACTAGGATGAGACTGATGATAAGGCTGACGATGATATGTATGTCAAACATGATGAGGATGATAAGGATGAGGAAGACATTGATGACAAAAATGGTGAGAATGTTGATTTGGATGGTGAAGACTATGAGGATGATGAGGTTTAGGATGAGAATGATAAGGATGATGATAAGAATGACAAACATGATGAGGATAATCAGGATGAGGAATATATTGTTGACAAAAATGGTGAAACTGTTGATTTAGATGGTGAAGATTATGAGGATGATAAGGTTTAGGATGAGAATGATAAGGATGACAACGATGATGAAAATGATTAGGATGAGAATGGCAAGAATAACAATGATGATGAGAATGATATGGACGAGAATGACGGTAATGAGGAGAATGATTCTGAGGGTATTGAGAATAATGATGTAGACAAGTAGGAAATGGATGATAAGGATGACAAAAATTATTGGAAAGGTTATGTGGATGACAACTATGATGAGAATCATGAGGATGAGAATGTCAAGAATAACAATGATGATGGGAATGATGTGGATGAGAAAGATATTGGTGGGAGAAATGATTTGGATGATGAAGATTATGAGGATGATGTTGCACACTGGCCGTATAGTTCTTTGTATGGGGTCTTGTGGCGTTTCAGTGTTTTTACTGGCTTGGTTAACTGTGAGAGCGAGTTTATTTTGTGTTTAGACAGGTCAGGAAGCTGTACCAGGAGGAGATAATGAAGATGAGGATGGATTCGATGAGAGACCGATAGACCAGAGTCAAAACATGGGTGCTGACACTGTAGGTCCTTTGCTTCCTTAGCAGGTGGAATCACTGTTGACTTTTTTGAAGATGGTGTCTGCATACTGGGAAAAGGAGAGGCACCTGTCCAGTTCAGTTCCCAGGTCCTTGAATGACTCAACCTCCTCAGCAGGCTGACCCTGGATGCTGAGTGGTTTGAAAAGTGCTGTTGCTGACTCCTCTGCCCCCACAACACAGCTGCTTTGATTTGCTGATATTCAACTCCAGAGAGAGCTGGTTGAATGTCTGGGCCAGGTTTTTAGGATTAAAATGTGGATGATTAGAATAATAGTGATAATAGTGATACTAGTTGGTCTTTATTTCATTCATGTTGTTATATAAAAAGATATTTACATGCAAAATGTAAAATGAATGAAAAGGACCAGAAATAAGAAAAATCTTATTTCATCTGCCCCCTCTGAGGATAAGGATGACAATAATGATAAGAATGATCAGGGTGAGAATGATGAGAATGATCTTTATTTATCAGTAAACCAGATATTGTAGTGTGTTATGAGGTGAGTGTTTCTGGATTCCTCGTCTCCTTTGGACATATGGTCTCAGGCCCTCCAGCTCTGCCTAGCAGCAGCATCTCCTTTCTCTCCTTTCCTTTTTCCGTTTTCCCTGGGTGAGTGTGAATGAGGTGTGTGGAGTACAGGCATGTGAGGGCAGTTGACGATCAGTAACTCTCCAACCTCTGCCACAAAACCAGACAGCGACCACAACTCTGATCCGGCCCTTTGCATAGACACACTTCCTGCCTTCCCTGCCTGCTCTGTCAGCTCCCCCGCCTGACTTTCCAACATCCTCCTCTCAGCTCAGCCCCGCCACACACCTCCTCAACTCACCTTCCCTCTGTGCACTGAGGCCTCCTGGTAGAGTTGAGAGTTAAGTCCTTTTGTTAAAGTCTTTGTAAGCCTTTGCTGTTTGTAGACTTTTGTTTTAGCCCTGTGTGTGTGTGTGTGTGTGTGTGTGTGTGTGTGTGTGTGTGTGTGTGTGTGTGTGTGTGTGTGTGTGTGTGTGTTTTATTTCAGTATCTGCTGGTCTGTCTGTTGTCTGCACCTGAGTCTCTGATCTGCCCTGTGACATACAGGACATATATCTGAAATTAAATATATCAGTTAATCCCCTCTGAAATAGACTGTGTGAACCTGAGCATAGTTATAAGTTACTACGTTAATCATAAATGCTCTTCAGTGGCATTTGATGTAGTTATCCTCTCTCCACCATCTTCAATTAGTCCAAAATGCTGCTGAAAGGCTCCTGACCAAGTCCACCTGGATGACTCACATCACGCCAATTTTAGCCGCTCTACATTAGCTTTCAGTCAAACTAACCCCAAATTCACAAATTAAACTTGTGCGCAATGCTGCATCTCTGGATGCAGCGCCATGCATCGCCCAAAGCAGCTGGATACTAGAGATCGCAAGTTCACAGGAGATCCACATATTCCTGCAGGAATCCCACCCATGACAATGTAAATGCATGGCGATTAACTAGCATGTTAAGCTCACCTGGTCCACCCAAAACTTCAGCACCCTAAGTCCATGCCTTCTCCTTTCTGTTAGTGTCTTTATAGAAAAGATGTGTTGTGTTGTGTAGAGTTATGAAGTTTTTCACGTCCAGGATTAACTTTCCTCCTCTAAAACACCAGATTTCCTCTGGATATGACCTACTGATGACTTCTAGCCAGGTACTAGAGACGTAGTTTTGATGAACAAGGATAAGATTTCTGATCGGGAGCAAGAACATGAAGCTTTATTATGAAATGACTGGATACTCTGATCGTTTTTGCGTCTGATTTCCTGTTTGGTATGATCTGCTCTGTAGAGATTGATGCGTTTTTTCTGCAGCGCAAACCAGTGACAAAAGACTCATACTGAAACAGCTGCGCTCAGTCGTTGGTGATTGCAGCGCTGGCAAACCACAGCGCGTGCTGTGTGAATGCAATGATTGACTAAAGTGGTTTCTAAGAATGGCGCTCATCCTTTATTTGTGAATTGGGGCTAAGGATTCATTTCAAGGTTCCTGTCCTTGTGTACAGAGCTCTCCATGGTCAGGCCCCTGAACATATTGATGACCTGCTCAAGGTTATAATAGTTTTGGATTTGTTATTATAGTATAGTTTAGTTTTAGTTAGTTTTGAATTTTTTTTCCATTACAGTTTAGTTTTAATTAGTTTTAGAGCGGGCATTCTAGTTTTTATTTAGCATTGATTTTTGAAACAAGGCTTAGTTTTAGTTTAGTTTTAGTTTTTTCATACCTTATTAACCAGGTGCAGGATTCAAAAAGGTCAGAGTAAATATTTTGAAATACTGTTTATTTTCAAGTCCATCATAGTGCTCACTGCTCAGTCAATGCTGATACTGAACTGTTGGCTGCTGCCTTCAACACAAAAAAATAACATAAACTTAATATAAAAAATATAAACATCAATTATACAAAAATAATGTTAACCTAAATTACATAAAACTAATATATACTTAAACTATATAAAACAATATAATATGAGCTTAAATCTTTAGAAACTTGGACTCTAACAAGAAAGACAGACTTAAATACATTTTAAGTCAGACTCACATGCAATTAAACTATCACAAATGCTCTAATTCATTGCTCCACCACGTTTCGTCGCAGCACAGCGCACAGACAGTCAGTGCAGTAAACAAGCACGTCCCAGTACGTCACTATGATGGTGCTGTGCGGCACTGACAACTGCCTAAAACTGTTGTAAAATTGGTTTGGAAAATGTGTCGTATTAATTTAAATCCTGAAGGCTATTAATATTGTCAGAAACTAAAACTAAGGGCATTTCTCTATAATTTTACTTAGTTTCAGTTAGTTTTGTGAACACAAGATACAGTTTTAGTTTACTTATGGTTTTTGTTTTCTTTTTTTGTTTTCATTAGTTAGAGTTAACTGCAATGTGTTTTAAATTTTAGTTTTCGTTTTTAGTTTCGTTTCACTTAATTATTATAACCTTGGACCTGCTCCACTCCTACCTCACCAGTAGGTGACTCAGGTCTTCTGACCAGAACTTGTTGGTTGTCCCTCGTGCCCGTCTAAAAACTTAAGAAGACTGTTTGAAGTGGTGGCTCTGACATTGCAGATCTTCCCCCATCTCGCTCAGCTGTCTCTGTGCTCATTTTTTATAAGCTTTTAAAGATGCTTTATATAGACAGACCTTTGACTCTACCTGTAAAAATTAAAGTTTGATTATTCTATTGTTTGACTGTTTCTTTCATTGTTTGCAATGTCTTTAACGTCTTTTTTCTTCTTTTTTTTTGTGCTGTTATTTTTCCAGTGAAGCACCTTGAGATTCTGTTCTACGAAAGGTGCTATATTACATAAAAATCCTTACATACTTTCTATAAATGTTGTATTGTATCAGCCTGTTTGGTAATATTAGCTTCTGTCCAGTGAACACCTGAAACTGGATCAAGTCACGCCACATCCTGAGCGTACAACCAACAAACTGAGATCACCTGTCTTCAAGCTGGAGTTATATTTCAGAGAGAAAACATTGAAAGCAATCATGTCCCAACACTTTACCCCTGAACTGACTATTTTTGTACGTCTTTGACCGACTGATGACTCCCTCAAAGATCTTTCTACATGCTCTGCACTGTTTTGCCCTCTGTGAAAACTTGCTTACTCCCAGAAGAAACATTTTCTCTTCTAATAGAGGTAGGAAGAACAAATAGCTGGGCTGAACTAATTACTGTAGGAAACCAGCCAAAACATCCCCCACTCTGTCTCCACTCCTGCTCGCGTGTTTCACACACACACACACACACACACACACACACACACACACACACACACACACACACACACACACACACACACACACACACACACACACACACACACACACACACACACACACACACAAACTCAGCGCAGATAATCTTCCCATGCAACTACTCTCACACTCTTCCTCCTGAGATCGGACCACAGGGAGACTTTCTATATGTCAGCTTTGCAAGACGGATGGTCGACATCTGCCACAAAGCCTCTTCGGACGTATTACCTGTGACACCAAACAATAACCTCCATATACACACTCAAACACATGTGAACACACACACACACACACACACACACACAGGGGAAAAGGCACATTGAGCCTGCATGCCTGGCCTTAAACGGCCTGCCAAGGCCTGACCTTCTAGTTACGACCATGATCACCCCCATGGGCCTGGGAGGCATCTGGCTAGGTGGCGCACATATGTGTGTGTTCTGCCACACGCGTGCTTGTGTCTGCTTCCCTGCATGCTTGTTGCCTGTTTGCATGTGTTAAGCTGTGTGTGTCATTGCATGTGTGCTAGAGTGAGTGTGTGTGTGTGTGTGTGTGTGAATCTCTGGCATGAGGAGTGATGCCGCAAGGAGCCTGGACAGCATCAGAAGGGCCGGTGTGCCCCCAGAGTTTGACCATCTGTGCGTTATTGGTTGTCATTAAGGTTTCTAATTTGGAGGTGTCTTGGGGATTAGCCAAACGAGGGCAGAAAATGTCATTACGCTGTTCCTCCCGCTGAGCTGCCGTGACCATATTTACATATTTATACACCTTAATTGTCTTTGCCTTGCTGCCGTGACATTGAGGAAGCCAAACTGTAGTGTGAGAGGCGATGGAAAGAGGGAGAGTGAGGAGGACACGGTGGAAGACACAGCTCAGGATTTAAATGAAGAAATCACCACTGAGCAGACGGGGGAGAGCAACAAAAGGCAGATGTACAAATCTGAAATATACGAGGAGTAAAAAACTGATTTACAGCGCACATGCTATAGAGCTTCTTCCTGTAAATTTCGCCTCCTGTTCGAGAAAAAAGAAACACTGAGCTAAAAAAAAGAGGATTTTTTCAGACACTGTATATCTCAAGGTTTGGAGGCATTTTAGCAGTGAAGCCTCTGCGTTGTTTCCAGAAGAGGTTTGCCAGAAAGGAACTAAGACAGCTGTTCAGTGACAAACAACCCTAAAATAAACCCTGAGCAATACATTATTAAAAACACTTGTTTTATGATGTTAAATAGCTTCATTGTGTTGAGTTCAGCCAATGTTTTTCAGGAGAGGAGCCAAAGCCTTCCTGAAAAGTCACAAAGTGCTGCCAGATTACGTCTGCCCTGATTTGTGGAGTCAAATATTTTGCACGAGGTTGGACAATAAAATTATCTGTAAATAAACTGAGCTTCTTCATTGGCTATCTTATCAAATATAGGATAGTTTACAGTACACTGAATGAGTTTTTGTGTGAATTTTGATCACTGGACATGGAGGACAGGACAGAGACAAGTGCAAAAGGTATAATCACACAAACACCACTTGAATTTATATATACAAGGAATCCATGTATTATTTAATCAACTGATATTCAATCATGAATCAAAAAACAAAACACTGAATCATTCCTCATTCTTCATTTTTCGAACTAAATCAAACAAACAAAAAATCATTATTTTTAATATCCTGTTAGTATAGATCAAATAAAGAGAAGTTGAGTTGTGGGGCAAAGGCTATTTGCTTTGTCCAATGATTGTGTGTGATGTGGTTTACGGAGTAGCTTCTCTGTCAGTAGATGAAGGTGGCTTGATGGTCGTTGCATGTGTGAGGATGGACAGCTACATTTTATTCAAAGGAGCTAAATGAGTGACTCTTGAAGATGACATCATGACAACTGAAAAAAATTGTCTGGATAATTAAGGTATGTATCTTTCTAAAATACGCCATGTGTTTCTTGTTGAGTTGCAAAACATGCTGGATTCTAGAAAAAAAAGTATCTTTTTTTTTTTTTTCAAATGGGAAAAGTATCAAAATGAAGTATTTCATTGTTTTGTTTTTTCAATCATAATTGGATATTGATTGAACAAATGATACACAGATAACAAGGGGGCAGAAAATACGGATTTATAGATGATTAAACCATAAGAACTACTGTAGCTAGGAAAAAAAACGAGTTTAAAAAAGGCAAAGAAATCATTTTATTGTAGGGGAAACATGTTTCTTCTGTGCACATGGCACTTGACTCTTTGCATCTTGAATCTTGAATCCAATCTTGTCTCATGCCCAGTGTTGGGTGTAATGAGTTACAAAGTAACGGGTTACAGTAACATACCTACGTTTTTGGGGTAAAAAGTAGTGTAACATGTTAATACTGAAACTATGGTTACGATACATAGTTCCTTTTTCAGTTGGGCACAACATTACTTTTCCCAAGGACCGATTTGACAGCAACACTGCCTCAGCTGTGCAAATGCTCAATAGTTGCATGCTCTCATTCTACACTGAGGCTAGTACTCGCAATAGCATGCAGAGAGTCATCATGGAATTATTGTTTTTCTTGTCAAGTGCTCTGTGGCACTTTTCAAAATAAAGAGCACAAGAGAATTATCTGTTGTCCTCCACAGTAGAACTTTATAAAAGACAATACACATTTAGGAAATGAGATGGGTTCTGCCTTAAGTTAAGCACCATGAAAGTAACGTGTAACGAGCAAACACTGCTCTTTAAAAAGTAACTTCCCCAACACTGCTCATGTCCTGGATCAGTTGTCATTATGTAAGTATAAAAAATCATGGTTACTTTTTGGCTTTTCTGCTTAATACAAGAAGATTTTCATCTTACTAACCAAAGTTAAGACATTTATAAACTGCTGCCTGAAGAAAATACGTAATGCTTCCCTTTACATTTATACAAAAGTATAACCACATTTTGTTCTAGATCTTGACTTGTTGGAAAAAAACTATCAAACCAACATCAGCAGGCAAAAGCTAATGAGGTGGCAGTTGGAGGACAGTAAAAAGCTTTTAAGGTCAAATGTGCTTTTTTTCACGTTTTAGATAAATAAGATGCCCATTTGTTTGTTCCCTTTTTACTGTCCTTCTGTTCCCCTTGTGGTAGCTGTGTATAATTAACACCGTAAATCCACATTTTTTCTCATACTGGTGTTATAGAAATAAAAAGGCAACACTCATTTCAGCCTCTGTCTGAAACACTTTGATTAAGCTGCTGTCCCTCTCAGCCTCCCTGCTCCACAAACTCCCTTCATTCTGATTGGACAGTACTCTGCCGGCCTGTCGAGATGTTGGCAGACCAGCGGCGATTGCTCTAAGACTGCAAGGGAAGCTCAGCTTCCCCTAAAATGTCCCCCTAAAAAGAAGTGATATGTACTGCTGCTTTCGTGACAAAATATGCACTAGAATTCCTTCATCTTTTGTTCAGGTAACTGGCTCCACCTCCTTCTCATTCATCCCTGCTGCGTCTCGTCTATAACACAGTCAGACGCTAAGCGTCTTCTGACTTTAGCAGAGAGGCGTAGAGAGGGTTATTCGACCATAGAAACTGGACGGTCATTGGATAAACGCTGGGCTTTGTCCCACCCATCGGATGCTGAGCGTCTCTGGGGGTCTATGAGACAGTGGGCTGGCCTGGACGCTGGGCTTCTGCATGATGATTGGATGATCTGTCTGAGGCTCAATCCCTTTTGATTGACAGTGAAATGAGCCAGTCAGCGATCTTGACCGGAGCATCGTCTGAGTTTTACAGTCAGTTGTTTTGGACTGATCCGGAGGCTTTATCGATCTGCAGCGAGTTTACCTTTCTGAAAAACGATGAGCGTTGTATTAAAATATTCTCTCTCTTTTCACCAATAAGCACTTACAGCTACAGCTGCGGAGCTTCTCCCCTTGTCACTCACACTTACAGCCTGCAGGTGTAGAGAGGAGCTTCTCCTGTTTAAAGTGGCTCAAGTCTTACACCCGCAACACAATGGGCCAAGGCTGTTTAAGCAGTCTAGCTCTGCTGGCCATTGAGAGAACACTGGTAAAATCCCTGGAAAAAAACACCTGGTTGGTACGACAGGGTCACAGATCATTTTCTTGAAAAGGGACGGAGAGTAAATTTACATTTAATTAAAAAATGAGCTTCCCCAGCAGCCGCCACTGAGGCAGACCCTGGTGTTTGAGGCCCACTCAGTTAGAAGATCCTTATCGGATGACCTCATCAGTTCAGTGAGTCTCGTTAAGATCCCTTGCTTTTCTTTTTTTTCTTTTCTTTTTCCTATTGATTAATTAATTAATTAATTAATTATTTTTTTATTTTATTGTTATTATTTTTTGAACTTATTGCTTTGATCAGTTTACGGACTGATTTAGGGATTTTTACAACAAATGGAAATGTAGAGGTTTGAAAATCTGTATACATTTAGTATGGCCATCGAGCATTGTTACTTAATGTTTGTCATTTAAAAATGTGAAAGCAGAATACCTCCTCTTTAAACTATTACCATCAAAAGTCTGAACTTGGCTTAACTTGGTGTAACGATTGGTCCTGCTGCCACACCTATCCTGAAGTGTGGAGGTCAGATCTCACACTGCTGCGTGAAGTCACTTCCTTCCACAAAAAAAAAATTTAACAGTGAATCTACAGTGCTGAGGCAGTCGTCTTCAAACAGTAATGTAGTTGTAGGTTTCTGAAGTTTCCTTGTATATCAAAGACTGTTTTGCTCTTCTCTCTCTTCATTTCTCATTCTGTTTGCCCTTTTTATGGACTGCTGCCTTCAGAGAGAAGAGAATAATGAGAGAAAAGCAGGTGTGCCATCACGTTCTATTTCAGGTGTAATTAGAGAGGAAATAACTTCAGTGCCGTATGGAGTATTCACTGCAGTAGAATCACACTATTATTGTTGACACCAAGGAAGGCGCCCAGAAAGAAGGGAGGCACCCAGCAGTTAACACATTCATTACTCCATGCAGATGATGATATTTACACCAAACAATCATCTGGGGGAGGTAACTTATCTTCAACAGCTTTGCATGATAATCGGTGAGAGCTCATTATTTATTATTATTGCTAAGGCTTGAAATGCTTTTACTGCTGTGAGCTGGTATCATCTGTAGCTCTTTGTGTTGCTGTGTTCATGTGCCTCTTTCTGACTGTAAGGCTGTTTCATCTGCTGGTTTTCCTCAACCTGATTCCAATCCCTCTAATTAGAGATGCCCACACGTTGCTGTGTTCCTGGCAGTGGTAAAGACGCTGGATCAGATGCAACCTGGTTTGCTTTGGGACATGTTGCTGCATCACAAAACCTTGCCCTGTCCTGATGGATGAGGTCTGTCCCTAAAAGAATGAGGTGAGCCAGTTCTAGAGCGAAAACCTGCCCATTAGCCTCAATACAAAGGTATTTCATCTGTCAATGTATGGGTGGGACTGTACGCAGCACTCATAGCTGACAACATCAGAGTGTGAGACCCTGTCCAAATTGGACTCTAAACTACTGATTAGTAAATGAAATAAACAAATGACTAAGACAATACTCTTCCGTATCATCAATTTATGATGCTGCTTTCACAACAACCAAGGTTAACTAACAACATCTAATTTAGGGTCAATCCCAATAGTTATTCTTAACCCTTCCTCTTTGTCTTACCCCTTCATCTACCCCTTCTACTTAGCCCATGTAACACAGGGCCAAGAGGAAAGGGTAAAAAAAAAAAAATCTCTTAGGGTGTATTCACACCTGGATCGTTTGGGGCAGTTGTTCCAAAACAGTTAGTACCCCCCCCCCCCCCCCCCCCCCGAAACCCCAGTGCGGCATATGTGATCACAGTAATCACGCTCGAACACAAATGTCCCAGCAACCGGCACAACAGACTTATAAGTGTTGCTCACACTGTAGTGATGGGGGCAGTAATGAGCTCAGTTGACAGCTGTACAGTCAAAACAGTAGAAGAAGAAGGAGTAGGAGATTCAACCACAGCAGAAGAAGAGAAGACCAAAGACTTGAAGAAAATGAATTGTGGGCTATTGAGGGCAGTGAAGAAATAAAGTCCCTTATCAAAATGCCTTAAAGCAGTCAGGACACTAAAAACTACATATGTTGGCTATATAACGCACACCACTACATGAGCCAGACAAACAAGGCTAACTAGCCACACACACTGTTGATGCTCCATGGCTATTCGCTGGTAAGAACATGAATAAGTGAATGCATGAATGAAGATAGGGAAACTCCAGGCCTTCCGGGTATGACTTCTGACCAACGCGAAAAAAATATGGATCACACATGGCATTTGGACAGCTTTGGACAGCAATTGACTTTTGCCTTGTGAACGCAGACGAACCAAGTGACAATTGCTACAACTGTATCATTTTCCCCCTGAATCGGAACATAGCAAGTGAGCCATAGGTGTTAAAACACCCCTATGGTACGGCCACATCAAACACGAGTTTGCGGCGAGATTACATGCAAAATCAATGTAAAGACGCGTTAAGACGCTAATTCGCCTTGGGTGGCGCGTTTGGGGCGTTTGTGCGTTGAGTTTACTGATGGAGTTGAAAATATTGACCTTTTGACGCAAATTCATGTGAAGGCTTGCCGCGGCCGCCAATCAGCGATGACATTCCCCCACGACGTCATTGATTTGATGACCTTGGGGGGGAACCCCCACCTGTCACCTGGAGGAGAAAATAATCTGTGCGGTGTGTCATCATCCAGAGTTATACGATACGATATGTGAGTACTCTACAGAGACCGGAAAAAAAGGAGCAGGCTTGGATGAAAGTCTCTGAGGAGACAGGTTTTGAAGGTAAGCTCTGTAAATATTTGTTTCCAGCTGGATTTGCCTGTACGGGTCATCACTGAGTCCGACTGTGTTTTCCTCAGCGGAGTTTTGAGCCTGATAGAGAGGAGGAAAGAGCGGGGCAGGGGCAGAGCCAGGGAAAAGATGGAAGTTCTCTGCGGTCCTCTCTTTCCTCGACCCCTTCATTATCCCCAGGGAGACCTCCAGGAACATGGGTCGGGGGTTCGGGGGTCAGAGGTTTGGGGGTTCGAGGATGAGATCGCAGGGAACAGCCAGGCAGGGCCGTTGGATTACCAGGGAGAGGCAGCAGACCTTGATTGTGATCTCCAAAGCTTTCACACACTCTCCTGTCATGCTTTTGAAACCACAGCTCATTGTTTTTCAGATGCTCTTTTGGGCTTTCGGTCTTTAAATGAACCGGCTCTCTACTCTGTATGCGCAGTGCCACGCTAACGCGCGTTCGCCCCTCGGCTTGTCAAGATAGTCCAGTGGTGGGACTTGAGCATTCACATGGCGCGTTACAGGTGATTCACACGACTAATTCGCAAGTTTGCGTTTCGTGTGGCCGCGGCATTTGAAACAAGATGCCACTCGATGCCCTGTACGTCATCAACCTAGATGGTTGCTGGCTGTCGTAGTCACAGCAACTGTTTATTCACTGCCAAACAAAACACATTTTTTACAAACTAATGAAAAACTGATGCCAGATTAGGATGAAAAACTCACAGCAAACAGTCATCACCATGACGGGCTGCATAACATGAGTTATAAGACAGCTAAGCTGTGAAAAGTGAATGCTAAGCAAAGGTTACAGAATTCAGAAGTTAATGTTTTAGCTTCTGAATACCGTAGCATTCACTTTTCAAAGCTAGTGTAGCTAATGCAGCTCCAGAATGCAGCTTAGCTGTCTGACCTTCATGAAACGCAGCCCACCGCAGTGAAGTCTGCTGCAAACCAGTCACCTCGGTCTGACATCATTGTAACTATTATTAGCTCTAGCTCTAGCTGTCGCTATAGTGATGTTAGGTATTTCACGAGCTATTTCAAAATACAACCAGCAATTCTAAACATAACAAATATTAACACGAAGCAGCAAAGGATTAGGTATCTGATAGAAAAAATATCGCTATCATAGGAAATTTGTCATACCCCTGAACTTGGGGTTCAAACAAGGTCTCAGTCCGTCTTCATTCTTCTTGATCTTTCGGAGAATTGGGACATCCCTTCACCACGCATGCACACCAAAAACCAAGGAATAAGTGGCCTTTAGAATAAGCCTATAGAATCCAAAAAATGTATTTGTTAAAACTACAACTTTTATTAATGACATCATTATGATCACCATCCGTTTTTTCAAGTTTAGCTGCTTCTTGAGCATCCGCCTGATGACCATGACCATCAGTCCTCCCCCCAACGATCAAAATAAAATACTTTTAAAAAGCATTAGGTATAGTTTTTTAATTCTTGCCATATCCATCTGCTTCTCAGTGATACAATAATCTAGATTCTGTTGTTGGTGATCTTTAATAATAGTGAGATGTTGTTGTTACATCATGATTTGATGCTAAAACTATTACAGTTCTTTATTCAGATACATTTGGGATGCATGAATCACTTGAACCATTAAGCTTTATCTCTATACAATACCCTTTAACTATTTAAATATAATTTATCTGATACCTTCCCATCACTTAAATCATGTTTCTCACAGTTAGATATTATCTCATTAAAGGTAAGTAAACCTCCTGCTGAATTCTTCCTCTTCTTTGAAAGAAAAGATTTTCCTCTGTATCTCCACCTAAAACTATCAGCTAGAATCTAACATATGCCTAACTTTTACCCATGATACTGTGATGGTAACTACCCACCTCTTCATTAGAACGTTTTTTTTTTTCTGGCTTCTCTGCCTTTAATCAGAGAGGATAGGACAGTCAGGACGGGCTCCTGCCCAGTGCCTTAGGTCAGCAGACCTGCTGCTCCTGGAGGTACCGAGGTCAATATGTAACATCACAGGGGACAGAGCTTTTTCTGTTGCTACTCCAGCCCATTTTTATTCATTGGCTTTTAACCCAGCTTGAGACTCTGCTCCTGTTTTAGTGTTTTATGATTTGTTTTTAGTCTTTAGTAATTGTTTCATTGTTCTTACAGCAGCTTGTTCAGCTTAGGTTGTTTTCAAAGTGATTTACAGATTAAGTTGAGTTGAATATAGCAGGAAA
Organism: Halichoeres trimaculatus; assembly: GCF_033239565.1. Lineage (NCBI taxonomy): Eukaryota > Metazoa > Chordata > Actinopteri > Labriformes > Labridae > Halichoeres > Halichoeres trimaculatus. Next base: position 30,597,765 of record NW_027437193.1, read on the forward strand.
CAGGGTGAGAGTGGGGGGCACCACTGGGAAATGTGCCACAGGCTGGACCCAAAGCTGGGCCACCCTTGCGAGGGCTTGCCTCATTGGGCACACAACCTAGACCACAAGGCTATACTATACTATTGTCAGTGATTTGAATGTGATTACAATGGATTTCTATGCAGTACAGCAGTACCGTGGATATTACTGTAAGACTTTTCTTTTTGTCTCTGCGGAGCTGTTTGACTTTTCTTGCAAGCCAAAATAGTTTTAAAATTACTGTAACGAAAGAGGTATAAAATTCAAGGACTGGTGCTCTGATGGGTTTTGAAGAAATAAAATCATGCAATCAAGCAAGGCATGTATAAAAACCACAATTCTCTAAGTGCTTGTTGAGTTGCTCTATTTAGCATAGACTAGCCAGTAGAAGACCATTTCTGAATATATCCCTCGGACTCACCTCTGGCTTGGTTGAGGCCAGTGATGTGGAAACCTGGGCCTTTTTTGTCCCAAGACATACATGTGTCAACCAGCTTTACTGCTTTTCAGGTAAGGTAGGCAAGGTCCATGGCTGCAAAATCACACCTTGCTCCCCCAGAGGAATCCCTCTAACAGGTTAATCTTTCCAAAGTTGTTAAAAAAGTTAGCTCTAAATGTGTCTTCCAGCTTTGCCCCCCACAGGCGCTCTGTCTTGCACAGACACTGAAGGCTGTGACCCTCCAGCCTGCACATCCAGTTGAAGCTGTGTGACTTGTCTGCTTAGCATGACTGCTTAGCATTCTCATCCTCTTGCTCTTCTCTCTTTGGAGCTGCATGCTGGTTACAAAACTCCTTGCCAAGTTGGAAAAAGTGGCTTTATGGGAAGTGGTTGTTTCTGCTCTGGAGTGGTAGCATTCCCCCCTGTAGCACCCTGCTCCTTTGGAGCCTCTGCTTGCTGCTGTGGCTGCCATGGCTGCTGTTTTTTTTTGGGCAGCAAACTGTCTTTTCTTCTGAGGCCACATGTAAGCACGGCCTTGTTGTTTTGGCTCACACATGAGGCAAAAATCCAAAATGGAACCCAAGTGATTTCATTTCCAAAGGTAAAACAAACAAACAAACAAAAAAAACATGCAGCACAATGTTCAGGACTTGAGGGGGGGGGGGGGGATGTAGCAAAAGCAGCATCATGTTGGGGGGCTGAGCTCTACACAAGACACTGTACACCTTCCACACTCCGACTGTTTGACTCCTGCTCACACCAGCAACCACCACAAGGGCACCCAGTCCCTCGTTACATAGCAGATGGCTCATACCAAGAATCAGAGATCAGTTAATTCAAATCAAGTAAGTCACCTCAGGCCCATACAAAAATAAACATTAGAAACCTAGAGACTCTAAATTTTGGTGATTGGTAGAAAACTAGACTACTTTTGTTATATATATTGTCATGTTTCCCAAATTAACCTGCCGCCACTAATTCAGACTGAAGTAAAATAGAAAACAAATCAAACATTTTCTGTTTGCATGGCTGTGTCTAAAAATTCAATGCCTATCATTAAATATATTCTTACACAAAAGGATGAAATGCACACTTGTAAATAGTCTGGGATTTTGGAAGGCCTTTGGCAACTTCGTATTACTGCTTTGAACCCACCACGGTGTCTCGACCCCCACTATGGGAACAACTGCCCCACAGTGTGCATGTGTGAACTTCACAGGATGGAGCTGCCTCGGGACACGCTGAACAAAGTGATCCAGTAAAAATGTGAGTATACATCTGAAATAAACCACTGTGGCAAACCATGAGTTGTTCCACAAGTTGAATCTGCCACAAAAAGAAGAATAAACTGTTCCTTTTCTTGGTATCTATCAACAGGAACAACTTAAAAAAAAAGTTTGCGATTACACCCACCTCCTTTCTTGTGCCTGTGGTGCTGGATATTTTTGATTTATTTATTCAGTGATATGTTCTGAATATTATGTATTTATTTCACTTCATGAACAAAAAGATGGTCCATTATCCTGAGTTCTTTCAAAGTGTTTGATAAAAAAAAAAAAAAAAAAAATCAGCTCTGTTGCCAGTAACAACAGAAGAAACACATGAAGCTGTGAGGACAGTATTGAAATCAGGAATAAATAATCAGATCAGATGGTTTCAGGGCGAACAGTGCAAACATTGGACAGTATCAAGTCCCCACTTTCAGTCATTGATGGATTGGATTGATATTGTTCTTTCAAACAGGTCAGATCAGATTGATCTGTGTCATATGTTGTGCTCACATTAAGGGCTCTAATTTCGTGGCGCAGCGCAGGGGGTGCAAGCCTGGCGCACCCCGTGCAGTGTTAATTTCGTGTGGCGCACCGCCGTACGCTGCCAATTTGACAATTTGGTAGACCGTCTGCGCAGAGATGGGTGTGACGGCGCGCCAGGGGGAAGTGTCAGCAGATTTGTGTTGGCGCAGTGACAATGTCGTACCAAAAACAGTGCAGAAGGTGCGCTGAAAGCCCGCTAGCTCCAACCTGGTCAATTCTCAACGCAAAGCGGAGGCAGGTTTCCAGAGTGTCAGGCACATTTTATTAAAGGCGAGGAGAGGCGCTGATTTGATTGGTGAAGGCAGCTGTGTTAAACCCACTCACAGCTCTGCGCCTCTCTGCGCCTTGACTGTGCGTCTCTTGGCACTGCAGGAAACTTGCAAAGTGCGCCGGTCACACCCTGTCCGCGCTGCGAAGGCTGGTGCAGGGCAGGTGCGCCTGCCCTTGTGCCTGGTCAACGAAATTAGAGCCCTAAGTGTTTTTATTCTGATAAGGTCATTCTTCTGGTTACTGGTCTGTAATAACACGGCCTCTGTCTCTCTGTCTCTGTCTTGTTTTCATGCTCACAGATCATCCAGTCTCAGCAGACTGCAGCTCACCAGGAGTCTGGTTCTGCTCAAGGACTCTGCCTGTTAAACTGGACAGGCTTCTGTGCCTCTGTAGCCAAGTGCACACTCAGGGTGGATTAATGTTGAGACTCTCTGTAAGCACACAGAGCTTACATTTAAATAATAATTAAAAAAAAAGGTTTTACAAAAGAAACTATTGTGAAATGAACAAAAAGCTCAGACACATGGTGCTGCACGCATGCTGCAGCCTTTATTCCTTCTGTGAATTAAAATCTTTATTCTAATTACCTATGATTTATAATGATTGTTGAATTGAGAGCAGCTAAATGGAAATGTAATAAGAAAACATCAGGCTGAACAAGAAGAATTAACTTTTCTTGCTCTCTACGGCTGCAACCTTGAGCGCTTGCGTTCCATCTCTGAGCTTTTCTTTGCACGCTTTGATTGAACTCCGTCTTTGACATGTTTGTGATTCTGCAGGTTTGCTCGGATGATGCCGAGAGCAACCTCACTCCTCTAAGATGTGCTGTCAAACACACACACACACACACGGAGTAAGAGGAAGGACAGCAGTCAACACTCATACTTCAGCGCTGCCAGTTGCCTTGATGCTGACTGATCCTGTAAGGTGTGCAGACTGGACAAGACCTTGTTTGGATGATATACCGTGCTGGTGAGACGGGCCATCAGTCACTCACATGTTTCAATAAAGGAAACATTATATATTAGGTAGAAATGTTATGGTAAATGATATTAGTTTTATTTTGTTTTCTGGGTCTGTTTTGGTGCAGTTAAAAGTTCCCTACAAAGACGGTGTAAAAATACTTCAAAGCCTTCAGGCTCAGACCTCAAAGGTTATTCATGGGTTTTGCCTGAGGCGCAAAGATTCAAAGAACTTTAAATTTCATAAAAGCTGACAGTTTTCACTGATTGCAAATTCAGGCAGGCCTTTGTTTTAATTTTAGGTTTTAGTCTTTGTTCAGTTCTTTGGATGTCTGTGCTTTGTTGAACTGTCATTTTCTCATGTTTGAAGAGTCTTGTGTTCATAGTGTAGTATGACTACCACTTTTAATAAAAGAAGAAAGAAGTGCAGCTTTTTATTACTTTCCTTTTCTTCCACTGAGACTAATGACTTGGTGTGTACTTATATGAATATTTTGGATGTTCAGGACAAGATTTGCATTGATGTCACTTTCCACCAGGACTTGCTCCCTCAGCAGCAAAACCCTCTGTGACGTAGCAGACTTTTTTCCACTAGTGTCATTGTCCTGTGTTTATGCGCCTGTTTTACTCTGTAAAATGAATGAATCTTAAAAACATAACCCAGTGTCCTTTCAATGTTGAAATGGTTGTTTTCCTGTACAGACAGCTGAAGTGTTAAATGATAATGAGCCATTCATTTGAATCAGGTGTGTTGGAGTCGGGAACATAAAAACATGCAGGGCAGGGGTACCCCAGGACCAGGATTGGGAAACACTGTTTTAAAGAATGAGAGGAAAGATAGACAAACTAATATTTCTGTCCAGAGAGCAGAAAGGTGACTCCTGTATGAACGTGAGAAGGATTAACGATCAGCTGATGCGAAATACACCCGGGTGCCGGAGCGCAGCACTCATCGTTACAGTATCCACAAACTGATTAAGATGAAGGTTAATTTTGATATAAACCACAAAGAGTGACAGAGGGAACTTGTGCTTTTGATAATATAAATCTGGACATAGTGTAGAACGGAAGTTTTCTCCACGACTCTCTGGATACATGGGATATGACGTGAATTATTACAGCATAGAAAACACAGAAGTAGTAGAGATAACCAGTCTGTAAACACTTGTAAATGATCATAGTAAGCACTAATTTGATTTCCTCAAGCAACTTTTCCAAGCCATGGTCTGCATTTGTCTATAATGTGCATGCTTAGGGGGTGAACCCCATCATGCTTGATGTGGAGTGATTCATTTTTCTACTATATTCAAGATCTACTGGGGAAGCCTCAAAGATCGACCAGCCGATCGCGATCGATGGGTTGGCGACCTCTGCTAGAGGGATTATCAGTCTATGATGACCTCACATGCTTATGGTCTATAAGATATGGAGTAATGCTTTTTTAACGCTCAAAGATGTTGAATAACTAGTGTCACGACCTGGCTCATAGGTCGCAACAAAAATAAAGGGGGAGCACACGATCAATTTAACTTTAATAAATATTTATTTAAAAAATGTAAAAAAGTTTTAATGATCAATATAACGATGAGGTGTGTGCGTCAGTAGATCAGTATGTCTGGTGTGGGTGAAGTGAATGTGTGTGTGGCATGTTGTCCAAGTCGCAGGCGTAGTTGGCGAATGCGCTTGGTCGGTGATTGGAAGGTTGCAGGTTCAAGCCCAGCTCTGGGCGACACATGGCGGTGTGTCCTTGGGCAAGATACTTAACCCCTAGTTGCTCCCACCGCTGCATCAGTGGTGTGTGAATGGGTATGAAAGGGCGTGACTGTATTAGACATACTGATGGATAGCTATCATAGTAAAAATTGGATCCATCAGTGAGTGAATGTGAGCGCAAATAGGTGTGGATGGGTAAGTGTGACCTGTGGTGTAAAGCAGCTTTGAGTAGTCCATGACTAGAAAAGCACTATATAAGCTCAAGTCCATTTACCATTTTACCATTTACCTACTCTTTGGGTCCACCCCCCTCAAAAGGACGAGAGAAAGCTTTGTTATTTTTGCTTTTAAACCAATGTTGAGGTTGGATTTTTGGACGTACATTTGAGTGTGGCATGCTGCTCTCTATAATAAATCTGCAAAGTTGATTTAATGTCACAGAGACGATATCAATGTAAGTTTATCAGACAAGTGCCTTAAAGAGATCAAATAACACACCAGCTTAATCTTGAGCCTGGCAGGATGTATTAGCACCACTGTATTAAGTATAATAATGGAACCAGAAATATCATCGAAGTCACAGATTTTTGACAACTAAGAAGAAAAGTAATGGGTTTAATGACACATGAGAGGTTTATCAGAGAACCTCATCACATCTCATTTTAGCTCATCAGACAGGGCCGCTGTGAGTCATTCTCGCTGTGCTGGACCTCTTTAAATTGTACTTTTTGGTCAGATTAAGCAATTGATGGTGATTATCCATCATGAATTAATCACACACCAACTTAATTAATTTTACTTTTAGCAAAGTGAGTTGATAAATCAGTGTTTTCTCCTGCTACACCTCCTCACTTAGTGTGCAGGTTTTACGGCTGGTTAGCTCTATCTGAGGACGTATGAAAGGGAAAATTGTGGTTTTATTATTGCTGTTTCTGATTCTACAACAGCCCTAATTCATCCTTATATGAACCCTGGTGAACAGGACAAAAGGAAATAATGTAATTAATGAAATTTAAAAAATGGAAGTTGCAATGTCTTTAAAGCAACAAACAAGGATTTTCCCCCTGGGGACTCTGAAACTTTGAAGTACTAAAGGACTCGACCTGTTTATTCATTGGATGAAGCTAAATTTATCACCTGCTGGAAAGTTCCAGAGGGCAAACATTTTCCTGTGAAGAGAAGACGAGATAAAAGTCTGACAACAGTAGTTAGAAAGAGTGACAGACAGGAAGTGCTGGTCGCTGGACGAGCGTAACGGTGAATAAACGACTGATCAGAGAAAAGTGATCAAAGTAAGGGAAGAAGTTAAACACGACTCCTTCAGTGGAAAAAGTCCAGAACAATTCATCACTTTCCTGTCTGTATTTTTTTCCACTTAAAAAAGAGGAAGGAATACAAACTGGTGATAATCAAACCAAGGCATTCTATGGTTGAGAGGACATTTTGACAACAAGGCAATTCAGAGTGCTTCAGACAAGACATAAAAGAGTTATTACAAAAGTTCAACAAAACACATTGAAATAAAACATCTAAAATCAATGAAATGAATAAAAGTTCAAGCAAAGAAAAAGTATGGTGCAAGTACCATGGAGTCAGAACCTGAATCTGACTGAAACTTCAGTTTCACAAAAAAACAAGAAAACACATTTGTCCAACTGTGATTGCACTCGGCCAAGTTTTGCAAAGTATTGAATTGAAAATCCTTAATGTCCCCTCAAGGCCAATTTGATTTGCAACATGAATTAAACACATAAATTCACACAACTCAAGTACAAATAAATAAATACAGTTGGGGCATTTCACTGGTGCAACATTCCAATCAGACTTGCCTACAGCCTGTTTAAAAAAATCAATGGCCACTGCCACAAATAATATAAGATATTTGTTCCAATTGGCCTTACAGATGAAAGTCTACCTTCTCTTAGACTGGAGAAGCTGGAACTCGGAGTGAAATGGATGGAGAGGGTTTTCCAGGGTGGCCTTTGCTCTCTGAGTGGTTCTAGCTTGAAAAACAGAGTCAAAATCATTTCGACTTTTTTATCATTATTATTATTAGCAGTTTTACAACATTCCCCAGCCTGTTTCTGTTTGTAATGCTGAGGTTACCAAACCAACAGATCATTGCAAATGTTAAAATGGAAGAAAGGAAAGGGAAGGAAGAAAAAAAAGAAAGAAAAGAAAAAGGGGGGAAAGGAAAAAAGGGGGTGAAAACAAAAACAGAAAAGGGGAAGAGAGAAAAGGACGTGAAAAATAAATGGAGAATCATAAAGCACATGTATGTGATTATGGCTATGTACATATACATATGCATGAATAAGCCTATATATTCGAAGTACGATATATGTATCTAGGTATATTTATATAAGGCTTGACAGATTAATTGATGGGCTATGCGGAATTTCTCCTTAGGAATTTTTTTGTTTTTTTTTCTGTTCTCTCTTGGATATTTTCTTGAGTTCTATTGTTTAAGTTCTTTTTGGATAATCAATTATTAATTCGTTTTTGAGATTATGTTTTTTTTTGACTTTTTTTTTCCCTGGTATGAATGTTGAAGGGCTGCATGGTGGTGCAATGGTTAGCGCTGCAGCCTTACAGCAGGAAGGACACCAGTTCAAATCCCCACCTCAGCCAGTGGGCCTTTTTGTGTGGAGTTTGCATGTTCTCCCTGTGCATGCATGGGTTCTCTCCGTGTACTTGGGCTTCCTCCCACAGTCCAAAAACATGCTTACCAGGTTAATTGATCACTCTTAATTGTGTGTGAGTGAATGGTTGTCTGTCTCTATGTGTCAGTCCTGTGATTGACTGGCGACCAGTCCAGGGTGTACCCCGCCTCTCGCCCAACGACAGCTGGGATAGGCTCCAGCCACCTGCGACCCTGAACAGGATAAGCGTTATAGAAAATACTGAATGAATGAACAAATAAATGTTGTACAGTAAGAAGGTTAGCCACATATTAGCTAAGTGGCTTCAGCCTAAACCTTTTCAGTCAACCTGGTGTTCAGAATTGAATGACTTAAAAAAAAAAAAAAAAAAAAAACATTTTGAGGGACTTTTTGTTGACATTAAAACACCTCAGTTTCCTTAGGTAAAACAACTTCTGATAGGCTTTTCTGATAATTGCATCTAAGCTGGGGTCAAAAGACAGTTTTTCATCAAGGATGGTGCCTTGATATTTGTAGTGCCTGACTTTTTCAACGGTTTTACCCGTAAAGGTTTGAGCTGCCCCAGGCGGTTTCCTCCGGGAGTCAAGACTCAGGTCTTTCGTTTCAGACATGTTGAGTTAAAGATAATAATCTTTGCGACATCACACAGAGGACAGGACCATGTCTATCCTCATGATCCTGCAGGAGGCTTACAAGCAGAGAATCATCTGCAAATTTTAAGATGAACTTGACTCAAACATGCTCTTACAGTCAATAGTGGAGAGCATGAGCAACAATGGTGACAGGACACACCCCTGAGGTGAGCCTGTTGAGCACAGCAGGCTCTCGGACAGAAATCCATTGACACAAGTTCTCTGTGGTCTTGATGTCAGAAAATCGACTAGCCAGCATACGGTTGTAAAATCAAATAAGACTAAAAGATAGAGATAATGTGGTTGAGGGCTAATATTCTCTTGCATGTATACACATCAGTCTGACCCAAACTGAGCCAGACGCTCCAGGCTTGCTCCACAGTTTAGACCCAGGGCTTTGACCTGGAATTCCAACATTACTCATGTTTAAAAAACAACCTGAGCAGAAAAAAAATAAATAAGACAGAGCCATCTTCTGTACACGAGACTGTAAAGTTACATGAATGTAAAAGAAACAGAGCACAACTTTGGCACAACTCCAACTACTCCAAGGAAACTCAACAAACTCCATCACAAGAGTCATTGAACTTTTCACTAACATGAGTGTGTGATTCAATTCCACACATGAATCTGTTCTGCTGTGGGCTGCATTATGGTAATTTTAATGTGTGTATAAGTCCCTCGACCTGGATTCAGTGGGGCCGTTTGTGTGCATGCCTTTGCTGCAACACTGTGGATGTCAGCTCTCATGGATGCATCCCAACATTTGATGTTTGTGAAATAGCAGTATATATAGCATTATAAGCAGGAGTAGATGGGTAACGTACACATGAATTACTGTTGACAACATCTACACTTCACCGAGCTCATGTCTTGGGAGTAAGCCAACACAAGGATGTAAAATCTGCTTCTGCAAGTGTGTTTAGTTTGTTGGCGATTGTGCTTTGGGTGGATTGTGTGTGCGCGTGTGTGTGTGTTCCAGGGGTAATGGGAGGTTGTTGAGTGGTCTGACTGCTTAGGGTAACAAACTGTTCATCATCCTGGAGCTCTCTGCTCTGATAGACCTGCTCCTCCTTCCTGAGGGCAGGAGGTGGAACAGGTGATGAGCTGTCTGTGATTGGTCTCTAATGATGCTGTGTGACCTGCTGAGGCTGCAGGAGGTGTAGATGCTGGTAATAACTGGGAGCTGGGTCTCAGTGATTTTCACTGTAGTTATTTATTATTCCCCGCGGAGGCCTCTGCTCCTCTTTGGGACACCTGGAAAACCGCACTGCAACATCGAAGGTCAGCACACAGTCAGGGGTACAGTGGTAGGAGTTTACCGGAAGCTTCTTAGGAAGGTTTGCTTTCTCTGGTTACCACAGGTAGAACAAACCTTGAGCCCCCCTGGTCAAGTCAAGCTCATTTATTAGCTATCTTAGTGTGGCAACTTGAGGGTGGAGTTGGGATCAATTTTGTTTAATTTTAAATTGTCCTTTGATCTGTAATTACCAGCAACGCCACCTTGGGAATTTAGCCCAAGGAAATAGTTTTACCAATCCAAACAATTAGGACACACAGGTTCGTTCTATTACAATTAGAACACAAGATGTGGTTCCAAATTCCCAAAAATTTCTTTTATTTTTATGAAAGACAGTATAAAAATAGACCATTAAAAGTTTACCAGACACACGGGGAGGGACAGCCTTCTTCAGGTGCTGAGACTCATCAACGGTGCAGTGGTTGTGGAACACAAAACGGGATTCCCAGGGAAGAAAAGCACCCCATTCACTCGTGACACACACAATAACATGCACTCGGTGAAACAACTCAAATCCGGGGATCACAACACACTATAAGAGGGAACCACCACCAGGACACCAGGAACCACCACTGTCTGCTCTCAGCAACTGAAAAGGTGAAAAACAAAAAGGGAATTAGTGGGTCATACACACCAAAAGGTAAACAAAATTCAACCCAAATTAATATTAATTAAACTAAGCAATAAGGGTGGCAGCCCCCCAGATAACAATGCAAAGTAAACATACGCTGCCAAAACAATGACACTAACTTCAAATCAATATTCAGTTAACTTAAGTTTTCCCCTTATCAAAACAAAGAAATCAAACACATGGAAAATAATTGAATACCAAGAGAAACAAAGTAAATCAATGAGAAATGATTCAAGCTAACTCATGGAAACAAATTCAACCCAAAATATGTTTACCCATGAACTTAAACCGAATCAACCCAAAATGTCACATGAAAGGAAAGAATAAGAAAATGAAAGAACCCCAAAAAGGAAAACAAAAGTATAAAGGAAAATAATTAATTATAAACCAAAATAACCCCACTGATCTCAGTCAGTCATTAAGATTGTATTTAAGAAGCTGATTGGAAGTCAGCTTTACATAAATAATATATTTGGTCCCGTCTGCCGTAGAGATTTAACAGTTCAGTATTCTTTAAGCTTCCTTGGCAGTAACACAGGCCTGAGCGGAGTTAGCAGCAGGCCGCTAGCCGTAGCTTCGGCTGCACAGAGCACCTGAGTTTATAGCCGCAGCAGGAAGGCCGAGGCAAAAAGAGGCAGCTGCTGACACCAAGTCAGAATTCGTGCAGCAGCAGAAACCGAAGCAGAATGGAAGCAGCAGCGAAGCGAGGCCAGCAGCACAGGCAGGATAACCAGTCAAGCAGCAAAGGCTAGCAGAGCAGATCAGAGGCCAAACAGGGCAAAGTAGCATCCACGCAGCCACAAGCTACGATGTCCTTACATTAATTTAGCGCCGCTGGAACTCCCCAGCAAAACCCCGGTCCACACAGCCCCAGTCAGGCCCACTGAGAGACCATCCACGAGGGAGAGAGAGGGAAGGAAACGTGAGGAGCATGTCGTAAAAGGTGCTGTGCGACGGCAACCAGAGCCACGGATCGCACTGGTGTCTGCACCAGTAACCCCGAGTGGAAGGGAACGATGGGACCCGGAAGTGACGGGGACGGCCAGAGCAAGAGGGAGGGGAGGCCACCAACACTCCCTTTTATAGAGTGCCACCATCAGGTCATTGGCTGACAGTGCAGGTCATAATAAAGCATGGATGAGACACATCATCCTGCCACATTAGCATTTAACATGTAGGGCTCTAATTTAGTAGACCAGGCGCAAGCGCACCTGGCCTTCGCCACGCGGACAGGGCGTGACCAGCACACTTTGCAAGTTTCCTGCAGTGCCAAGAGAGGCTCAGTCAAGGTGCAGAGGAGCACAGAGGTGCCCGTCCACGCCTCCCTCCACGCAAATGGCAGAGAGGGAGGAGAAAAGCTGTGAGTGGGTTTAACATAGCCGAGCGCTGTTTTCACCAAGTGAGCGCCTCTCCTCGCCTTTAAATGCCCTGCAGCCGAGGCGCAGCGTCTGATTGATCTGAGTGATCCCCAGCACCACGGAAACAGTGCTGGCAGCGGAGACGGTCAGAGCCGCTGTCCCTGCAGCAGGAGAATGGACAGCGGGGCGCATCGGAGGACACAAAGGACGTCACCGTGTGGGCCAGCTCCCGGGACAGATTTAATCTGTTCCTTTTTCATTAATAGGGGTACAAAATGAAGAGACAGTTACACAGCTGGCTTATCCATTCAGAATACTTTTGATCCACCTGCACTCCTGGTTTGTCATCACCAAATAGCAGAACCTTTGGTGATATACTGTATACTCTCCCGGTGTCTCCACCTCATCCTCCTTACAATAATGTACTCCATCTTTTTAGATCACGTTAAGAATAAAGACTTAAACAGAGAAATATGGGAAATCACAGGTAAATCCTGAGTGACAAACATTTATTTTGTCTCTTTTTTCTTTGTCTTTTCTCTCCCTCTTTTCTTTGAATTAAATGAAATGAGAGAACCAGATATATACTCAGTATCAGATGTTAAGGCTGTTTATTGTTTAATTGTAAGATGTGCATCAAACTTCCAGCTGCCGTCAGGTTAACTTTCCATTATGACAAACGGCTTTAATCTGACATCAGATGCAACGGGAAAATCTATATGGATATAAATGTATATGCTGGTTCAGACAGTTACATTAAATAGTGATTTCTGTGATTGTTTATTGCATTAAAATGTGCCCGACACTCTGGAAACCTGCCTCTGGTGCGCCGTCAACTCCCCCTGGCGCACAGTCACACCCATCTCTGCGCAGACCGCAGAGATGGGTGTGACGGTGGTGCGCCGCACGAAATTAGCACTGCGCAGGGTGCGCCACAAAATTAGAGCCCCTGGTGTTAATCCCTGATGGTTAGGGTAAGGGTTACAGTAAGCTAACTACCAGGGAATCAGAGTTGAGAAAGAGCCTTACAACAGTAGAAGGCAGTGGTCATGGATAAGCATTCTAATGGCACACTAAACCAAGGAACCAGACCCAAGTGTAGACTCAGTCTGGCAAAGACTAAGTCCAGGATACAAGTTAAACTTGCACAGTAGGGAAGGAGAAGCTAATACACATGAGGTGAGAGAGCATTACAAAACACAGGTGAGGCCCATTAGAGTGGTCAGGGGAGCAGGAAACAACAGACTAGAAATGAAAGAAAAGGAAAGTAACACAATGAAAAGAAACAGAAGACTTGAAACGTGCCACAGGTGTGCAGATGACATTATTAGAGTTTTAAAAATAGGTCTGGTTTTGACTTTTTGATGTCAGCCCCACATCATCTGAAAGTTTATAATTCTTTCAGACGTACCAACAAACGCTTGAAACCAGCCTGTTTCTGACCACAACACACTTTGATCAAACATTCAAATCCAGGTTTTGATATTTGGTAGAGAAAAGCGAATTGGACTTTATCATCTATGACAACAGCCTCCTGAGGTCCCTGTGTCTCTTTAAAAAGAAAACTCATGAATATCCTTCAGCTGTTTTTATTATTCTGGAGAAAAGAGAACTGTCCTTGTTGTCCAGTATTTAACATCACAGCCCACAGCATAAAAAAGCAATAATAAAGAAGAGAGATCAAGCCGAGCTCCTGAGTGGGTGTTGTACTTTCTAAGCCTTGAGACAAAGAAATACATATCCTGTGGATTTCACTGAGCTGCTGTCATCCTTTTGCTTCTCAGTCCTCTGTTCTAGACGTCTTTGCTTTAATCCCTCATTTGTATCAAGGCAGGGTGGGGAGTTGGGGGGTTGAGGTATGACAAGAGCAGGAGTGAACAATCCCACCCTGATGAGGAGACATAAAAGCAGGCTTGGCTTGATACAAAATGTAATGGGTTCATCCTGCCAATAAAATGTTCTCCTGTAGCTGTGGGTGATGACGGCTTGGCTGCGGTGCATCCATATAAACCGAGGTGAAGGATGTGCTCCAGCATTTGTGGTTGTGTACTCAAATCTATAATTAAAGTGCTTTTAATGAACAGATTTATCGTGGACGCACCAGGTGGAATAATGCAGGGATGCATAGAAATATCAAGAGAGGGAAAGAGAACAGGTTTTTGCAGAGCCTCCAGTTTGTTTGTGTGCACCTGTAGACGTGCAAACAGACAGCTGAGCAGTTCTTCTTTTCTTTTGTAGTCAGGAGTGTTTTGACAGAGACAACATTTTAATTTGCAGTCCCTTTTCTGCTCATCTGATCTCAAGCTTCAGACTCCATCCAATATCCCGCTGACGTCCCCGTCCCTGTGAGGCTGCAAACCTTTGGGTACACACTGCAGGAATCCGTTTACTTATTGCTGAGCCAAACAGGCCTGAGCTGCTCCTCTGATGTCGGTCCATGTTTAACTAACTACCCTTCTGTCTGCCTCTCACCAAGCAGGAAAACAAGTCTGGTCCAAAGTATGTAAATTGAAATGGGAGAGGAAAAACCACCAAATTGAGGTCATTTACTCTCCCAAATTAATCTGGTTATATTGTAAGAGACGTTCTAGCTGAAAAAAGCATTTTACCGAAAGCTGAGGCTGCCATAATTTTAATTTCTCAACTTGACCTTTTGTTAAACACCAGATTTAAAAAGCCACATTTTAGATCAAATGAAACAAAACAAAACAAAATAAAATAACAAAAAAAAAAACAGATGAAATTTATTAATACATAAAGAGTCTGTACAGTTGGTCATAATGCTGTTATATAAAGGATAGATCAAAAGTGCAACTATCAGCTGCTTCAACTACGACCACATTGGCAGCTCATTGTTCGAAGAATCAGGGTGCTGGCTTTACCGTGCTTCATGCTGCTTATTCACCCCTTTATTGCTGAACGTATTTGACACATGGGTTTTAAAGACCTCTGTCTTATCATCATGACAAATAGTTTGTGTTTTCTTCAACCTGTTTCAGCACGATCTCATGAAACCATGTGGAAAACATCTGCCAACAATGTACCAGTGAGATAGGTGCAGACATGGCTGTTTGATTGGAAAACATAAGTAATGCACCACCCTTTACTTACTCATTAATATCCAGTCAGATCAGTGTTTTTGCTGAGCCACGTGTTTATGAGTATTTACATTCGTTGGTCTGTTTTCTCTGTTCATATTGGATCAGATGTGATGTTGAAAACTCACCTGCTTACTTCTTCCTTGAAATACTGTGCCAGACTCAAAGGTGAATCTGCTTCTATGAACACACTTGATCTTTTGCTTTGATATGAGATGAAAAACTTATACCTGAAGATTAAAAAAGGATCTTCTTCCTTCACACAAAGGGAGGAAACAAAAACACTTGAGTTTATAAATGTATAGTTCATATAATCTTAGTGTAGATGTTAGTGCTTTATAAAAACTCGCTGAATCGAGAGAAAAAAAAAAACAAATGTTTTTTCCAATGAACAATGAATTTTCCAGGTCATTTTTTGAGTGCTGGGTTTTGAAATTTGAAATGTTTTGATTGATGAAAACTCATATTTCTACATCTATGGAGTTTGAGAGCTATGTTTGATTAGCTAAGAACTTTATGTTATCCAGGGATTATTTGGCAGTTCAGTGGCATTCTGTCTCTACTGGGTGCTACTGTCATTGATATGAAGGTATTTCATGTGCAAAATGTTTGATCACCTGTAACATCGAATTTGTAGTTGTGTACACTGATTTTGTATGAGTATCAATAAATCTGATTTCCCACACTCCACTAGTTGTGTACTTGTAAAATAATTTCTTGTATATGTTGATTTTTTTTCCCTCTCACAAATACGACACAAAAACACACATTCACAAAATCATAATTCGAGGTGCACAAATCGCATTTACGGGTGCACAAATCATATTTACAGGTAAACAAATCTTTTTTCTACAAGTCACATAATTCAACACTGACACGCTCACATTTTGCACCTATTGCTGCAGCGCACTAGGTGCAAAACATACTTGTGCAGCTGTATCGTATGAATTGAAGATGGGTTGAGAATTTGAACATGTGCAAATCTAAATGTGAACTTGTGCAATAAGTATGTGAAATAATTTACTACAAAAGTAGCTGTGTCCTCTAACACATGAACACAAATTGCTACTTGTTTGATGCAAAACTACAAAACGATCTAGCCTGCTCTGAGATTGTCAGACCTATCAGCCTGTCAGACAGAAACCGCCCAGCCAATCAGAGGTTTTTATCAAATCAGAGGTCTGTTGTTTTCGTCCCACAGCCAATTGACCTATCGCAAATATAAGGAAAAAAATTAAACAAACACTGATGCATCTGACAGGAAATCAAAGTATCAGGGAGACCAAGACAAACTGAACAAAACACAACCTCTACTGGAGGTGACTTATAAGAAAACAAAAAGACAGGAGTAAAGAGCCATCCAACTTTAACCAAACTACATCACTATGAAGACAAACTCAGAGGGCTTAGAAACCACAGAAGTGAATCCTCGCAACAAACCCAGAGCTAATAAGTCAGCACATGGCGCCGAAGTCCAGGACAATATATAAGCTTCCCACACCTGCTCCAAATCAGAGACAATCAGGCACACACACCTGATCCTGCTCCATGATCACAGACCAAACTGGGTACCTCTCACATGATGGCTACAACTCCTAAGTTTGATAACCGTTCTCTTCAAGAGGCAGTGTTTGGGTCAGATCCTGACACAGGCCATGTCCACACGCAGCCGGGTATTTAGGAAAACGGGTATATTTTTATACGTTTACAGCTGTTGTCCACACGAAACCGCAGTTTTGCGTCACCGAAAACGATATTTTCTAAAAACTCCAACTCAGGTGAAGATTTTGGAAAACTCTGGTTTCATGGTTTCTTAAATGAAGTTTTCAGTTCTTAAACGTCACAGCTGAATGACGGGGGCTCATTCTGGTTTGTCAACACGGGTTTTACGTCCGGAAAATACTGCCCATTATGGGTTTGGCATGCCTCGAGCCGCACTCACAGACAAATCCACCTGCTGCGTGTGGATGGAAGTATTTTAAAAAATGAACGAGGGGGGAATATTTGTTTTTGAAAATATCCGCCTACGTGTGGACATGGCCACAGACATTCACTGAGCCTGGGTCAGATTGTGAAAATTACAAATTCATGTTTGGTACAAGTTGTAGATTCAGCAGTCAAATAAGACCATGCCAAAAGTCAAGCTAACAAGAGCTTATTGATAAGATGTTCCTGGAATTTTTAGATCCTGGAATTACTTCTCCAGGAACTAAATGGTCGCTGTGGCCTTGTTATCTGCATTTCCACCAAGACATTAAGTCCTATAGAGATTATGTAAAACAGGTCAGGGATGTAAAGGGAAAAAAAAGAATTACACTACTGTGCTAAACCAGTAGACGGCAGTAAGACAACGGAAGGGCATTAGCAAAAAAGACACTATAGAAGGTAAAGGTGGGCCTTACTCAGGCTCAAAGAAGACAATTGTCTGGGAGTTATTTCACCAAGCCACTTCAGCTGTATGTGCTCTTATTGTGGACAGGGGGTGGAATAAAAACACAATAGGTGCTCCACCAATCAGAATCTACAGCTTGCAGGCCCCACCCCAAAAGTTCCTTGATCTCTGGAAAGTACTTACTCCCCAGGCAGGGCTGTTTTTAGCTACGTTTATAGACCCTAGTCCCTGCAGTCAAAACAAGTTCTTCAAAAAGTCCCTGGTTCCTGGAGAAACTTCCTGCAGTAGAAAAGCAACAACAGTTAAACTGGAAATTATGGATTCTTAAAGTTGGAGCTAAACTCCTACTGGGTTTTTTGTCCAATTTAAAGTCAAAATGTCTTGGTACACTTGTGTCAGTCACACTAATGTGACAAGTCCAGAACTCCTTTCGCACTTTCCTTTGGGCTAAAACTGGAACAGGTCCCAAAATTACCAAATGTACTGTAACTGTTCTGTCCCACTTTCTGGGGTTGCAGGACATACAGATCCAACCCCAGAAGGTGGAGGTGGAGACACTGCAATCCGTTGATTGGTCAAAACAATCACCACTTCCCATGTCAACGCGTTTTGTAACAAAGAGCCATGTGGAAATCACAAAGGAGAAGGATTGCTGGATGTCTCCCATTATTCACTCCTTCTTTACTGTGTCATGTTTTTCTTAGTAGCTGACACAGCTATAGGCATCTGGCTCACACATCACCTACCAAAAGGGGGCATGGTTGGCTGTGGAAATGCAAACAGGAGCAGGCTTAACCGATCCAACCCCTAATTAATGTACTCATCCATACCGGGCTGCTTGGTGAAAACGGGGCTTTAATGCACAAAAGATTATCAAATTTGAAAACTTTCAGCTTGAAAATCTTGCTAGCGGCAATGACAAAAACTTTGAATTGTTACAAGAAAAGAAAAAAAGAGAAACCAGCCCTTGGTTTCTGTTGATATCTCAAAATAAAATATGTCTCCGCGCACAGCCTGATACACTAAGCGGCGAGCACCTCGTAGCCAGCTGTGGCTCTGCAGCTGAGGTAGCACTGTTTTACGACACAATGAGAACTAGAGCCTTATTTAGCTGTGTTTTTGTGTGAAAGTAACGCGCTGAAAATTCTCTACATAAAGCGTGAATGCAGACCCATATCAGATTTTTCGGTGGGAGTCAGTTTATTTGTGTTTTTGGTCAAGTAAAATATGGCCCCATCTGAGTGCAGAGGAAACCGGCAGAGGAGCAGGGAGGGGGTGTTTGGTGCATGTGCCCTGGGCTTCTGCTGCACAAAAACACTGCTGTAGGGGTCATTTCTGCCCTAAACCTTGTGATAGGACCCAACTTGTTCCACCCCGGAGTATCACTTAAATGTATAAAAGATTATCTAATTTGAAAACTTTCAGCTTGAAAATCTTGCTAGGGGCAATGACAAAAACTTTGAATTGTAACATGAAAAAAAGAAAGAGAAAACAGCCTTTGGTTTCTGTTGATATCTCAAAATAAAACAAGTTTCTAGACCTGTCAAATAAAATTCATTTACATTAAGTGTCACGAAACAATGTAACTACAACTTATTGCACGGTAGCATCCTAGCTTTGCAGCTAATAACCTCATTGAGTTGTGTTGTTTTGACCTGTTGTTCCAATCAGAAACATCCATTAAAACAAGTTTAAAAGTGTGTCAGAGTCACTCCTGGTGACTTTAACGACCCTTGTAGCTTTTCTTTTTCGCTCTTTTGCAAACCACAAACAAAAACACACCATGTTAATGTTATTTTAAACATGCTGAGATGACATGTTAGGAGTCTACAAGATGTTTTTCTTTTCTTCTCATGTCAGAGTTGCTGCTTACAGCCGTGTGTTCCATACACACAGACCTCCTGGATCTTTAGACTCTTGGAACTTGATGAGCGACTTTAAGCAGCTCCACTCGGGTCGCTGTAGCTTTGATTTGAGGGAGTGCTGCAGATTTGTTGATGTGCATCTTAAAATAGCTGCAAATAGGTAGTTGCAGTGTCTGTGAAGATGCTCCCCAGGTGCCTCTCTAAATAAAAGGCTGCCTAGCTCGCGGTGTGCATCTCACTCCTGCATGGCAGCGAGTGATGAATGCTTCATGTGGCTCCGAGTTAACCAAGTTCATATTGAAACACTCCCTGGAGCGTTGCCATCAATCAAAGCCTCTCCAAGCGGCTGTCAAGTGATTTTTGTCTGCTTGCTCTCTGCTCACATGTGCGGTTGCGCCACAACGGTTGCAATATCCGGCCCACCTCGTTTGCTCCCTCTATAGAGGCGGCGGAGACTGTTACTTATTTCCCTTCTGACGCCCCTGGGCAGTATATTCAACATGCACTCCACTCTCCAGCCCTCCTTCCACCACTTACTTATTCATCACAGACTTGCCAAGGAAGCTGCTGAGCTGACAGACACCATATCCTCACAAAGAGAAGGAGACAGACAGACAGAAGTGTATGACTGTGCTCAGTAATAGGGGACACTGTCAGGATGAATTCACATTTGCCTGCAGTCAAAGCAGATCTGCTGCGCACAAATTCTGCTAAAGCTCTGCGAGTGGTTAAGAGGGGAGAAAAGAAGAGAGCATTTTTACTTTCATTAGCCGGTCGATCCCTTTAGGCTCCAACACATTGAGCTCAGTGCATGAAGTAGCCCCTCTTACCCTCACATGTACACAAACACACCCTCACTGTCTCCCTGCTTCCTTTATCCTCCCGCTCTGGCACTCTCTGCCTCCTCTCTCAGCTGTCTTTCATCCTCCTCTCCATCCTCTGCTCTATCTCATCTGGCTTTATCCTCCTTTGCCCACTTTCCTCTCCCCTATCCCCTTCTCTCATCCCCTTTCTCTCCAGCACAGCCTCCTCTCTCTTCTCCTCAGTGCGCATCATCGCAGCGCGCTCACCTCCTTCTCTTTCCTTCTTCTCTGCAGTTTTCAGCCAATCACAGCACAGAGAGGTGTGGTTTAACAACAGGAGGATGGACTGGGCTTGTGGAGGAGAGAGAGGGAGAGAGCTGGTGAAAAGAGACGCTTTCCAGAGCTACTTGGAGAAACAACGCCAGGCTTGACACTGACTGATGAGCGTGGCGCAGAGAGACTCAGCAGACCGGGAATTAAAACGCGGAATAAAACACACACTGAAGGAGGGAGGAGGGAGTTGGGGTTGAGGATACCTGCGCGTCTCCGTTCCGGCCGCAGGTGCACAACGATCCCTCTGAAGGGAGTTTCGTTGGTCCGGGAAGGGAAGTAGGAGAAGATCTCGTCCTGGGATTACTTCTCATTTTTCAGATCTCATCTGAGATCCTGCCCCTTCAAAATAAAACTTTCTTTGCTTTTTCCACACTACTGCATCAGGCTCGACACAAGATTGAATCCGGAGCTTTTCTAATAATTCTGGACTGTTCTGTGAGACTGTTTCTGAACGCGGATTACACTTGACATCCTCCTAAAAAAGATCGGAGAATCCACCTGAACTCCGAACTTGTGTCTTGTAAATCTTTCCATCACATCAGTGTTTTTTTAATGTGCTGATGGAAAGCACAATGCCTGGATTATTACAGCTTCTCATCCTGCCCCGGGGAAGAGGGGAAGAGTGAAGGAGCAGAGAGGAGAGTACAGCGAAGAGAGAGGAGGAGAAGAAGGAGGGAAGTCGGTGGCGTTTGGCTGCCGTCCACTAGTTTTTTAGCGCCTTTGCTGCTCGGGCTCGTCCATCTCTTTTTACTGGATACACGGACACACATCAAGAGACGCACGGGGAGGACCTGCGTTCACACCCTGGGTGAGTTTGCGCCTATTTGTGCGTTAGGGTTGAAGCAGTATTCAACCAGAACAGGGGATAATCAAGTATCGACGCTGTGCGTTTTGGTGCCAGCGTTTCTGCGTTTCTGCCTTTACGCGCAGCGCACTGCCCGTGGTGGTACGCGCTGCACTGTGGATGTGGTCAGTTGGAGTGTGGCAGCGTCCAAGTCGTGACGCATGATCGATCAGCGCAGGGTGGGGAAGGGGAAACACGAATCTGCGTGTAGATGAACACGGTGAGAGGCTCGGTGGAGCGTTTAATCACCAGCTAGGATGTCCGGTGGAAAGTGTTCCTCACTGTGGAAGGATTTCAGGAGTGCACGTGCGAATAGACACCAGAGGTCACACGTGGGTCTGGGGTAGTCAACCCCTTTTTATATAGTTGATTTTCCCCTTATTTGTGCAGCTGTGTCAGAGTTGTGGCAACCTGCGTGGATGCAGCCTTGCAGCCACACCACGCAGGAAAGACGCGTGTGTTTGGGTGTGTGTGCGCGTGGATGCTGGACTTAGAGGTTCCATAACTTTGACACGTGTGTGTGTGTGTGTGTGTGTGTGTGTGTGTGTGAGATGCATCGCCAGTCTGCTCCTGTCACATCACTTCATATAAAAACTGGAGCTTGGTGTGACTTGTCCTTCAACCTCTGCTTTGCTTCATCTCACCCACGTTTTCGTGTGTGTTTGTGTGTGTTTATGTGTGTGTGCCTGCTGTCTCCCCTAACCAATAAATACCTTCCAACCCACCTTTCTGCTCCCCGCGTGTCTCTCTCTGCTTGTGCGTGATATTGTTGCTCCATCAGTCACCCTGAATGCCTGCTACGCACCGCGCAATTTCTCACAAATTCTCTCAACCATGTAAGCACAACATTTACCTGTCAGCTACTTTGTCGAGACTCCGGTATATGTGGCCCCAAGAAATCCTCCTCTCCCCGGAGAAGAGGAAAGAAAGGAAGCTGCTGCCTCAGATTTAGACTTAACACCCACTGC
This sequence comes from Halichoeres trimaculatus, assembly GCF_033239565.1. Classification (NCBI taxonomy): domain Eukaryota; kingdom Metazoa; phylum Chordata; class Actinopteri; order Labriformes; family Labridae; genus Halichoeres; species Halichoeres trimaculatus. The sequence continues at coordinate 30,619,868 of NW_027437193.1, forward strand.
CACTGCCAGAGACCCGGAGTGGGAGAGCAGGGCTTGTCAAACAGATCACGGAGGAGGGATTGAAAATAAGTCAAAAACCTAACTCCTATCATTCCCGTACACCCACGCACACTCTCTACCCAGCACATCCTCTTAAATGGAAGTGAAACATGCTGACAATGTGGACATTTCTCTCATGCACTGAAGCACTGAGGGTGTGTAAATAAAAAGGCTGAGAGCTGAGGCACGCAGAGCTCCTCTGACGTGTATTTTAATGGCAGTGTGAGCGTACAGCTGCACTGATGTGGGACAGCAGTGAAAGGGAGCAGTGGGTGATGATCGTACTGATGAAAAGTGCTCAAGTGTCAATTACAGGGTGTGTCCAGGTGGGACTGTGACAACACAAATACGCATTCACAGAATATGCTCCGTTTGTATTATTTATTTATTTATTCATTCCCCCTGTTATTCAGATTCAGATCTCCACTAATTTTCTTCACTGTGCCACATTTTATTAGGACAAAAGGCCAGCAGCTCACTGACATTTAAATGTTCCATTTAACTATTTCTTTGGGTTATTTCTAAACAGAAGGGTTTTTTCATGTCCAGATCAGGGTCTGGATTTCATTAGGACTGTTTTTTTTTTTTTTTAATTATTATTATTATTATTGTTTTGCAGACCTTTTCGACCGTAAAACCACAAATATTTATTTTCCTGCAATATAAACTATTTTTTATGTACTTTTTTTGTTTGTTTGTTTTTTTGCTTTACCTTTTTGCATAATTTCCTAACTTTAATGTGTCTAAAAAGGTGTCTAAAAAGACTGTTCACATTCAAAAAAAAAAAAAAAAAAAAAAAAAAAAAAATATATATATATATATATATATATATATATATATATATATATATATATATATATATATATATATATATATATATATATATATATATATATATAACTGAGGGAGTGCATCAGATTTGCTCTTAATAGTTACCAAAGTCTTCAATCACATCACATTTCATTTTTGTACTCAGGTGTCATGATGATGAAAGAGCTACTGTCAAATGAAGCCCTTAAAAATGGCTACCCCCCAAGAGAAAGCACAATGTGTCAGGGTATGTTAAATAAACAAGGTATGTAGACCTAGTTTAACTATGTTTGCACATATGTTAAAGATATTGTGCATCGAACAAAGATACAAGATACAAGACATTGCAGATCTACAGCAAAAGATCACCAATGCCATTGCCACCACTGATGAGGCTTTGCTACAGCCAACATGGCAAAAATCGAGTGCCATCTTCATTTTCTTTTTTCTTTATTTAATAAAAACAAAAAAACAAAAAAACAAAAACAATAATAAAGAGACTTTATGGTAAATGGATCCATTTAAAGCGCTTTTTCTCGTTTTTTCTGACCACTCAAACATTGCTTATCTCTTTTACCCATCCAGATCACATTCACACTGATGATAGAGTTCTACATTTTTAACCAAACCATTCATACCTATCCACACACCACTGACCAGCAGCTGGAGCAATTTGAGGTTCAGTGTCTTGCTCGAGGACTGTTTGGCATATGACTGCAGGAGCTGGGCTCAAACCCACGACCTTCCATTTGAGAAGCGACAACTCTACCACTGAGCCACAGCCGCCCTGTGGACACCCTGTACTCTGATTTTGTTCGACAGAAATTTTAAATGTTCACATCATTTATCACATTGATCATTTCGATGACATAACTAATGAATTGTAAGATGAAAGCTGGGGCAGTATGAAAATGGATCTCTGGCCACAATCTGTCCACGGGGTCTGAATTTGGACGTACCTGGACTAGGGGGACATGATGTGGCTGAACTCTGTATCAGGGTAGGCAAAGCTCCAAAAGAAATTAAGGATAACATTCCTATAAAAACTTTGTTTTAGTGGAAAACAAACAAACAAACAAACAAACAAACAAACAAACAAAAAAAAAACAGTGAAGTCAAGGAAAATATATTTTCTGCTTTCCTTCATGTGACACACCCTAAAAAGTGACACTTTCTGCATGCTACAACAGCAGCCTCTATATGTGTCTCCAAAGTTTACAACCACAGTCACATTAAAGTCTCCAGTCCCCAATGATGATCAAGAGTTAAAAGAAGTCACCGTTTCTCCATTGATAGAGGCATTGTGCATTAATATAAGGTACAAATTACCCAACCTACATCTGTTTGCTACAGTTATTTAATATCTTAACATGCATGAACAATACATAATCTGCAGCAACACCATTTCAAGCTTTATTATAAAACTTTTAATGGAAAAAAATAGACATGGTCTTGACTTAATTCCATCATTCTAATGTGATTTGGTCAGATTAAACTCAGCAGAGTGATAGTGTTTTGTGACATATAAAAGACAAAAAAATAACTGATGTTGCTCTCTTATGAAAACACTTGACTTGACTTAAAATAAATGCATACTGACTTCACCGTGAGTGTGTGTGTGGGTATGTGTGTGTCAGAGCCTGATGTATATCATTCCCCTGTGCCATGTAGAGCTCCATTGTTCCCCCCCAAAAAGCTCATCATGGAGTCTCTTTGCTGCACTGAGTGACATACTTCTTCTTTACTACCAACGCTGTTTATTTATTCTGACTCCAGCTCGTATTTACTGTCCTGCTGCTCCAAAAAGACAAACTGCACCAGATGTATATTAAAAACATCCCTGCAGTAAGCAAACTTTACTGTCTGTTAGAGCTACATTTGTTTACGACGGCAGCCTCTGGTGGTTTTCATATTTAAGTGGGACCTTTTGAATGTAAAACAGTGAGTTGTCAGCCTGTAAGAGCCACAGGGTGTTGACAGTACATTAGTGGTTTGGGTCTTTACATTGGAGCTGGGGGCCATGAGGAAATGGACCTGGGGCCACGATTGGCCTGACTTAAATGGATAAAGCAAATGTTATGATTGGATCAAACACGGTACATTAAACATCGTTGCAGTCGCTGACTTCAGTTTTTTCCGTATCGGTGGACTGGAGCGTTACATTAACATATTTTATAAGTGAGTGTTTAGATACGAAGAAGGATCATATTGACTTGATCTCTGTGTTTCTGCCTTTCCAACATGTACGTTACTGCGAGTGGAGTTATGGCCTGTGTCAGAAAAGGAAGATGTTTCATCTCTCCTCCAGATGGCTTCTTTAGTTCAGCACTGACTGCTGAACAAAGCTGGGAAGAAAAGCCTCTGTGGGTTATAATGTGACCGCAGACAGTGAGAGGCAGCTCTGAACTGAAAGGAAGACAATGAGAGAATGCCTGTCGCTTGTGTTGCACTTTGTTGCGCTTGTTTCAGATTGATTTAGCAGTCTGTTTCAGAAGTGGAAAGCACAGCAGGCGCGACGTATTCTTATTTCTCCAGTTATCTGGATGCATTGTCTTGAAAAGCAGTGGAATAACGGCGCATTTGCTTCCATTTGGGTCCATTTAAGGTCCCTACTCTGCACTTCTGAAACCATTTAAATACATGTGCACACGTCAAATCTCCTGTATGGGTTAGTTTTGATGATTGTAGCATCCCACAGCTGACCTGAACGAGTCTCAACTCACACATTTCAGCAAACAGCTCAAGAAAGAAACTCGAAAACGCTGGATGATTTATCCCTGATAGGAGTACGATCATGTCAATATCACTGGTCAGTCTTTTTATTTGAAGCTCATTGGATCAGGGTTAAAATTTCTCCTTAAACTAGAACTGAAAGGTGCTGAGTTCTTCTTGTAATCCACTGAAAAGAAACAACAGTCTTGGAAATACAGTCAAAACACTGAGGCCCACTTAAAGGTACATTCAGCAACAAAAAACACAAAACCTCTGCTTCAGTGTTTGTTCTTCTCTCACAGAAAAACCCACCCAACCTCTCTTATTAGCTCTTATTTCTCTCTTTTTTTTTTTTATCCCAGCCTCTCTTCTCTCACATCGCCTGAGGTCACGTATTTCCAGGATACTCTGTCTCTGATCCTCTGCTCTGCTTCAGCAGCCAACAAACAACCTGGGCGCGGCCCACTGTTGTTCTCATCGGGCATTAGCTTTAAGCATGTATATAAATGTAAATGTATGAACTCTGCGTGTGTGCTCTTTAGAAATTGTCTGGTGCATACCATACGCCTGTGCCCTTCATGCTGCAAGGACATGAGGAGGTAATGAAAAAGCATCCTTTCAGTGATTGATTCAAAATAACGGCAGAGGGTCTCATCTCTTAGTATCATCCTTTAAATATACAGCGTACAGGCTTTTAAAGTTCAAGTCTGGCTGTCTCAGCATAATAGAAATAATCTATAGATATAAAAGGAATGCTCTTTGGGGTGTGTGTATAGAAATATGTTCACGACTGTCATGCACCCACTCGACTTCAGTCGTCATTTGTAAGATTGTGTCAGCACCTAGAAAACTATTTAGATAGAGATGAATGAGCAACATTTCTCATGGTTGGCACAATAATCCTCTAAAAGTCTTGTGACAAAGACTGAAGAGCCAATAAGTCCACACTGAGTGGATGGAAAGGCTGATGGATTAGATTCGCAATCAAAAGACTTTAATCGAGGTGAAAGACGAAACGTCAGAGATTAAACCTTCACCTTTTTGTACAAAATAGAGCTGAGAGGTTACCTCAGCATCTCATCACCTTAAGCTACCCACAATTACTAGCTGCACCAAACAGTGACGGTTTAACAACAGATTTCATTTGTTAGAAAAGCTTTTTGTGCAGCAGTGTTGTGGAAGTGGTGTAGGCACAGCTGTAAACCATCAGTGAGAGCCTCTCTTCACAGTCCTGCTGTTTTACTTCATTTACGCCTAAGATGCCACCTCCATGTTAGAATAACTGAGCCCCACCATTTCTCCTCTGTGCGTTTCACAATGAGGATGAGGATTAACAGAGGTGAAACAAAGGTATAAAAGTACGGAAGAGTATTAGGGCCACCTGTGAGAAAAATAAAGAAAAAAGTTGAAATGTTGAGAAAAAAAAAGTAGACATGTTGAGAAAAAAGTTGGAATATAATGTCAAGAATAAAGTTGAAATAGGATGTCGAGAAAAAAAAGTCAACATACAATGACTAGAAAAAACTCGATGTCTCCTTTGTTCTGTCCCAGTTCTCCATAAATCCAGTGAGGAGAATGACAGCGATGCATGCTGTAACATGGAGAGTAAAGTAAAGAGTAAGTTCCTGAAGTTTTGCAACTGCGTGAGGACTTTATCATTTATCTTGTTCTTCAACCCAACATAATTCAAGTAGTCAACACTAAAGCATCTGAAGCTAATTCCGACTTTATTCTCGACATCCTATTTCGACTTTATTCTCGCTATTATATTCCGACTTTATTCTTGGCATGCTGACTTTATTTTCAACATCTCAACTTTTTTCTCGAAGTGCATGATGAAAAAAAAATTCTGCCCCCTCAAATTTTATTTGTCTCACGAGTGGCCCTAATACTCTTCCGTATAAAAGTCATGTCTCTAACAGACTAATAAAAAATTGCTTTTTTAAAAATAGGATCAACAGGAATCTGAACATTACGTCACCGCAGAGTGGTGCTGTGTGAAGAGGTCATGAATTCACATACAGGTGAAGTTGTCCAGGTTGGTTGCTCAGTTTTGGAGTTTGTCGCCTAACTAAAGTGAAACAAATAGGGCTGTCGCTTGAACATTTTAATTAGATTAATTAATTACACCTCAAATTAATGCATTATAAAAATTAACACTAGATTAACTCATTGGCTGCCAGCTATTTTCGGAGCATAGTGAACAATCTTTTAAGACCCAAATAATATTGGGTATAGTCATATTTCTATGACTATGTAAACACAAAAACTACCTAAGAAATAAACAAATATACTTTTTTTTGATCCTGGCGCTCCATCCTTTGATCCTCTCCATGATCTCCATTGTCTTTTCTCACAAACCACTCTTTCTCTCTGAACTACGGCGACACATCCTCAGTTGGAGCGTGAGCTTCCTGAACTTTTCTGACTTGTAGCATCTTGCTTTGTCTCTGTCATCTCACATCTTCTCCTCATATCCATGCTGAGCTCTCATCCAAAGAGCACACTGCTCTCACCCACAGTAGTTTCTGAGCATGATTTTGATTGACAAGCTCCTCCAGACTGAAAAACACAATTTACTTCTATAGACACAGAAACCGTTGCAATCGAACTGATGTCTACAGACGTCAATGGCAGCGAACACAGACATTTTAATATTGGCCAGTTAAAAAAAATGTGGATTTACGAATTTTATCTTCCTGTTTTTATTTGATTAGTCATGCACTACAATTTTGTGATGTCCTAGAATTCAGAATATTTATTTGGGGACCTTATATATAAATATGTATATATATATATATACATATATATATATATATATATATATATATATATATATATATATATATATATATATATATATATATATATATATATATATATATATATATATATATATATATATATACCTAAAACTTTATTGGTAGTTCAAGTTAAAATCAATAAAATTAAGATTTTATTGTTTCACAGGTATTGTTCAATGATTTTCAACAAAATAAGATTTGAACATTGAAGACATATGCTGTCAGTTATGAAAAATAAAAGGTGAAAATTGGTATCGCAGGTCAGACTTTTTAAAGATTGGTGATGGGCTGGAAAATTGTGATCAGTGCACCCCTACACACAATAGTTATAACTAAGTTATAGTATACAAATAGACATGAGAAGTGGATCCCCTGACCAATATGCAGTGACACAGTGGATCTGGTACGAACTTTGGTGTGTGTAGAATATGAATCAATAGGTTATAAAAGGTAATTTCAGTTGCATCAAGACCTGACAGGGTATGTCAAAAATCTGCAACAACAGACATGAAGGGGTTAAGTCGTTACAGTATTATCAGTGTCCTCGTCTTAGTCCCCCAGTCCACCAATTGAAGCGCTTTCCTTCAACAATGTAAAATTTTAACCCTTCACAAAGCTTTTAGCCTGCCTGTTCATCTAAAAGCTCAGTCTGTGTTTTCAAAGTTTAAAGAGGGAGGGAGCTCTTGTTTCCTTTAATGTGACTGAATCACTTTGGGATGTGGATTTGGCAGCCCAGTATGTTTAAAAAGCTCTGTTACAATGAGATTCTATCAGTGCCAAGCTGGAGCTGTGTGTACTGAGTCCAATTACAAGAGTACTTACCTACACAACAGCAGCATCGTGGCTTCTGAGTCATAAAGGTGTGAATGTTCAGCATAAGACTGTTGGCATACCTGCTCACCTCTGTGTCTCAAACGCACCGCAGCGCAGCAAAACTTCTTCTTCTCCTGAACCGTGCAGCAAAGCTCTCTCAAATATGGATCAGCCTACATGATGTTTTTATCTACAGTGTGTTTGTAGGGCTGAAAAAATATTCTCAGAGTGGATCAGGACAGCGTACCTGTACAGGCTGGAGCTGATTATTGATTGATGGAGGCACAATATCACTCTCTATCTCTGAGCTCTAATATGTTTTGTTGAAGACATCAGTGACAGGGCAGATATGAGTCCACAATCCTCCTGTGAGATATCAAATGTAAGCTGTGTCTCTTCTCTTTGCTGCGTCGTGACTGGATGTGCTGCAGGTGTAGGAACACACACGCACACACACTGACTGTACAAGTCTGTCAGATTCAAGGTTTCAGTTATAGCCCCATAAAGAATTAATAAAACTCCATGAATAATTAACCGGTCTCTGCTCAGAAGAACTTGTCTCTAAAAATGAATAAAAAGCTGAGACTGAGGTTGAACTGTTGAATACCGTCGCTGTCCAAGGTGCTGATCCCGGCTCCCTCAGACTGCTGGAGATGTGCGACTGCTCGTCTATCATACTGATCAGCGCTGCTGCTGTTCCTATTAGGGGAAAATATTACCACTTAACATGATGAAATTCTCTCTGATGCAACTCAGGCATCATATAATTGGTTTACAACCTTCAGCTATCTGATCTCATACAGGTTACAATATCATCTGATTAAGTTCATATTTATCTTTATTACATTTTTATTAAATTCTGTGACGCTCATGTCTATCAGCAGCACAGAGTGGGAGCCTTTGAATGGTGTGTCCAATATCATTTCAGATCAAGGGGTGTGACAACATCCTCTGACAAACAGGATTCAGAGATCAGAGAGCAGCTGTATTTAGACCTCTTAGTGGAGTAATCTGCGGCTCTTGATTCTGCAAACCAACAATATTTAACAGTCTCGCACTTCCTCAAACTGTTTGGTTTTAAAGCTTTCCATCAGATTTAAGAGTTGTACTCAGGGTATTGACTTTTACTTTTAAACTCAGTTTGCTGATAATGTTTTAAGTTAAAATCCCTTTTTTAACTGCACCACAGATGAAAAAAATGCCATAACATTTCCCCACTGCCCAAGTTTTCATCATCATTTATTTTCCTCTCATCTGAAATACAGCCGTCTCAGTCTGCCAACATTTTAATAAGTTTTAGTGTGTTTTGGTTATATTTACAGGCAGTTTTAATCCTTTTATTCAGAGAGGAAACTACAGTGGCTGGAGCAGAAAGCAGAATAAGGATGGGGAGTGGAATGCATGAAAGAGGCCGCAGGTTGGACCATGTAAGAACTAATAGCCTCCTGGGACGTGTACCTCATCTAGGGGCGTCCCGATCCAATACTGGTATCAGATATCGGTCCAAAACAAAAAAAGTAACTATTTATATATGGCCGTTTTTTCCTTTTTCTGTCTCTGCCTTCAGTTGTTCCCAACTTATACTTTGAATAAAAAATACCTGGAGTGAATTTGAGTCCTTATTTCGTACTCTAAAAGCATTGTTGGATTTATTGAGGTTCTATTTCAGGGTCCTTTTTTTTTTTTTTTTTACAAATGTATTTAATTGTAGTAAATTCTTATTTTAAGGGTTAAAACCTATGCAACCCTTTGGTTAAATGCTATGAGGATAATCTATTTTGATTGGACTGCCTCGCCACCTTCTGGCCCGGAGTCTCCGCACACTGTTGTAAATTACTTAAAGCGAGGTATGTGTTTGTTTTGGGGTGAAATGGAGATTGGATCAAAACAAATTTTCTTTGTTCAAGACACCTTTTTAGTTTTTACTAGATACAATGCGCTAAGGTAAGGTATTTATCCGTACAGTTACGTAGTTCTATGGTTTGAAATGTGACAACAAGCAGACCTTGTAGCAGCTATATGTAGCGCTATCGGCAGCCCGATGCTTCGACGTTTCTGTAGGCTAACGTGACAACAAGTAAACACTGTCATTTTGTATGCAGTTTAGTAGCTGTTTATATTTAGATCTACTGACAGTCTGGTGCTTTGAGACATGTCTATGTAACACTAGTGAATCCTGGTTAGCTGTTTCCTGCCAGTCAACTATCCTCCTCACTCTTCATTTTATTGAGAGACTCTCAAGTTTGAACAGACCACTGCAGAGTAACTGCTGACTGTAGGTTGGAATGAACATTATCACTAACAGTTTAGCCCCTGTGTTAGCCTTGAGCTCAGGCTATATCACTCTCTCGTTTAACTTTCTTTTGCTCTTCTGTCCCTTTTCTATCTAACAGTTAGGCTCCAGTGTCCACCATCACTACAAAATCAATCACAGAAATCGTTTTCAGCAGAGAAAAACACAGACCTCTCTTTTCACCACTAAACTCCTTCAGCTGGCATGGTGTTTTCACAGAGACTTGGATGTGCTGCAAATCAATACAGTCCTGCTCGACCTGATTGGGAAGATAAGAAGTAGCAATTTGAAATAACCTGTAACCAGTAATAATGGTGCTGATAATCTCATTTTAAAGTGTGGATTATGATCTGGCATTTATCTAGAAGGGAGACTTTTTCAAGATCACTTTCAAACTCCTCACAGCCACTTTAATGATAAATGTGTCATTTTTATCTCATACCTACTGTTGCTGACTTGCTCTCTGTTTGAGTACTAACACTTGATTAAGCCTTTTCTAACATTTAATAACAACAAAATGAGTAATAAAAGTTAAAATGATTTGTGCTGTTATCAAGTCAGATTCATATTGTTATCAGCCAAAAGGCTGCAATATCAGTATGGTAATGGACGTGAAACGGTTTTGTCAGAACACCCTTAACCTCATCACCAGGCCATTACAATCCCTGATAAATACAGATATTGTGCTAAAAATGCATACTTATATATTCTGTAAGTAATTCCTTCATGGTAGGGGATGGTTGTTTTTATGCTGGTATAAAATGAGGAGGAAGATAAAGCAGTGGAAGAAGAAGACTCAGCAACTAGTTAGCTCCCCTTTGGGGAAGTTTGTGGCTTTTACTGGAGCTTAAATCATGTCGACATAACTGTCAGATGAAAGTGAGGTTCTCAACCCACATCCAAATCCAAGTTTCCTCTCTGTTTGGAAGTTTCTTTCTTAAAAGACAACACACGTAACAGAATCACATATAGAAGATGAACATTTTTTCCCTGTTATGGGGCTGATGCTGCAGATAAAACTAAACTTTAAACACAGTTAGAAATGGATGAGAGGTGTGAGTCGTTTGTGTTTATTCGTAAAGCCTTTAGAGTCCTGTCTTGGATTTATATTCCAGTGATTTTACGATCAGGAATTTGTTGGCCATGATAATTGTAAAGTAAAACCCTGGTATTGTGACAGCTCCAACACCCAACACTGAAACATTTTCAGTGGAGTTTATCAGATAAGAATTGCCAAATACTCATGTTTATGTTGTTAGATAATAGAATCTGCTTATCTTGCTTCAAAAATCACTGAATCATTCATTCACAAGTTCTCAGTTTGTTCTTTCTACTCCAGCAACACCCACCTCTAAAATAAGGCTGAAGAAAGCTCTCATAATGTGCGGCTGTGATGTAGATGAACATGCCTTTTATTTAGAAGTGCTGACCTATAAATTATTGCTGCCAGCAGCTCGCGCACGAAGCTCCTTTAACTCCTCTTTATGAAAGATTGTGGTTTTCTTTCCCTCTCTTGTTTTTGTGCCAGTCATTAGAAAATGTTCTCTGGGGAAAAGAAAAGAAGATGAAACAATAGCCTTAACCACCACTGCTGCTCATATCTGCAGCGCTGACACCCCTCTGCCTGCAAACCTTGGAGACTTTCCCAGCCTCACTGGCTTCTTTAAGGCAAAAAACAGGAGCGCGTTGGAGTGAAGGTAGGAAGGAACATGAAAGGCAGTTTAACTCTGTGCTTCTCCATCCTCTTTGCCCCATCTCCCCTTCCCTTTCTACATCAAAGCTGTCGTCTCCTCTTAAGGAGAAGCCACATGCATCTCTCTGCAGCTGGAGTAGGAGGAGAGTTGGCCTGAGTGAGCGCTGTGAACGCTTCATTGTTCTCCATATGTACATTAATCCTGAGCCGGGCTCCTACATGCTCTGTATCCATCCAAAGCCGTGCTGACATTTCAATCTGCACAGGGGGTGGATGAGAACCATGGGGCGTTTGTGTGTCCGTTGTGTGTGTGGGCTGGAGGTTTTTAATACCCTTTTTACCAGCAGAGAAAAGGCTACAGCTTTCTTTTTATTTAATCCACCATGGATTTTTTTTTAAGCTGCTTCCAAATATTCTTATTTGGACTATAAGCTGTTGAGTCGTGTAGAAAAACGTACGTCTCACTAATGAGGTTTTCTTTGGGAAATCTGTGGTGGGATTGCTCTATCTGTCCCAGGAGGCTGAATGAAACTATCTTACCCACACTTATTTCTGGAAGGTCAAGCAGAAAATGTTTGTAATATCAGGATTTATCCCTGCAGTTATATCGCTGAGCTAAAAACTGGGCTCAGACTTTTAGAGGCTGCTGTACTGAAATGTCACACAGGAAGTCCACTTTGTAGAAAAAATGAGGTGTTTACCTGTATCTACCTTTTTTTTTTTTCTCATTTACTCACTGGTATCCATCTGGAAAACAATACCCTGGTAGAAAAACACGGCACACCCTGAGATTATAAAGTGTGTCACAGCCATCATCAGAGACTCTGCCAGCACAGTATATACATATCAAGATAAGCCTTAATATTTCTGCTCGTGTGATGTCTCTGTAGGATTTCCTGCAGTTGAACAAGCAGCACAACACTATGACACTGTTTGATGAACTGATATCCCGTGACTGACTGGATATGACAAAGAAACCAACATTTAAAATAACCTTTACCAGAAATGACTTCTGTTCATATCACTTACTCATCTTCAGTCGGCAGGCCTCAAGGTATAAAGCTCAGAGTACACTTCAAACAGAGTAAATGTCAGCTGATGTACCGTCAAAATGTCCATTTTCATGGAAGGTTTTTGAGCTTTTGCAATCATGTTTGTATCAGGAGAGACGAGTGAAAAAGCCAGGAGAGCCACACCCTCGCTGGGCAGAAGAGAAGTGCTGAGAAAGATCTGGTGGTGGATCAATACCTGAGCCATGAACCTTTTTATTCCTTAACCGACAGTAATATAACTAATTATATCATATTTAGGGCTGGAATGATTAGTTGATATAATCTATGTATGTCAACTATAGGGAATTAGTAGCGTCAATGCTTGGTGTTGTTTTTGTTATTAGTAATATCAAACTGGTGGCTTAAAAACTCAACTGTACTTGTACTTGCTCTCGCTATTTACAAGAAGAAGAAGTTTCCATGATTTATGGTGGGGGAAAGCCAACACAGGAACATTTTATCAAAAACAAATTGGTTTCCTTCCAGCACCATGCATTCTTAAGCAGGCAAGGAAAATGGGGGTAAAATAGGGATCCAAACAATCACAATTTATCAACTTATCGAAAGAAGAAAATGAAAATTAATAGTTGCAGCACTAATCATGTTGAATATCATGATCATAAAAGTTATGGTTTATATCTTGAAACTAACAGCCCTGAAATTTTTATTTTCAATGAACTGCTCTCACCTCAAAAGGGGGGCAGTACCCAAAGGGTATGAACAATGAAGTGCAAATATGCACTGAAAAACCTCTAGTTGGGATTCAAACCAGTGACTGGTGTATTGAAGACCAAACCTTTGTAGTACATTGTCTCAGTGGGATCAACTACTGCCAGGATGTTGAAAGTAGAATGATACAGACTGATACCTGAAAATTAAAATAAAATGAAATATCTCAAATTTATTTGCAGTATTGACAACATCCATGAAATAACTGCTCATGGAAAAATGCAACTGAGTCGTAAAAACACATAAAGCATGTTTCATGGTGATATGGTGGAGTCAATGTTGGAGAATGGACATAGTCCAAGAAAATAATGTAGTTACTGATTTCATAGGTACCAACTGAATTGGGGGGTTGACGCCATTGCAAATGCAATGATGATTGGCTGGGTGGGCGGATCATGCCCTGCTCACGCTGTCTCACTGCACGCGCTGACTGCTGAGCACAACAAGACAGCGACAATGGCGTTGAGCCTGGCACGTAAGAGTTGGATATTGCTCTGTTTATTGTGCAGTATCATATAGATACAGAGGATTGCACTAATTAAAGGCCAGATTAAAGGGTTTTGTACTTGAATGCAAAGTTTGTAAGTATTATCAATTTTCAATTTTTTATTTGTATTACTTCACTGAATATTTAAGAGTTGGATATTGCTCTGTTTATTGTGCAGTAGGCCTTATGTACAGTAAGAGATTTGCACTACTTAATGGCCAGAAGTTTACATTTGAAAGTTTTTTTAACAGTTTGCAATCTTTTTAGTTCAAATAAATACCAAATGTTCTAGAATACTGTATATAGTGTTTTTATTCTTTAATCAGTTGATATGAACATCTTTGACGTTAAAAATGTTTTAGAATGTAACAACATATAGAACATGAAAAAATAACGTCACAGTTACTTTGGTGAGTAACTTGTTACTCTTACAATGAGGTAACTAAGTTACTAACGCAATTACTTTTTGGGAGAAGTTATTTGTAACTGTAACTAATTACTTTTTCAAAGTAAGATGACCAACACTGCTGTTGAGTACTATACCAATTGCCCGGTAGAGGGCTGTCTGTATTACTTCAAATGTGAAAGGTACTGCATCATTATTGATTGTTATGTGTTGTATTTGTCGTCTGGTGGGATAATAAAGATGATGTAGCTGCTAATTGTGGGGTAATGAAAAGATGGTAACTAATACAGATGGTCTGAATAAACTGGAGACAGGAAACTGTATTAAAAAAAATGTTGATGATGATGTGGAAATGTGATTTGCAATGTGTAAAGGTGGCAAGTTTTGTAAGAGGGTGTAAACGTCTTCCTTCTTCAAAGTGTGATCCATTTTACAAAGCAATCCACATGATGAATATATGCTATATACAACGAGACAGAAGGTGGTGAAAATCATTTCTGTTGGAGACAGAACCCAAACTGCCAAACCAAAGTTGTCTGTAAGTTAAAAAGGAGGAAAAAAAAAATCATAACTTGAGCTAAAAGTTGCCGAAAGACTTGCTTCCCCTCTAATGGGCAGAATTATATCAGCTCACATTTTGCATCCTGTAGAGTTTGTATGTTTTAATCCATCCCTGCAGCTTTGCTTGCACTTGGACTTTTCCTTCTTTGATATCAAAAAGCTATCTCATCATCCAGCGTTAAGAAGCAAGTTTCTGTCATGCACAACACTTTCTAAAAACTCCAAATACTGTTTCATTTCAGACGCTTTAATCAGGTTTCTGTCTGCTCTGATTCTGCTCACCGTTAAAGCAGGAACGTGTGTTTAGCACACTGGGAGGACTCAGCGAAGCACTCCTGTAAGAAAATGTTAGAGCGGAGGGAAGGAGATGCAAGGAGAAGTGATCAAACAGTGGTGCTAATCCACATAAACATACTGTACCCTGTCTCATGCTGTCTTTGGATTAACCCTTGTGTAGGCGGACCTCTCGCACACACACAATCCCCTTTTTCATCCCTGATGTGTAAACTTCAGTTGGAGGTGAGCAGAACAAAAGCATCTCACATACATCAACATACAGGCGTGTTTACTAATGTAGAAGCCCTCAAGGATCCCATCAGTGTTTCCTGTTCCTGTCAGAGGAAGAAATTCCCAGAATGCCCTTGCATTTGCATAGAAATGTAGTGCATTGTTACAGTAGATTTGTTTTATAAGTGATGCTGAGTCTGAAACTTGTCATGCAGGACCTTGTCCAACACTAGGTGAAGGCACATTAAGGAGCAGAGCACCCTGGGTACATTATTCATGCTTTACTCTGCACTACAGCAGCAGATGACTGTATGTTACTCTCTATTTCTCCTCCTCTTCCTCCACTTCCTGATAATGATTAGGAGAGACATTTAGTAGAGAGAAATACGATGATTATAAGTCGCAGCATTGATCTGCATATCGAGCTCTATCATCCCCATTCATTGGCTCTGACATCCAAACTCCCACCATTGATTTTCACTGTTGCAGCTAGGAGGAGATTTAACCAACAAAACCACCACACACTCTCCCTGTAACACACACTCTCTCACACACACACACACACACACACACACACACACACACACACACACACACACACACACACACACACACACACACACACACACACACACACACTCAGGTTGTGCTGCAGAAACTTACCAATTGTACTTCCCTGACCCACTTTATCAGCATTCATGAGCTCAGTGCTTGCACAAGCATCCAGTCGCTCATCTCTGGAGGGAGCTCAGATACGAGGAGGGAGGAGTGTCGAGATACGGAGGAAGTGGGAGAGCAGTGTAACCTACACATTACCTCATCTTCATGCTGTTTCACATCATGCACAGAGGGCAGGCTCTGCTTCATATGTGCATGGAGAATGAAGTAAAACGAGACTGATTCACCTCTTGTCTCCTAGATACACTTTGCAACCGATCTGAAGCAGTTTTTCTCTAAAAGTCCAGAGGATCAGAGGTTTTTGTGCTCATGCTGACAGGTGGCAACAGAGGGTTAAGAAATAAAAATACAGTTAAAGGTTGAGTGAGGAATCTTTGGTATGTGCTGATATTCACACCCAATGTAGACAAAGCACTGACTTTTACCTCTTCACTGTGCATGCTTAAGTAATTTTAAAAAAATATCATCATCATGCCATCCAAGTTTATGTCCTTTTCTTGCATCCTTGTCCATGTAAGTAAAACACTTGGTCATTCATTTTCTCTCATACACTAGTGTTCTTTGGCCTTAGAAGCACAAGCTGCTAAAATCCCTCACAGGAGCTTTAAGCTTCTTTAGAAGGTAGGATATGATGTAACCAGAAGACCATGGGTCAACTTTAGCCTCATCTCCACAAAGTGGTTCAGCTTGGTTCAGCTCGGTACAGCACACATTTGTTGGGAATAATATTTAAGAGTTGCTCCTGTTAAGATTTTATTTTTGCCTTTTTGTATTTTGTTACTTAAAGTGCTAAAATTAACCCTTTCCTGCCAAACATATCATAACTGATACTTGAGTTTCAAAATTCTTGTTGACACCAAGTGGTTCAGTTTGGTTCATCTTGGCCAGTTACACATAATTTCTGACAATTTCTTTGACTGAAACTGGAACAGTTCATTGTCCTGTAACGTCCCACTTTTTTGGTACCCTTCTGTTGGGGGTGCCAGACAAACCGATTTGACCCAGTGTTTCCCCTGCCATTATATGGGGGAAGGGAGGCACCCGCCGCCCCTGGAAGTTCAGTTAATTTTATTGTCCATATAGCGCCAGATCACAGCAGAAGTGATATAGAGTTCCCTCTCTCAGGTTTATGCCTTGTTTTTGTTTTTTTAATTTAACAGACTAAATAGCTTTATGTTATTTATCTAATTTACATGGCGGAATGTTGTTTGTACATCATCGCATTCCCATTTCTCCTCGCACTGTTTCTTGCACGGCAAAGGTCTGCCCCAACGCGTTCACAGACACACAAACACATGCGTGCATTTACACACATAGACAAGCTCGTGTTCTCTCGTGCATATCTCGTGCGTCTGATTTCCACACGTCATGTTGGCCTGGAAAGCATAACACAGCCATCATTCTGTATAGCAAGTTCCAGCGCCTTCTCTGTGAGGAAGCAACACTCGCTGTTGTGCAATCGCTCATAATTCTTCCTTGCTTCAGCCTTTTCCTTGAAACTTTTTCGTTTTCTTCCCTTCCCTGTGGAGGGTAACAGTAACAGCTTCCTGGTGTTGGTCTTCTCTGACTCCATGACGCTTCGGTAGCTGAGCAGCTAGCTGACGTGAGAGGGGTAGTGGGGAAGGACGAGGTGGAACCATGGGCATGACACTGCGGTTCAGCTTGGTCAACTAGTATGCAGCTTTGCAGATATACTAAATGGATTTTTTTTGTTCTTGTTGGTCTTTATATTGTTTAGATTGGACCATAGGACCATAACAGCCCTATAAACGGTGTTATTAAGATGTACAAAGCTTCCAAATCGTACACCATAGCTTTAAGTGATTTTAAGCAGTTAAAAATTGGTATTATCATTCAGAACTCACTAAACACCATAGATACTAAAAATATATACGTACAAAGTTAGCAGCCTTACATGCTTGCTGTTGCTAATGCTAAAACAATACATAAAGTGCTAGTTTTTCTAAAGCTGATGACAAAACCATACTTTTTTTTTTACATACTTTCTATGGAAATAGTAATTTTAGATTACAAACCCACTGTCCTCAAGTGACCACAAAACATTCCACATAATAAAGGGTAGTGACACTGTGCTCACACGAAACTGAAATATTAGTAGTGTTTTGTCAGCTTGTTTGACATTTTTCTGCCTCAGACAGAAATCTGTGAGGACAAACCGTGTTTCTGAAAGATCTCACGGAGCAGAAATGATGTGGTGTGACAGGAGCTACTCGTCTCGTGCTTCGTTGAGGGTGGAGGTCACAGAGTGGGTCCACCATTGTCTGAGTTTGAGTGTCAACGCTTTTAATGTGAAACATCACGTCCTCAGAGTGTCTTCCGTCTGCTGTGCTTGAGGATCACACACAAAGATCATTACAGTGCCACTGATATGAAACTTGGGCCGTTTGCAGGATGAATGAACAACATGTGTTTAGTTACGCTGTAATCCAGGTGTCAAATTGGATAAAAGAAATTGTTCACAGTTTTCTTCTCGTTGGATAAAAAAAGGGGAAATGAGACGCTTAACTAACTGGATCTTCCAAAGTGAAAGGAGGGAAATGAGTTCCAGTTAATACGCCTGTAATAATGCTAATTTATGCACTAAAGATGTGTTTTTCTTTTATTGGCTTGGTTTCATCAAAGTAAAAACAGTGAGTTTGTCCAGCTCATTTTGCATGCATAATAAGATATTTAATTCATGAGGACTCACTCCAAAATGCAGGCTAATAACCCCCCCGCTCCCTTGTTTTGGCTGAGTAGCCCTACGTGCAGCTTTGAACCTACTCATGCGTGTAGGTTTTGGGAAAGCACTCATGCGGATTTGACTCCACATTTGACAACACTGAAGTCTAACAAATGGGTTTTTATTCCATGGGATGAAAACTGTGAAATTAAATGTTCTGAGGGAAGGTGTGTGATTGGGTGTGTGTGTGTGTGTATGTGGTATCAATGAGGGTGAGATAAGTAAGTGGCTTTTGATCCCAATCAATATGTATAAATAATAGAGCAGAAAGTGGAAGAAAAACAGTCTGACACTTGGGATTTGCTTTGAGCTGAGGAGAAGCTCAGAGAGTCAGAACAAAGCAGGATGAAAAAAAAAAAAACAGGATGTTTAATGTGGAGGGAACGTGTCATATCCCCCAAATGCACTGAAGTGAAGTTTGGATACATGACTGGATACTGGATTTATACCACACAGACAATGGGAATAACATTTAAAATTTGCTTAAGTAATTTTTTTATTTTATTATTATTATTATTATTATTTTTTTTTTAGTTTTGTCACTTAAGGTTCTGGAATTAACCCTTTTTTGTCAAACATATCATATTTGATATATTGGTTTCAAAAGCCCATTTGCACTAAGCAGTTCAGTTTGGTTCATCTCAGTATGGGATGCACTTTGTGGCGTTTCCTCTGACTAAAACCAGTACAGGTCCCCAATTTACAGACCCACTTTTTGGTACCCTTCATTAGGTCGCCAAACATACTGATCTGACCCCAGAAAGTTGAGCTAGGAACACTGCAGTGGTTATGTCAAAAGAATCTCCACTTCCTGTGTGACACCAGTAATAAAGAAACAAAGCTTAATTGTGCTTTGTAACAAAGAGCCACAAGCCAATCACAAAGAAGACGAATTGGTGGATGTCTACATTGTTGCTCTTTTACTGTGTAGTGTTTGTTTTCTGTGCTAAATTTAGTAGCAGGGTGTGCTGTGTTGCACTACTGTGCCTAAATGCTAATTCGTAGCTGACTCAGCTATCTGGCTTACATGCTGCTACTAGGACACGGTTGGCTGTGAAGATGCAAACAGGATCAGGCTTTACTGATCCGACCTGTACCAAACTATTCTGACCCCTTGGTGGAAAAAGGGCTTATCATTCTACTACAGGCGGCTGAAGTTGTGTTTTGACCCTTTTCAAAAAGGCTGCTCATGAAAGCATCCACACAGTTTTTTTTTCATTACCAATGAAATAATATCTTTATTAAGAAATAATATATTTTTTAAAGTGTTTTCTGCACTGAAATAATGCATACATACATTACTGAAAACCTTACCAAAAAGTTGCCAAAACTGCCCAATTTATGAAATCTGATTAAAAAAATACATCATAAAATGATGTACTAATATTTATGTGGATTTTGATAAAAGGGTTAATAAACATATCAGTTCCAAAATAATTGATTTTATTTATTTATTTATTTTTTAATGGGTCAGGCTGAAAGACCATATAAGTAATGGAGGTAGTCTCCCTGAAATCACTTTTGAAGCAGATTGGCTATCACGGCCATATTAGAAGTGATGGGGCTTCGAGTACAGTTATAGGGTGCCCATCAGTTACGTGAGCTGAGCTGTGCCTCTAATTGGGTGAGCCCGTGATCTTAATATCCAGAATTAGAAAAAAAAATCACCTCCTTTAGTGTGTGCTAATAATAAATTTAGTGATTTAGACAGGAGACGCTTTTTGAACCAGGTGGTAAATAGGTTGATTTCTGCTGTTGAAACAGCTTTTTTTTGGCTTGGTGTGTATGTGACTTCCTGTACTTTCAGAGCCAGCCTAAAGCAAACACTCCAGAAACAGCAGGTTTTAGCACTTCAACATTGTCTCGTATTCTTAGACTGGAGGTTGCTGCTTGGTCAGTCCTCATTGAGTTAAACAGTAGATTGGTTGTAAATGTTCTGCAGTGGCTGGCGTGAACCTCATCAATAACAAACGCTAAGTTTTCCTGACACTAAAGAGAGCAAACTGAAACCCTCCATTTCTGAAAACTCATCTCCTCATGAGCCACAACTGTTTACAGGCTTGCTGTTGCCAAAGCTAAACACACTCTTAGCTGCTGCATCTTTCTCTTAAAATGACACTGAGTGGTTTGGTCGTTCTCTAATCAGGAACAAACGTGTCAGCCTACAGCTCTGAAAGATGGATCTGCCTGATGTCAAACATGGAGCCTGGCCAAACCATCTGCTTTGCAAGGTTAACTGAGAGGTTGTCTGGACCTGCTGCTGTACCCATATGTAGCTGAGAGACAAAAAGAAGAAGAAAAATATGATAATTTTCACTTTTGTTTTTTATTTTTTAAAGTCTTTTCATCAGGTTTGGTAATTTCAGACTCATTTTCTTGAACAGTGTCTCTTCAACTATCCCTCCCACTACTCAAATTGAAATGAGAACTTCCAGTGGAATGAAATGACTGTCACTGACTCCTCTCCTCTTATTACTGTTTGCTCAAAGCAATAAATAACCAGCAGCAGCCTTATTACTTCAGGGTCTCAGAGTCTTAGAGCTGTAAAAAAAGAAGCTGCCAGAATTACTTTTTGGCCAACATTATCAGAGGTGGACTGGTGAACTAGCAGGAGACCAGAATCAGATGGTTTTCAGTCTGTTCGGCTCTGATCAGTGACCGGCCAGATGCCCTATCATGAGCTGCACCTTTAATGTCATGCACACAGCTGTCACTCATACCTCTTTCTACCAAGTCAGCTCCAGGGCTGGTTCAGAGCCAGTACCAAATCTGGAACCAGATCTTTGTGCTTCAGCCACCAAAGGGCTGGCCCTTCAGCTAGAAACACCAGATCAGAGAAACACCAAGTCCCTGCTGGGCTAGAGGAAAGAACCACTTTCATTTGAGGCTGGAGGTCAGGTTTTTGTGTCTAGAATTGTGAAAACTTTGCTGTGGCTAAAGACAGCCACAACAAGCCCATATTCAATAGTTGAAGGAATCTAGATTTATGTGGTGGTTACATTTCTAAATATATTTATTCCTTTAACAGTGTTAGCAGACATGTAGGCCAATGGCGTGGTCTAAAGATGTCACCTTTTTTTTAGATTTGCTTTTGAATGTATTCATTACAATACATAAAAGCAAGTGTGCAATGGAGGAAAGACATTCATCACCAGTTTTAAGTCCAGCACAAGTCACAGAGTCATCCTAGTTTCTCCTGTAACTGTAAATTTCTCCTAACTTTATCCTGATCAGGGATTTACTCACTCATATTATGCTCAGGCTGTTAAACCTCCTCCCCCTCCTGTCAGGACAAAGAGGAGTAGGATTTTCCTTTTTTCCTCTCCATCTCTTGAAAGGAGTTTTCATGCTGCGTTTGATGTGGACACTTGACAGCCTGACAGCATTTGGATCATCCACGGCCAAAATGTTGCCTGTGGCATTTGGGCTGAAAGTACAAAAATCAGGTTCTTCAGAGCACCATCTTTCCAACGTTTGTTGGTATTTTACAAAAAATAGACCCTGGACTTAAGACGATCTGACTTTTCCATTTATTTCTCAAGGAAAAATTCACGTCTTTATTGAGACTAATGTCTATGAACATTTGTAAACTATAGACATGTTTCCAAAGAGATCTTATCCCTGAGGATAAGCAAGTTGGTTCTTACAGTGTTTACAAGCTCAACCATCCCTGAACTAGCACCTGCCCAGATCTAGAATTTAAGTGGTAATTGTTTTTCTGTGTCCTCCCAAAACCTTAAAGTATGATTTGATTATTTTCCATGTAGCGAACATCAGATAGCACAGGAACCTTAAATGATAAAGCTGCAGTCTTAGTTTAAACAAGTTTTGACCTGCTGTGAGACAAATCACTTTTTAAAATTGTTATGGGTTAAAACAGACCAATAAAAGACAATTAAAACCAGAGGCATTTAGTCCAATACTTAAAATGTCTGAGTTAAAATTCATTTAAAAGAACAGTGAGACGTCCTCTTCGTTGCAGGCTTTCCCTCTGAGGCACGCCCAATCGCCGCTCCCTTGGCCACACCGACACTGCCAAAACAGGAGAATAGAATAGAATAGAATAGAATAGAATAGAACAGAAT
Source organism: Halichoeres trimaculatus (assembly GCF_033239565.1). Classification (NCBI taxonomy): domain Eukaryota; kingdom Metazoa; phylum Chordata; class Actinopteri; order Labriformes; family Labridae; genus Halichoeres; species Halichoeres trimaculatus. The sequence goes on from NW_027437193.1 coordinate 30,642,280, forward strand.
ATACTTTATTTATCCCCAAGGGGAAATTCAGGAGTCACAGCAGCATTTAAGAAAACAAAAGTAAGAAAGTGTATAGAAAGTGCAAAAAGGTCCATAAGAAAATAGATGATGACAGCTTGTCCATCACTCTCCAGCCCAGCCAGTCTCCACCTCCACAGGGTCCAGGACTGAGCCTCCCCAGCAGTCTGTTCAGTCTCTTTCTCCTGGATCCTGTCTGCTCACAGCAGGCGAAGCTCCTCCAATGTGGCGCCGGTGTCAGCTCTGTCAGCCACGTCTGTGAACAGCACGATGCCGCTGGGCTAGCACGGCTAGCTCGTCCATCCCACCAGAGATAGATCCCACGTTCCCAAAAACGATGGATGGAAGTACAGGTCCACGTCGTCACCTCCCAGCTCACACCCGAGAACCAGCATGTTGTCCTCACCCCTTTCTCCTCACCTTGAGGGAAATCATCAAGCCTTACACCAGTTAGCTTTGACATGCTACATGCTGCTAACAGCTAATTTCACATTTAAACAATGCAGCCATGGTTACATGTAGGATCTCCATATACTGTCAGAAGGCTGACAGTATATGGCACTTAAAACCCTTAAAGCCCGCCGCTAACAATTCCCACCCAAAGTGTTTCTATTTTCCCAAAGGGATACTCATACCACCGGCAGAGCTCCTCACTCTGCTGCTGGGTGTACTATGCGTTGTAACACCCCTCCACAGGTGGTGGCTAGCTGTGGCGTCCCTGCTGCCCCCGTCATTCGTCTTTTTTGAGTCTCTAATTTCCGAGGAAGCTCCTTTTTCCCTCCCCCTAGCCGTTGTTTGGCTGAGTGGGCTCCTCATTTTGCTCCCCATTGGTCCACAAGGTTATCCGCCGAAGTCCACTTCACTAGCAAGGATCCCGCCACAACAATGTGAAGTTAAAGCTTTAATGAAAGAGTAAATAATGAAAGAATGTTTGAGGGAAGGAACAAGGTTAGATGGAAGATGTTGTCTCGAGGCTGGTCCGGCGGGTCTGCTGGATGCTGGGCAGAGGGAGACTCAGTGTGGGGGTTCCGTCTCAGTGTCTCTTCGCCCGAGCTGATATTGGACCCCTGGACTGTTCCTAGAGAGAAAGGTGACATTATAAAGAATAAGAGGGGTCGTGATGAAGAAAAGGGAAAAGGGTTGGGTGGGTTGAGAGATCTGAGACTGACAAGGCCAGATGTGCTAGCCAGGTACATGTAGACTTGTCAGGTGATTAGAGGCGTGGTTGAGGCATGACCCTGCTCCCAAACCTAAGTTAACATATTAACTCCATAAACTCTACTGGTGCGTCCACCTTGTGTCAAGGCAGATGGTTAAATCATCATAAAAACATGCAAAAAATAACAGACAAAAAGCGATAAAACACACACCACAAATAAACTCAATTATAAAAACATCCCTAAAAATGTTCAATAAATGAATGAAAAAAAGAAAAAAAGTATTCCTGCCTTGTTACACAGAGCAAGAGAAACATCACATGGTGTTGCTGTGATTTAGTTCATTCCAAAAAAAAAAAAAAAAAGAAGGAAACACTGGAAGTGGACAGAGCTACCAGTAAATCTGTGAACATTGTAAACACTGATAGAACTTCCTTTTTGAACCTGAGGAATTTCAGTCATTTGAGGATAAGTTGACGAATCAGAGTCACTTTGAACTCCAGCTTTGAAGTCATTAGAGACAGGTGATAAACTTCATTCCAGGCGTTGGACTGTCTTCCTGATTTCTCTAGAACAGCTTCATTTGTTTAAAGGCTCTAAAAACTTTTCATGTATCCCAGGCTGGTGTCTTTGAAACCCCCTGTTTCAGCTCCTGTCTGGACTGGGCCCAACTTTCTTTCAATTGGCCAGCTATCGGGAAGCCTCCTCCCCTGTTGCCATGAGTTTATGTGTTTTGAAAAGGAACAGCAAAACCAATTTGCCAACATGTTTGGTAAGCGCTGTGTATATTATGCTCTTTAAGTGGATCCACCAATCAGTGATGTCACAGTTTGAGCAGTCGGGCCCTTCTGACTGAGTTCTCATGTCAGTTTTTGAATAAAACGTTGGGATGGCCCGGGTTTATTCTACAGTCCAAATTTTTTTGTGCATGTTTGTGTTGACGTCTCACACTTTAACTTGGTATTTGTTTTTTGAACATGAATAAAAATAATACTACCTTTTTAGAGATGATTGAAAAGTACAAAGCTCACAGGTTTGAGGTTCATGCAGCCTATTTGTGTGTTGTTCCATTAACACGATACACACCACAACCACTGAAGATTTTTATTCCAAATTTACACAGCATTGAAAAAATTGAAAAGCAATGAAATCAACAATAATAGGAGAAAATGGATGAATTCTTTTATGAGATTCTCTTTGTGTATGATTTTTAAAAGCTGTGAACGGAAGGTTATCCTGTTTCTTTCTTCATCTTTTTGATAAAGTTGGATTATTTTCAGGGTCAGTGATTCAATAATTCAGAGGGAAAAGAAAAGCAACGCAATTTGTTTCTCTTTTTTGAACAGAACCTCTAACCTTAAATCTTTCTTTGTTTAAAAAATAAGTTTGTGGAAAAAAAAATCTCAACTCCTCTGGGAAGAATATTTGATCTTTTTCATATTTAATCCTTTTTTTTTTTTACAATCTGAATTCCTTTGGGTTTTTTGAAAGTCCATAGAGTGGAAGCTGAACCCAAACTCTCTCTCATACACTCTAAATTATCGCACATCCACAGATGGTTGGAAAAATCTGCATATATTCAGAATCTGATTTAATTTGATTGCAGTTTTGTGAGGTCAAGAGGTACAAAAATGCCTGCAGGCAGACAGATTTCCATCACATTATGTTCTGAGTGCTACTGCCATATTAAAGTCATCGTGATGGACCCCCTGCAGAGGGAAACCTTTTCTTTTCTTCTCCTCGTTTCCTTCCTCCTGGTCTCAGAAGTCTCTCCAAGTTTGAAACGTCGCTTTCACTTTGGCGGCTCCCCTGATCCTGCAGTCAGCCGCGATGTGCCAGCTCCACTGAATAGCGCTAACAGGATTGGACTTCTGCCTCCACAGTGACGCACTAAGCCAGTCAAGGTCACTAACAGCATCACATAAAAGAAGACATCAGTTCTTAATGAAGTCATACATCACATTTAGCATATGGTTCAATTAGAGGCTTCATAGAGATTATTGAGATTATATTATCCCAGTGCATTCATTAGCTAAGCTCCAATAGTCGCCCATCTGATTAAAAGCTGTGAGGGGATTTGCTGCTATTGACTGGGAGGGATCCAAGCATGAAGGCAGCCCGCGTTACTGGCGATGTAGGGGATGTGGCTTACATGTTTGGGTTGGTGTTTAATCTTCTAAATGTGTGTGTTATTCTGTAAATACACTCCTATCTGAACATGTGTTTACAACTGTAAGCACCAGTGAGTGCCGCCTGTAAATGTGTGTGTGTGTATGCACTCAACTGTGCCAGGCTGCTAGAAAGTCAACTTCAACACTAGAGTGTGTATGTGTGTGTGTTTACTACTGTGCACATGTATATAAATGTAAATATTATGTGATGAGCAGAGAGGTGTAGGCTTTCTAAATAAGTTGCGTTACAGGATCTTTTTTTTTTTTTTTTTTTGAGTTTGTTGTGTGATTTTTTATGGTGAATGTTGTTATGATGATACAAAAAAGTCCAGATATCTGCAGAAAACTTTATATTTATTGTTAGAAAAAAAGAAGAAGTTTTGATTCAAGGTCCAGTGTGTTAAGTCTTTAATTCCATTGTTTCTTGATGCTGTTTTGTAAAGAATTAGTCTTTGATTTCTTAAATATACTTTTTTTTTTGTTTAAAGGTCCCATATTAAGCTTCTTTTCTGCAGTTTAATATGGATCATTGATGTCTCATGTTTTGGTCCAAAAAGCCAATAAATCAAGCACAGCAGCATTGTTTCCAGGCTCTCATAGCCCCTCTGTTCAGAACGCTCTGATTTAGTGGGCGTGGCCTTCATATGTAAATGAGCCACAGCTGATACCGCCCTGCTCTTCAGCGTCACTGAGAGCGGCGCCACGAGTTCCGAGTGCCCAATGTTTAGAAAACGGCGAAGCTCGTGGGGGTTTGGGGGTATCTGCTCCGGTGGACCAAACAGGTCAGACTTTCTCCTGATTGGTCAAAAAAGGGACTCGCTGATGTCGGCAAACCCCAAAAATTCCAAACAGCTCATTTTAGGTCAGGATTTTACATTCACAAGCTCCACTAAGTACAGGTTTTGTCATTAAATATCACATTTTGTGGGCTGGGAGGAAAGCCAAAGGCCCAAAAATTTAACCAAAAGACTTAATAAAGTGATTTTGCAAAATATGGGACCTTTAATAGCTTGTCCAGAGTGCAAAAGCTTTGCGTAACGAATACACGAATCCCTGACCAAAACCACATTTGAAGCAGCATGCAGCATATAAAGTTATTTCTATAATAACACATTCATCTACTCAGTGTCTCAGTGAGAAAGGCGAATTCCCACGACATGCACCTCAAGCTGGAGGCAGAAACCCTGAGAGGTTTCAGCCTGACACCAAGCACATAATGAAGGGTGTCTGTGGGTCAGGTTTCATTCCAGCCTCACTGATTCACTCTCAGTGGGGACGTCTGTGAATGAAGTGAACTAACTTTTAACTGAAATTTTTTTTACTGGGCTCAGTCCTAGCTAACTGTTACAGAGGAGTATCAACAAATCTGTATTTACTGTAGTGGTGATCTTTTGTCTTCTTTGCTTGTGTTATGTTTAGTGCTGCACAATTTGGGGAAAAGGTGCGATTTGTGATTAGGTGGACAATATTGCGTTTTGCGATTGTGCTTGCGATTTAATAAAAAAAGTTGTGTCATGATGAGTCTACAGACTTGCTTGGTTATCATGGAGAAAAATCTGAATTGTATGTGCTGACATTGCGATTGCGATTGCGATAACCTCTTTTGCGATTACGTAATTGCATGTGCTGACATTGCAATTGGGATTGCGATAATCGTGCAGCCCTAGTTATGTTTCTACACTAACATGTTGGATAACTACTCTTTAGTAACAGCATGACACTGTTTGTGCATTGAGTCAGGTCAGTGACCTGTGTGCACAGCAATTACTCCTTATCCAATGTGCTTCACTTCCTGTTGGAAGTGGAGCTGCTGCAGAATGGCAATAAGTAACAGGAAGTAAACAGGAAATAAACCGGTAAACACTCTACCATCCTTCCTAAAACCAAACAAAGTGTGTTTGTACTTCAGTAAATCATGAACTCAAACAATATAATCAAAGTTTTCATTGTTGAATGGCGTCTGTATTTACAGACGCCATTCTCATCGTGTCTTTTCGTCCTGGCAGACTACCTGCGTTTGTTTATATCTGGCACGCCGCGCGCGGACTGATACACTAAGCGGCGAGGGCCTCGTAGCCAGCAGAGGCTCTGCAGTGGAGGTAGCGCCGTTTTACGACACATTAAAAAACTAGAACCTTATTTAGTGGTGTTTTTGTGTGAAAGTAACGCGCTGAAAATTCTCTAAATAAAGCGTGAATGCAGACCGATATCAGATTTTTTCTGAGGGAGTCCATTTATTTGTGTTTTTGGTCAAGTAAAATATGGCCCCGTCTGAGTGCAGAGGAAACCTGCAGAGGAGCAGGGAGGGGGTGTTTGGTGTGAGCGCTCTGGGCTTCTGCTGCACAAAATCACTGCTGTAGGGGTAATTTCTGCCCTAAACCTTGTGATAGAACCCAACTTGTTCCATCCCGGAGTATCACTTTAAGAAGGGAGGAAACAGAGTGACTGTATTCATACAGGGTAAATGAACTCAGGTGTAAGACACAGGTGAAACCAATGTGTGATCAAAAATGAAGGAAACACACAAGGACAAGAACTACTAACTAAAACAGGAAGCACATAAAATATGTAAGTCATGAAGCAGAAATAAAATGTGTTGGTACTTCTTTCTGCAGATTGATCTGACATGACGTGTGTGACTTAATAACCATCATTCGGGGGTTTTGACCAATCAACATGAAGAATACAACACAGCCTGGTCACAGCCTCTAACATATCACCCGTGGTATTTGTTATAGTAGAGCTTCAGCAGTCTATGAGTCAGCCTGGCCTCTTGTGTCTCACTCCTCCTGCAGCAGAGTGCAGTAACTGGAGCTTCTGCTTGGACCTGACAGGATCACAGGGCAGTGACTGTACCAGCTGCTCCCTCTGTTGGATCTGCAGACACTTTACTGTAACTGGATACTTACAGTTGGATTGCTGGAAATTTTGAGGCTATAATCTAGAATTTCTAGAAAGTGCTGTAAAATGACATCTAATCTTGGTGGCACAGGTGTGGCTGGATGTATTTTGCTCTGCGTGATTGCACTGCGCTGTGGGCCCTTCTCCTCTCCCTCCTTCTCTCTGTTACACACATACAGGCCGACACAATAAATCACGCCGAGCAGCCCCAGCCTATCCTGGGGTCATCTCAAAATCACCATTTAATGCTCAACGGCAGAGCTGGCTTTGATATCAGCTGCAGATAAAGTGGAATTTCTTGATTGCCTCAGTCGAAGAGGCTCCGCTCACTGAGAAAATGATTTATTGGACACGGGAAAGTCGTCCCAGATCAAAGGAGACGGACGAGCTTCCGACTCACACCACGGGGCAGGGAGCAGGCTGGGGCCCCATCCAATCATCGGCAGCAGCAGGGCCCCTGTCACCACTGTAGCTACTTTTTAATTGGCCGCAGAGAGAGAGGAAGAGACAGAGAGGTTTGAGGACTCAGGGAGCAGAAGGATGATATCAGGACCCCGCAGGTCACCGGCGAGCTCTGTCCGGAGCCCATTACTCAGGCAGGAGATGGGAAGGGTCAGCCCGGGCGGAGGGTCACACGAACACTGATTGCACTGCAGAGAGACACGGAGAGTTACCATGGAAGCGTGGACATTACTTCGCTAACCCGTCGTCTCGTATTGGAACGAGGGTGTGCGGATGAAGGAGGGGAGCAGCAGAGGTTGCGGCAGAGGAAGAGAAGGCGAGAGAATTAACAGCGTGGAAAAAAGAGGAGGGGTATTGATTTTTCATGAGAGAGAAGATTTGCTCCCAAGATTGAGAGCAATATCATATTAAACCCTGTTGCTGGCCTAGAAAGAGAAAATAAAGCCTGTGAATCAACCCTCCCCCTCGTGTTTTTTTTAATAACTTCCCGCCTGAAGTGCAGCAGAGGAGAATTACAGCGTGTGAGGTAATTGGAAAAACATCAGCGTGCGAGCGCTCTGTCGGCGGACGAACACGCATTATTCATGAGGCCCTGCCCAGGTGTTGTTACAAAGAGCGATGAGGTTGTAAAAGAAAAGGGTGACCTTTGACTAAACGGTCATCATTACACAAACTGGAAATACAATAGAGGTGTAATGCATATTTATCCAACAAACTTCATTTATGACCTGTTGTGTTCACGTCCTTTCTGCGATGAATTTATGATGTGGAGTTTTTTCAAAATGTTGGGTCTGCTTCAGAAAACAAGAGACAATAAAACAGGTTTATATTTCCTGCATATCACTCCAGATATACCTTTGATGTTTGTAAGATTCTGGTCATTTTTATGCCATCTTTTTTTTTTTTTGAATCTTTCATTACACACTTCTTGGGAGTTTGTTGGTATGTACAGTTTTTTATTTTTTCCACTCATGAACATATGGAGTGGGACTCCTGTGAGAACAGACGGAGGGTGAACGTGACAAAGCACGCCAGAAGTGAAGCAAACTGGCTTCTCAAATATTTGACTTACGCCATATAAAAGTATGTATGCTTGAGAATTATCTGCAATACATCAGATAGATTTAGCAAGAAAAGACTGAAACCTTCAGACAGACAGCAGCTCTACACTATGGTTGCTACACTGCAAAAACAGAAATCTTATCAAGTGTTTTTGTCTTGTTTTCAGTAGAAAATTCCTTTCAAGACTCAATATAAGCCACATTCACCTCATCGGTTCTGAAAAAAATTTGTTTCAAGTTATTTATAGACAAAAATGAGGTCTGAATATCTTGTAACCAGTATAAAAATCTGCCAATGGAACAAGAGAAAAGTTAATTGTATTAAGACATTATTGTAGTCTGAAGAAAATTTTCAAGTTATTTTTTCTTGTTCCATTGGCAGATTTTTTTTTACGGCTTACAGGCGATTTAAACCTCATTTTTGTTCTCTGGTAACTTGAAAAAAGACATTTTTCTGGATTGATAAGTTGAAAGTTGCTCATATCGAGTATAATAAGACAATTTTTACTCAAAAAAAGACAAAAACACTTGATAAGATTTCAGTTTTTTTGCAGTGTAGGACAGTTTCTTGGAGATGTAGTGGTTAGGTTTGTCACTAAACTGGATGAATGTTCCTCTGCTTATTGGGTAATCAGTGACTCTCAACAGCCCAGAGGGTGTCAGCCATAAGATGTAATGTGAACTGGTCCAGAGTGCTCCCTTGAACAATATTTGATTTGATTTTGATTTATGTCAAACATTTGCTCATGAGAAGTAGAAAAATAAAAATTACAATTTTTTTTGCCTAAAGAGCAACAAAGTTACAAAAATACAGTCTCTTATATCGACGAAAGCAACAACCAGGAAAAAAAAAAAAGAAAACCATGTAATGTTTGAGAAGGGACAGGAGTAGGGCTGCAACTAAGGATTATTTAAGGAATCGATTACTCTGACAATTATATTTAGGATTGATCGAAATGGGAAAAAAAGGATGAGAATGCATAATAGTAAAATTCGCAAAACCAAACGTGCCTTGTTATTTTGGTTGATGACTATTGTTTGCTTAAAGGTAAATACAAAGAAACAACATATTTCGATGTAATTAAACCGACCAGATGCTACAATCATTAAGTATAAAAAGTGATATGAATGTATTGTCACTTACAGAACAGTTAGGGCAAAATAATATAATATATATTGTTATGTCATCAGAGTAAGAACTTTAGTGGGCCAAAAAGACAAATAAATAAAAATGTGTCCTCAATATTTTCACCTGCAGGTCAAACAGTTCATCCCCTCTGTCCTACCACTGTCTGTAGCAGCTAACGCTAATGCTAACGTTGGTTTAATGAACTCCTCTGGGTTTTCAAACGGGGTTAGGATTGAATAAAAAGACAAAACGAGTCCTGAAAGACATACCATGCATTTTACAACTAATAAAAGGAGTGTATATGGTTTTGTAGCTCCTCACATCGCTGTTGAGCCCCACGGCTCGTCATTTAACATGTTTGCATTTTAAGTGTTGGGTCATTTTAGTCAATGAACACACTGTGTGCTTTTACTCAGCGTGAAATACTCCCAAACTCTGGGATTTTCTGTATGAACAGCTTCTCCGGCTCTGCCATTATTTGGGTGTTTACTTTTTTCCCTCACCTGCTGGCTCGGCTTCTCCTTCGCAATCCTGATCTGTTTACATGTGACACATACAGCCCTGCAGCCCAGGTAATCTTCACTCCAGTCAAGTAGGTGGGGGTTATGCACCTCTAGCTGGTTGCTTACCCTAAAAAATCCAACAAAAAAGAAGAAGACAAACTGAAGTGAAACTAATGCAGTAATGTTGTTGACAATTTTACTGATTGAATTTTATCAATTTTATTGATTTGTCGTTGGAGCCCTAGACAGGAGAAGGCTGAAAGCTTATATTAACCTGCCCCTATACTTAATCACATTATTTAATATTCCAGGGTCATCTTATACAGAGATAAAATGCGATTTTAAAATAAAAACAAAGAGGATTATTTCAACCTTTTATCTTCACAAAAAGAGATTGATACCTTTTGTTGTGTATAATACGATGTAATGAGATACAGTACAATAAGATCAAGTGGCAACCTTCAGTCTTCAATAAGAAGCCAATATGGCAATCCTAAGAGTGTCAGTTTGTTTTAAAAAGTGTGAGGGGCAACAACTGACAGTAAAACTGCAGAGCAGAGGCTTCTCTCAGGTCATCATGTACTTTAAGTTCTCTTACTCACCAGAGTTTTTATCAGAGGAAGATGCACTCAGTGGAAGCGCTCTTGAAACTTGGCACTGACGCAAATTTGCACAGCTCACTTTTGTAGCCTTGTAGAGGTCTGCTGTGTCTCTTTGCAGCTGCGTTCAGAATTTTCTATACTACTGAAAATAACAAAGGTCACAATGGCTTACACATAAAGGATTTATGTGCTATAGGAACAAAATGACCCCTGGAAGCACTAAAAACTGCAGTTCTTTAAGTGTCTACTCGAGGCTGGCTGCAGAAACACTTGAAACCCCACACACACACCAAGCCCCAAAAAAAAGATCTTTACGGCAAAATAAACATGTTTACAGCCTGGTTCCAAACTCACATACTTAAAATATGAATTTTTATTTTCACAAAAATATCAATGTTAAAAGTTTGTATATCAATATTTTATCACAGGTCAAAGCATCATCATATATAGCCGCAGCAATATTTTTTACATCTCTATTATCTAGTAACTGCTAAGATCAACCCCAACCCTTTAAGACCCTTCATGAACCTCTCCTATGGGGACTTTTAAGAAGCTGAATGAGCTTATTTATTCTAGGTTGCAAATAAAGTAGAGGAAAAATAATATTGGCGGAAAGGTTTCAGCTGAAGCAGATATCATGTATGCAAAACGCATGTTTTCATTTCCTTCAGTCATGTGAAGGGAGGTTCTGCTGGGCCTGCTGCCCTGTCTGTCTGAGCAGTTCACTCACCCATTCACACACATACACATACATACACATACACATACACATACACATACACATACACATACACATACACATACACATACATACTCCTACACCTTCATATATACATTCACACTCTAAACATAAACAGGGGAATGTTATTTTAGTATGTTATGTTATGCTATGTTGAGTTTAGGGGTTAAGGTTATCTGTAACTTATTTTGGATTTAAGGATTGGCCAATTAGTTTATTCATCAAATTCATTTTCTTCTGTTATTAACGTTAATCCATCATTACATTTTTATCAATAGTGTTCCTTTAAGTTACAGGATGTTAATGGGGGAAGGTTTGGTTACCGGTGTGTTTTCTTTTCGTGAGTGCAGGGTAATCAGTGGCACCTGAGGGGAAGGTGTTAAAAGGTGTAGCATGGCAGAGAGTGAGGAGACCTCTCCAGAGCCTAGGACTGGAGAGACGAGTTGGGAGATGTCTCCGTGAGGAGCTCTCCTTTAAAGTGTTGCTTGCTGTTTAAATCATGTTTGGAAAATAAAAAGAAACATATTTTTGCTATATCTTGGTCCGTCTGGATGCTCTCTGTGACAAGTCAGACAAACAAAACCAGATTTTGTGGCAACACAGGCCCTGAGCAAACAAGGTGCTGGCTGAGCCCTGATGAAGCTTTATTCCATCCATACATTCCCTGTAAAGAGACTTCAAGAGCCCTTCAACAACTTTATCACACTCATGGAAACTGAGGACAAAAATATCTTGAGCCTCTTTGTGCTCCAGGAGAGAATTACTATTGCAGTCTCTAGGTTAATATTCCTGTCATCTACCTTAATGGAAGATCACATAAAATGTGATCTCAGCTGTGTTAAAATGTTTGACCTTCAGTTTTCAACCTCCTGGCCTCTGTGCTCAGCCTCAGACTAATGTTTAGAGGCCTGTGGGTAATGGTGCTTGTTTGAGGTCAAGACAAGATAAAAGTTAAATAAAGATACTGAATTTTTCAGAACAGACTTTGAAAGAACCTGCAGTGATTCTTTTTCTATTAATTGATGTGATTGAATGATCCCATGACCTGAACCACTTAACTGTGTAATGTAAATGACCATAAAGGCTGAAAACCATTCATTATTAATTACTATACGCCTCCTCAGTGGCTCAGCTTCTTTATGAATCTGCTCTGTTGTCTTGTTACAAAGTGAACCGTTCATGTTTTTCAGCTGTGAGTGGTGCAGGATATTTGCTGCAGTGGGACTACATCACCCATAATATTACCCCTGCATCATGCGTGTGTTCTGAAACTAATGCAGCTCAGGATTTTGTTTGTATTTCTGCTGCACGTTGATTTCCATGCAGCACACTGGCTGAGCTCACAGGCTGTAAAACGGGACGGCAGAGAAACTTGCAAAAATGGAGATTAATGGCTTATGCTTAATTAAAATCTCTGGAAACTAATGGTAGGAAAATTGAAATGTTCCTTTTTAGATTGAATTTTCTTGCTGCTGCTGCCGGCTTTCATAGCACAGTGAAGCAGAGTGTGACCATCTCGTGATCTCTTCCATGTATTATAGAGTTTCCTCACATGTAATTGGAAAGTGGAGGATGTTAAGGAAAAAGTTGTCAACTGGTGCACACTTTTACAACTTTCGGTCCAAAAATGAACTCTTCAGTCAAGAAGTGAGAGGGAAACTTTAAAACTATCACAGACCTTTAAACACCAAGATGCATTACATAAATAAATAAATAAATAAATAGTCCAATTTTCACTTCCCATTTACAAGGCTTAGTGTTGTTAAAGTGTATTAGAAATTCAGGGTTAAATCATTAAACCAGCTTATGGACTTGAAATTTTTATAAATCAACTATTTTTTCCACGAAAGAAAAAAAAAAAGAAAAAGAAAACAAACAAAAAAAACCCATCCAACTATGTCATGGTAAATGTCTATTTGTCCATTTTTTTGGCCTCAGTCTGGTTTTACTGTAGCCAGATGGTGGCTGTATTCCACCTTCCAGCTGTCTGCTGACCACCATAAAATAACAAAAGGAGAGGAAAGTGCCTGGTGTCAGTTCAGCAGGTGTGAAATAAAATTGCAGAGACCTCTGTAGCTGCAAACATTTCTTTGAGGAACCACTCTGAGAAAATAAGACTTTCAAACAACGTGTAGAGTTTGAGGAGTGATGACACAATATCTTAAACCCCCTATCTGCCATCTATCAATCTTTCTATAGTGCTAGTTCACAACAAATGTTATCTGAAGATGACTGTGTTTGGGCTGGAAAGGTGATAAAGGGAGATGCTTGAAGAGAGAGATAACAATAACAACACAGCTCTGAGGCTGAAAGTCTGAAGTATTTGCAGGGGAAACAAATCCTGATGATGGACTGATTTTAACATTTCTGGCAGTTACAATGACACAATCTTGACAATAGGGGTAGGAATGTAAGGAGTCAGAGCCTCTAGGTGGATGCTGGGAGGTGGAAGGGCTGAAAGTTATAACACTGGCATTAAGACAAATGGCACTAATTTCGTGGCGCAGCGCAGGGGGCGCAAGCTTGGCGCACCCTGTGCCAAAAAAGTGCGCTGAAAGCTTGCCAGCTCCAACCTGGTCTATTTTCGGCGCAAAGCGAAGTGCACCCTCTGCAGGTGTAATTTGGTGACAGGCGCACATGTGCACACATGTCAACAAAGCCTTTTTCCAGAGTGTCAGGCACATTTTAATGCAATAAACAATCACAGCAATCACTATTTAATGTAACCGTCTGAACCACATCTGATGTCAGATTAAAGCCGTTTGTCATAATGGAAAGTTAACCTGCTGGCAGCTGGAAGTTTGATGCACATCTTACAGTTAAACAATAAACAGCCTTAACATCTGATACTGAGTATATATCTGGTTCTCTCATTTCATTTAATTCAGAGAAAAGAGGAAGAGAAAAGACGAAGAAAAAAGAGACAAAATAAATGTATGTCACTCAGGATTTACCCGTGATTTCCCATATTTCTCTGTTTTGGTCTTTATTTTTAACCTGATCTAAAAAGATGGAGTACATTATTGTAAGGAGGATGAGGTGGAGACACTGGGAGAGTATACAGTATATCACCAAAGGTTCTGCTATTTGGTGATGACAAACCAGGAGTGCAGGTGGATCAAAAGTATCCTGAATGGATAAGCCAGCTGTGTAACTGTCTCTTCATTTTGTTCTCCTATTAATGACAAAGGAACAGATTACATCTGTCCCGGGAGCTGGCCAACACGGTGTCCTCAGATGCGCCCCGCTCTCCATTTTCCTGCTGCAGGGACAGCCGCTCTGACCGTCTCCGCTACCGGGTCTTTCCAGCACACTGTTTCCGCGGTGCTGGGGATCACTCAGACCAATCAGACGCTGCGCCTCGGCCGCAGGGCATTTAAAGACGAGGAGAAGCGCTCATTTGATTGGTGAGAACAGCGCTCGGCTGTGTGAAACCCACTCACGGCTTTTCTCCTCCCTTTCTCTGAGGGAGGCGTAGACGCGCACCCCTGTGTGCTGATCACGCCCTGTCCGCACGACGAAGGCCGGCGCAGGGCAGGTGCGCCTGTGCTTGCACCTGTTCTACGAAATTAGAGCCCTATATTTTTAATTTTGTATATAACTTAACTAGACTAGACTAGCTTAGACTAACTTAACTTCTCCCTTTGCATGTTTGCGTTCTCTATGGGTACTCCAAAAAAAAAAAAAAAACATACTCATCAGGATAATTGGTGATTCCAAATAGAGATAGAGCAATATGTTTATTCTAGGGCTGATATCAATTATTGGTATTCATTTACAGTAAAAGGGGAAATATAAGCGTCAAATTTTTGAGTTACACCAACTTTACTTTGTTTCAATGCCTTTAAGCATATGTATTCAATAAACAGCTCCCAGGCTTAGCAGCATGTCTTTTAAAGTTAAATGAAAACTTAAAAAAATAAAAATAAAAAAAAATAAATGAGACTGGGAAGTTTATGACAATTTCAGGAGAGTTTGCTGCCTGAGCTTGCTTTCCAAACATATCTACTTTTTGAAGCTTCTCCATTTAGTAAAACATTTTGTCATCTTGTCCCCAAACCATTTTGTGTGAGCACTGTGCATGCACAGCTCTGACTGCTGATTGGCTGTTACTCGAGCTTTGGCTCTGCGTGTGACCAATCGGATGGTACTGTGGGTGGGACAATGCTGTAGATAGAGTAGTGACTGTCAAAATCGGGGCGCAGCTGCATTAGAGCCATTGTGTCTTATTGGCTGTAGAATTAAAAAAAAAAAATGCTGACTATCAACCCCGCCACTTGGCCTGGCTGATAATCAGTGTATTTTTAATTCAAAACTTGTGAATGAAGTTATAAATAAGGAAATAATCTAACATTTAAGACCTGAACCTGTCCATCTAGAGCTACATCCTGATTTGGGACGAACAAAAAGATGGCCCCAGTAATATTTCACCTGATCGTTGACTTTGGTTGGAAGTAATCTAAAGGATCGTTTATTTTATTACTTTTCACAGAAGCATTGTTTTTATGTCCCAGGAGCCAGCATTAATTTTGTGGTTTGCAACCAACCACAGGTTTTCACCTCGCCCTCCATTTAAGAGGCCTGACATGGGCCATAGAAAAAGCCAAGACCACAAACAGCTCACCTTGGGGAGCGTGTTTTGTTCCCTGCTCTTCTGGGCTGATGCTGAATCATATCAGTGCAACACAAAAGCTGTGACAAGTTTCACCTGCTGTGTGGGTGTTATTAAACACTCCTCTGAATCGTACTCAGTGACCTTTAAAGAAGATTTAAGAATTATAAGAATGAAGCTGAAAAATGCCCGTAGCAGTTTCATTTAGAGTTAGGTTTAAAGGGAAGAACCCAGGAGCTGTTGACTCGAGTGAGGAGACGACAGTAGCTGGAGCACGTAGATTTCTCAGTTTGACGTTACAGCGATCCAGAGATTTCCTTTTCCCACTCTCACACTTTGTCTTTCGCCTCAACAAACACATTTTTACACATATGTTGTTTATGACACTACATGTTCAGAGCTGTTTATGATCCATTGTGAGACATACTGACACCATGAAGAGAGCCTTGGCAGAAGAATGGGACTAGTTCGACTTATTCATTGAGTTATTTAGAGCCCGTTGGACCTTTGGTCGCAATGTGGGGGAGGAACAGTTTCAGTAGTTTCTTACTGTAGCAGATGGTAGAAAGTAGAAATGAAAAATCTCTATAAAACATTTTTGTTTGGTAGGTATTGATTGAACACAGAAGTTATCACGACAACCACCTACCAGCAGTGCTTTTTGGAGGCACAAGCGTCACTCATTTCTCATCGTTTGAGCTGCTCGTGATGAGTCTGGACCTCCTCTTCATAAGGAGGAAAAATAGGTGACATTTAAGGGTATAGAGAGATGCTCTTCAGAAATGTGGAAACTAAGGTGAAAACATGTAGTTTGCTAAATGGATGTTAGCTTTACTTGCAGTAGAGTTTCATAGAAACTCACTTTTTTTCATTTTAAGCCTTTGCTTCAATTGAGTCCTCTTAAAAACTTCCCCAACATAAAGGATGTCCAACCTGTGAATTGATATCTCTCGTGTGATTGATAAAGACAATTTTGCTGATAAATTATGTCGGACCTTAGAAATAGAAACTGTGACACCACACAAATATTAGTGTATATATAAAATAAATTAAGTAATGGACTTGCAAAGTGTCAGAAAATTAATTCCCAGTAGAATTCCAAAAACTTTCCATGGGAAGTTCAGCTTGGAAAATTTGCACACTTTTGAATTGTTTGACCAAAACTTACTTGACTTTATGTCATCTGAATGTGGTTCCTGGCACAGCATATAAAGGGAGTGTGGCCTCATTAGCTCTGCAGTCAGCAAAGTGCTGCTGTGTGGTCAAGGAAAAGCATAGATATTAAAGTGAAGGTGCATTAAATGTGGTTGTTTTGTGCAAGTTACGCTACAACATACTTACCTAAACTATAATTAAGTTTGTCATTATAACTCCCAGTTTATTTCCATTGACAGTTTTCAACTTTGAAAATATCTGGAATTTTCCAACCCTATTAAACAACCTTTGGTATGTAAATAAACACACAGCAATTTACTTGCATGTATTCTTGTACTTCCAATTAAATGTTTGAGTATGTTTACAAATTATAATTTGTTGCAGTGTGGGGCGCAGATGGCCTTGTGGTTAAGGTCGTGCTCTATGAGGTTTGCCCTCGCAGGTGGCCTGGGTTTGAATCCAGCCTGTGGCCTCTTTCCTGCATGTTGCTCCCCACTCTTTCCCTGTTTCCTCCACTATACTGAGACTCATCTAATACTTAGTGGAGAAGCCTTAGTTTGCAATGACAGCTTCCAGATGCTTCATGTATGTTTGAACTAATCACCCACACTACTCAGGTGGGATTTTGGCCCAGTCCTCTGCACAGATTGTCTTTAAATCTTGAATATTCTCTGGTGCCCTCTGGTGAACCCTTTTCTTTAGTTCTTTCCACAAATGTCCAGCTGGATTTAAGTCAGGTGATTGACTAGGCCATTCTAACAGATTGATTTTCTTTTTTGAAACCATTTGAGAGTCAACTTTGCCGCGTGCTTTGGATCTTTGTCCTGCTGGAAGGTCCAGCCACGTCTCATCTTCATCATCCCGGTGGATGGCAGCAGATTCATATCAAGAATTTCCCCATACATGGCTCCATTCATTGCTCTGTCAATTATATGAAGTTTGCCAATACCATGAGATGAGAAACAACCCCATGCCATGATGCTTCCACCTCCAAACTTCACTGTTGGTGTAGTGTTTTTTGGGTGATGTGCAGTGCCATTTCTCCTCCAAACATGGTATGTAGTATGACAGCCCAAAAGTTCAATTTTGGTCTCATCTGACCAGACAACATTCTCCCAGTATTCTACAGGCTTGTCAAGATGCTGTTTAGCAAACTTTAAACAAGCTTCAACATGCCTTTTCTTGAGGAATGGAGTCTTGTGGGCTGAGCGTCCATAGAGGCCATGGAGGTGGAGTGCATTTCCTATTGTTTTCTCTGTAACAATTGTACCTGCTGCCTCCATGTCTTTCTAAAAATAAGTATTTCCATGCAAACATTTTTCATGTTTTTACAAACCAAGCAATGCTGAAATGACTCTTATAAGTCAGCCTACTGGAGGAGCATTGTACACTGGATTACTGATTAAACGTCTGCTGATGAAAAACAAAAATGTCTTTTATAAGTCACTTAGTGAAGGACAAATCTATGTATGAAAAAAAGAAGAGAAATTTGGAGCCATTAAATCAATTTAAAGTGTTTCCTTTTCACACAGCAGGGAGCCATTTTTCAAAAATGCAGTTTTAGTTTTTATGAAGTTCAAGCTTGTCACAAGTGTTCAAGCAGCAGAAAGCACCACCAGCTCTTAATGATGTCCTTCAGATCCATAACCCTCACTTTTTATGTAACTTTACTCCAAGTTTTAATTGCTTCCTTCTTCTGACAGTTGATATTCAAACACAGATGTTGTTGGAGGACACCTACGCACTCCTGCACCTTATTAGCTCCCAGTGATTTCTGTGATTCACCCATTAAAAAACAAAACTGAAGCAGTAGGAGGCATGAAAGGTGTAGCACAGGTATAACAGGAGTTTTTACGAACTGTTGTAAAAGTGTGGAGCTCCCACTCATTTTAACTACGCTTCACTTATTTGTCATTTTTCCTGCGGTGGTAAATGACAGGAAGAGGAGCGGGAGCGCTCTGCCTGATATCTGATCACTGACCCTTTAAATCTCAATACATCACACTCGCAATCCTACCCCGAGAAGTTCTGGGAAACGCTGTGACCGGAAAGGAAATACTGTGAGAGTGAGCCCAGCTGCTGAGACGAGGTAATAAGAATTGGAGCAGCAGCTGATAACACACTCCCACACACACTCACACACACCACATCACAACATATCACAGAGCCGAGCGGTTTGGTGTCCTCTTATTTGCCCCCTGCTCTTCAAGATGGATGTTTGTCATTATCTGCCCTCCCCTGGCGTACGGCTCGGGTCCGGTGACCTTTTTTAGGGCTATCGCCGTCAGGGATTGTGTATCGATCAAACGCCCCAACATGAGGAGTTCGTAGAGTGTGTACCTGTGAGTGTGTTTTTGAACAGTGTGTGTCCTCTGGAGGTGTGAAGACAAGCAAAGTGAGACTGTGAAGGGTTGACGATCGTGCATGGGTGTTAAAAGGTGTGTGAGTCTCCTTGACCGAAGTAACAACCATATCAAACATCTGTGTGTGAGTGTGTGTGTGAGAAAGAGAGAGTGTGTGTGTGTCTCCTTGACCACGGAGATGGGAGCATTACCTCACACAAGGCATTAAAGTTGATGAGATGATTTAAAGTGAGCAATATGACCAATGAACTGAACAATTGGACCCCGAGGACACACATATGCACACACACTCTCTCTCACACACACACAAACAGGAATCCTTTTAATGAGGACAGGAACGTTGATTGATGGGATTTCCTCCTCTGATTCATGCACTGCGTCAGGCTGGTTCTCTTTTCTTTGTATTGAGCTGTAATTTTATCTCTCGGGGGTCAATCATAGGTCCAGCTCTCCAGCAGGATCGTTGGGAGAGCTCGATGTGCTGAATGATGGATGATGAGTCCAGTGTGCTGTTTGTCAGAGAGTTAAGCAGGAGGCCTGGAGACCGTGCATACACACAACCACTCTCCCTGCAACCCTGCGATGAAATATGGACTCAAATATCAGCCATAACAATTCACAATATGGCCCCAGCAGACATCAGAGACCTTTTCTTGGCTGGGAATTGTTCGGCAGTTAGAGAGAGGAATTATCCCCTTATTTCTCGTTATCGCTCATTGAAAGACTCTCGAGTTCTTCACAATTTGTCACCAATCTGTCGTTCTGGAGGTTCATTGTTGGAGGCAGCTGCCAGAGAGAAGCATGTCAGAAGAAAATAGAACTGGTGGCACATAAAAAAGACAACTAGGGAAAACAGTCGATTTTTATTATCAGGGAATCACTAGAGGGTGAGACGCACTGATCCACAGATTTGATTGACAGGTGAGCGATAAGGACACCATCAGTGCAGCAGTGTCACAGCTGCATTAAAAACAAAGATACGTTTCTATCAGGTCTGTCAAGACGTTTTTTTTTTTTTTTTTTAAATAATAAGTGATCATAAAATAGGCCCACTTTTATATTATTTGCCTGTTCATGATCCATTATTTAAAATGAGATTATCAGAACCCACATTACTTATTTTCAAATGATGTGTCTCAGTATTTGTGGTCAGATAGTAGATGATGGATGAGCACTGGTAGGACATGATCAGTATTTTTAAAGTTACAAATTACAGACATGTCTTAGGGCACAGTCACATTTGCCATTCCAGTCATAAGCTGTGTCCCAATTCAGGGGCTGCAGCCTACAGAGGCTGGATTTGAAGACTGATTACGTCACAGCGGTGCGTCGGAGGCTGTCCCAATACGGGTTCGGTGAATCCTTTATAGCCTCACATATCCCAAGATTCATTGCACATGAACACCAAACATGATGGACACGGCCAAACTCCAGCAGGAGTCCTGTTTTATCCAGATATGAAGGATATCTGGCAACAACTATGTGATTGTGTTTCTAAAACATCAAAGAATATTTTGATTTTCTGTGTGAAAATGTGTTGTTTGGGCTCTTTTCAAGTAATATACTGATGAAAAACAGTTCTTTAGAAATCTTCACATTATTATATAAAAATGTGTTCATAAATGTAAATTCTCTTGGGAACAAAACGTACTTGGTGTTATTTTAATTATTATTTTTTTTACAGGAAACTCAAAAAAGGACATTAAATCATTTCAGCAGCTTGTGTTTTATACTTTTTTTATTTATCATTCCCCCAGCACTTGATCAAATGTTGAAAATATCATGGTTGTTTTACTCTCATGTAAATGGTTGTTAAATACTCTATCAATCATAATAACAATAACAACGCAAAGTAAAAAAAAAAAAAAAAAAGTAAAAATAATCCTGTTTCAAATGTGAGGTTTTGGTGTACGTGTTGAAAAGTAATATAAGCCTGACAGGTGAGGGTGGCGCTGTGTGACGTCGAGGGTGACAAACAGGAAATGCTGCATAGACCAGACCGTCTCAATTCAGTTCGGCCTACAAAGGTCGGGTCCTCTGAAGGCTACAGTCCATGGAGGCTGCAGCCCCTATATTGAGACATAGCTATAGACTGAAAAAAAAAAAAAAAATACACGTCATCTTGCTCGGTTTGAAGTGAGATCACCACAACAAACTGCTCCCCCTAGTGGCTGACTGCAGTATAGGTCAAAAAATCTGTCACCCCAACCATTCCAGATGAGCTGTGGTCAAACTTTAAAAAATGAATATATCTGGTAGAAAAGTTTCTCATATCTGATTGTTGTGGTGATTTAAAGATATTATTTGGCTTCCTTGTATTCAGGTCCTCTTTTATTTTGAAAAGTTGGTTTAAAATAGTTATAAGAGGTTAAAGACAAGGCTTTATGTCACGATTCAAGATAATTGACAGCTGCTCTTCTTGTGTATTTTTCCAGTGACTGAAAAATATGTTGGGAGTGAGAGCCAAGAAGAGGTTAGACTATGAAAAACCGTACAATGATAAAGGCTGTCCACACTATACAGTCTATGATCCCAGTGCCCAAACGTGCTTCGACCTGAAAGTCAAGCTGTTGGGCCAGTAGGACCATAAGTGTACTGTGCTCAGGCTTGGTACATTTCTCTGCTTTGGCCTGCTTCAGAAAGGTGTGCTTCAGCACCAAACACCTTATGCACAAGCTTTTACGTCCAGCTCCTGTCTCTCTCCCTGTCTCCTCTTCAGTCCCTCCTCTCTCCTCCTGCTGGGCATCAGAGTGTCATCAGGCCTCAGGTAGAAGGAGGTGATTTAGAAAGACAGAGAAGACAGACTGTCTCTATTCTGCTGGTGAGCAGCACGCTTTTTGCGGCCAGTTTCCTCTGTTGATTTTGTTGATAACAGTTGTCATTCGCTTTCCCCACTCTCCCAGGTTTTTTTTTTTTTTTATTCCCTTCCCTTTGTGATCTGCATTAGCCTAGTTATTGTTTTTTCTTTATATCTTAGGATTTATGTGTTTTCTCAAGTTAGGGGGAGGTGCTGGGCAGATGGCCCAATGCGTGGCTGGCACCTCCCCACTTTTTGATTATTTCGGCCAGGGTCTCTTGTTTATTTTGTCTTCTTATAACACTGAATTTTTTTTGTTTATCATTTTGATTTTTGATTTGATTCATTAAGATAAAACTCGATCAAATTTTCCTAAAGTTTGTTTTTGGTTGTGGTGTCCCTCTTCTCACATGCTTAGGTCTCCAGGGTTTGAGCTTTGTAAAATTAGGTGTGTAGAGGAGACCTTAACAATAAAACAAGGATATGAGTTATAATCCATGATGTCTAATCGCTGTGATCACTCCTCTCGACAGTCATTTTAAACAACAACGGGGTGTTAGAGGGCTTTGTCAGAGCAAAACTTAACATAAGCCAAAAAGTCTCTAAAGCTGTAGCAGTGCTCTCTGTGTCTCATTGTGCTGACTTTGATGAGACTGCCGGAGGGGGTCAGCAATCGAGCTTGAGTATGACATGGTATGAACCTTGTCTCTTTGCATCCTGGGAAAGTTGTCCTGCACAAAAAAAAGTAATGTTAAAAGAAGATCTGCTTTCCATTGGATTACTTTAAAACAAATGCATGCCTTTGCAAGAGTCTTCGGTGCTGCTCATGGGAAATGGAGTCTTTTCTTCTTGAAAAACACTCCTTAGCTAAAGGTGTCTCAACAGTCAACACCAAGCTGATCATCCTCACAGCACCTTAAAATGTGTCAGCTCTAAATTTGAAGAGTGAATCACACTGTTTAAAGTTCTATTATTTTACATTTAAAAGAAGTGTTACACAACTCCCAGCAGTGTTTTATTAGGTAATCAAGTAAACCATGACTCAGCTCTCACCATGTTGTCTGACCATTTAGTGAGATGTGATTCAGTTTCAACCACAAGCCTGGGATGATTTGCATATTTCAGAATGCAGCGAATCAGTATTATTGGCTGCACTTGTTGACATGACTTAACACTTGGTGGCAAAACCCTTGTTGGCAAGCACAGCAGTCAGACGTTTCTTGTAGTTGCTTACTAGGTTGGCACACACATCTGGAGTAATTTTAGCCCACTCCTCTCTGCAGATCATCTCCAAATCCTGGAGGTTTTGAGGCTGGTGTTTGGAAACTCGAAGCTTCAGCTCTCTCCATAGATTTTCTATGGGATTAAGGTCAGGAGCCTGGCTAGGCCATTCCATGACCTTTATGTGCTTCTTATGGAGCTACTCCTTTGTTTCCTTGGCTGTATGTTTTGGGTCGTTGTCGTGCTGGAAGACCTATCCACAACCCATTTTCAGTGTCCTGGCGGAAGCAAGGACGTTGTCACTCAAGATTTTGCGATACATGGCCCCGTTCATCTTCCCGTTGATGCGGTGAAGTCAACCTGTCGCCTTAGAAGAGAAACACCCCCAAAACATAATGCTTCCACCACCATGCTTGACAGTGGGGATGGTGTTCTTGGGGTCATATTCATTTCTCTTCCTCAAAACATGTCGAGTTGAGTTGAGGCCAAAGAGCTGGATTTTGGTCTCACCTGACCACAGCAGCTTCTCCCAGTCTCTCTTGGTGTCCGTGGATGTTTCCTCTGTATTCCTTTCAGCCGCCATCCATAGCAGCTCTTCTTCTGTGTGCTCCGGTTCATACAGGTATCCTTTTGGTTCCAAAGTGAATGGAACTTCATTGTTGCTGTCATAGTCACTCATTTTGAATTTCCTACGCTGCCTCACAATCCTTAGAGTACAAACAAAAGAATTACGATACTTGATCAAACTTACACGAGGCTACAACCGGCGCCCGAGGCATAGCTTGTTTACATTCCCTACAGCTGAAAGGAGGAGGGGGGACGGAGCGCACTAGTGCTGCACGGAAGGATACATGACCAGTTAGTTAGGTCCAAATAAATGTTTATATTTCCGAAGACTTAATGCACTTAAAAAATATTTTATGTAGCGTACTCTTAAACTGTGGTATTACTTTTTGATTTTAGTTCTTGTAGGCAGAGAAAACAGCCTTTGAATTTGGTACGGTTTTTCCCTGTTAGCGCCTATTTCCTCATCACCATCGATTACAGTCTGTGTCTTACCGAGGGAGAGGAGACAACTTTCTACTGTATCTAATGTCCTTAGTGGTCACATAGAGCTCGTACAACCCCACTTCAAAAAAACTGAACTTTCCCTTTAATATGTTCATTGGCAAACTTGAGGCAGGCCTGGATGTGAGCCTTCTTGAGCAGAGAGACCTTGCGCTCATTGCAGGATTTCAAACCATTGCGTCTCAGTGTATTACCAATGGTTTTCTTGGTGACTGTGGTCCCAGCTGCCTTGAGATCATTAACCAGCTCCTCGTGTGTAGTTCCAGGCTGATTTCTAACCTTTCTCATGATCACTGAGACCCCATGAGGTGATATCTTGCATGGAGCCCCGGGCCTAGGTCGACTGACAGTTATGTTGGACTTCTTACACTTCCTAATAATAGCACCAACAGTTGTCACCCTCTCATTCAGCTTCTTACTGAAGGTTTTGTAGATAGGTAGATAGGTTTGTGTAGGTCAACAGTTTTGCCCCTGACATCTTTAGACAGCTCTTTGGTCTTGCCCATGGTGGAGATGTTGGAGTGTCTCTGAGTCTGTGGGCAGGTGGCTTTTTGTACAGGTGACAATTTGGGACAGGTGTCTCTCATGAAGGTAATGACTTCACTGAGATTAGGAGTACGTCAATGGTCTGTGGGAGCCAACATTGCTCATGGTTGGTAGGGAATCAAATACTTATTTCCCTCAATGAAATGCAAATTAATTTTTATTTTTCATTTCATGTAATTTTCTCGATTTTTTCCTTGATATTCTTTCTCTTACTGTTAAAATAAAGCTGCCATAAAAATCAGAGACTCTTCATTTATTTCTTAGTATGAAAACTTTCAAAATCAGCGGGGGGTCAAATACTTATTTCCTCCACTGTAGCTGATCACCATATTCACAGTGTTTTTTATTGATTATATGACGTTGTAAGTTCATAACAGTGCTTTGATGAAGCTCCGTCATCATCATCATGCCTCTGTGCTTTAGATTAAAATTGATCCCACATCAGTGTAAAATTGATGTCCTGGTGTGTCACTTCATACAGTATGATGATTTTGTGTACACAAGAAGTAAACACACAGCAGGAGCCTCACAAACACACAGCACTGCTCCGCCCCGCCTGCTACACCGGCTCACAGATCCCATCTCGCAGCTGTAACACCTCTGTTACAACCTCAGATGCTGGCATGGCACAAAAACTTATTCCAAGCAGCACGCCTCTGTGACAGCTGATAGAAAGGTTTGATACCAGGCCTGGAAATGGCTCACTATAAAGGTTTAGGATTCAGAAAGCTTTAAATCTGCCTCAGTTAAAGCTCATCATGATGATTTTATCAGCACATCTAGTTGAAAATGTTTTTTATCGTGATCCAGGAGCTGAAATTATTGACTAACAGCAGCAGCACAGCATCAGATTACCGTGTAAACACATACAGTAGAGTAGAGCTGGACTTAATCTGGTAATACGTCAGGAGTGTCTTCTGTCTGAAGTGTGTCTTTTAGCCCTTTAGTAATGGCTCTGCAGTCACTGTGTTGTGTCATCACCGTGTGTGCCTGTGTGTGTGTGTGTGCAGTGATTGCAGGCAGCAGAAGATTTGCTGTGTAATTGGCTCTGCTGCTGTGTTTTCTCCAGTCTGAGGAGAGGCTGACTGAGACACTGTAGCAGGATTGAAGACTCCTTGTAGAGACAAGAGAAGCTCAAACTTACCGACCGCACAGGACTCAGTCTTAATGATGTCACGGTGCAGCTGCTGCACGGCAGAAAAGAGTCAGTCATAGAAATGTTTGACACTTATAAAACCACCTGCTGCAATCTGAGTTTCTATTATAACAACAAACAGCTGATGCTTTAATAATGTTTCATTTTGTGTGGTTATTAAAGTGTTACAGAAGTCTCTGAGCTGTAGCAAAATCTTTAAACCCAGGTGTTGCAGCGGTGCTCTCACGTCATCACAAGTCTGATTCAGCTCTCTTTTCTTAGGTTTGTTCATTAGCTTTATGGTTTCAGTCCTGTGCTCTATCAAACTTCAACAGTGTCCACTCCCTGGAATAAAACAGCAGAGTCACAGTTCACAACTTGGGCTATTTCAGTATCCCACTTCTATAAACCCCGTTGATATCCTATTTCATAACAGGAAGTAATGATCCTCTACTCTGGTTTCTTCCCAATTTAAAACAAATGGAAGATTGGCAGGATTGCCCTAGATTCCTCATCTTGATCAACAAAAGTTTAAACACACGATCACAGCCTTATGCAGGCACAAGAAAAACGTAGTTATACCAAAATAAATAAATAAATAAATAAATAAATAAATAAAAAAAACAATTAATTAAAAAAAAAACAGGAAGGTTGGAAAACTAAAACTCCTAGTTGAACAGAAAATCTCATCTAAGCTAAAAAAACTAAGTGAAAAAAGTATCGAAAAATCTAAACTGGCAAAATGTAACCCCAGGAAAGGTCTTTACAGGCTCAGAAGAACACAAGTCACAACAGTTATGACCAGACGATCTGACACAGGACTAGGGGAGATACAGACATTTATACACGCAGTAATTAAACACATCCAGGCCTGGGATCCCAATCACAAGGACAGGAAAACACCAGGGTAGGAAGAGATGTGACCTGAAGCTAGAGAAGAGACAGGACTACAAAATAAACCTGGAACTGATTAACATGAAGATAACACTAGGGTAAAATGTAGAAACTTAACAGAACCCACAAGACATGACAAAGATGAAATAGAAGCAGCAGAAGAATAAGGGTGTATTCACACCTGGATTGGGCAGTTGTTCTGTAACAGTGAGCAGCCCCCTGAAACCCCAGTTTGTCTGGCTATATGTTAACACAGCAATCACTCTTGGATGCGGGACAAAGCCAAAAATAGGTGGTCTCGGCTCGCTTCCATTCAAGCCCTGTCGCAGTTCCTTTACAGTGAGAACACAAACGCCCCAGCAACCGGCACAACTGACTTATAACTGTGGCTCACACTGTAGTAACGTGACCTGTAATGGGCTCGGTTGACAAATGTACAGAGAGACAAAACAGTAAAAGAAGAAGATCAGAAGAATCAACCACAGCAGCAGAAGAAGAGAAGACCTAAGAACTGAAGAAAATTAGTCGTGGGCACATGTGGATCGGTAAAGAAATAAAGTGCCTTATTGAAGTGCCTTAATGCAGTCGGGACTCTTACAAACTGTATATGTGGATCATATAGCGTGCACTGTTACATGAGCAGTTAACGATATAACGCTAATTAGCCACACATGTTATTGATACTCCATGAAGATAAGGAAACTCCCGTCTTCAAGGTACAATTTCTGACCAATGAGAGAAAAACAATCACACATGCTATTTGTTTACAACTTTGGACCACAACAGACTTTTGCTTTGTGAATACATTCTAACCAAGTGACAACCGCGACATTTTTTTCATTTTTGCCCCTGAATCGGAACAAAGCAAACAAGCCACAAGTGTGAATACACCCTAAGACTTATGCAAGTGAACAGCTAGTTAGCCTCCATGGTTGCAGTGTGAGCAACATAATTATTTTCAACCTGTAAAAAATATCTTCTTAGTATAGCACCTTTAAAAAATGTAAAAGGTGTTTTGAGAATTTAAAATAGTGAAGTATGAAAGACTTAAACACAAGCAGCATGAGACCAAGAGGAACTAAGAGATAATGTAGATAATATAAAACAGAGAGAAGAGACATGAGCAACAAAGACAACAGAAGACTTTACGTGTAAAAGCCAGAAAAGTATAAAGGAAAAAGAAGACACTAGATCAAGAGTCAATGCATGTACATAGAAGTGAGTCCAAGTAACTGAATCTGAAAGCCTCATCTCCTCCGGCAGGTCATAAAGTTGATTTAAAAAGTACATTCCCCCATTTGTTTTATATTGTTTTGGGATAGGAGATGAAATCATGTACTTATCCACATCCCAAATACATGTAATCCTCACTTTGGAAGATCTGTGGGATTTTCCAAGAAGTAAGGGTGTTTGTGAACAGTGTATAACAATTACATACATGATGTCAACCCCCCAAATGTTGAGTCACATGAGCACACACAGTAGAAATGCTTCATATCTTTCAGACATAAGCTTTTGCACATCTCTAATTTAATCATGATGTGCTCAAATAACCATAAATGCTCGCAGATAAGACCTAAAGGATATGTTTTTATTGTTAATCCATCTGTGGGTGCTGAAAATCCTTCCACATAGTTTTCAGCCTCTCAGTGAAGACTGATCCCTGTATGGCACAAAATAAGGGGAAAAGATCTGATTTTATTTATCTGTTTAGATTTAATCCTTAAAAAGGCTCTCTGAATAAGATCAGGATCTTTTTATTTAATCCCATGATAATCCAGTAAAATACCAAACATAAGGCTGTGACATGCACATATAGGAGTCTGTGAGATACAAGTTGCAGCAAAGGAA
Source organism: Halichoeres trimaculatus (assembly GCF_033239565.1). Lineage (NCBI taxonomy): Eukaryota > Metazoa > Chordata > Actinopteri > Labriformes > Labridae > Halichoeres > Halichoeres trimaculatus. Next base: position 30,670,665 of record NW_027437193.1, read on the forward strand.
GCTTGTTTTGTACTAATATTTAGGCGTAAACCCTGCCTTTTTCAATCCTAAAAAAGTAATGTCAAGTCAGATAAACATTCAAAAGAACCTCGCCTTTAAGCGTTACTGCCTGTGAGTATCCACTCCAGAGAAAACCTGAGCATTTGATCATCGAATCTGTTCGACATCTTACTCCTCTCTGTCATGTTGGGTTACTCAGCTTACCTCTGACCTGAAGCCCGTCATCCTGTGTGTTTCCAGAGCTGTGTTCCTGCCACCTGAAGATTAATGAGCAACATAAGGCTGTTGCTTTAAATGCCACCTTCAGACGGCTGCAGAGTAATACGCCTGCGACCAGTAGTTTCTTCTGCTTTCAGAGAGCTTTGATGTAATGAAGGAAAAACTCACAATGACTGTTATTATCTTTGCTTTTAGCCACAAACCTGCAGATTACCTCATGAAAAAATACATGGATCACTGTCACGAATACTGCAGGAGACGCACTGCAAACACAATGACAGTGTGAATGCATGATGCAGGATTGCGTTAATGTGCTAATGAGAGTATTATAGGGATGGACAAGTATTTGGATTAAACCGAGAGCCAACACCTGCAGAGATCTGAGTTACACAGTATCTTAAGATAGTATTTTAATTCTCTTTTTTGATAAATAAAGAAGAAAAACACTGTCGAGCTGAGTTTACTTCCTCTTTAAGGCAGGGTGTGATGTATTTTCCTGCAGAATGCGGCTTTGAAACACCTGCTGCATGATGGAAACATTACCTTATGACCCTTTCAGCCGCAGCATCCAGGTAAAAAATGGCATGATGCAGCTATGTGAGCACATCAACACATACATTTCAGTGTAAATAAAACAACGCGCAGCCTGTCGGCAATGAGCTATGGTCAGTGTTGTCACTGAGAAAACACAATGCTCTGTCGGGTAAATGTGCCATCGCTCACATCTGTATACACCCCGCTCTGCACAGCAGGTTGTCTGAGATGATGAATAGCAGCCTGAGTGCATCCTCCAGTGAAAGGCCTTGACATGTACAGGAGATTTATGTCAGTAACATAACTGCTAAATATTCATCTACCACCTACATCATCTTAACAGGCCGCGTGCATCACTTTAGTGAAAGGAATGGCTGTGTTATCGTGTCAGGCTCAGGGAGCTGCAGTTGGAAAACATATCAAGACAGGCTGGTAGCTCTTTGTGTTGATCTGCACAATGCAGATAAATAAATGTGAGAGTCCATCAGTTATATGGAAGAGACAAAGCTCATGTTCCTGCATTGAAACATGTTAGCTGACTGGCTCAAAATTGGTATTCTTGCTTTTGCAGGAAGATAACAGTTTAAAAAAAGGGTGTTTTCAAGGACTTACTGCAAAAATGAAATTTGAGTGAGTTTCTTTCATTTTAGTTAACAACCTCTTATGAGCCACATTCACAAGGAAGAAATCAAGAGACCAAAACCATGCCTGCAATTTAGTGTTAAGACTAAAATAAAATCTGTGAATGGGGTAAGAAAAATGGACTCATCTCTTCTTTACATACATTTTATTTTTATTTTTATCTATCATTCGTCTTCTACCTCTTATCCTGTTCAGGGTCATGAATGACTGGAACCTACCCCAGCTGTCTTTAGGTGAGAGGAGAGGTTCACCCTGGGCTGGTGGCCACCCAGTCACAGGGCTGATACACAGAGGCAGACACCTGTTCACACACACACACACACACACTCACACCTACAAGAAATTTAGAATCAACACTTAACCTGATGAGCATGTTTTTGAGCTGTGGGAAGAAGCCAAAGGGAACCCACGCATGCAAACATGCTAACTCCACACATAGAGAGGCCCACAGCTGGTTCCCAAATGGTGACCTTCTTGCAATAAGTTGGTACAAGACCAGAACACCACTGTGCAGCCAATTTTAATCTGTTGATATCTTTATTTTTATTTTTAATTCATTTATTTTCTGGACCTTTCAGGTGAATGTGGCTCAAATTCAGTCTAATAAGACTATTTTTTTACTTAGATTTGCAGAATAGTTTTAGAGTCCTGAATACCCTTTGTTTATATTTTATTTCATTCATTTATTTATCAGATGAAAAATCACTCACTTTACTGTTGTAATATTTTGAATTTAGAAAATCTTTATTGCCGTTTGGCTAGCAAAAGAAGCCCCCCGACAAGCATCCTGCACAACACAAACTCAGTCTCTAACAAACGACTTCAATAATCTGCTTTGATGGATCACATTTTTTTCAGACTGTAGGATTAACAAGTCAGAGAGCTAGTTAGCACTGACAGCTTGAGGAAGTATCTTACTGGTTGGCCAGCAGTTAGCTCTTCAGCAAACTTTAAGAAGTTCTCACGTGTTTACAAACGTGGAACTTTGCTGTTCATCGAGTATTTATTAATTAATTTTCTTATACTGTGTTGTGTCAGTTTGTGTCATTAACTCAATAAGACATATCTTAATGTTTCAGACAATAACTGATACATTTTTTCCCTCCTTTTTTTGTGCCCACCATTCAAACAGAATATAATGCATACTTAAACAATTGATACTCATAGGATCATAATATCATTACAATGGATAATTAATGCAATTCCAAATTCATTGCACATACTTGGCAGCAACTTTTCATACATCCTAAAATTGGGTTTACAATCAAAACGTGTATTTTCCATAGACTGTATAAAACATGGATGTAGTCTGTTTCTGAAACGGAAAATGAAGCACATTGGCTATAGTGGCCATATTGGTAGTGGCAAGGGCTTTGCCTACAGCCATAGGGCTCCGGCCGTCACGTGACCCTCAGCTGTGCAAACTCAAAGAAGTTCTCACAACATGTTCACAAATGTGGGACTTTGCTGTTCACCGTGTATTTCATTATTTATTTTCTCCTACTTGATTGTGTCAGTTGGTGTCATTAACACAATGATACATATCCTGATGTTTCGGACAATATTGACACATTTTTCCCCTTCTATTTTTGTGCCCACCACCCAGACAGAATACATACATAAACAATTAATATTCATAGGATCATAACAGCATAATAATGAATAAATAATGCAATACCAAATTAATTGTACATACTTGGCAGCAACTTTCCATATACATCCTTGAATAGGGTTTACATTCGAAATGTGTATTTGCATTATTTATGCATCGTTGAAACAGGGTATAATTTATATGAATACACAAACACACACACACACACACACACACACACACACACACACACACACACACACACACACACACATATATGTATATATATATATATATATATATATATATATATATATATATATATATATATATATATATATATATATATATAGATATAGATATATATATATAAAGTCACAGTGTATTTAAAGGCATAACTAAAGAAAATGAACGTGATTTATTCATCCATCTCAGGCTGGTGTCTCTTTAACTTCTTAAAGTCCCCTGTCCCCTTGAGCTTGTTTTTTTCCTGTATGACCAGCTTTCTAGAAGCCTCTTCCACAGTTGCAGAGGGACAGAGTTGCTGTTGAGTGAACTGGTGTTTCTGCGTGTAAGAATGTCAAACTCTAGATCATGGTCTATTGTGTCGAACTTTGAATCTGACATGGAAAGTTTCATAAAGGGCATCATGAAAATACCTATAAACAGAGAACAGAGCTTTACAAATCAGTGAAGTCAGGATTCAAGCAAATCTCATGTTCCTCTCATGTAACTCTTGCATGACTTTTTGTTGAAGCAGTTCAAGGCAGCTCACAGTCCAACACAACAATTAATGGGAAATTTGGTCAAATCCACCTCACGTTGAATAGATGAGTCATTTCTAACTTTTTTATTTCAATGAACAAACTGTTATCATTTCCATCACCATTTCACTTTCTTGGCCCATCATCAAGTTTCCATCTGAAAGTAAAGATGCATGATATTGGATTTTTGCAGAAATCTGATATGCAGATTACTTCCAACTAATTTTATTTGATTGCCTCTGCTGATACTGATCTGTGCATGTACCATTTATTTTACAACCTAATTGAAGAGACCCCTGAGTCTTCCCCATGAGGAATTCTGATATCAGGATGATAACTCTCTGTTGATGGACGGGCGTTGGATGCAGAGGAAAATAAGAGCCCTCTGTCAGCTGAGGTTATGTTTATCTCATTACTTTATGTCACATATAAAAGTGTACAGAGAGGCTTGAAGTGTGCAGTGAGAGGCATGAGATCATCTGAATAATGTCATCAGCCATCCTCTACATGCTAAATCAGCTCTGTCTGTCGTTTATTCATGACCCTGTCTCCCCCAGTCCCTCCTGACAGTCACCTTTGCCCTCCTCACCCCGTCTCTCATCTCTCCCTCTGCATTACTCCCGACATGGGATGAGTTTCCCAGTCTGGCTGTTGCGACGGCTTTACATTCTGCCGGCAACACATAATTTCCCACTCACCCTCCCTGTCCATCACACACCGCCCACCCCGCCACCTATGCATTAAATATCAAGCCTTGTGGGATGGAGGAGTCTTAGAGTACGGTGCTGGGATTCTGAGTTCACTTGGCAGTTCTGAGGGGAATCTGAAGGAAATCTCTGGGCGCCTGATCATTAAGCCCGTTCTCAGTATGTGTAAGCCGGAACAGTTGGCGTAGCGGGGAGAAGCAGTTATAGAGGAGCTTTTAATGTTTCCCTGATGTAAAAGCACCAAGGGAGCGTTTGAATATTGTATTAAAGGAAGCTGAATCTGGCTCACACACAGTCAGAGGGGCCGTCATACTCATCCTTCTGTGCTCGCACACACATGCACACACACACACACACACACACACACACACACACACACAAACAAATGCTGTCTTTAGCAAAAGCAGAACACATTTCACACAAACCCACAAGGTAATGAGATTAACAGTCTGATATTCTTGGAAAAATTGGAGGATTGAGAGAGTGGAGGGGAAAAAAAACACCAGAGCCTCTCTTTGGATTCTGGCTGATGAAGCAGAGATGACACACTTCTCAGGCAGAAGAGAGCCCAGAAAATATTCGGATTTCTTTTAATCAACCGTTTTTTCTCCCTACAGCACAAACTTTAAAAAGGCTAAAAAAAGGTGAAGCTTATCATTTTACATATTCCATAGAAATTACCCCCTTTCTGTTTTCCTCCCTGGTGTTTTTAAGCTCTGATGACTCTGACGGTGAGGCAGCTGGAAGTGAGCTGGGCCTGATAATTGAGCTATCAAGTTGTGCTTTGATGTGTGTACATTCAGGCTCGTGCAACAGGCGGCTTAGCTGTTGACACCTCTGTAAATCTCTCCCTTCTATTGTGCTTCCACCCATAAATATTGCATGAGTTTCCAGCTGAGTCCTTGTATTTTTCACAAAAAGTCAACTTCTCAGCCATTCACAAAAAAAAAAGGCACAGTGGCATTTTTGACAGTCTTTTTAATCCATATTCAGTAGTTTGGCTTGGTCTCAGGGTCATGAAGTGAAACCTGCGGGGCCTTGTCAGCTGTCAGGTAGAGTGGAGGATGAAAAATGGAAATACAAGGATTTTACAAAGTGTGAGCGCGCTTTCATGACAGCTGTGGAAAAAAACAGTGTATGCCCTTACTATAAACAGATGGTTTACTCCAATAGATGTAGTAATTCTACTAACTCCAGTATTCCTGCTTTAACCAAATGAACTGATGCTGCTGAACCAATTTTGCACAGCTCAGGACACAAATACTCCTTTTTCCTGATTTTTGAGTGAAATAAGAGCTAAATGTTCATAAAAAGAGTTATTTTACTCTGTACTTCATGATGTTGCAGCTGTGAAGCTGTTAAAGAAAACATATTGATAGAATCCAACTTCATAGCTGCCATCACTCATTAATTACTCCCACCCCGCCCTGTTCTCCATCACTGTGACTGTGATTCTTTCAGTGCTGGTGAATAAAATATTAAGACATGTGGTTGTGTAATATTGTGAAGGCATCATAAATAATAAGTGAATGCTGATGGATTCTTTATTTTTAATATTGAAGCTGCTGTCACAAGGATGGTGCAATGGGTTTAACCCTTTAACTTCCACTCTTTTTTGGCTTCTAACTTTTAGATGCAAGAGATGTGAAATCTTTATTTTTAAAATTGTAATCCTTTTATCTGAGCAATAAATATAAAATATATTTTTTTCAAATTGGTTTGTTCATTTATTATTTATTTTTGACTTATTATTAATTTTATTTTTTTAAAAAAAAAATTTTATTCTTATTTTTTGTGTTTTTTGTGTTGTTGGAGCACTAATATCAGAAACCACATAATTCAGAAAACATATTTTGAGCACTAGAGATGAACTAATCAGGTTTTAACTAGTTCAACACTTTTAATGAGGTATGGCAACTCAAAAAAAAAAAAAAGAAAAAAAAAAAGAAAAAAAAAAAGTCCTGCCAAACTGTTGAGCAGCAAAGTAGAGGGTGGAGTTTATTTTTATGAAGATAGTCCCATTCGGTTTCTTTATTTTTGTAACAGTTAATTGTTTCATATGAACAAACACACCATGGGTAACCACGTATTTGTACTTCTATTAAAAGAAAGTTAATGTAACAAGAAGGGTTAATATATGTTTGATGATCTTATTGATAAAAGAAGTGATGATGTACAGGCCCCTGTGAGAACTTAATAAATGATCTTGAAATAGGCTCATTTTTTTAATATTTGCCTGTTCTCAATCCACAATTTGAAAGGAGATTATTGTTTGTTTCCAAATTCTGTTTTCTCAGTTTTCCAGTTCTGGTTGGATTTTCCTGGGAGAACATGAATCCATTCATGAGGCAAAGCTGCTGGCAAAGTTTAGCAGTGAGAAGAGAGATCTGTGTTTTTTCCCATCTGAAAACTATTTCTTGGATTTATTTTGTAGTGATGGTGGACACTGGAGCTGAACTGTTAAAAAGTGAAAGGACAGAAGAGCAGAAGAAAGACAGGAGAGCGATGGAGCACGAGCTAAAGACTAAAATACAGGCTAAACTGTTTGTGATAATGTTGATTCCAACCCACAGTCAGCAGTTATTCTGCAGTGGTCTATTCAAACTTGAGTCTATCAATAAAATGAAGAGTGAGGTTACGTTAGCTCTGCTTGAGTTAGTAGATGAAGAGGCAGGACATAACCAGGATTCACTTACATTACACGTTACAGACACGTCTCAGAGCACCGTTCTTTGAATAATGCCGAACAGATTGTCTACCCACCTTCTGGACACTAAACTACAAACTGAGTTTACAAAGTTTGATTGTTGTCAGGTTTCAAACAATAGCTCTCCCCAACCACAGATAAACTTACCTGGTCACATTGCATCCTGGGAAAAGTTTCCCTGAACACACAAAAAAAAAGAAAAGAAATGTTAAAAGTAAGATCTACTAACAACAGTCGGTGATGGGACTCTAGAGAAACCATGCAGAGTTCAGCCAATGGTGTCACTGCAGTCAACACCAGACAGACAGTCCTCGCAGAGCCTTGGCTTCAATCATTGATATCTTATGCTCCTAAACCGACATGGCTGTTTGACAGGAACTGTAAACTGTTGAGAAATTAACCCTGGCAGAAAAAAAAATATGGTGTTTTTTTTTTTTTTTTTTTTTTTTTAACAATTAAACAAAAACAAATTTAGTACCAAGAGAAGCTTTTTTTTCAATAATGTTTGCAACAACAGAACTGCCTTATTATAGAAGTGCTACCTCTCAAAAAGAGAAGTTAGTTTCAAGAGAAGCAGAGTGAAACTGAGAATGAAATCTGAAACAGAAACAACTGGAGCTGTGGCCTTGGTGTTGTACAAACACAACAGCAAGGTGGTATGGATATGACCCCGGTTCTGTTTTGCTGCAACCGGAGTCAGAAATTCTGTTCCCTGGAGACAAAGCAGAGAGAAACACCGTCCCTGCAGCAGATGTGGAGAATAAATGCCAAGGATGAACACGGTATTACAGCTGGTTTGTGTCAAACAACAGCCGTCTTGGTAGACTGTTACAAACAGAAAAATGACAGAGAGTGAAACAAATGTGGTTATTCTAAGACACGGCTGCTTTTCCAATGCAGAATTAATGAGACAAAAAAAACTGTTTTTATTATTCTAATATGATTAAGGCAACGTGTCTGGGTGAAAACTCCAAGCAACAAGTCGACACTCGGATTCAACGATTCACAGCTGTTCCCAGGTCACACAGAGATAGAGGAATAAGAACGTCAGCGCTTGATTTCTATTATCTCTCCTCCAGGGTGTCGTGTTCACTTTTGAGGCTGTCTGGCGCGATAGATCAAGAGCACGTCAGGCGGTTCAAGGAGAGCAAATATTTGACACTTTAGTCAAACATTTTATTCAGGTCTGTCACAGAGATGTCGCTCTGAAGAGATTTGTCATTCCTCGTCCTTGTCATCACAGCCTGACTGCTGAGACTGAGGCGGCTCTGGAAAATGTGGTGGGTGGAGACGACTGTAGATTTACTGCAATAATAGAGAAAACCCAAGAAATGTATTCTCTGGATAATTTAGAGGCTTGTCTCTGAAAACAAGCTCATTATAATCCCTGCTTATCTACAACCATCTTGTAATTGGAAACTGAAATGTTCTCACCTAGTATGAAATTGTGTTAGGGTCTAAGTGGATTTCATTATTATGACATGCATTGCAAGAGTATTAAAACGTAATAGAAAAATCTGAAGACTGCTGTGGCTGTGTTTTATGCAATTAACTGGGGTTTTGTTGTCTTTGTCGTCAGACCCCGTTCTGGTGTAAGTTATCTCCAGGCAAAGTGTAAATCTCATTGTTCCTTTAATTTCTCTCTTTTCTCTCCTGATGCCTGGAACAGCCACTTTACATTTATCCAACACTGAGGCTTGTTTGCTTTTAGCTATGAATGGAGTCTCTCTTCAGCAGAGACTCCATGAAACCGTGTTTTAATTCAAAGAAAAGAACAAATGCCAGGTGCATTTTGATACGGTAACTAACAGTGAAACAACTTTCATGGATATAGACCCATCAGTGTGTTTTCTCTGGGTTTTTACAGTAGTTTGGCTCTTTTTACTGCACCTTTTGTATAAACACAACAACCCAACTCATATTCAGATCGTCTCCAGCAGCAGCGGGCAGCTTCCTTCATCTGTTATAGAATAGAATAGAATAAAATAAAACGTTATTGTCATTGTAACAAGTACAACAAATTTAAGGTCACAGCAGCAATCAAGAAAACAAAAGTAATAAAGTGTATAGAAAGTGCAAAAAGGTCCATAAGAAAATAGATGATGACAGCTTGTCCATCATTCTCCACTTCAGCCAGCCTCCACCTCCACAGGGTCCAGGACTGAGCCTCCCCAGCAGTCTGTTCAGTCTCTGTCTCCTGAATCCTGACTGCTCAGGTGAAGCTCCTCCAACATGGCGTTGGTGTCTGGTCTTAGCTCCCTTAGCCATGTCTGTAAATAGCATAATGCTACTTTGCCATCTGGTATTCCCTCTGTTGCTGGGTTAGCACAGCTAGCTTGTCCTTATTATTGGAGATAGATCTTATGTTCCCAATAATGATGGATGGAAGGACAGGTCCATGTCGTCACTTCTTAGCTCACACTTGAGAACCAGCATGTCGTCCTCACCTCCTTCTCCTCACCTTGAGGGAAGACATCTGGCCTTACACCAGTTAGCATTGATATGGTACTGGCTGCTAACAGCTGAGTTCATATGTGAAAAATGCAGCCATGGTTACATGTAGTATCTCCAGAGTAACACAGGAGAAAAGTAGTAAAAATATTGCTTAAGCCACAAAAAGTTTGGTGTCCATGACCAACAATGAACCATACAATGTAATGATCCACCCCAAATCCAAATACAAAAAATAGCAAAAAGAGACGAAAAAATTATAAGAAACGGACAAAGAAGAGAGAGCTGCTGCAAAAGGCAGCCATAGCCAACGGGGCGGTGCCTAGCAACCTAGCAAATTATCTATAGTACCTGTGCCATTTGAGGTCACAGCAGGACCCTAACCCAGCTCTCATTGGGCAAGAGAGAGTACAAGCTCCCCAGGCTTTCACATACATCAGTGTTTGGTGAAATAAAAAAAATAATTTTTAAAAAAATAATGAAAAATAAATTTCTGGCTTTTTATACATTTACTCAGAGAAGACAGCGAGAGAGAACAGGACAGCGGATTGAGCAGGAAACAGCGTGAGACTGGGGAGTGCAATTTGGTAGAGCAGGTTGGGTTTGAACTCACTGCCCACCTTAGGGCACCTAATGGGGTGTGCAACCCAATCTCAAGGCCATACAGGCACCCCTATACCAGAAACTCGAGAAAAACAGGGACACCATAGAACTGCAAAAGTTGTGAAATGCAAAATAAATAACAGAAACACAAAGGAGAAATATTTCTCCTTGTTGGTAACATGACAGTGTATCAAAGTGGAACTCCATGAAGGCTGATCAGTAATAAGTTAACCAGTCTGTGACTCTGAGACAATGCGAGCAAATAGTTAAACAATCACAGAACAATGTTTTTCAGCGCACATTTTTCAAGAATTTGGAGATTTCATCATATGCGGTGCACATTGTTGTTACCACAACACCTTTTATAGGGAAAATCTGCACTTTTCTGTAGGAAGATGCCAAATCTTATTCTGCATATATTACAACATTATGGCTCTGTAGTAGAAGAGTCCAGTTGTTGTCAACTACTTGGAAAAAAATAAAAAATAAAAAATAAAAAAATAAAAAGGCAAATCATGGAAAAAAAAATATATATATATATATATATATATATATATATATATATATATATATATATATATATATATATATATATATATATATATATATTTATATCATTTTGAAATGTGTTTTTCTTTTTTCACATTTTTTTAATGGGCTTTAATGTGGTACAAAACCATCAGATTTCTATTTTCATTTCTTAATATTTTACATGACATCTGTGCTTATTTTAATTGGGGTTATTATACTTTTCTTTGCTTTGAATAAGAAACCCTTGATAATACATTCATCAACAACAGTTTATGACTTTGGCTTATCACTTTTATCATTGCATTATTATAACACCATCTTCACCCTGCTTTTTTGTAATCGGTGAAAAAGAAATACAAGCAAAACTTGTGAAACAAAGTAGACCAAAAATCCAAAAAGTAAATCAACACAACAAAGGATAAACAGTTCACACTGCATTAAGTACATAAAAAGGGAGAAAGAATTCAGAAAAAGGAGTGTTGGAAAAAAAAAAGTTACTTCTTAACTTTTATTAAGGGTTTGGGGTATATTTTACAGGCTACATTTCATCCTGCATATACAGTAGAGACAAACGGTTCTAACAAGAACTGCTTTGAGTTTATAGATCAAAGAAAAGGTTTCACCCTGCTTTTCTTAGATGTATACTAAGAAAAAGCTGATCTAAAACATTTTGCTGCTGCAGCTCTGTGTTTGTAGTCTTCTGGTCTGTATCCAAGTGGCAGAAGATGTAAACGTATTCTTCACCAAGACCTTTAAACCTCGACAGACGCTAGCAACATTAAACAAATGTTATCATCCAGTTACAGGAGATTTTAAAACAGAGAGATTTTAGATCTTTCTCAACGTTCACTGAGATGGACTTGTTACAGAACTAGTATTTTTGCAGTCTGTAATAAAGCTGCTGGGACAAAGTTTGAAATCACAGTGTTGTGAAATCTGAGCTGTCAGTGCAGTATGTTGTATGGCTGCAATAATGTACACACAGCCTCGGGTGGATGTGTCTCTTACACCTTCACTGACACATTAATTATCTCCTCTCTGCTCTCCCTTCTCTTGCCGTTGTCTTTTTTTCTCAAAGTCTGCATCTACATCTATCATCTTTCCTCTTTCTCCCCCAGCCTCCTCGTTTCCTCCCTCTCTGTCAGATCCTCTCCTTCCCTCTCGCCCACTTCTTCAGTCAGACTTAGCCGTGGCCCCTGGGCGGTTCATTACCTTGGTGTGTGCAGCGGCCACTCCTCTGGACGGGGCGCCACTCTGGGATTAGTGTTATCTCCATCTCTGTCACTTGCTTATCTATTTTCTGGGCTCTTGAAATAAAGCTGGGCCAGACGTGTGATGTACTTCAGATTACCAGAGGCAGGTATGGAAATCCTCCACCGATTAGATGCCCTTCCTTGGTCTGAGGGAGAAGTGCACAGACTGTTGCCAAGCACCTCATAGATACACTGATACACCCAAAAAAAACAGAGTCCTGGGAAGGTGCAAAGTTTGTCTCTTTCTGTTATTTCTATTATATTTAATACGACTAGTCCAGAACTTTCTTGCTTACATCGTCAGTTTATGAATCACTGCCTGAGTCATTTTAATCATGGTGACACAGGATCATTAACAAACAAAAGTGCAATATCATAAAGACAGACTACAGATATTAATGATATTTTCCCAGCTAACACAACAATGGTACAGATTGATGAATGAGATAATTTGTTTCTATTATAGCAGACAAATCCAATCATTACTCTCCCTGATGAGACAGGAACACAGCATAACCAAGAGAATTACAAATCAATGTGAGTGAAAACATTATAAATACACCTTCTGCAAGCTTCTTACACACACTCTCCACAAATTGATACTATCATTTTTTTCATAATTTTAGTGGTAAGTTATACAGAAAACCCCTAAAGTATGGTAAACATGGTGTAAAAGCTGAATTAACTGAATTAATTAACTTGGTTTTCTTGTTAATATCCCAGCAGTGTTAAATATGCAATTTTGATTATATCAACTATAAATAAACATGAGGTATTGTGCTTTCTTTGAGACTTTATGGTGTCCCTCTGGTGCCCCTGTTGTTGTTGCATTATTCACAGCTCAAATAAATTCTTATTTGTCTCTCACATTGGTGTTTAAAAAAAAAATCTCTCTCTTTAGCCTCTGTCTGAAACACTTGATATAAGCTCCCGTCTCTTTAAGGATCCCATCTCCACAAGCCCCCTTCCCTTTGATTAGTCAGCCCTCTCAAGGCCTGTTTGAGGCGGAGCTATTGGCAAACCTTGGTGTTTGAGGCCCGCCCCTCCTATGTGTCATGTTATTAGATCCTTATGCAATGACTTCATTATTTCAGAAAGTCTTGTGGAGATCTTGTGAACATCTGGTGCTATCTCTACAACAGACTGTTTAGATCAGTTTACAGATTCAGGCGTTACAATGACATATGACTCTGTTTGAAAATCTGCACGTTTAGTCTGCATATACATCTTTGTTACATTATACAGTTACTGTCTTTATTTTCTTAAGTGAACATCAGAGTTTTGACATTTCTCTGTAGTTCTGACCTGACTTCTATGTTGATCCATGCATCAGTCTATTTTCATCTTTTTCCACTAGGCAGCTCTTTGGTTGCTGGTCTACTCAATTACTCAATTACAATTTTAGAAACAAAAGTAAAAATTCTAAATAATAAATGATTAAAGATTAAAACTGGCACATGAGTTCCAATTTTAAACTTGTCTTTGAATTGAAAAAAGCAGCACATACATATAAAAAAATAGATTTGGATGGTTGTGAATCTGTAAGAAGAAATGTATTGCATATATATGTGTAGTTATACATAAAACCAGAAGAGGTGCATAAATATACAATCACCTGTAAATTTATATTATGAATAAAGAAATCTCGGAACTTGGGAAAATTACGCCTTCCTCTTCAGCCTAGTTTAAAAGTGGAATTCAATGCACACAAACGTGAAATCCCTGTAGAGGTGAAAATAAAAATAAGGCAGCTCTCAGTCTAGCAGAGCCTGTAGATCTCAAATGTATGACAAACAGGGATTTTAATCTTGCAAAGAAAAAAAAAAACTTTTTTTTTTTCTATGAATGTGATTTATTTATTTTTTTTTCAGTTATTTTCTTTTTATTTAAGTTTAAGAAAGGGAACTGTCCTGCAACCCCTTTGCTGCTGCTTGTCAACTTAATTCCTCAGCTAGTTTTTATACACTGTTCCGAATTGACAAATGTGAGTGATTTTCTTTTTCATTCAGAGAACTGAGAAGTAAAGAAACAAAATTCATCTGCCTGCTGCAAATCAAAATCACATTGTAAATTAAAAAAAAAAAAAAAAAAAAAGTAAGGGTACAGATGACCTAGTAGTCTAGGTCCTGCCCCCTCCAAGCCATTGGCCCGGGTTCAAATCCAGCCTGTGGTCTGTTCCCCACATGTCATTCTAAGCTCTGACCCTGTTCCTACTCTATCCACAGTCCTCCCCTCTCTAAGAAAAGGCATGAAGATGTCTTGGTTCTTCATAACATCAAATAAATCCCTTTTATCATAGGTTAATCCATCCTCTAAACAGATTAATAAAAGGTTTATCAACAGAAAATGTATCTGATAACCTTTATCAGATTTCTCTGATCCAGTGTGCTGATATTTCACACAGGAGGAGTAATGAGAGACAACAGGAGATAAAGACGTAAAAGTCGATGTAAATACATTCCAGCATTGGTAGATGTGCTGTGTCTGATGAGTGTTTTCACCATATAAAAGCTGTACTGTGTTACCACATATGCCACATGTGTTAATGTATCGTAAATCTAATTGAAACTCATGTTCTGGTGGACTTTTAGGTGACTACATTGCTGATAAGCTGGTCATGTGCACTTTGAGAGTGTGTTGTTATTTGTGTAAGTGCAGTGATGTCTTTCATCAATCTGTGGATGTTTGATGCAAAAAGCAGAAAAAAAGACAACAAAAGGAAAAGGATCAAACGTGCATCATAAGGGCTTGATCTGAAGAGTTGTTTTACATATTTGTCCTTTAACTTTTTTTTTTTTTTGTCCCCACGCCCACGTCCTTTTTAATTCTTAAGGCCGACAGCTGGCTGCTGTATTAATAACACAGGCTTATTGGCGCTGACAATGACACACCCACGCTGCTCTGTCTGCTCCTCGGTGTTTAACACAAGACTAGCTGAGCACAACTGAGCCGTAGTTACAGCCATCACTTTTAGTCCACGTATCAAGAGCTCAGCAGCCTGCTTATCGAGACTGATGTCAGGAAGCATCACGCTGGAGATAAAAAGACAGTGTGTAGCCTATTTATGGAGAGTGGGGCTGAGATATAATGCTGCTCTGTGTTCTAACATAGTCACCCTCAGAGTTTGTTATTCATACAACAGAAGGTATTGTTGTGTATCATGGTGCTGCTTTGGCGTGGGGTGGAGACGCTGTTGTTAACAAAGACTGCAGGGAACCTAAAGGAACTGCTCTGCATGTGTGTTGCCTTACATTCATGTCTTATAGCTTCTCAGTGTGATGCAAAGATCCGCTCCTGTTGAAAGCACAACAAAGACGAGTTAAAAATAACCAAAGTAGATTGAAATAATTTATTCACATTACAGGAGTCTGATTTAACGCCATCTTTTACCTGCACGAGTCAATCATCAAACTCATGATTGAATACTTAACAGATTTGTGCTGTAATTATAGAATAACACTTAAATCGGCTTAACTGAGTTTATGAGCCAGGCAAGGAATCAATAAGAGTTAGATTTATAACAAAGTAGGTTTCCACATTGAGGGATTTGCCTTGTATATCATTCAGAGATGTAGGAGAAAAGCAGAGTGGAAAATAGTTTCTGCATTCATCCTCACAACTGGCTGGACCAGATTTCACAGTTATCAAACTGAATTCCTTATATGAGCATACATTATATAGGGGAAGCCCTGAAAACCTGAGGACTTCTTCTGATCAAGCACCAACCAACATGTACTGAAAATGATGATAATAAATACCAGCGTCAACGCTTTTACAGCAGCGTGTTACCCAGTGCAAAGTGCAGAGAGCTGGACTTTTATGTGTTATGGTGTTTTAACCGTGAGATAACACATGGAAGATGAAAGCAGTGTGTATCACAGTGTTCTGGGATACATAGCGAGGCAGCTGAGCTTCTGAAGGTTTGCCCACTCATGTGATTAGAATCAATCATCAAGAGGGAACAGTTATATATTTCAGAGTAAATAAACCTTGTGGAGTCCTGATTTGTTTGACAGACTGTCCAGTTTAGGGAGAGGAACCAGCAGGGGGGGTTAAAGTGAGTCTCTGCGATATTGGTATTACACTGGAGACAGACCAGTTAATCAGTTGGCAGTTAAAATAGGGCAAATAATGACTTTTTAAAATAATTTGCCGTTATGAATGAATATAAAATGTCCGTGGCTTTGTGATGTCACCCATGTTTTTCATTTATCCCAATTTTTAGACCCGTTGTTGATGGGAGCCTTATTGAAAAGCAGTCAGACGGGTATAAAAAAAAGAAGTAAGCTTCTCAAACAGACCACGCTGTCAAGTAATTTTTATATTGGCTGTAAAAATCACCTTTTTTTTGGCTTGGTGTGTGTGTGTGTGTGTGTGTGTGTGTGTGTGTGTGTGTGTGTGTGTGTGTGTGTGTGTGTGTGTGTGTGTGTACTCATGTGTTTTGTGAACTCAGCCTCAGGTGGACTCTTTGACAAAATGCAGTTTTTAGCGGTACAGGCTTCAATATTTATATACTATCCGTTGACACCTGCTGCAGCCACTGCAGGCAGCGTTTTCAGTCCATTCTGTATGCAAGTAACACTTACTATAATCTTATTTTTTATTTCTATGTATTTTTTAAATGTATTCTTTTTTATGTTTTTTGATAATCAAATGAAAAAAAAAAAAATGACCACATGATAATGGTGTAATGTACTGGCAATAGGCGAACATGCTTGCAATTATTGCCACCAAACATCAAAGAACAATACCAGTCTATTGATAAACTATACAACCATTAGAAACCACTGTTTCTCTTGGCTACAGGAAAACGTCAGAGCAGTAAAAAAAAAAACAGACCAAAAAAAACGTAATTTTCTTGACTCAGGACTTAAATTTGTTCTGTGACGGAGCTTGTAACTCAATTTACTTGGATGTCAGATGTATCTTCTCTTTTAAAATGAATTAACCCATGAAAAAAAAAAAAAAAGTTGTGTTTTTGAATAGGAAAAATATACATATAAATTAGGAATATTGTAAAATAATAATAATAATTAAAAAAAACCCAATACAAATAGGGATGGTACTTTTCACATTTAAAACGATATGGTACCAATGCGTGGTACCTGGCAATCAGTATCAGTATAGGTACTCAAAGGTCCCTAATTCCAGCACTCTTGTGAGTGTTTATGTAGTAATAAATAAGTACATTTTTTTCACAAGTAAGTCTCAAAGTTTTTTCCAATAAAAACTTGCAATGCTGTGTTCATGACCAGCATGGAAAATCACCTACTCTTTGACTGTCTCACAGTCACAAGGATGCATTTAGGTATCTAAACCTGGTACTGTTTGATTTTACGTGAACTGGTACTTGGTACTACAGACTGAATACAGTCAGGACCCATCTCTAAATACAATAAAATATACTGAAGCATTTACCTTGGAGATCAGATGATTGAAGATGCTGACAGAGGTGAAGGAGGAAGGTTGGACTGAAAAACTGAATCTTATTGGCTGATTTTTGCCCTTTTCCCCACGCTTTCCTCACTTTCATCTGCATGTGTTTTTGATTTCATCCAGCCTTTCAGAGCGTTTCTTAAATGAGTTAGGCAAGTGTTTTTAAACAGCCCCAACGCACACCCAATTGCAACTGCTTCTTCAGTTTTGTTTGTAATAAAATCATACAGTTTTTAACAAAAAAAAAAAAAAACTTAAATAACAAATGCAAGAACAACACTGATGCAGCACTGCAAGCTAGCCGTTTGAAGTGCGGTGTTAACTGCACTGGTGGTAGGGGATTTGAAGCTGGCTTGTGACCTAAATTTAAGCTTTCAGCTCAGAGAAAAAAAAATGTCCAGGACACGGCTCATATCTCCAAAAACCCTTTGTTGGGACACTCTTGAGTCAAGGTACCTCTGTATTTGAAAAATCTGCAGCTAGAGTTGAGATCTGCTCCTGACACCGGCATGAACCCAAAAAAAGCAGAGCAGCTACATTGTCTGACAAGTGTTGTAACATTTTACAAGAGTGTTTTTAACGGCCCTGACACTGGGCTGGATGTGGTGTAATGTTAGTCTGACTCAGAGAAGTGACAGCAGAGGATAAGTATGTGCTGATATTTCAGCCCTGCAGTGTTAGTTCCTGTCAGTATCGATATGGACAACATAAAGTGTGACAAAAGAGGAGAGCAGAGGTGTCGTGAAGACAAGCTTTTGGATGTAGTGAGTTTTTAAACGCTCCCCATTGGAGCTATATCAAAATGTTTAACACATGTCACCGGTGTTTACAGGTGTGCGGCCTGCCCTGCACTTCCTGCCCTGCCTGTCATGCTAATTTATGTCAACATCCATCACCTTGCCTGGAAGTCCACAGCAGGATTTATGCTTCCTGTTTTATGTTGCATGTGAAAACAAGTGAAGACAGAGCGGACGAATAGGCCTGTGAAAAAAAGAGGGACACAGAGTGAGACAGCTACGACAGAAAGGGGAAATTTAAGACTTAGCGTATCCACCAGCCGCTTATGCAACCTTCATGATGTGCACATATTTCACGCCAACCACCGGCGATAACAGAAAAACCCTTTTACGATGTAATTGACTCATCCTCTTGGTACCTGAGTTTTAGTTTTTCATACACAGCAGGAGCATATGTGTCTGTGTTTTCCTGTTTGTGTTTTTTCCCCTCAGTATTTTCCTCTGGCTGGCTGGATGACTCATCGTCTCTCTGTCCTGCCTCACCTAGAGGCACATCTGCCGGCCTCGGATTAAGCAGAACGGAAGTGTGATTAAACGGCTTTGGCAACTGTCTTCTCATACATCTTAATAGAATTCACAAGTCCCTCTCCCTCTCTCTGGTTAGGGCGAAATCCGGCTCGACTCTTGGATGTTTTCTCTTTCATTTATCTGAAGTGAGGGGCCTCTTTGAGTCGACAACTGGCTTACTGCGCTCATGGGCAGGGCACAGCAGATTAGTCAATTAAATGAAGCCATGAAGGGAAAGGGGGCTCAGTTTATGCTCATCCTTAAGCCTCCTTTCTGTTGCTCTAAAGAAGCCGCTGAGGGAAATCAAATGACCATGATTGTCGGGAAAAGTGAAGGAGACAAATGCGGCGTGCAGACATGCTCGAGCAGACTCCCTGTAAGGCCTCAAATTGGAGGAAAAAAACTTTTAGAATTCAGCTCGCAGCGGTTGACAAACACAGCTCAAACCAAAGACAGGACAACAAGGGTCACCCCTTCTGATAAAAATCAGATTGATAGGGCTGCATTGAAAATTCTTCGGCTAAAAATGACCTGAAAGTGAATTTTTTGGTTTTCAGCTGGATGACTTTTATCATCGCAACAACATGGCTAAAAACACTATGTTATGATGACACAACCAGCACGCTCTTGTTCGAACACGGACAAACATGCCTGTTTTGTGGAATAATTCAATTTATCCAAAAGGGCCCACCGCTGCTGATTTGCAAAGCCTGTATTGAGGGCACATGAGAAATTACCCAGGCTGCCAGGGATATGGGAAACCAGCTTGGACATTGAAAAAACGAACAAAGCGCAGGTAAAAGAACTTGTCTCTCTGAACCAGCTGAGGGGCACACCTCCCATGTAGATCAGGTGTATACCTTGTACTTTTATTTAACAGACTAAATGGCCTTATTTTATAGATCTTATTTACATGACAGGATGGTGACAGGTTCACAGTTGTTCTCTGCTCCGTACTCTGTAAAGTAGACAGTCAGGAAAAATAATGTCACAACTACCACAAGAAACGCAGAAAGTCCTTTTTAATTGCCCTTTTAAACTCATCCAAGAGATATCTCTGCAAAGACACAATTTTCATAAAAAAAAAAAAAAAGGCAAACGTGACAGTAATAATCTTGCTCAGTTGTCTCCCATGGGCCTCCATACATGTGTGTCAGTGTCAGTGTCTACCCCAACCCCCTCCTTTGCTTGTATGTTGATGTTCTGGTTATGTCAGGACACTTCTGGGTAGAGAATAAGGATAGTTACATCAGCCAATCACAGAGTACCGAGTGCACATGTGACTATGCGTGTTGACTATTGCACATGGAAGCTAATCAGAGCAGCTACAATAGTGGATGTAGCATGGAGGAAAAAAAGACACAACCCAAGTGAATCAAAACGCCAAACAGATAAAGCTTTCACTCACTTTTGGGCACTTGGAGAGCAGCACATGTCGAGGAGTTATGTGAGTTGGTATGTGTCAAATACCTGTGATTAGCTTGTGCTAACATGCTAAGTCAGGTGCACAGCTCTTGAGTCTCTTCCACAAAGAAACAAGATGCTACAGGTGGTTGCTGGGCTAGTGAATGTGTTTGTGTAGTCATGGTTGGAGGCTGTGGGTATGTGCTACTGCTGGCACTGAGCCAGGGAGGAGGAGCCCAGTTTGAATGTTGTGTTCAGAAACAAACAATTGATTGATTTTACTGAGATTAGCACACAGTCC
This sequence comes from Halichoeres trimaculatus, assembly GCF_033239565.1. Taxonomy (NCBI): domain Eukaryota; kingdom Metazoa; phylum Chordata; class Actinopteri; order Labriformes; family Labridae; genus Halichoeres; species Halichoeres trimaculatus. The sequence goes on from NW_027437193.1 coordinate 30,691,112, forward strand.
CAGCCATCAAAGCAATGGTACTAGTAATTGGCATAACTATTTTTTTGTGTTCTGTTTTTCAACCTTTGTTTCCTCATTTTTTGGGGTTTCGCATAGTATTTTCATTTCACTGCATCTCTAATTGATAGTTATACGTTGTGTTTGATTGATAAGGAGCTGCCTCAAAGCCTTGTTTTTTCACAACATCCTGTGATACGGATCAAAAATTCAGGGCTGTAATCGAGCTGAAACTGAGACGCATGATTATTCATTAGCAAAGGCGTTGATATAGATTGTTTACAAATGGGCATGAGTTTTGAATCACAATAAGTGGTAAATGAATCACTTTATATCCAGAAGAGAACAGGGAAACCAAAAGACTCGATTATAATGGAGGAGATAATTACAGACGCTTTGTTGCCGGCGAGGAGGATAAAGCGGCATTGTTGCGGCAAAGATCCTTAACTAGCCGCATGTCTGCGTCAGACTCACTTAAAGGTCAGGCCATTGTGTGAAATTAGCAAAGACAGAAAGGTCACAGAGATTGTTCCCGCCTAATAGATAAGCCCTGAGGCCTTAATGGGTTCATGTTTTCCCTTTTTATCAAGGGAGGATAATGCACCCAAGCTGGCCCTTTGTTTCCGATGAAACACACACACACACATACGCACACAAATGCACTGGGAGATGTATGAGGAGGAAAGAAAACAGCCACACTTAAAGCGTGTAAAACTGCGCTGATGAGACTCTAAGTCTGGGGTCGAGTAAGTTAATGAATAAGAGATGAAATATGAATTATTGTTCGATGCTTCGTGCCTCAGCTTTTATCGCTGAGGGTGTGTCTCAGTCTGTGTATCTCTGATTGCAATTTCAGGGCTTTAAGCAGGGAAAGATAAAGGAGGTGTGTTCAGGAGGCTGTGTTTAGTCCCGCAGCAGACAGGCCGTGTGTCAGACTAATAAATCACATCCTTTGTATCCTCGCTAAGAAACACAAAGCAAATCCAGATTCATTTGGGAATCAAGAGTGAGAATGTATGGGGACGGCGTTTTCTACCCACCTTCGACACAAAAACAGCAGATCAGAGAGGATAGTTTTGTTGACTTGTCTCTTCCTGTGATGTTTGCTGCAGTTGCTTTGTAAAAATGGGAACGTTTTAAGCATTGGGCCCTTTTTTTACTGTGCAACAAAAGAGCTTTCAGTCAATTGAAAAAGGAGAGGAAGCTGCCAAAACGGAATTTGTGTTGCATTTCTCGTTGGTTGCTGCACTGCAGGAGCACATAGAAATTTCAGTTGTAAAAGGGATGTGGCGTTTGGAAATAAAGGAGAGAGTAAAATAAATGAAGCAGATTGAAGTTGGAATGAAGAAGACGCATTAAGTTATCGAACATTTCAAAGAGTTTCCTTTATTTGAAGGAGAGAAGATGTTATTTCTTATTTCAGGTGTGTGTTAAGGTGTTACAGCTAGCAGGGGAACTAACTGTCCAACTGCATCTTTAGAGAAAAAAGCATCCAACACAGTATCTGTCTGATCCAGCGCAACATATCAGCTATAACCAGCAAGCCCAACTAGATAAATACATAAAGACATGAGCCAGTCCTAACCTGAGGTATGAATTAAACAAAAAAGATGTTAAAGAGAAAGGATGGATTTTTTTAGGATGGGAAAAAGCAAAGTGAGACTGAATCTGTCCATGAACTGATCAAAACCCTCTCAATGAGATCTTCACGAGGCTTGCTAGAATGATCAAATCATCACGTTAAAGGCCCATTTCTCCTCCCTTCATGTACAAAAATGTATCCACCCTTTTCAAATGATGTTACCATCACTGCTTATATACTTTCATATGTCCTTTACACTGGCATTGCAGTTAACCAATACATCCACCATGGTGGGGCAGCCCAGAGCCAAATGTTTATGACAACGAAACTCAAAAACAAGCATGGCGACTGTGGAGGAGGTATTGCTAATGTGCAGTTTGCATAAAAAAACAAAAACATAGGCAGTGTTGTAGGAGTCGGTGTTTGTTGAGGCAGTTAAATACATCACAAAAGTTCCCCCATTGTTATTTCTTCTTCGTGTCTGAATAAAACCTTGTATTGGGTAGTAACAGCAACACTGCCCCCATGGTTTCCAGTGGTACTGCTCCGTTTGGTCCATCTCCATAAGCTTCATAGAAACATGCAAAAATACAGACAAAATGGAAGTCTTTTCACTGACAGACACGCCCCTATATGGAATATCACTCTCTGATTGGACACTGCAGTGACTCAGACTTCCCTCCATGAAACTTCACAAACACAACAGTTTAATGAGAGAGAAAAGACGAGCTGAGGACAGGTACAGAGGATTGTTCAGAAACTGCTCATATATCTGGTAATAAAGTATTTGTTGTGAGTTTAAAGCACAAAATACTGAACACAACTATCATCAAATCAATAACAGAGGATTAATACAGAAAACTGAAATCTAATAAATAATATCTTCCTGAAACACACTAAACCAGGTTACATTAATATGTTTCAGTGTTCACAATCTAGATAAAGGCTGAACAATTCATACATAATCTAACAATTAGGCATTTTATCAGTAAAGTGATTCATGAGCTTCTAAACTGCACACAGATTAAACAGAGAGCAGGCTTTCTTCATGGTAACATTTTTGTTAAACAGGTTAAAGGAACAGAAAAAGCTCTGTTACTGTTTCTGTTTTATCAGAGTCATTACAGCGCACATGTGCAGACGCACAAACAGCTGTTAGAGCTGACTGACAGATGATCCAGAGGTGATCAGCTGACGCTGTCATCACTGAAACACGTCGCTTCATGTGACGCTCCAGAGGAGAGGATGTCCCATTGCTCTAAAAACAAATCTCCTCCATCCTCTCTCCTCTCTTCATTTCCTCGCGTCTCTACCATGCATCTCTGGTGGGAGGGACTAAGACGCAAGTGAATAATGCAAGTGGACACCCATTGAGTGTGGTTTTCCTGTGGCGTGGGGTGTGTTAAGAGCAAATTTTGTTTAGTCGTAGCCACTTGGAAGGCCTCAGAAGGAGAGAATGTGAATTATTGATGTTTAATTTTTACAACTGGACATCCTGTAGTGTGGGGTGGTCTGAGAAGAGCAGAGCTCACACAGTGTGTAATGTCATGTGTACCAGATCAAAAGCCAATCAAGATGGGAGCTGACTCACCTTACTTACGAAGAAGAAGTAAAAACAAACAAAAAAACCTTACCTCCAGCTCAGGCTGTAATGTGTACAGCTCACATCTCCACCATCTTCATGACTTTTTCCATCATTGCTTTCTTTCTTTCTTTAATTGAAAAGTAAGAGGCAGAAACAACCATCATCGCTCCTTTTTACTAAGAAAAGACAGCAGCTAAAGCAGTGATTCAGACAAAGGCTGAAATAAAGGTTTTCTAAAACACCAGTCAGACGAGACTAGGCTGGTAGTTTTTGTTTATTTGACAGTATGAAGACCAAAACATACTGTGCCCTCTCTTTAACCCTGCCTGTCACTCCTTTACAACATTGTGTCCAAATGTTTCAGACATTTAATTAAGAAGAAATCTGTGATGTGGGTCGGATTGAAAATATTCAGATAATTAACCTGCGCGTGAAGGGAAGAAATAAATCTGACATTTTTAACCTGCAGCATCACACATTTGGTGCAAAACACTGAATGTACACAACATTTGTTTATTTGCAAAAACTCCACAGGGCATCTTTAACTCAAACTGAAAACATCTTCTACTGCAGCAAAACATGAAGCTTGTGAAGTTTTTTTGTTTGGTTGTCATTTATTTTAAACAATAACTCTTCCTTAGGCCATATGCTGAGGTAAAGACAAACAACTGTGAAGGAAATAAAGTGCAAGGTAAACTCTTTCCAAACAAACATCACAGCAGGAGTATCTTTTTTTTTTCAATAGTACAACTAAAAGTTTATTACAGAAGAGATGTTTCTGTTTTTCACAAGTTTAGTTGGATTAGTTGAAAGGAGGTAGAAGGCTTAATGGGAACTGGATTAGCACAGGGTCAGTCCTCTGGCTTCACCTGTTCCCTGTCTGACTCATTAGTCCGTTTTATTCCTCTTTTAAATGAAAGCTACATTCAGGTAAAAGTATCCCTTTCTTTCACCTTCCCTGCAGGGTTATTCATCTAAAAACTTGTAACATGAGGACGGGCTGTAATGCTGCTGGAAAATGGACCCGTGGCAGCTGTTAAAGCAGAATCTGATTCAAACTCTGGCTTTTTGAAAAAGGGAACTTTAGTTTTCACAGAGGACATAACTTTTTGCTGCTGTAACAGAATCAAAAGAACAGCCTCTTCTATGTGGTGCAAAGCTACTTGTAGAGCAATTTGCAGTTGGAAGTAGAAAGCAGGTTCCATTAGTGTTCAGTGAAACCTGCATTACTTTCAGCGGGGGAAGAAAACCCAGCTGATCTTTTGAATGTCTCACCTTCTGTAGTAATGAGTGGTTTGAAACTAGAAGTACTCTTACTTTTATACAGCTGCATGCTCCTGTGAGGGGAGAGGGCGGATGTTTTTGACTGGAATGGCCAAACCAAACCTGGCATGAACTGTATGTTTGCACTTACATGAACAGCATTAATTTGCTCGACATTCAAAGCTCCTGTCGAACTCACAGTTTGTCAGGGTCTGAGATCTGTATTGTGTAACATTAGTGAATCCTGGTTATGTCCTACCAGTGCTAACCTCATCAAGCAGAGCTGACGTAACCTGGCTCTTCATTGTATTAATTTAGAACATACAATATTACTGACACACTTTTATCCAAAGAAATGTACAACATTAAGCAGTTGGGGGTTTGTGGTGCCTTTCTCAAGGGCACATAAACAGTGCTCAGGAAATAATGCCAACATTTCTCCACCATGAGCCTAATTCTTAACCTTGGTCCTTGCTGGGACTTGAACAATTGGGGTACAAACCCAGGTCCCTATGGACTGAGCTAGTGCCACCCCATTGATAGACTCTCAAGTTTGAATGGACCACTGGAGAATAACTGCTGCATGTGAGTTGGGATCATTGACTGTATAAAACATGGAGGCAGTCACCGCAGCGTCACCCATCTGTTCCTGATACCGTGATATGAAGCTGATCCTTGGATGCCTACACATTGGTTATGCTACCAGTCTTAAACTTTGTTTTGAACAGCTACAAGGCGCCCGTCAGTCACGTGACCTGAGCTGTGTCTCTGATTAGACAAACAGATGATCCCACTATCTTCTAAACCAGTGTTTCTCAACCCTGGTCCTGGGGCCCCCCTGCCCTGCATGCTTTTTATGTTCCCGACTCCAACACACCGGATTCAAATGATCAGCTCATCATCAAGCTCTGCTCAAGCCTGATAACGAGCCATTCATTTGAATCAGGTGTGCTGGAGTGGGGTAACATCTAAAACATGCAGGGCAGGGGGTCCCCAGGACCAGGATTGGGAAACACTGTTCTAAACCACAAAGTTACTAAAAAAATCACCGTACAGTGTGTGCCGATAGTGAAGTCAGGGTTTCAGACCCAAGCTGTTTTTTTTAACCAGGCTATAAATATGTTTTTAATGCTGCAAAAAAAAAAAAAAAGTCTTCTTGGCTGGGTGTGTACATGACTACCGGTCTTTCTGCCAGTCTCAAGTGGATTCTGGATGATCAGCAACTTTTAGCACTTCTACATAAGCTTCTATTTTCTAAACTGGATGCTGCCCCTCGGTTGGAATAAACATTATCAGGAACAGCTTAGCTCGAGCTCTATCACTCTCCTGTTTTGCTTTCTTTTGCTCTAATGTCTTTTCTCTTTTTTCAGTCCAGCTCCAGTGTAAGCTCATTCATTTAATTTATTACCTCAAAATAAATTTGAAAAATTAGATATGTCCAATTTGGCACTGTTAATCTCAGTTTAGTCATAGATTATTCAACCATTGTCTACCACTGATCCTGTTCAGGGTTGCAGGGGGCTGGAGGCTATCCCAGCTGTCTTAACGAGAGGCTGGGTACAACCTCGACTAGTTGCAAGTCAGAGGCAGACAACCTCTCACACACATACACACTCACACCTGCGGGCAATTTAGCATTACCAGTTAACCTGATAAGCATGTTTTTGGACTGTGGGAGGAAGCCGGAGTACCTGGAGAGAACTAAACATGACCTTGCTGTGAGGCTTACAGCACCTGGTGTTCCCAGGTGGTCTCCTATCCAAGTGTTAGCCAGGCCCAATCCTGCTTGGCGAGATCGGCTGAGATTGTGCACATTCAGGTTCCTTAAATAGGTATTCACAGTTCCTCAACTATCTCTAAAGAAGAAAAACAGATGTAGATCGGCCTTCAACATGAAAAAGTCAGGTCTGTGATATTCTATCCACTTTACACCAAAGCTGATTTCCATTTGAGTGTTAATGAAATAATAAAAATCTATTACAAATGTTTAAAACATGCCAGCTCCATCCCTGCTTATGAAAAAAATCTCCACCAGCAGCATCAAAAGCAGAGAGGTGTGATGATAAAAATCTGTGCCAGTTTCTTTTTCAGTCTGCACAGCAGAGACTCAGCCTGTGATGAATAATGCCGGAGCTCCTCAGAGACAATGACAGCCGCTGTGGTGGTTTGACTGGGATGTGGGGCAGCTTCTGACTCACAGCTGGAAGCCCGGTATTCAAAAAGGACTCATTAGCATGAACCATCTCGTACAAAATAATGTTTATTTTGGTGTGCTGCCTCAAAAGGGCAAAAGTTGTATTTTCTCCATTAATGAGAAGGATTTACAGCAGTTGTTGACTTTTGATCTGTGTTTGTGTTTTTCTTCACTGATCCCTTTCTGCTCAGGTAATTAGAAAGTTCAAAGACAGGAGCATTCGGTGTAAAACAGAAAATAAGATAGACAAAAATGTGAAAAATTCATCTCAAACTCACAGCCGTGGAATGTTCGTTTGTGCTTCTTGTGCTTCCAGCAGCAGAGTTCATTGTTCTTTAATAGGCAGCAGTGAGCAGCTGAGCAGCTCCTCGGGGTGCCCTCGCCCTCTGCTTTACACAGGAGACACACAGCAGGAGGGCTCTGGATGTTTCCTGGAAAATGAGAGCAGAAGAGTTTGTCTCGAGGGAATTATATAATGATGAGTTAAATGAGAGACACAGTTCAGATCTGATTTGACTAAATGCTGTGTGAGTGGATCAGATTCTTGACTCTGTCTATTAACACTAGCTAAGTTCAGATTATTTTACAGTCGTCACAAACACTCAGGGATATATTCAGTCTTTATCATCATGTCCATTTTGGTAAACCCTCCTTGTTGTGAGTTTTTACTTCAGAGAAGTTTTATGCCTGAGGTCTGAAGCAGCACTCAGTTATTAATGTAACTTCTAGGTAAACTCTGGATTTAACACCTAGGTCGAGGTGGAGAGAACCAAGATGTTAACAACTAAAGATTTATTAAATAAACCCTCAAACAGCATAAAGCTCTGACTAAAAACACAAGAAAGATTGAGCATGAGAAAACAGAAAGAACAACAGGATAGATGCAAAATTTTTAAAAAAGTAACACAGAAGGTAAAAACAGACTACATACATACTGTGTAATTAGACACAAGTGAAGCACGTAGAGCTAATTTCCAGATCACCTGCTGTACGTGTTTCAGATGTGGAAAAAAAGATGTAAATCTGCAGTTTGCATTATCGCCACCTTCTGGGATGAGATACTGCCTGGTACTTGTAGCAAAGTTATCATAGTTAACAAAAATTAAAAAAATAAATAAATAAATAAAAACTTAAGAAGGGTTACGAAACATTTCCGTTGACTGAAATAAAAACAAAAACTTAGTTTTACATAACAAAAAAAAAAAAAAAAAAAAAGGAAGGATAACACACTTAAACTGTATTGTGATTAAAAAAAAAAAAAAAAAAAAAAAAAAAAAAAAAAAAACTTACCAAAATCAAAGAGAAAATGTCTTAAGTTATATATATATATGTATATTTTTTTTTCCCCGCAGCAAGAATAAAATTGAGTAACACCTTTAATGTTTAGTGTGCATGGTTGTTTATCCATTGTCAGTGAAAATGTTTATGATATTTTTGAGTTTTTATCACATATTGTTTTGTCTGACATTATGGAATCTCGCCCTTGAAGGTCTCATATTATGCAAAAATCGCTTTATTAAGTCTGTTAGTGAAATTTGTGGGTCTTTGGCTTTCCTCCCAGCCCACAAAATGTGATATTTAATGACAAAACCTGTACTTAGTAGTGCTTGTGAATGTAAAATCCTGACAAAACGAGCTGTTTGGATTATGGGGATTTGCCTACGTCAGCGATTCCTTTTTTGACCAATCAAGAACAAGTCTGACCTGATTGGTCCAACGGAGTAGATTCCCCCTCCCACTCCCCTCCCACTCCCCTCCCGGCTGCTGGAGAGAAATCTCTTCAGCAGCTAACTGTAGCTGCGGTTAGCCTGTTGTTTTAGCCTGTAATGTAACAGTAAACAAGCTTCGCTGTTTTCTAAACATTGTGTGGACCAAAACGTGTTACTACCATTTCATGAAGACATCAATGATCCATATTAGACAGCAGAAAAGGAGCAGAATATGGGACCTTTAACAACTATCCCATATAATAAAAAAACAAAAACAAAACAAAAACAAAACTAAAACTAATACTGAAACAAAAGAAAACAAAACTAATCTTAAAAGCTCACTTTAAAATCTAATTAAAACTAAACTAAAGTTGAAAACAAGAATTCAAAAAGACATAAAAACTGAAGAAAAATGCAAAACTACAATTACTTTGACTCGTAGTTGACAAATAGTTCCAACCCATCCTTCAGGTAGATGTTTATACCTTAAAAAATGATTACAACCCCTATTCACCACTTGTTAACTATTTCAAACCATAAGTAGATGCTGGAGGAGGAGTTTTGTGATCAGCTTTACATCTGTTTTATAAAGCCAGATCATATAGAAAACAGATCATATATAAAGATGCTTTAAAGAGTTTACCTTAGGCGTCTAACCAGGGACCAGGGCTGCAAACTAATCATGACTGAACAACTGCAAGTATTGAATCTACTAAAGATATCTAACAAAGCAATGTTTCATGATTTTTTTTTCCTGTTAGGTGAAAAAAATCAGACAAAACAAGTCTTAGTACATATGACTTTTAAACGCAGTATGCAGTACATAGTGCATACTGCATTTGAAGGTAGTATGTACAAGCTGTTTCTGAAAACAGCCACAGGCAGTATTTAAAGCTGTCAGCCATACACTACGCAACAAACAGCAAGCATCCACTCACTGAGAACATTTGTTGTTGATTTCTTTAAGAAATAAATAAAAACATCCTCTGCATGTGTGTAACACCCTGAGGCATAACATTAAAACTGCCCTTGGTATATGAGGCATGTTTTAACTCTAGTTCACTCCCTGTCACTGACTCAGAGCATCATCTGGCTGAAAGAAAACACAAGAGTGGATCTTTTTTTCATAGGATTTGTAGCTTTCTGATAGAATCAAATGAATAAATAACAGATAATGTATCTTATCAAAGCATGAAGTGTTGAAAAGCATTGTAGTATCAAAATGTTGACAGCCTCAGCTGACAATCCTGCAGGTTGTGGGAACACTTTCTTTATAGTTCAGTAACACGAGGCCACAGGCGATATTCCTTCTTGTGAGACTTTCCTCTTGTTCTCTGTCTCTCTCCTTCTGTCTCTGTCTCTGTCTGTCTTTGTGCCATCCCTCATGTGCCTGTCACTCCTCTCTGCTTGATAATATGTTAGTGATATGCTGTGGCTTGTTTCTGCTGCCCCCTGATGGTCAAAAACATCAGAGAGAAGCTAAATGTTCTCTGCAGATGGGAAGTAGTGGCAGTCCGAGTTTGTGCATCTGTTTAAATCAGAGTCAGGCTGGTGAGAGCAGCGAGGCGCTCACTCCAGGTCGCTTAAATAAATAATGGTAAACATATGTAAACACACCTCCCAGCCCTCCATTAGTGAATCCCCCTCCCTTCCTCTGCCCTGTTCGCTCCACATACACCCGTCATGGCTCTGGAAGCTGCTCCTCAGCTTCCTTAATTAAACCAGCCACCGCTCCTCCAATTTCAGCCCATTAAGGAGCTGTAAATCTCACAAGCAGCTCTGACTAACAGCAATTTAGACACAAAATGATGCAACCGGCTTATTGGCCCTGCAGCCTCATCAGCCCCCATGAATAAATCAGAGGGTCAGGGGAGCTGGAGATGTGTAGGAATGTATCTGACTGAGCGTGTCAGGATGTATGTGACACCTGCTTTTACGATTTGTTTTTGGGTTTGGAATTACATACGAGATAATGTATGTGAAGGCAGAATGTGCAGGGAGTCATCCAGGGCTGAGCAGATGGAAGGAGAGCGTGTGAACAGGAAGTGGAGGAACTTATTGTTTTGTTCATTGTTTTGCTGAGCCCTGTGTTTTTTTTTTTTTTTTCTCTCTCTCTCTCTGTCTCTGTATCTGTCAGTTTTGGCTGAGAGGAAATGCTGCCATGTGTGTTGTGCAAGATGGTCTGTTTACAGACAGCAGGCCTGAATGGATGAGAATCTGCTTCTGGAGGGGAGACAGGCTAGCATCAGTGTGCTGGAGATGCTCTGTGGTATTTGGCCCTGGATGAATCTGTTCTACCTACTGTTCACATTCCTCTCTCTATGTGTTTTTATTACACCTTTTTCTTATCTAACAATGACAATGACCTTTTTCGTGTTCATATAAACGTATCCCAGAACAAGGTTACCTGATGTCCGAGACATGTGGGGGTACTTTAATGAGGTTGTCTTTTGGGCCGCTGCATGTATGGAATCTACTTAAGATATCTAACAAAACAAAGTCTGTGTTTTTTTTTTCCCTGTCAAGTAAACAATTTAGAAAAAAAGTGTTCCTTTATATACCAATTACCTCTGTAAGAGTTACAATGACCTTTCTTGTGTTCATATAAGTGTGTCTCAGAACAAGGTTACCTGATGTCCAAGCTGATAATGGGGTTCACAGGACTTATCTAACTCTGAAGGTGTTTCACAAAGTAACACATTATCCTGCTTGTAAGATAAGAAGGGAAAAACAAGCCTGGTTTAGGTCTTAATCAACTAAGAGGTGATGAAAATCATGTCATGATGTAAGTAGCACCTCTGGAAATGGAAAAACTATATCTTATAAAACCAGTAAAGCTGGTTTCTCCTCCTTAGAGACCATAGACTTTAATATTTTGACTTACTGTTTTTTATGGACCATAAATGGCTCCAGAGTATAGGTCACATTAATCAAAAAAGCCCCACAAAGAGGAAAAGAACTCATGAGTCTCACTGGGCTAAAAGTCACATTTATATGGACAAAATCCAAGACAAAAACTGTTAGAGATTTAAACTCTTTGCATACTGAGTCTGATTGTTTCTTCCAAAATTGATGCAAGTTGTGAAAGAAATTCAATCCCATGTTATGTCAATCACATTTGTACACTCAGGCCAAAACTGTTTTTTTTTGTTGTTGTTTTTTTGAACAGGTTCAATCTTTTGCGTTTCTTCACATCCGCCCAGCTCATTTCCTGGGTAGTTAAGACTATTCAGAGACACTGTAGGCTTCTTGCAAAGTCACATTCTCTCATCTTCTGACATATTTTCTCTACGCATTTCGGGTGATATTTGGATCAGTGTTTCCCAACCCCTGCCCTGCATGTTTTTTATGTCCCCCAACACACTCCAACACACCTAATTCCAAAAACACAAGAAAGCCACATTGAGCATGAGAAAACAGAAAAAAAAACAGGATAGATGCAAAAAAAAAAAGCGACACAGAAGGTAAAAACAGACTACATACATACTGGGTAATTAGACACAGGTGAAGCACAATGGGCTAATTTCCAGATCACCTGCTGTACGTGATTCAGATGTGGAAAAAAAATGCAAATCTGCAGTTTGCAGTTTGGTGCATTAATGCCACTTTCTGGGATGAGATACTGCCTGGTACTTGTAGCAAAGTTATCATAGTTAACAAAAACGTAAAATAAATAAATAAATAAATAAATAAAATAAAAAATAAAAAGGGGTTAAGAAACATTTCCATTAACTGAAATAAAAACAAAAACTTAGTTTTACATAACAAAATTAAAAAGAAAAAAAAAACAAAGAAAGAAAGAAAGAAAGAAAGAAAAGAAGGATAACAAGCATTAACTGTATTGGGATTAAAAAAAAAAAAATCAAAGGGAAAATGCCTCCAACACACCTGATTCAAATGATCAGCTCGTCATCAAGCTCTGCTTGAGCCTGATAACGACCCATTCATTTGAATCAGGTGTGATGGAGTGGGGTAACATCTAAAACATGCAGGGCAGGGGGTCCCCAGGACCAGGATTGAGAAACACTGGTTTAGATGATGAAGACTTGTGTCCATGTGTGTGATGGTGTGTCTGTGTGCATGTGCCTGTGGTTGTGTGTGTGTGAGTGCCTGTGCGCGCAAACCTCAAACATGTTGACAGCAGCTGCTCAGGATCAATTGCTTAATGATTCAATTTTTTTCATACTGCAAATTTTCTTAATTAACACAAGAATAAACCCATCAGATTCAGTGCGCAAGTTGTCGGTGTATGATTTTTATTTTTTTATTTTATTTTTATATTTTTTTTATTACTAATCCAAAATACACATCTGAAAAAGAGGACACAGTGTGCAAAGACCTTAAGACCCAATTAAAAAAAAAAATGTTTTGCTTTAAAATTCAGCTTTTTGTTTTGGTGTGATTGTAGTTTCTGCAGCCAGCCTCAATCTCTGAGAACAACAGTTTTTATCGCTTTGGCAAAAGGCCTCATATTTAAAGACCAGAGGCTGCGTCTCGGTACAGATGCAATGTTTTTGAAAAAATGCAATATTAGATACCCAGCCTTTTCTCAATCCTGATTGGCCAGTGATCAGGAAGTGAAGTGATGTTGACAAGGGCAGCTGTGTTTGAAAAAACTGAACATAGATGCAGCACAAATAGCTGCTGCAAATGATGTTTTCACATTGTGGATACTGAGTTCTACAAAACAAGACAAAAAAAAAAGAAAGAAAAAAAAAGACCACTCTCAGTTTCTCCTTTCTCTTTTTGTTTGCTTCTAACGAGGAATTTAAAGTTCTGCACTTGCTGTAATATAAAATGTCACTCAAATATCTTTCCCTTGGATAGGGAACTCATGTAAATAGATACTTTAAAAAAAAAAAAAAGGTATAATTTATATTGTGCATGTCAATAATGAGTATATTGATAGTTTTTGAACACACCCATTAAGACCACAGGGTGCTTCTTTCTTTTTTTTTTTTTAACCTGTTTCACACTTTGACCGTAGGGCCTCATAACATTTATAAAGTAAAATCATTCATCATCACACTCTTTATGCCGTTGTGGGGCAAAAACTAAAGAGGCGTGGCCGCTGTCACTGCCGTCATCTATCATATTTCCCTTCATGCATTGTGACTGCTGCCATCTATCATGTGTCCCGGTGCACCCTGAGAGCCCAAATATTCAGAGGAGCTGTGCTTTATGCACGCCCTCCCTGTCAGATAGCAGATGTGTTTATGTGCAGTGTTTCAACTGGAGATCTGTGTGTGTGTGTGTGTGTGTGTGTGAATAAATCAGCGTGTGTATCTGCCTTTAAGATGAGGGTAAGAGATGTGAGATAACACCTGGAGGCTAAATGTAAAAAGCACCTTTCAGAACTGCGTTTAAGATAAGGAAGGAGATGAGACAGCTTTATAATGCACCTACACACACCTACTCTGCGGGAAATCTGCCGCTCGGTGTATTCTGCACATCACTGCATTATTCGTGGAGGAGAAATACTGCCTGGAAGCTCGAGAGCCAAGCGGAGAGGAGAGATGGTTTGATATCTTCTCAAACACACTTTGTAGTCGCAGAGTGTTTCTTTAAGGCCCAAACACACTCCTAATTCATCATTTCTTATTAAAACAATTCTGACTGGCTGTGTTTGGGACAATTTATCGTTTCTGGCAAAAGCTGCAGGGCTGAAGAAATACGAGGCAACGCTGAGATAGTGCATAAAGAAGAACAGATACAGCACTGCTTTACACTGCTCACCTTACACAATATATAATGAGAGGGCCCGTAATAAACCTACTTTTACAATAGAGCAGTTAAGTATGAAGGTGAACCTCTTAATGATCTAAAGCTGGATCTATCTGCTGCCATTTAAGTCTTTAAGAGATATAGTGTCATCATTAAAAAGGAATAAGCACCCAGCCGTAGAGCTGCTGAAAAATCACCTGTGAGATAACATGAGGCTTCGTTTGCTGCTCCAAAATCACATAAAGCACAGACACTCATTCTGTTTATCATATGAGGTTTAAGACAGTACATCAACGGGAAATATTCAACCATTTCAACACTTATTATTTTCAAGTTCTTTAGTATTGGAACACATAAACATTAGATTAGCTTTATTTGAAACTGGATGAAACATTATCATGATTCAAGAATGATAATGACACCATCTGTCAGGATCCACAGGAGCAGGAATCAAAAAGGGGGAGGGCCCAATTGCAGATTTAACACGCACACACGCTCACACAAAAGTTTTATTTAGCTAAACTAAAAATCCAAAGTTCAAATCAAAAAAACTCTTGCAAAAGAAACAAAACAAAAAACACTACAAAATTCACTAGAAGGCATGACACAGCAACTAACGATACAACAAGATACCAATACGCTGCACAACAGCAAACAGACAATGAGCTGACCAGGAACTCAACAAACACTTGGGACATGTCCACACGTAGCAGGATATCTGGGAAACTGCATGAGGAGACAACTGCATGTATACATATAAAAAATACTGCCAAATATGGGTTTGGCATGCTTCACATCGCACTTACCGGCAGATTCAAAATTAGCATCTATTTTGGAAAATTCCCATCTACATGTGGACATGGCCTAAACAGACATGAACAATCAACACAGGTGTGAAACAAGACACAGGTGAAACACGAGAGGCAATTAACAGGACGGAAACGCAAGGAGAACTAAACCAAACACAGGGAACAAGATAAATCCAAATAACAGAAACACTGAGAACATAAAAAGACCCATGCATGACAAGAACCAAACAAAAACCACAAGTAGCACAAACTATAGACTAACAGGAAATAGAAAACTCCAAACAAGAACCATGAAGAAATAATCACACAAAAAATTTAGGAAACACACTAATCACATGTGAGAAAGAAAATCAAAAAAACAAGAAATAAACAAACCAAAAACCAAATAATGATTCCATGGTGATGTTAAATACTTGGTTCTGATTGGTAATAACTCTTTTTTTAGCACTTATTTGTTCTGAAAAGCAAAATCAACACATTTTTGCATTTTCCTTTATAAACTGTAACCCGTGAGCATGACATCCGCCTTCTTTAAAACAGTCAAACAGGTGCAGTAGTTCTGCTGTTAGTGCCTGAAAACATGGGATCTACCAGCATTAAATATAATGCCCTGTCGGTGCGTTAACCTGGTTCATGAATACTGCTAATCCATTTATTTTTCTACCCATCAGCTCATTATTACTAATGACTGAATGTGTACTCAGGCCCTGACCCAATACCAGTAATAATTTAACACTCTCTATTGCTTAATGTGAACTCTATTCTGAGAACTTACCTAAGTTTGAGCACCAAATTTAAGTGAAAATAAATTTAAACTGTCTGTGCCATTATTTGATGGGATTATAAAGTGTGAATGTCTGGTGAGTTAATCTCCAACACTAACATGAATTACAGTTTAACTGTAAACCTCAGTGGTGGAAAAGTGAGGACATAAACTCACACGTTTCACCAGTTGTTGTCAGAGATGTCTAAACTAAAGAGCTGGTGCAGTTTTCTACCTTCAGGATATTTCAGGTCTGGATGAAAGTTTTTTTTAAAACAAATGAGGGAGGATATTTGTTTTTAAAAATACCCGGCTATATGTGGACGTGGCCTAAATAGACACATGGCCAATCGACACAGGTGTGAAACAAGACACAGGTGAAACACATGAGAGGCAATTAACAGGAGGGAAACACAAGGAGAACTAAACCAAACAAAGGGAAACTAAAGACAGTGACAAGATAAATCCAAATAACAGAAACACCAAGAACATAAACAGACCCATACATGACAAGAATCAAACAAAAAACTACAAGGAGCACAAACTATAGACTAACAGGAAACACAGAAAACACCAAACAAGAACCATAAAGAAAACATTCATAGAACTCAGGAATCTAACCACTTCCTGGTTAGAAATGCACCAACCTGCTGGTGTTGATGACATAAAACATAATTGTAGTAAACACAGCAGAGCATAGAACCTGGTTGAATGGATATGCACTGTAGATCAGCCATTTGTCACTTAGTACGTTTACATGCAGCTTCGGAAATCAGACTATGAGCTTTGTCAGACTGAAATCAGACTAGCATAGTTTGATGAACACACCTAGAAGATGCAATTACTTTGCCATTCCATTGGATTCAACAGGACTCAGCGGTCTTGCTACCTCTCGGTGTTCAGCACACACAAATTTCACCCGGACGAGAAAGTAGGTGACCATGATGAACAGGGCCGCTGCGCTCCAATACAACAATCACCGTGGAAACAGAACGCAACAAGTCTTGTTTTTGGAGCAAAGAGGAAACAACCTTCCTTTTGACGCAAGGAACTAAACAATCTATAAGTACTGTGATCTATAAGTACACAGCTTCTCTTATCTAATAAGGACACAGCGCCTCCTCTGGTGGCGGAGTGAGATCTTCTTGGCCAGAAGTCTCATTCTTTTTTTTACACAGACAAGACCAGATCCCTGCTGTGGCTTTACAGTCAAGCTACGACCTTTGTCGGAGCGCTGCGTGCATGTAAAGGTACTGACTGATGTCACATCTAACATTTTGATTTCTTCTCTGACTGAAACCAGGATCAGATCGATGCACACCTAGTTCAAGGTGAATTTGTACCACAGGAAGGCTGGTCAGGATCTCTTACCACATCAACATTACAACCATGAAAATCAGAGAAATAGCTGGAAAATCAAAAAAAAAAAAACATTTGATGAATAAAACTGTCCTGAAATGAATTCTTTGTATCAACCCTGAATTTTACTTCTGTACACAGTGATGAGCAGGATGTATTCATGATTCAGGATGATACAAGACTTCATACTGGGACCTGTTAGTTTCCAATTATCAAAACTGCTTTTTCACAGAAAATCACACCTTTCTTATTATACTGCCTGTATCCCCAGAGGCTTGGTAAATTAAGATTTTTAGTCAATTTTATTTCTGAGGAAAAATGTCCTGAAATTGTTCACAAGCATGTGAGACGTCTTTGTGTTGTTTGAGACTGGGGAGAAGAGACTAGTAGTTTTATAAAATGCTGAAACACTGATATGTGATACTGCAGTGCACAACAAGCAAAAAAAGAGATAAAGTATAAAAGCACTTTTTTTTTTCTCCATCATGATCAATAAGTGTCATGTTACACAGTCACAGCCTCCATGCTCCCCCTGCACTCTCCATGAGAGCATGAACAGAAGAACACAAAGATAATCAATGGATCAGATTGGCGTCCTGAGAGTGAACGTTTGAGGAAATGTTGGTCTTATGGTTTTAATGCTGCTTTTTCCCCTGCTGGGTTGTTTCTTTTTATTGAGTTTTGTCTTGCAGGCACAAAGCAATAAAGGCAACTTCAGCCTCATTTCCAGTTTGATTTGATGTTGTTGCCCTTTAAGCCGTGACGGGCTGATGGCAAGTTAAAAAAGGCAAGGTTAGCTGATCGCTCTGACATTTACAACAACAAAGACGAGCGGTCCACTTTAGTGATGAAGTTTAATTTTTTTAAAGGAGAATGTCCAAAACAGGGAGCACGTCTCCATCTGTCGTCTACTCAACAGATTTGTGTGTGAAATAGAAAATTATTCATTATCCACTGAAGCATAAATTCATAATGTGCAAAGAAATTTTCTGGCCCGACACCTCTAAACTCCAAATAAGTGAGCTCAGTGTCAGAGCTAATGTTCTGCCTGAAGCCAGAGACATCCAGATAGCGGTGAATGAACCCTCACAGAGGACGTGTGCAGAGGAAAGGCTGCAGTGGCAGCTGCTGCTGCTGCTGTATAATGCAGGGCGGATGGATAACAGGGGAGCCATCAACCCTACAGTTTGAGCACCACCCTGAGTACATGTGACGGGCTTTGTGTGTTTATTTCCCCCTGACATCCAATCTCACTGCAGCTTCCTGCTCGAGCTCAGGCCCTGGTTAAATGGGCATGTGAGGCTGAGGCAGGAGCTGCTGTAGTAACGTGAGATTTGTCCCTGTTGATTCCTGTTTTGTGGCGAAAAAGAGTCCTCTCTGAAGGGAAACTAAACAAGTAAAACCTCCACATCTGAAAACAAATAAATGTAGGTAGGCACACAGAAATTCTCACCAAACAAAACACAAGAAAATATATATATATTTTTTTACAAATGTTAAAATATTTGCTGCAGATTCTGTTAAAAAAAAAAAAAACACAAGAGAGCAGACTCACGTTTTGCTCAACCCTTATCTTTAAGAGCAGATATTCTACTTTCCTAAATTTCAAACATGTATATAAAGAAACAATACTGGAAGTTCAGACTACACATGAGCAAATTTCAAACTTCTACATATTCATATGTGATGAGGTCATCACTTAAGGTTCCCATGACTGGTTCATTACGCATTTGAGGGGCAGGTCTTAAACACCAAGTTTAGCCGATAACCCCACTCCATCAAGCCTCAAGAGGGCTGGCCAATCAGAGGAGAGGGGGTTGTAGAGCAGGGAGCCTTAAAGAGACAGCAGCTGAAATAAAGTGATTCAGACAGACGCCTGCATAAGTCGGAGTAACAGTGGCTTTTTTTTTTTTTAAACGTACCACTGCAGTGTAGCAGAAGGACAGAACAAAGCTTTATCTCTCTAATTTATCAGTCTCAACGCGTGTCATGACCTTTTTTTGAGTCAATAAACTACAGGCACAGTATTCTGCTGTCAGGTTGTGATCACAGCAGTAGTTGAGACTGCCTTCACTTAAGCCTGGCTCACACTACAGGGTTTTAAAAATCCTAACAGTTTCTGAAATCTGGTTGTATCACACACATGAGGAGAATCTTCTTGAATTATCTTCTCTTAAATCTTAAACACACAGACACTTGATTTGTAAATAATGACGAGAACACACGACAAGGATTTCATCCAGCTTATTGGATCAGAGAGAGCAACACATCATGTTATCTTACATCATTGCACAAGGAAGGGAATGTTTACAAAAGAACAAAAAATGGAGACTAGTGCATACTGATGGCTGTAGCCATTATTTGCGTTGAGAAAAGGAAGAAGAAATGCATCTGGATGAAAAAGTGGTCCTCCCTGGTGCCTGCCTCTCTCTGTTTAGCTGTTGTTACCTTCTGCAAAAAAAGTTGCATAACTATCCTGATGAAAATCAAACATGTGGAAATTATTGGTGTGGTACTGACGTGTCAGTGAGTCGATCATAGGTTTTAGACTGATTTGTCACATGCTCACTCCTGAGGATAATCTGGGCCGAATATCATGGCTGACTTTGGCTCTAGATCAGATTTCTCTGTCCATTTGTCAGTCTGAACCGGGGTCAAATTGAGAATCCTGTAGTGTGAGCCAGGCTTTAGTCTGTCCTATAAATCAGTGTTTCTCAAATTGTGGTCCACGGACCACTAGTGGTCCGCCAGTGCCCCCTAGTGGTCCGCAAAGACCGTGAGGAAATTGTGTTTTTTTTAATGGAACATTCACGCAAAAAGAGGGGGCGTGGGTGCGAGTTGTTTGGCTATTATGCAAATTGATAAAATCTACAAAAATTGGTTAATAAAAGCATTGATTAATTTAATTTAATCTAAGTACTTAAGTATTTAAATACAAGAAATTTTAAGTATTTTGGAATAATGTATCAGTAATTTTGTTATATTCAGATTTTTAAGGTCCATTTTCTCCCTCATTTTAAAAGAAAACAACAAACAAAACACCAAACTATATCATTTTGAAAAAAAAAAAACATGTTCTGAATAAAGGGAATTAAATAATGAAATGTATAATTTTAATTAAAAAAAAAAAAAAAAAAAAAAAAAAAAAAAAAAAAAAACAATTGGCGTATAATCCATTTTTTAAAATAATCGTTAGCTGCAGCCCTAGCAAGTTGTAACATGTATGATTTGAGTTTATAGCATTTGAGTTTGTTCTCTGGGGTGTCATTCTGGGGCTATTTAGCTTGTGGTGGTCCGCAAGAGTTTTTTGGGGGAATAAGTGGTCCTTTGTCTGAAAAAAATTGAGAAACACTGCTATAAATCATGATTTTGGGACACAATGCTCTGGGTAATAATGATACATACAAGTTTGAGTTTCATTGGGGAAAAAAAAGCAATTTAATGGTAAGGTTTGCAGGGAAGCCATAGGGTGTAACTGTGTTGATGATCATACAATATAATGTGCAGTAAAATGTCAAAAAGTTAAAATGGTTTAAATAAAGTCAATGATTGTGATGAGGCTCACTCAGATATTTATGTATTTTATTGTGAAATCCAAAAGGAGATGTGTTCAGGATCAAATAAGGTTTCAGTGCTTTGGTCTAGTTCCTCATTCCCTGCACGGGTCAAAGCACTTATACACCCCAGAGTGTATATGAGAGGTGGAAATAGCCCATTGGTTTCAGGAACGATGGCAATGATTGAGTGCAATAAACCTGCAGGGGGCAGCTCAGCTGGCTGCAATAATCAGTCTGATTGTTAGAAAGCAGAGTGGAAAATGGTCCCACTTTATGCTTGATTTATGAGCTCAGTCGACACTTTTTCAGAAGAGTTTACGGTCTAAATCATTACTTTTCAAGACTTTATAACTGCGTGATGTCCATTTTCTAAATAATGATCCTATTTAGAGTGATGCCACTGATAAATCAGGGGATGCTGGGACATCCTGTGTGATCATTTTTAGAGCCAAATACCAAGCTGTATGTGAAGCTTTAAAACTGGATGGATCAGATTTGAGCCACTTGTAACTTCTGGTCCATGTAACACACTCAGGTAAAAAAAAAAAAAAAAAAAAACACCAGTCAAAGATGATGTGAAAGAAACAAACAAGCAAACTCAAAGCATCAATACTTGTGTCAGCTCTACTCCTGCCTTTGAATATGACAGATAGTGTCTCATCAGGATGTACAGGCCCGTATCCGTCTGATAACAGAGAGAGGGAGCCAAGTCACATCATGTTATTCTAAATTCATCTCCGCTCACGTCCGGCCTAACTTGCAAGTCATGAGCTATTTCAGGCGGAAGCTTTGTCAGCACTCCTGCTCTGAAAACGCTCCCTGATGAGCCGGGTTATACTGCTGATGCCCATCTTCACTGAAAATAACTATCCAATTTAATAATTCTGCTGCTCCGCTAAGGGCCACCTAAATTATTCACTGCCTTTTTCAAAACACATTTTCACGTCAGCTTAAGTAGCATGGAGATATAATGGGATTGTGTACAGATACTGCATTCTGAATTGGACAGCTGGTCCCTGACAGGGCCCGAGCAGGGAGGCATTATGGGAACTGGATACACAGTGAGCGTCTTCCAAGATGGACCATTAGCCATAAAAGTATATACCTCTGTGTTTTTGCTTACATTGCGTATATGCATTCCAGGCTTTTCTTGGCTGGACCTGCACATAAATATAGCATATGTTTATAAAGCCGACGTTGGCCTTTCTGTATGAACAGGGTAAATAACTCAACTTGTGATGATTTGAAGAATATGTGTTTGTCTTTAGGGCATGCAGGCAGCATCCAACAGTTAATGGTTCATCATTATCTCAGAGGAGGAGTTCACATATTATTTATTGTCTTTGCTTTAACATGTACAGCAAACATACAAACCAAACTTTCAAATGCATTGCAATCAAAGACGTGTAATAGAAACAATCTTCTGTTTGAGTGTTAGTGAAGCAGCTCTGAGCAGGTAAACTGCTGCATGTTCTTACCTGCTGTGTGAGAGAACAATTCAGATGAGACTCAGCAGTGATCCAAAAATCTGCTTGTCCTAATCCACAGCTCTGTGCCGTTCCTGTTGTTCCTTTGTGTTTGCGAGCACACCTGTTACAAAAGCAGAGACCCATTCTGAGAAGATAAATTGGTTTTGTGATGGAAAAAAAAATTCTTTGTTCCATTTCTTTTAAAGGATTCACATCATTATTTGGCAACCACACACACACTTACACACACACACACACACAGAAAAACCCATGACAATAGAGCTCTATCAAGTGAGAGCTAATAAAAAATGCTTGACAATCAGCTGTACGAGCTAAGGGAAACATCCACAAATAATAGATTGTAGCAGTGAATACCACAAAAAACTGTGAACCATTTGATAAGTTCAAGGTTTTATTTTTATTTAAAAAATAATATAGATAATTAAAAAAAAAAAACTAAAAAAGAAAAAAAAACTAAAAAAAACTATTAAAAAGATAAATAAATTATTATTATTATTATTGTTATTATTATTATTATTATTATTATTATTATTATTATTATTATTATTATTATTATTATTATTATTAATAATAATAATAATAATAATAATAATAATAATAATAATAATAATAATAAAACATCAACTTAAGTTCTGCATTTTTGTGTGTTTGGCTCCAGTTTTGCATCTGTATCGAGTGGAAACATCCTGCCCTGTGAAATGAAGCCTATGTGAAAGGTTAAAAACTGCAGTTTTCAGACATCTTGCTTGAGGAAACTCTAGAAACAACATACACACCACACACTTTCAGTCTGGTTTTTGTCTAAGTAGATCATTTCTATGTCAGCACACACTGTACTGGGGACATGATTGACTTGACTGACAGGTGGACATCCTATAGCGGTCTGCAAGGAGGCTAAAGGCCTGCCTCTTACCTTCAACAAAGCTAGGTTCAGCTTTTTCAATATGGCCTCCAACGACTAAAGGCTTTAAAACTCTGTATCAGAAACAACTGGATGATGTCACAGACACTATGATGCTGAATTGTATCCACATACAGGGTCTGTGTTGGGATAAAACTGCTTCTTGGAGTATCATTTATGACCTGGCATGACTCAAAGAGTGCAGCATGAGAAATGTCAAAATCATTTAAAGCAAGATTATTAAAGTTTTTAACTGGCACAGAAAAGTGACTGCAGTGGACATCTGGAAAAAAATAAATTAAAAATATAAATTTTCTGTGTTTGTATTCTTCATGAGGCATTTAAAAAAAGAAATATCAATAACACCAATATTTTAACTTTTTTTTTTCTTTTTTTGAACATTTGATTTTTTTTTTCACAGCTTTGTATGAGATGATTAAAAAGCTTATCATTTATAAAATACACAAAGTTATAATGTGTGAAAATATGTTTCAAAAGTTTTGCAAAGCATGAAGAGAAAAAAAAAATTATAGAATTATCAAAAACAAAAATAATTTTATTTCATATTAAGTTTATACTGTCAAATATTAAATTCTTACAAGCAAATTTCTGAAAAAAAAAATAAATTAAAAAAAAAGGTAGAAGCAGAAGAATAAAAACACTTGTGGAAAAAAATGACAGGCTGTCAGAGGGTTCATGTATTTATTTATTTATTTATTTATTTATTTATGGTTCCCTTATTTTTTTTTACACATTTGTTGATGTTAAAATGCCTAAAAAAAAAAACCCACAATAATTACAAGTTAATATTTGAATGGCAAAGGATTTACTGTTACACAAAGCGCTTCTTGCTCTTCTGAAAAATGGTTTAGAAAAAGACGGATGTAAGAATTTTTTGTTGTTGTTGTTTTCAGGAAATGTGAAGTCCACTGAAAGGGCATTCCACTTGAAAAAAAATAGATAACCATAATAATAAAAAATGTTTTAGAATGCTTATTTCCACCCAAGAAAAGCGTTTATGCAGAAGAAAAAATCATGTCTCAGGACATCATGTTGGATGTAGAAAGATGCTTGGTTCCATTTTATCCTGTAGTCCATTTATGACACAACGTCCAGATAAAGGTTATCTATTCATACATGAGTTTGTCAAAGAGAAAGAAAAAGAAACAATGTGTAGTCTTTTAGATGTTATCCTTGGAAACTTAAAGTACTTCTCAGGCAGCAGTGAATTGGATGTTTGTTTACTGATTAAATTCTCCTGCATTCTTATAACAGGAAACAGAAAATAAGGTACTCTTCAAAAGTTATAAAATGAACCTAAAAAAATGACTTCTATGAGTTATATCTCCTCTGCTCTACTGTGTAGTAAATTAAGGGCTTCCAATTCAGTGAGAAAAACAAGCTGTCCTTTAGTCCTTGAGTTTGAGCTCTTTACGTTCTGAGCGAGTAGAGATGAGGAGGTCAGCAGACTGACAGGGAGTGCAGTGGTTGGACAGTTTTGGCGACTGTCAGCTGGAATCATCTTCACGAACACCGTCCTGAAACACAAAATCTGACAGAAAATACTGCTCTCTAACAAACATTTTGCTTTCTTACTTTATTTTAAAAAAATCATCACAGTCAATGGGAGCACCATGCTAAAGACGGGAAACATTTCAGGGTTTCAACCACCAAGACAGAGAGTAAAAACAGGAATGCACTATGATGAGTAGATTTAAATCCCAGGCTGTGAGATGCGCTCAGTTAAGCTCTTCTTGTCCGTCAAAACTCCTTCCTGTCAGATCCTGACTACCAGCAGCACAGAAGAGACGTCTCTGCCTTTTAGCCACACTGAAATGAATAACCCTTTTAACCCTCACAGGTTCACTCACCGCCTTCAGGCGGTACTACAACCTCCAACACAAGCTGCCTCCCTGCAGTCCATCTGAAAGTACGAGGTGCAAGGTTAAGACATAGTCATTACATTAAGCTGCGTACAGATCCGAGTCGTGCTCTCGTGTTCAGCCCATTTAAGCATGTAGGCGGCATATTTAATGTCCTCTGCAGAGCTCTCGCACATCCTCTCATATCTTTTTTATTTCATGGTGATAGAGAGGCATGAGGCTGAATAGAATCCTGAAAATGATGCTGCTCCTCAATAGCTGCAGAGCTGAAAGAAGTTTCTTCAAATGCCTGTGGATATAGATTCAGAAGGCGAGGGGAAGGCGAGCAAGAGAGGAGAGGGGAATGAGAAAGATGGTCAGAGAGGCAGAAAAGAGAGATCGAGAGGGAAAAGAGGAGTACAAAGAGTAAGTGAGAGCGAGCCAACTGACAGATACGGCAAAGACGGGATACAGCCGCTGCCTCCATTATCATCTGACACATTTCTTACACTTTTTGAAATTTAGCGAATTAATTTCAAACTTTTACCCCATGGGGCCGCGCTAAATGGTGCCTGAGCTGCAGCAGAAGAAGAGAGGCGATTCCTCTTCCCTAACATCCATGTCTAACTGTGGAGCAAAGCAATCTCACTCTCTGTACTGCAGAGCAGCCCCGGGGAGTAAAAGCTTTCATTAAAGGCCAGTTCAGTAATCACTGCAGCCATTATTGCTCAGTTAGTTAACCTTTTCATTTGAGGAGAAAGTTTTCTGTCTGGAAATGTGGACAGTTGGTTCACTTCAGAGAAAACTGAGAGTCACTGAGTTTGAGGATGAGGCTGTGAGGTGAGAGCAGAGCTTTTTAATCGACTCTTGTGATTACAGGGATGTTATTAAATCATTTTATCATGTTGGAGATTTAACTTCACAGTCCAAAGCTGAGCCCTTGAAGATGCATCATTTCTGCACAACACCAATGGAATAGTCCAGGCTTATACTTATGCACAAACTTAGCAATGCATGGCCTGGCAAGTCCTTTAAAAAGTATCACTGTGAGTGATCAGAAGGATTAGAAAAGCAATATATGAGTGCAAGTCCAATTTATTATTTCTCATGTCAGCACTTGATAAATACAAACTTCAGATGAAACAGCAAGATGGTGTCCACCATCTTTATCAACCCCCGCCCAAAGTGCCAAAAACATATGCTTGGATTTCCATCGTCTCATATGCAACAGAGTGCCTCTTCCACTGGCCCTGCCTCAAAGACTTTGAGTTGGAATGATCGGCTCTGGAAGTTCAGCAAAACAAATGCAAAGCTTGATGAATTAAAATGAGGAATCTTACAGCTTAATGTTTTAGTTAAAATAGCGTAGCTTTGATAATGTCGGCCCTGAGGCACATTAAGTTTGGGCTGTGGAGGATATTATGCTAAACCAGGCGGCAGGATTGAGTTATGATGCTGTTTGCATGTGTCCAACATTTTTATGACAAAACAATTTTTTGATACATTTTTTTTTATTGTTTTCTCTAAAACAGAATTTGCTATAAAATCAAGCCATCTTTAAAGAACTTTAAGAACTTTCTAAGTGATCTTGAAAAAGTACCTTTTCTACATATACGCCTGATGGTAATCCACACTTTAGAATGAGATTAAGCAACAATATATAGGTATTTTCTACAACCCCGTTTCATCAAGCAGTTAGGTTTGGTCTGTCTTGGTACGGAGATTTTACGCATTTTATGGCGTTTCCAGATCCCCTATTGAGACCAGACCTTTGATTGGTCAAAAGAATCATCACATCACTTTATTTATTTATTTAATTAGGATGGCTTTTAATACCCAGTAGTGTGGTGACACTTTTAATTTTACTTTTAGTCTGTTTTACCTTTTTTATTGTATTTTATTGCTCTTATTGGGTTTATTATTTTCATTGCTTTTATTGTTTTTACTGCTGCTATTGCTACTATTTGTTTTTAATTGTTTTATTTATTGCTTTTTTTCCCCAACTATTGTAAAGCACTTTGGTTCACCGAAAGGGTTGTTGTGAACAGCTGTATAAATAAAGAACATTTACATTTTCATTTACTTCCTGCGGACAGCAGCTGTATTTCCCCTTGCAGTGTCATGTTTTTCTTTTTCATTGGATTTATTAATGGGGTACACTTTGTCGTACTGCTCTAGCATCACACTGTTAATTAACTGATGTGGCTATCAGCATACGGCTTACACGTCGCCTGCAGAAACGCAAACAGGACCAGGCTTAACCGAGCTGACCCATACCAAACGGTACTGATCTAAACCTGACTGCTTGGTGGAAACAGGGTTTAACTGTGAATCAGTCTAGTCCTGTCTGACCCGAGAGATAAGTTGAGAAATAGCAAAGTGAAGTAGTGAGAAGAGAGGTCTGTGTTTTTCTCTGCTGAAAACAATTTCTGTGATTAATTTTGTATTGATGGTGGACACTGGAGCCTAACTGTCAGACAGAAAAAGGACAGAAGAGCAGAAGAAAGCTAAGCAGGAGAGTGATGGAGCATGAGCTAAAGGCTAACACAGAGGCTAAAGGATAAAAGACCAGCTAAAGCTTAAAAAAGGGGCTAAACTGTTTGTGATAATGTTCATTCCAACCCACAGTCAGCAGTTATTCTGCAGTGGTCTGTTCAAACTTTAGAGTCTATCAATAAAATGAAGAGTGAGTTACGTCAGCTCTGCTGGCGGGACATGAAGACCACTGGGCCGCAAGTAGCAAGTAGTTGGTAAACACAATACCTCGTTGCATTGTGGCCTGTAAAAAGGTGTCTTGAACAAAGGAAAGTAAGTGTTAAAAAGATCTGATCTCCATCCATATGCAAAATAAACACACAAGTTGTTTAGAGTCACGTCTTCACGACAGCGTGCGTGCAACTCCAGCTCAAATCATATCTTGATGAAGAAATGGAGAATAATTAAACAGGATGAGATGATCAAAGTCCTGCTCAGTGTCTGCTCTCCTTCTGAATGTGTGTGTGTTGCTCACAGAGCTGCTCCTGTCCTCTGTTTGCATTTTTTACTGTGCAGGAGGCGTAAAGTGTGTTTTTCACTCTCTTGTTCTGCTGAAAACAGTTGCCTGCTGCTGCTTGAATAAAGGTTAATTAGAGGTTAATTTGCTGTAATTGCTGCACATTTCAATTACATTAACAGACTGCATCTTTTTTGTTATCTGTGGAATAAAAAAGGATAGTGCAGCTCTCACAAAATCATCTCAGATTTTTTGTTTTGTTTTGTTAGGACCTCGTGTCATTAGCATCCTAAACCTCCTGACTCCTTTTTAAAGAGACCCTGCGGTGGAGTACCTTGTTTACAGCCTTTTTCAAACACAATCCTCTCAGTCTAGATGCAGCAAACATCTATAGCTACGGCTGACTAACTGTCCCCGTGCTTTGCTTCTTTTCAGAGGCAGCAGCTAGCAGATTAAGCTCTTTATTTCAGCTTCTTCGCTCTTCCCTCCGCTCGCTGTTATCTCAGTCATGTCTCTCACACTCTGACCCGGTCTCTCTCAGAGGCCAGCTCTCATTGAGCATCAAGAACAGAGAGGTGTTTGTTTCTCGTTAGCTGTCGGCTTCGTCCTCCCGGGGGACTCGGCTGTTTTGTAGTGAAGCAGGACCCGTGATTGGAGTTGGCATGGCAGCGTTGCCAGGGGCACAGTGCCTCCAGCTTCACAGAGCCGGGCCTGCGCTGAAAGAAGTGATGGTGGCCAAAAAAAGCTCAGTGGGTTCACCTTAAAGCGCCCCTGGCTGTAATTTAAATAATTATCTATTGTCGAGTGTGTCAAACATGTTATTTTGGACCCATATTTCTTGTTGGCATCATACAAGACATGCAGCTTTACCCTGCAAGCTCACACGGCGTGATATTTTTAAACCAATGACTCCTCTCCTCTTAGTCCTTCATACAGCCTCCTCTGTCTCCTCTCCTCTTCTCCTCCTCTGTCTCCTCTCCCCTCAGGGTGAGTGGCTGGCATGACAACCTGCCTGTGGGTGCTGCTCTACACCCACTGTGCTCATGGGCCCAGCACCAAACCCACCAGCTCATCATTATTAAACACCACAGTTTGACGAAGCTGGAAAAAGTGCATGCCAAAGCCCTGGAAACATCTAATGCATTTTTGTTGTGCAAAATCCAAAATAGATCGAATGCTTTATGTAACAGTGATAAACAAGGGGAGCTACTTTCCTCTCCTCTCAGGTGAAAGTCTCATTCAGATGGAGATTGGTCCCTGTTGTTACCTTCTACAATTCTGCAGCGTTTTTATTTTATTTTATTTTACTGCATTTTATGACTCCTGCAAACTGGTTTATTTAAAATTCTTGCTGTAAAAGAAATACAGAGACAATGCTCCAGTCTAAATGGAAATCTGAAGGAGAGATGAAAATTTAGTGTTTCTAGTTTTAAATTGCTACTTTGGACATGAGGTTATTTTTGCACTTTTAGTGTCATTGAAATAAAATAAAATAAAATGAAATAAAACAAAATAAAATAAAGTAAAATAAAGCAAAATAAAAAGTGCACAAACAAATACCAAAAACTTTTGATATAAACTGTTCACTGTATTTTGGTTTTTAGCAGAACAGTGCAGGTTAAAACTGAATATAATATCCCTTAGTGTCTGAATTAACGTATAACCAACTAAGTTTGAAGAATCTTGACTTACAAAAGAGACCAACTCCGCTCTCTGTCGCCACACTGGCAGTACGCTGGGGGTGTCAGACTCATTTCTGGAGAAATGATCGCCAGCCCAGCTGTCTCTAAGTTCATCTTCCTCTTCGCTGTTCTTCATCGGCATCTTCGTGAAGAACTCGAGGCGTCGCTCACATACCGCAGACGCGACCAAAGCGGAAAGGCCTGAGGTGAGCGTGTTTGTCCCCTGGGCAAACTTTGCATTTGCGATGGAGGTCCTTAGGGAGGGTGTAGCCGACGCCGCAACCAGAGCAGAGTCTGATGGACTTGAGGTGTGAGGTTGTCATAATTGAAGTCGTCTTGATGGAAGTCTTTCTTCAGTGTAGACTGTGTAGCTGAAGAAAAAGCGAGAGCAGATCACTGTTCACACAGGTATGACATACCCAAGATGCGGACTTGATAGGGGCCACTGTGTGGACACAACTGTGCGAAAGAAATCTTCAGGACTGCACATGCGCGAGGGATAAACCCATAAGCGATAGCTCTTAGAGAGCAAAGCCTATATGTCATAGAATGACTCTGACATCTAGGACCAGGCCACCAACTCAAAGACCACATGCATTTTCAACTCACTAAACCCTTTTTTCCACCAAGCAGTTCAGTTCAGTTTGTCTAAGCACAGTACACGTTCTGTGGCGTTTCCTCTCACTAAAACCTGGACAGGCCCCCCAAAGTTGGTCGAGTGTGAAGACAAAATATTTGATGGCAGTTTGGGCATATATAGTCATTGTCTATGTCTCGTTATCACCAACAGTCATTATGTGCTTAATTGCTGGATGAAAACAAAAACCTAAAGTAAAGCAACAAATGCGTTACTGGTTTACCCCTGACTGTGTAACACAGAATAACACCATCCCACCTTCCACACGCCTCAACTGGAAAAACACTAAGGTTAGAATCCAGAACAAAACCAGAACCGGAACTGTGCCCATATGAGGGCCCTTAGAAATGGCTCTAAAAGTTATAGACATCCCCTATTTTCCCTTGATTGTTTTTATTCATCATTCCTTGGTCTGTTCGAGATTAGATATACTTCAAAAAGTTTGAAGTGAAGTGCATCATTAATGGCATTGCTCTAGGAAATCGTGGCTGCACCTGTTTCACACCAAGGTGACGTGCACATCCAGCTGAACACACCCACCAGCTTCTCAAAACTGAATAAAATTGAGGGCTTAATGAAAAAAAGCTCAAGACACACAAAGAAACATTCATGCAAATCTTTTGAGCCAGAATGCAGTCATTGCACCAATATCTGAGTCATTGGTGTAAGGGTACAAGTCCAAAGTCCAGTCACGGGTGGAACCTGCTTCCGCATCCTGTGCTGCAGTCTGGTCTGTTTGTTTGTCAGTGCAGTCTCCCTCACTCACGCGAGTGTATCTGCAGAGCAGATTATCAGCTTCCAAAACAAACAGGGTGTCTACCGTCCATGGTGAGCAAACTTCACTTCAGACATGGTGCACCATGGGTGAAAGCTGGCATCATGTTAAGATGCAGACACAACAGTCTGTGAGCCTGACAGCGTCCATGCCAAGAGTGGTTCTCACACAGACTGACTGAGCTTCTGCACCAGAAGACATGTTCCTGCCTTGTCCAACCCCGATCTCCCCCACTGAACAACAGGCTGTGAGTGTGGAGTGTTATATTTGGATTTCATAATGTTTTTTTTTAGTGTCCTATCAGTGCTTTAAAAATCAAAGAAATCATTCACTACACTTAAGCATTGAAATATTGATGCCTGTCATGTAGAAAGCCATCATAAATAAATGAAAACTGCATCAACCCTCCACTTCAGCCGATGAACCCTCTACTTCAACTGATCATACATGTGTTTGAACTGGAATGAGGAAAAAACCTCATCCTTTCATCTTATTCCAAGGGAAAGGGTCAAAGGCAGGTATATATATATATATATATATATATATATATATATATATATATATATATATATATATATATATATATATATATATATATATATATATATATATATATATATATATATATATATTCATTTTATTTAAATGGAAACATGCTCTCCCCCTCCACATAATAGTTGACTAAGGGAGGTTCTAAACAATGTCGTAAAGATAGTAAGATAGTAAAGATCAGATTCTCTCTTGCAGGATCTGGCAATTCCTTTAAGGAAACCAGGCAGCCTTTCACAGAATACTTAGACAGAAATATCATCTACTCAGAAAGTATCTCTGGAATAAAAGCATCTCTGGTGCCATACTGAATCAGGCACCTTTTTTGTGTTTGACCACATAGAAAGAATCTGACCCTGTACCAGAAATACTGGGTCCAGAGTAGCACCAGCACTTCTGTGGATCAACAGCCAAAATTAAACATAGGTACTTCACAGGTGTCTCAACTGGCTTGTGAAAGCGTATAACTTGATTATTAAATCCCATTTTTCACATGTATTTGATTGTTATTATTATTTTTAAGTTTTTTCCTTGATCATTCATTCATTTTCGGAACCGCTTATCCGGTTCAGGGTTGCGGGTGGCTGGAGCCTATCCCAGCTGTCATTGGGCAAGAGGCAGGGTACACCCTGGACTGGTCGCCAGTCAATCAATTCAGGGCTGACACATTGGGGCAGACAACCATTCACTCACACACTCACACCTATGGACAATTTAGAATGATCAATTAACCTGATGAGCATGTTTTTGGACTGTGGGAGGAAGCAAGAGTACCTGGAGAGAACCCACGCATGCATGGGGAGAACATGCAAACTCCATTTTCCTTGACCAATATGTTTGTAAATTATGACAGTGTTTCCTGGTTTGTTTAGCTGTTTGTTTGTTTGAGGACATATTCAGAGATATAATCAAGTGGCTCTTTTCTCTGAACTAGCACTGACACAAGCCTACAACTAGCAGCAGGACCACTTCAGGAGAAAGAAAGGTTGTAAGGTGGTTTGGCAGATTCCAAAGAAGGGCCAGTTCCAACTCTGGCCACCTTGTTGTTGACACCCCTGGTTGGTTGGTGGTTCTAAAAAGCTGTTTGCAAGGTTGGATAATAGAAGGATAATAACACTTGTGAATTCTGGAATTCTGAAACAGTGATTACCACTGAGCAGTGTCAAACAAAGCACAATGCTTTGTACAACACACCCAGTAGACAGCTTTGGGCCTCGGGCATTTACGAATTGCTGATATCAGCTTTCCTTTCCTGGAAATGAAACTGGCTCGGATGTCAAAATCTGAAAAGACTGGACCTTTCCTTTAAGATTATTTTCACTGCTTTGCTCTCAAGGTCCAGGAATAACTTAGCTTATACACACACCCACTGTGCAATAACCACAGAGAGGTATTTTTCACTTTCTGTGAATTAAAACCCAGACATAATTGCACACATAAGTGTGCCTGTGATATTTTCAGTTACCTCATCCACCAATGAGAAAAGTTCCCCAGCGTGGCTTAAAAAGGCAGTAAAATGTGCTCTTAAATGTGCTGAAGACAAACAGAGCAGTGAAAGACTGCGGGGACAATTAGCAAACAGTTAAGGGACTGCACAGTCACACAACACTGCTCCATATAGAACCAGGAATCACCCCACTTTGTAGGTTACGTTCCACTACTGCTCAGCTGAAACATGCTTCACTTCAGAGGTTTTTATGAGCTCGGGACCTGTATGCGAGCATTTTCCCTGTGGTTCGGTGTTAATATCAGGTTAACCTTCAAACTACACCTGTGCTCTACAAGAAAGACGAGGAAAATGGATGCTCCACTTGAGAT
Organism: Halichoeres trimaculatus; assembly: GCF_033239565.1. NCBI lineage: Eukaryota > Metazoa > Chordata > Actinopteri > Labriformes > Labridae > Halichoeres > Halichoeres trimaculatus. Next base: position 30,724,360 of record NW_027437193.1, read on the forward strand.
TTCAGATTTCAGCCTGTGTTCGTATTCTGAACTCAACTCTGACGAGGTCAAGTGCTGGATGTTCAAAGCAAAATGAATGTTTATGAGACTCCAAAAGGTTCTTTTTTTCCCCCAACATCCAAAGTCAGCGTTGTCCTTCAGTCCCTCTACACAGAAGCAGTTTTTGTCTGAACCTTCCATCCATCCTTACCCTCACCACACACCTGCATTTCTCTGCTATTCAGGGCAAAGTGCCAGCAAAGCCCTCTCTCTATTGATCCGTCTACCTTCAGAGGTTCTTCCCTGGAGTTGAAACTGAAGTGTGAGAAAAGGCAGAAGGTAGAGTACTGTCAGAATACAGCTGCCCTTTGTGTTGTTGGTATGAATGTCAAAAAGAGAAGCAGGGAGGGGATGATGGTACAAAGAGACTGCAGGGTAAAGGGCAGGAGAAGTGGACTGGGTGGAGTTTAGGAGGGATTTCCACTTAAGTAAAAGAAAAGAAAACTGAGAGGGTGAGAGGAATCAATACTCTTAGAAGTGCCGCAGCCAACCCCAAAGATGCATTAGAAACAATTCATCAAATAGTTCCTCAGCAGTTCAAGGCAGTTTGACTGCTTGTGCTGAGTTGCTGTTCCAGCCTTTGCTTTGTCTGCGAGGATTTCTTTCAACTTGTCCTGGTTCCTGGAAACAATTTACTGGCAAAAAATGATACACAAACACAGCTTATACATTCATAGAGGCTTCGACTGAAGAGGAAGGTTGTCCAAGTCAAGCATCCATGGATGAATTGTTCCTCGGTCTTTCATCTTCACTTTTTAAGAGTCTGTTTGTTCAGTCAACTGCAATGCTGAACTTTATTGTTATTCCAGCATCATGGGAAAAACTTCTTTTCAGAGGAACATGAGATTAAACGGTGTTTTGATGTTTGATTTCAGACAGTACGTCTGCATCCCAAAGCTAAGAGCAGGGTTTAAGTAAAGATCCTAAAATAGCAGAGCCCAGAGACACCGAGCAACTTAACTTATATGACGACAGTCATTCTTAAGGAAGCTTTCCACATCAGTCATTTCTTTTGTAAAAAATAAAAAATAAAAAAAATAAGTACAGGCAAAAATTCCTCAAGCCAAATCCAGCTTTTTAAACTTTATTGTGGAGTTTTTTGGACTGAAAGTAAATAATTGAGCTCCAGAGAATTAAAATCATTTTCTATGTGGACAACATGCTTGTGGACCAAAGTAAGTTTTCTTGGCAAAAACCATTCCTTTGGATGTAAAATGTAATTTATATAGGTAGGACTCTGGTCTCTGACACTGGGTTGAATGACTCTCATCCCTCAACCCATATTGGCTGTATGGTCTGGCAGGTTGTAGGACAGTCGGAGTTGTGACACCAAGGAGTTCCCGCACTTTCCACTTCATCGATGTGTCTCTTTTTATTCATGTTGGGCTGTAAAAACCTCAAACCCATTGACACCTGGCCTGGTCGCACTCGTTACGCAAGTCTGTTGTAATAGTTGAGCTAGATAGCTCAAATAGTTCCTGGTTGTTTTATTGTGAAAGCCACTGGGCATTTGCGGGTGATTTCTGTGCATGACTTTCTGCTCAATCTGCTTTGTGTAAACTGTTGCATCACAGCTCTGGCTTCTGACAAAATTAGGAGGCTTGCATGTCTGCTGTGATCTACCAGAGCAGGGATGCAAGTGGACCACAATGGAGCAGATCCAGTTTGAGTTGACACATAGACTTGAATAAAACCTCTCTGATCCTATGCTGTGATGGAGGGATGCCATACTGGAGACATATTCTGTGGTTTTTGGCCACAGGTCAACTAACTAGAAAGAGTTGCACTAACAGCCATTCTGAGAATCATGACAAACTGTAACATTGGGCCCCACCACCTACCTGCTGCATAATATTAACTGCCTCACTGTCACATGTTATAGTCATTTCAAAAAGGGTTTAGATTTGGTCAGGGTCCGAATACCTTTTTTTCCTAAACAGGATCTGTCTTACGGAGGGCAAACTGGACCCCAGATGACACCTTTTTTTACTCTCCATAGCTTGATTTCCAACAAATGGTTTGGTATGGATCAGTACAGCCACAGTAAAGCTAGATCCTGTTTGTGTTTCCACAGCTAACTGTGCCCTTCTTGGTAGGCGCCATAGCAGCGTGTCACACAGTACCCCACTAACAAATCTAACAAAAAAAAAAAAAACACAACACAGTAAGCAAGGAGCAACAATGGAAAACATCCAGCAATTCATCTTCTTTGTGATTGCCATGTGTCTCTTTGTTACGAAGAACAGTCAAGTTTTTTTTTTTGTTTCACAGAAGGCTGTGTGCCACAAGAAATACAGCAACTGCTGTCGCACAGGAAGTGACATTTCTTTTGACCAATCAACAGACTGCAGTATTTTTAGTTCCACCTTCTGAGGTCAGATTGGTATGTCAGGCACTGGAGCAGTAGGGTGCTAAAAAAGTGGGCCAGCCACAAAACGTGTGCCATACCGAGATGAACCGAACTAAACCGCTCTGTGTAAATGGGACTTATGATTCCAACCAGGAACCTTGTGATGAGGAGTTTGGTAGAAATTTATTTTTAATTGTGAAAAAAAAGGGGGAAAAACATCATTGAAATTAAAATATGCTAATCTTTTTTTTTGTTTTGTTTTATTTTATTTTTTTTAATAAAATATAAAATGTCAGCAGTTTGTGTGATTAAAAAAAAAAAAAAAAGATGGGTTAGGATTTCCACACAGTATACCTCTCCACACTCTCCACATGAAATATGAAAAGTAATGTTGTGATAGAAACCTCTTTCCAAACCAACCTAGTGTGTGGTTAGAAAGTAGAAGCTTTGTAGAGTGAAATTGTCCCTTCCCAATATTTTATTTATTTAAATTCTTTTTCAGATTCATTTTCATGCAAGAAGACCTCACTTTTCCTCTACTTCAAATTGAAAATGTGAAACCTGAGGATTTGTGTTGTTGGATATAAAGTTGTTGAACAGAAAATCTCTCAAAATTAAATAAAAAAGAAAAACTATGGTGATTTCTTCTTCCTTTCCCAGAATGGCGTTTGCTTGAGCTGCTTTTATAGGAATCCCTCAAACCATGTGATGGATTACTATCTTCATCATCATCAGCTTGATTCATGGAGTATGACAAATGAAGCCTGTTAGCCATGATTACAGATAGCAGCTCCTCTGCTGGCTTTGTTTCCCAGCTCTGTATCTATTATATATAAATGACACTTTACACCTCAGACATATTATCAGCGCCCATCATTGAGCTCATTTCGGCCCGGTCTATTTCCACATCTCATCTCCTCTCAGTTCAGTTCAGCTTGCTGTTATTAGAGAGGAACGAGAGCCCATACACGCAGCCACTTTACAACCACACAACTTAGATAGAATAATTTGTCAAACAGCTTTCACAGCTGTAAAGAGCCTGGGGAGAAGTTTAAACGTTTGCATTGTGGGGAGTAGGCAACTATGAACAAAAAACGCCTCTTAGAGCTGCTTTAAACTGAGGCCTGGGAACAGTAAAGGTGATCAATTTCTCCTTCCATCTCGTCTGTGATGCAGAAAAACACCTTCTCACTGATTTCTGATTCGTCCCCACTGGCAGCCATGCCATACTTTTCTTTTTAAAGGTGCTGAGAGGAAAAGGTATTTCTCAAAAACCTGCAGCAGAGAGAGATCAGAGAGCAGCGTGTGCACTCTCTACACCAAAAGACTTAAGCAGCCCTGACAGTATCGTGCAAAACCCACAGATCACAGACAGAGATGACTTCCCTAAAGAAACATTTCCAGCTTTTGACAGTCGCTGAGAGAAACAGGCGAACCATAGATGCTGCTGTGTGCAATTAATTCAAAGCGCCGTGTATAGAGGATTGTTATATTGATCTACAAAGTGTTTTCACAGAGGAAGAGCCTGCACATGTGATATTGATAATAAAAAAGCAGTGGGGTTGTGTGAGCTTGGTATGGACATGCCAAAGGGAAGCTAAGTGGACGATCAGCACATCAGTGGCTCTCCTTCATACAAGCAAATTAAACTTGCATCACAGTGGTGATACTGGCCGGGTTCATGCTTTTTAGATGCTTTTACTTTAACTGTAGAATATTCCTCAGTTATAATTCATGAGTACATCCTCCAGCCTTCACACCATCTCTCTCTTTATATGTTTAGTAAAATGAGAGCTTCTGTATCTGTGGCCTCTTTATCTTGCTGATCTCTCCTTAAATTAACCACATGTGAAGCCTAATTCAACACTTTGCACTCAGAATTTCTGCTTCAGAGAGAAAGAGTGGTGGAAATTATCTTTTTACCATCAACTTAATAAGACCTTGAACCGTTTGATGTATTTGAAATTGGATTCTTTGAACTCCTCATTTCAATCAATCTATTTGCCAAATCTAGATCTGCATGCAGGTAATAATTTGATTAGACAAGCAATGTGTGAGTTCATTAAAAGTTCTCCAGCGTCACCGTTCTGCTGGGGGAATAAAGTGAAGTCACATTACTCATTTCTGCTGATGTTGGGTTGTCCTGTCACAGTCTGTGGTGCTTTGTCACCGTAAATTCTGGTGTCTGTCTGAGAAAACTGACACAGCTTGTTCTCACGTTTCTACCAACACTAGTGAAGCTACGGCAGCCTGAGTGCAGGTTTCTGTTATGTTAACAGCCTGGGTCTGAGTACAAGATAAGAGAAGCAGTTTCTCCACTTAGGCCATGTTTACACAGAGTCTCCCGCAAAGATTCTTCCTTTGCGTTTCCTAAAGCCACCTGCGTTTACATGTCGTACGACTCCAAAGGGACAAGTCACAACGATGTAGTGGCCATGCCAGGCCAGTAGATGGCGATGTGGATATATATGCTACTCGGAAATCAGTCATCTTTGTTATTGTTGTTCCTTGTTTTTCTACCGTTTCATTGTGTGAGACGGTTGGCAATCCAACCTTGAGGCGCATTTCCGCCACCAACTGGACCGGAATGGCTTAACTGGAAGTTGTGGCTGCAACCACACGCAACCTTCACCTGAAACTGCCAGTGCGCATGTGGTGATGTCAGTGTTTCGCCCTGAAACTCTCTGCTCTGTGTTTATACGTGGCTGGATAAGGAGTGTTGAGGATTCATTCAGAGTGGATTCATTTAGAGTGAACTGCAGAGCAGCCTGCAGAGGTCCAGGGGCCTGCAGGAGCTAACCTTTGACCCTTTGACGAGTTTAGCCTAGCCGTGTACTTGAGATGACTCTTCATTTCGCCAGGATTGAAAGATTTAGTGCCCACTGCTGTCTTGACCAAGGTCTGCTCAGTGACTACATGTTACAGAAAAACAACCTACAGACACAAAGTCTGTTTGCCATACATGGGTAGCTTGCATGCATTCAGGGACGCCCCAGTAGTATAAAGGGGGCTAGGACATCAGGTTTAGAGAGAGGAGAGGAGGGTTTTTTGTCCGTGTGCCATCATTGTGTAAACTTCAAATACAGATGTTAGACTGAAGCTGCCATTGGATCTCCTCTTCTTCATTGAACTCTGTCTGTTCTTCATGCCAGTATTAGGGAAGTGGCCCACAAATTTATTACGCAGTCAGATCAAGAAGACCAGGAGTGAACCTCACTCTAGGAAAGACACGTCAGGAGCATTTTGAAAACTCTCCACACTGGAGAGCGTTTTTAAAAGTTTCCGTTTTCAGACAATACGCAACACGGTCTCATCCAAACGCAAGGCCAAAACCCAACAAAATGTTATCTGATTTGACAGTTTTTGGCGTTGTGTAAACGCGGCCTTAGTTTGTCCATCACATTGGTACAGACTGTTAAATACTTGAAATGCAACATTTTTCACACACAATCATAGATTGAAAATGTTAAACATGATTGGAAAATCATACAGAATGTGAAATATGTCTCAAACTTTGATTTTTTGACAAAAGACCTTCTAAAAGACTGAATTTACTCGGTCAACATTTAGCGTAAAATACAAGCCCCCATGCACACACACGGGAGGGGAAACGACTGAAACATCTGCCCAACTTAGCCCCATTGCTCTGTAGCACTCAGCTGAAATGTAAAGTGCATTACAATTTATTATTATTATTATTATTATTATTATTATTATTATTATTATTATTATTATTATTATTATTATTAAATAAGGGGGGAACAGGTTCCTCTGGCACCAGGATACAAAATCTTGGGTCAGTTCTCGATACTCCCCAAGGGCTATGAGGCCAACAATAGCATAGTCATTAGAGAACTCCTGGTCATACTGTCAGGCATTCGTTTTGGAAATCATGGATGTTGCATCCTTCACTCTGAAGATGATGGGGTAGGATATTAGTATTGATAATATATTCAAGATGACAATGGTGCTATCTGTGTCCATGGCATGCAGAACTTTAAGAAAGAAAGGGAACATTAATGCTGAAACATGCACATGCTGTTTATCGGTTAGAGAAAAGACCTTTAAAACCTTATGTAGGATACTTCACCAAAACAATGCCAAAACACATCCTGCATGTTTTACAACAGCATGACTCTGTAGACAAAGAGTCTTGGTGCTGGGTTGACCAGAGTCCAGACGGGTGTCCTTTGTTCCCAAATGTTGACGCTCCTCTCCAAACTTTTATGAAACCATTCAGATTAAACATTTGATATATTGTCTTTGCAGTATTTTCAACTGCATACAGCATTTAAGTGAACTTCAAACCATCAAATTCATTTTTTTCATAATTATTTTTTCAAACACAAGTGAAGACCAAGGATACGGCCCTTCCTTTTGCGATTTATGTCTTGCTGAAGGCACATTAGCATGCTGCGCAGAATTTAGATCTAGCAGTGTGCCAAAAACAGACCCACATAACTGCAAACAAAAGTGATAAATCTTCAATCCCTCACTTAACCAGTAGACATCAGCATTGGTTGCTGACCTTAGAAACTTCTTTCACTCATTTTTTTTCATTTTATTAATCCCAATTTTGCAGGAAACCAATTTTAAAAACAGGCTGTCAACTGCAAGGACTTACCAAGGGCTTTGCAGCACATCCTGTTTCCTTTAATACATAAAAAAACCTTGGTTTCCTCATCTCAGCAGTCAATTTCCCTCTACGGTATAACTGAATTAGAATTAAATTACACCAATTCATGTCTGTATTACACCAATTTATCTATCTGTTGTGAACAATGGAGCAATCTTCAGCTTTTCTGGGTCAGATCTGTCCCATTGTACCAAACAGACCAGGAGCAGAATGTATTTGACAAATGGGCTTCATTATTGAGACGAACACATGATCAGAGAAACATGAATCTTTTGGTGAAACTCAAAAAACTGACCTTGATCTGCTGATATTAAAGTTTTTGATATAAAAGGACTAAATTTTAAAATTACCTAGGAGTGTAAAAAGCAATGAAATGTGAAGGTCTAGTGAGAGACAAAGTACAAACAAAGTCACACTTTTTCTAAAGATCAAGAAAAATATCCATGTGTTTGAAGGCAGCAGGACTTAGGGAATGATAGCTGGCAGATATGAGCAGCTTTACCACAGCCGACAGGCCGGTGATAGCAGCCCCCTAACATCTGTGAGACATTTACAGTCCAGATTCAATCTTAAACACAACAATCAATGTGGGAGCCTGACTGAGAATATCAAACATGTCTGATGTTTACGGCCATCTGCGGGGTCCTGAACTGTCCTGTGGTGTGGGGGATTACAGGGACTGAGAGATATCGGCCTGCTCTTACAGCACAGAGACGCTGGCTGACACCCATTGTTGTTCTGATTGGAATCTCAGGAGGTCTTACAAGATCAGAACACATAATGTCAGCAGATATATGAAATGGCACTGAATCCTCACAGGTTTTTTAAAGGTTGTAGACTGATAAATGGGAACAAGGAGCTATCACATTCACATTTTAGATGTCGCGCTTTCATTCTTCTGTTGCCTGTCAGAGCAAATATCATCCACACAAGCTTGAACACACCATCCTCTGTTTGCTACTTCTTCTCTTCTACTGTTTGAAAAGAAATGTTCTTTTTCTCATTTGTTTTTGGGCTCCAACGAGGGGATACTGTTTGAGAAAGAGCAGCGTGGGTCAGTATACTCTGAATCAGAAGGGTGTGGGTGCCAAAACAGTTCTAGCTGTCATCAAACTGAAGTGTCCTTGGGCAATATGCCCCAAACCCCTCCTGGTGGCTGTGGCATCTATGGCATTGTACACCCAATTGACACATTGGGTGCATGCACTGGAAAGAAATTCTAAGTAACATGTCCATTTGTGATTAACTTCCTGTTTTCTCTGAAGTCTTTATTCCTCTAAAACATCATGATTGGATGACTTTAAAGTTTACAGTTTAATCAAGCAGATGCTTTTGTCCAAAGCGACGTACAACACAAGCAAGAATTTAGACAGAAGGAAAACAGCTGCAGGTGCTGCCATTCAGTGCAGGATTTTTTTAGGGGGGGGTTTCAACAATATGCTTCAATCTTCAACAACATTCAGCAGTAGTGCTGAAAAAATCAAAAGAGCTGAGTCTCAGACCTACTGACTCATTCTACCCATGAGGGCAAAGAGGAGAAGGGTCAGCTAAAGTGCACAAGTGTTCCCTGAGCAGATAAGTTTTCAGACATCTCTTGAAAGTAGAAAGGGACTCTGCAGATCGTATAGAGTTAGGTAATTCATTTCACCATTTGGGCACAACAGAGTAGAGGAGTCTGGCTAGGGATTTGGAGCCGTGCTGGGCTGGGAGCACCAGGCGTCTTTGGAAACCACAGTTCGATCTCCTGTTCAAAAGATTAATTCCCCCTTTTTTTTTTTTTTTTGGTTTTTACATATAATTTTACCACCCTATTAAACTCTAATTGATATACAGCAAATTGAATTCTCAACTGTTGTAATCCTTCTGCCAGCCTGGTCCAGGTGGGCCTCAAATTCCTTTGCCAAAAGACTTCATAGATGAATTTTTGAATACCTTGATCTTTGGCTACTGACGAAGAAGTCATGGAGTCCAATCAGCCAAGGAGTTCAGTCAACTTGAATCCAAAAAAACTTGATTCAAAACAAGCCATCTTGAACCAAGTGAGCTGAGAGGTCTGTAGAGAATCAGCCTAACTTCAATCTCCCCATACTTAGTTCAACTTAACTTAAACTTCTGAAGCAAATCAAATTGCACTCATGGAGCAAACTGGTGTAGGCAGTCTTGAAGTTGTTTCCGTCAAAGATGGCTTCAAACATGCATGTAAACCGACACTTTAGAGTGGCTCTGTCACTGGTAAACAGGGAAGGTGATGATGTCTTCAGTTGCCAGTCAGAAAGAGGAAATCTTTAAATGTGAGAATGTAACTCAGACTCCTGAGACCCTTTAAGGTCTTTTTGTTGTAAACAGCAAAATTATAAAATCCAGCAGGCTCATTCTTTGGCTAGTGTCCGGTGACATCCTCTTATGTAGTCACAGAAAAGACATGTCTGTCACCTGTCATTTCATGGTCCACAGGGCTGAGGCGTTGATTACTACTCTGTTTGCTCCCATCTCAAAAGGTGAGGGGACAGCATGCAGTAAGGGGGCAGCTGGCAACGAAGTTTAAGCTGTAAAACATTCTTTAGTTTCAGCCTGTGCTTGCTGCTATGAGTAAGATGCTGTACATTTCTTGAGTTTTTGGATTGTCCCTTAAAAAATAATAACACCATGAGGTGAATTAGTCAACAGGTCTCATTTTTCATGCCCTGCTACATGTTCACAGAGAACTTGAAGGAAAGAGGTCATGGTGTGGGAAATGACAAAAAAAAAAAACCCTGCACTGAATCAGAAATTCAAAGAACGTTGGTCCTTGTGTGTGTGTCCTGAAAAATGTTGTGGGAAGTCAGACTCCCAACAGACAGCCAAATGAACTTGGCCAAACACACACAAAAAGTAAAGAGGAGTCGTCGATGGGGGTAAAGAAAATGATTGACAAATTAAAAGCAAACTCATGCACCTAAACTCAAACATTATTTCAGATGTGGACAAAAAGTGAACTCATGGTGTCAACATTCAGTGCCTAGCCTGCTTATATAACCTCCTCCAGCTGATTGCCTTCAGCTGTGGGGGAACATCACAGGTGCTTCTAATTTCTGCTGATTAGTGAGACAACCTGTGGACCAGACCTGGATCTCTGTTGCAACAAAAAACTCTTTCAGTTCATTTTTAAACTCTAGATTTGTAACAGTACATAGCTTCAATGTTTAAAGGGGACATATCATGCTTGTTTCTCCTTTTCACTATGTCAGACTAGGATGCCTTTAAAGCATTTCTGCCCTCAGTACAAGTCATTTAGCTCCTTCATTGTCCCACAATAGTGTTTTTTTTTTTTTCATTTTAGGCCATTCTGAAGATCTTGTTGAAACGCTCCATTTCGAGAATGACCTCCAGTAACCTTGCAACATCACAGCCCTTTGTGCTCTGATTGGTCAGTTCATCAGAGGGGCGGAGGGGGTAGAGCCAGGGGGGGCCGTTTTTGCAGCATGGCAGTATTTACAAAATCGCTACATTGAATGGTGCAGACCGAGCGAGTTTGCTGTTTGCCAAAACTTCACTGTAAGGCATTGATAGCACTAATAAAATGGCAGAGTGTAGGATACGTCCTTTTGTATTGGACCCCAGGTCAGACCCGGACGGTTCTGCAGCTCAGGAGGAAGAAAATCCACCTCGACACAGATCATCTCAGGACGCTTCAGTGTGGTGAGTCAAACCGGTACTGTAACATGTATAGTTTATACGTGGAAATATAGGCAGACTTCACCAATGAACTATTTCTATAACAGGGCTCCATCCTGCTCCTTCACTTTTCTCTGTCTGTTTTATCCATCATGCTGAAAGTGTAGTCTAAAGATCGCCTCTACCATCAGTTTGTCACTATGTTAGCACTCAGTCAAGTCAGCCAGAGCTAGTAAGGAGCTTTATTTATACTCGGCTCTTGGTGGGTGTATCCCTCGGTGGTGGTTGTGAGACTGACATCACAGAGGAGGAGCTGCTTTATCAGATTACTCCAATAAAAAGAAAGAATCCTTGTGTCGTCACGACGGTCAAAATCTTGTGGCCAACTGGCAATTACCTATTTTCAGAGGCATCAAATCTCGTTCTAGGATATCAGAAAAAATACAATCTCTCATTTTTTTGAAAATTCAGGGAGTGAAAGGTCTTGTTTTCACATTTATTATATTATATGTAAGTATTAAATCAGGGATCAGCATGATATGTCCCCTTTAAAGTTTTAACTGAATAGTTCAAGTGTACATTACAAGTAAGTTTTGGTAGCAATCAAGAAACCCAGTGAGTTGGTGTAAAATAGAAAAGTAATGAATAAACCTTTGTTATAATATATGCACGACTTAACATTGAGGCAAGACAGAATTATTCCTTTCCTGTCCTCAGCCTGGTGAGATGCAGTCTGACGTGCAGCACAAGTGCCTCTTCTGTCATAACAAATGAACTCACCTCCAAGTCAGAGCATGTGGCTGTGCTGGTCCCTGTATGAGGTGTGATCTGGTGCACAGGTGGTGTGTTGCTGTCTTGATATATGGAAACCCTCATTGCTCTCTTCAGACACCTGCTTCATCTCAACCCTGCACCAAACTGCAGACTGAGACCACCTCCAAGGTCTTTGTAGTCTGTAAGCTCCCAGTTACATGCAGGAGATTGTAAATCCTCAAACGTAACTGTTGATTTCCACTATATCTTTCACCACTTTCACTGATGGTGATGATAATAAAGGAATGATGATGCTGATCATAGCAGTTGGAGTCAAGCTGTTTGATGAACATTAGTGTTATGACAGTTATGATGAGACTGTTATTAATAGCTGCAGCAATCAGACAGGGCTAAGCAGCACCTGAGGGTAACAGAATCTCAAAACAAGAGTCAATAGTATCAGCAGAATGAGCTGTTTGGCATGGCAGAGAAGCTTTTGCAAAGTTTTCATGGGAGCAACCTACAAACTCTCAAACAGCACTGCTGCTCATCCAACGAATGCATCTTTCTTACAAATGTGGCTCGATTTGAAAGAGGTATGAACACACTCAACAACATAAGAATGTTATACAAAACACAACTGATTTGGGAATCTTAAAAGATTCTGATTTTATGTGGAGCCTGTGCAGGAAAGCAGATACAGAAGCAGTGAGCCCTGTCTTTCAAGTTCTCATCATATATTGTACAAAGTGTGTTTGAAGGAGATGCATTTACAGAAAAAACCTCAAACACACCTGACAAACATCTGCATCTCAGCAGAACTGCAGTGATAGACAATCAAACGTGAGGGCGCAGAGGTGTTAAACACAAACAAATGCTGCAAGTGAGTGAGACGACTAAGAATAGATAAAGGAGGATGTGCTAACACGTCAGTTTCTAAAAAGTGCTTTTAGGAATGAGATCAAAAATGCGAGAGATGAGATTAAAGGGAATCCAAATGTCCCATTTTCACGTCTCTCTTTAGCTTTGAGTTAGAAAAAAAAAAAAAAAGATTGAACTTCTAAACTCTACCTCTGACGTGACAGGAATACACAGGCTGTGGACCTGCAGTGAGCTCTCACTTCAAACATCAGTACAGGAAAGGTTAGATGAAGTGCATTTTACAGATGTCTCAAAACTAGAATAGAATAGAATAGAATAGAATAGAATAGAATAGAATAGAATAGAATAGAATAGCCCTAACTAAAAGAGCACACACTGACCTGTCCCGTGAACAACAGCACCTCCAGCAACAAGAGATAAAGACAGAGCTCTTAGAATCCTTGGCTTTGTCACAGTCAACATATTTCATAAATAAAGAAAATTGTATTTGAAAGCTGTAATTAAACTTGAGAGGTTTGAATTAAAGAACATAATGACTTTAACAGCCTGAAGTCAAGAGAGAGAATGTGGGGCTTTGGCATATCCACAAACCGTTTAGTTTAAAGATGATGTGTCGTTCAGTTGTAGAAGCAGGAGAGAGCAGGGTGACTTTGGTTTGTTTATTTGAGAATTTAATATTTTTATTCTTCATAAGACAAATCATATTTATTGAAACAGTTTGTGTGAGTTGCACTGTTTTAAAGAGAATTTAGAAAAGAAACATCTGTGGATGATTCGATCGTTTTATTGTACTTTCTGTGGGCGCTGGATGCATGAAAGCTCTGCTCTTACTGCTTCTCTAAATAATGAGTGCAAAATTTCACTTTTTTTGTCAGCTCCTTTTTTCTGCAACTCCCAAAGATGATTTTCTATTTGTCTTCTTAAAAATATACCATTGCAGGACTTAGAATTTCCTTTCCACTTAGCAATAGATGGAAAGCTGTTTGGTAACGGAAGTCGGCAGATGTGAGAAGTTATTTTTTCACAGACATTTCCTCTGTTACACAAATGGCTTTGGCACATTAAAACCAGCCTCTTCCTCTGATATATGCCTGTGGTGACTGAAGAAAGGTCACATTATCAGAGTGACCCCAATTTCAAAAGTATTCTACTTGATTGTTTGTGCTAACAAACTCATTTTGAACTGGTTGAGTAATGTGGACTAACCACATACTGTTGCACCTTTAAGTTAAGAAAATAAGAATGACTCAAATATTGTTGTGTACCTCTCTGAGAGATGCTGTTGTAACCACTCCAACTGTTGCCTCGTCCTGTTAAGGGGCAGATTTTGGATCATATGTGAGTTTTTTTCCAGAGCACTCAGTGCTCATGTCAGTTTAGGGGGTTTTCTGCTCTGCATCCATTTATTCATCCATCCAGCACCTCACAATCTTAACATCTGTTCCCACTTATGCCCCTTTTCCATCGCAAAAAATAGCTGCTGGTTTAGTACTAGTGCTTAGGTAAGAATTAAACAACGAGGAAGCGTGTGTTAGACTGTTCTAAGGCACAACATGGAGTGGGCACACCACGATGCGCAGCGGAGTGGTGTTACTCGCACGCTGCCGAGTAGTTTAATCCGCTTATAACTTGGTCCCACAAACTGTAGTGATTCCCAGTTTGAGTCTGCACTGATGCGTAAAACTCTCTTAGAATAGTATTTAGTTCAGCAGCTGACAAATTCAACTTAGAATCTCTTCCTTTCAACATTAAATATTCTCTTAAAATTGTAACAGCCCATTTTGTAACATTTTTTTGTGTCATCTTTTTCGTTTTCAATCTAGTTGAGCTCTTCTGATGTTACCTGCTTGTAACGTTGCCTAGCTTGTTCTTTTTTTGTTTCCTCTGCTTCCCATTCATCATATGTTTTGTTTGAACTGTTGAAATTGACTTCAAAATCCACATTTCAGCGCTCTTGTGTTATCCTCACCTGTTGAAATGTGTGTGACGCGTTGCTATGGTAATGCACACAGCGGAGTGATACAATGGTGATTTAACTTGCCGAACTAACGGTCAGCTGGCGTGCATTAGACCAATCTAAAGTATGCCAGTTGACATTGGAATTCTCACTGACCATGGTATAAGTGGTTCTAATCACGTTCTTCCCAATAACTTTTTTGGTCTTCCATCAGCAAGGAGCCAAACTGGAGCCAGGTAGTTGCTTAAAAACGTCAGTACACCACTACATACATGGCCGTTCTGGGGGCAGGTTGGCTGTGACCGCTGTAGGCAGTGGGGGGACAACAGCAACATAGATATGGCCTTGAAAAAGACTATTTTTTGTGTTTTGTGGCATTATTTTTCCAAATTCTCTGTCCACTAAATGTCTTCGTCTGTGTGTGTGTGCACGTGTTTGTGTGTCCGTGAACTGACATCCCATCATGCATATAAGATAACACGGGGTCATTTATTCTGTTAAATAAAAGAATAAGGTATAGATCTGATCTGCTTCAATTTTTCCTACATTTTAAGTTCTGAATGAGAAGCCACAACAAAATAACTCAATTGGCAGCTTTTCTGGAAAAAAAACTGTTTTCTACTGCTAATCATTGGTCATAGTAGCCTTGACCCTAGCCCCTGTAGTAATGGGGGTTTGCTCTGGCCCAGCAAAGAGTTGGTGCTTGCTAAGCACCAGTTTTGAGCACCTGGAGCCAGTGCTTTGTCAGTGGAAACCTGAAGAACATGTGCTAAGTCAGGCAGTAGCCTGGAATTAGCACTAGCACCAGCTCTGTTGAAAAGGGTGTTAGATCACTGCAAGGAGAATGAGGTTATAACCTGAGAGGCTGCAAATTCTCCAGAGAGAAACAACTTTGAGGAACTTTGCTCTGAAGACATCTGGGACAGAAATTTGGATACAATTTCAGGATTGCTCCAATTGTGAAAAAGTGTTCGCAGTACGTGTATAGATTTTTTCCCCCTGCAAGTGTGGCAGCATTAGCATGTTGCTGTGCAGAGTCCTTTTAGTCCACATGACTCATGAACTGTTCTCCAAACGCCCCAGCTTCAGGGAATCCCACTCACTTATAGTGGATTTTGCTTAACCAGAGTGCACTTTTATGCAGTCACTTTGTAATTTAAAAGTGTGTGGCAGACTTTCCACGATGGTATGAGTGGCTGCACTGACACTTTATGTCTGCAGGACGTCGATGTATTGACTGTGCTAACCTAGATTTGAGAGTAATGCTCCATTAAACTAATTGTTTGAGAAGTGGTGGGGAACTCTCAGAGGACAGACAGCAGCAATTAAAAATGCACACACACACACACACACACACAAACACACACTGAAACACACATGCGTTAAAGTCACCTATATACAAGTAGAAAGTCAATGAGCACTGGCCTTTGAGTGTGTTGTGAGTGATTTTTAAAGTAGTGGTTGGAGCTGTTTGGAGATATGTCAGCAGATACATGGCTATTGATCCCGTCTGTTAACCTTTACCTCATGACCACCCGTCCTCCCACCCTGCCTCTGACGCTAAATCTCATACATAAGAGTCCTAAACAAGGACAGAGCAGTGCACTCAACATTATGGTTGTGTGGAAATTAGTTACAAGAGTATGAGGCTGTTCAGCTTTATTGCAAACTAATTTTAAAGTCCATAATTCAACTTGAGTCTGCAGCTGAACTCTCTGCCACCCTTTCCAAACACAGACAGTACTCATGCCGTGGTTAAAAGAGTCTCTTTGCTCTTTTGATGACACTTCTTGGTGCAATCCTCAAGTGTGTCACCTTGTCGCTGTCATCATACTGTGTAATCACAGTAAAGAACACTCTGGGTATCATTATGTCTCTCGGGTGCCATCACATTATAAGTTCCCCGAGACAATCTGCAACGATGACAGTGTGGCGCACATGAATGGTGAAATTATGGGATATAAACCACATAGACATGCAAGGTTGTTTAGAAATATGCTGTTTTAAGCCAACCACTGGTATGGAATATATAGTTTAACCTTCATGCTTCACTCCTTTTTTAAGACTTCACTGGGTTTTACGCTTGCTTGCTTGTTAAGAAAACGCTCCAGTGGAAGTTAATGTGTCAGGAACGAAGGACAGAGAAGAAATCACTAACCTGGAAACAGTATTTATAACCAATTTTATGGTTTCCTTATATTAGGTTTCTTTCATGGCTGACCTGTTTGGCTCCAAGAATTTGATTCGCTGTGAAAGTTGTTAAACTGTGAAGCAGATCAGATCAGGCAAACGGAGCTGAAGTGTGTCTCCAAGTCAAGAAACATCAAATAACTCTGAAAGGAAGTGTGATAATTTCAATCATCCAGAAGTCAAGGGGGTGTGCTTAAAGCACAATAACTGTCCAAGCGTGACATTTTTGCAAGCAAAAGATTTTAGTTTCTGTCTTTAGGAGGGCTGAGCTCCATTAGTGACTCCCTCTGTCTGCTTTGTGACGCTAAAGAGGATCATCTGCACATGAGATGCATTAAAGTGCAGCATGGCTTGCTCTTAGTCTCCAGAACTTTCTTCAACAGTTCTCTTTACAAACTGGCTTCATGCTGAACACCAGTGACAGCTCATAAGGAGACAGGAGCAGATTTACAGGTTGTTAAGTGCTGAAGTACAATACTTGAAGCTCTCAAATACTTTTAACTGTTTGATGAATGCCAGAAACATCACGGCCCATGCCTGAAAACCTGTGTAGCTTTTGTTCTGGCGTCAAAAGAACAAACTGCTCTTTAAAACCAGAAAACAGCTGCCATGAAGAAATCATTGGGCTGAATGAAAAGTGAAGCCAAATGGTAGTTTTTGTTTGAATTTTTTTAAAATCAAATATTTAAAAGGTGGAGAATAAACATTAATCAACTGTGAGAAAGCTCTTTACAGCTGTGGTTTAGCCAGAGGACTCATGTTTTAATGGTTTCCGGTGGAGAAATGTTTATTGCATCAGCAGGACAGTGCTTGTGTTTGGTCCTGAGGCTCCAACCTCATCAGACCCTGTAGTTTCAGTCTTAACCGTGCAGAAGTGAAAGGAGCTGAAAAAAAGAAGGCGTGTAAGCCGGATGCTGATAACTGCGTCAATGATGACAACGACGAATCGGTGATGATGATTCTTTTTGAAAAAAGAGGGACGGTAAAAGGGGACCTGTCCCAGTATTAGTCAAAGGAAAAGCCTCAAAATGTGTGCTGTACTGAGACGAACTGAACTGAATAGCTTGGTGGATACAAGGCTTTGATACCCTCAACTTCCTGGCTGCAGTCTAAAGGTGAATGTCATGTGTCTTATCATTTAAACAGAAACCCAAATTTAAAAGATGCATTGGTCTTGAGGCCAGATTGCACCAGATCTGTCTCTGCCTTGTCTCAGCACCAGACTTGTTATGTCACCCAATATTACTCAATGTGTAACATCGCCAGTGTTGGGAGGGTTACTTTTAAAATGCATTCCCCTAAAGATTACTGATTATATGTCCTAAAATGTCATCTGTAATGTATTCTGATTACTCAAGTAAAGTAATGTATTCTAAATACTTTTGGATGACTTTTTGGATTACTTCTCAACAATCATCTTATTGAGTGTGTTTATGTGGGACACTGAATTTAGTTAAAATGTGCTTTAGAGAACAATCTAATTACTGTCTTCAGAAAAAAAAAAAAAAAGTTATGCAAGTACACGAAACACATAGGATGATTTTGATGATGATTCTCTGCAACTGATAACATTTAACAAAAAATGTCATCTAAGAGTCACTAGTTTCAATTTCCGGCACAACACCAGTATGTTGTCTACGGGTGGATTTCAGAGACAAAAAGAACGAAACGCAAATCAATCCGCCGGATCTGAACTGTAAAATACAGACAATTTAAATCCCTAGTGCAAAGTAACAATTGTCTGTATATTCATCACCACCCTATCTCCTCTTTCTAGCCTGCATTTCAGGTAGATTTCAGAACGAGCATATATCTGCAAGCAAATTTGGTGGAGCACCTGGCTGTGATGTTACTACTGCTGCTTTAAAAACATGAGTAAATTATTAACCATAACTTTGGTTTTACTTGGCCTATCAACACGACTTAAAAACGTGTATGCAGTTTGAAACGGAGCATCAGCAATATTTCAATGACTTGAATAAAAATGGCAAACAACATATTAGCTGACCGTTAAGCTAGCGCTAATCAGCCTACTCACCTCAAAATACTTCCTCAGATTTGACGTGGAGTCCCTAGATGCTGAAAGCAGCTTCGTTGATGGTAAGCAAAGCTTGCATTGCACTGTGATGTTGCAACCTTCTCTCCCAAGTTTGTAGGTAAAATGTTCTCTAAATTTCCATGCCAAAAATGCATTTTTGCCCTCTCCCTTGTTGTTCGTCTCATCCTCTGCCATTGTTTTCATTTGGTTGTGTGTCGAACGTGCATGTGCATTGACTTGCAGCGCACCTAATGCCACCTGCATCCGCCCAGTGAAACCTGAGTGTGGTGTGGTAAAAAGTAATCCCTGCAAGTAATCCGTTATTTAGAGAAAGTAACTGTATTCAAAAAACACCAATTTCAATTGTAACTATAATGGAATACAGTTAATCTTATGTCATGTTTTAAATACGTAACACCGTTACATGTAATCCGTTACTCCCCAACTCTGAACATCACACTGGCTTTGCACAAAGCAGCAAAACAGAGCAGGACAGGAAGTCAGACAGTGAAACTGAATTAAACATCTCCTTAGCTTTCAAAAAAAAAAAATCTTGTTGATGATGTTGTATTTCAATTTATTACAACATCAAACCAACATAATGAGCAGTTGAGGTTTTATAGCCAAACATGAACAAGGAGGGCATTATCATTGGAGTGGGTACACCTCAGGTTTTGTGACTCCAGCTGTGCAGCAGTCCTGCTACTTGTCTGACCAAACATACATCCTGTGTGAGTTGATACATTAAAGGGCATGTAGTCAACATGCAACTGACCTGAGAGGGACGCAGATCTGGTGTGAGTCCGATGTTATGATTGTGTGAACGGTGCATGTCAAGCAGGGGCATAGCTACAATTAGGCAAACACAGGCAGCTTCCTGGGGCCCCAAGATTCCCAGTGGCCCCCAAAGCATCTCTTAAAAGCTGATTTATGAAGTTCTCTTCAATTGAAAGCATTTCTTTTTTCCAAATCTTACTTCACATGCTTCAAAAGACATCTAAAGGCTTAATCTTTAATGATGGTTTTGTGTACTCCCCCTCCTTTCTTATTCAATGGGCTATTCCATGTTACAACATCTGAAAATTTGATTCAGGAAGAAAGTGGTAAAAAAAAACACTTTTTCCCCCATTTTTTTTCTTATTTTCAACCAAGTCAGAGATAAAAACAAGTTGCTCTGAGATCTGAGATAAACATATAAGACTTTTAGGATTTTAAGGACTTTATCTAGCCCAGGAAACAGGATCATTTTCTCAAAATCAAACTTTCTGAGTTGGTGATAAACATTATTGTACAAAATCTCTTTTTTGGATACATAACTCACTGGACAGGGGGTTAAATAAAAATACATTAACTTTGAAATAATAGTACCAAAAAGTATGGTAACTGTAAATATCACCTCTTTCAGTAGATTTTTTTCCAGTTTTATGTTGTGCTTGATATTTACATATTTTCTCTTTACTCATTTTTTTTTCAATATTTACCTATTGTAATGTTTTTCACTTCATACTTTCTTGTTTGTTACTGTTACTCTGGAAATCCCCCACTGTGGGACAAATAAGCTGTCAATTGACCATAAAAGATTTCAAATCCAGGACAAAGTGGACTAAATTATGTATTCACTTTTTTTCAAAATCAAACTAAAGTACAGAACTTGAGGAAATGCATTTAGCTGTGTTAAGTTACCATGTACAAGATTAGCACTGTCTCATGCCTTGATTCTCAGAAAGAGACAGTGGACCCAGGGAAGGCCAGTCTAGCTCTGAGGAAGATGAGTTACAAGGACATGGAGGGCACCATTGACTGGGTTTGCCTTGGGCCCCCAAACGACTAAATACGCCCCTGATGTCAAGTGTAAAACTGAATCAAGAGGCCTGGATGAGCTGTTGTGGCTCCATCCAGCAAAACCATCCTCCTACAAGGCAGAGATCTCACCCTGAACCAGACTTATTATAAACCTGATGCTGACAGGGTTTTAAATTTTGTTTGTGCACAAAGAATGAATGAGGATGAAAAATTAGAGGGATCCTGGGGCACAGATGGACCAGATTCTGGCCCCTGCCCATTTCTGTAAGGTGGGGCAGGGCAAAAAAAAAACAAACAAACTCCTGTCTCGTTACCTCCTCTTCCTTTACTGAAACATTTTTGAGGGAAGTTTTGCACTTTTTTCACTTTATACTTGACATCAGCAGTGTGCCTGCAGCTGATTGGCTGACACCTTTGTTCTAGTGAGCACGTAAACTAACATAGAGGAGAACATGCTGCTCACACAGGTCAATAACTGGAAGATAGATTTTATAAAGCTTGTACTGTCTCCAGGCAAAGTCCTCCTCACTCGCACAGCAGTCCCTCCCTGCTGCAGCCAGAGCTGGTGACTGTATGCAGATACGTGCACTTGTCTCTGTTGGGTCACTTTGCTAGTCCCAAGTACTGACAAAGAAGAAGGGTTGATATTTTTAAATAAAAAATAAAAAATAAAAAACAAGCAATAACAAGAGAAAGTTCAAGTAAATAGTTTTGAACATATTTCTGGAGAAATGAACTCCAACAAGTCCAAGTTTGAGTTCTGCTCTAGAGCAAGAGTCTGACCTTTAACTCTTCTAAATATTGATCATTTGTGTTATTGTTTTCTAACCGCAGAGAAAGTACCAGGAAGAATAGAAAACTCTGTGTTGGCTCTCAATAATGCCTCCAACAATGAGTGATTCAGGAATCACTCAGCAGCCTGAACCTAGCTTGGCTCTGCACGGTTTAGGCAGACTGATGTGAGCTTTTTAACGTTTATCTTCTTTACACTGATTAGACTTTGGCAAGGTCACATCTGCACCCATTTGCTTAAGGAGATACTTGTGAGGTGATCCATCATAATCCAATCAGGCTGAGGTCGGTGCCTTTAAAACAGCATGCAGACTGAATGTATCCGTCCAATATGTACTTTCTATACGCTGATTATTCTCCCTATGCAACACTGCTGACATTCATTTAGTCTTTTCTATCTCTGGAAAAAGCAGAGATTGATTAAATGATGTAATCTGTTTATTGCTCTTTCATATGTTCACTCTGTTGAAGCGAGCGTTTCACTTACACAAACACATAAATGTATAAATACATCATACCCATGAGGATGCTATGTGCTTGTTATTATAAATACTTTGGTGGTGCATCCCTCGTCCGCTCTAATCAGCGTAAACAGTAACTAACAGACCTTCCTCCTGGGCATTGACACTTTAGTAACGCACACAATATACAAGACCAATAAAATACTCCATGTAAAAAATAACCTTGTGAGAAAGTCTGATTAGATTTGTTTATCCTCTGATATTTCTATATGCACTCTCTCATAACGGGGGAGTAGATGGATGTTTGTGATATCTGTTTAACACTCAGGAGGCCTCCTCCTCAATGATGAGATCTGTAAGATGGACCAAGCTTTCAATCAGCATTTATTATAACCCACGGAGAGCTGAACATGTTTGGCTTTAACTGAGGAAGAAAAGTTTTCTCTCTCCAGCATCCGTTCACCAGAGACTGGCTTTAAATTCAGGAGTTGTTGCTCTGATGTTTGATAAAAAAAAATACATTGATTCAAGTGGAAAATATGTCCTTGTTTGCG
Source organism: Halichoeres trimaculatus (assembly GCF_033239565.1). NCBI lineage: Eukaryota > Metazoa > Chordata > Actinopteri > Labriformes > Labridae > Halichoeres > Halichoeres trimaculatus. The sequence continues at coordinate 30,746,469 of NW_027437193.1, forward strand.
GGCATCACCTTGACTGCCGTCTAGTACTTCTCCAAACATCAACATTGAAGACTCAGATTTTATGTCTTCTTCACAGCGCTCAGGCTTCAGGGGATGTCTGAGAGCAGCTTGTTCAGTTAAGATTTGTGTTAAAGGTGCCACAAGGACTTTCTGTTTGATGTTACTCACAACCCTCTTTTCTGGTCCAGCTCCGGATCAGATAGGTTTCCTTTGAGTCAATGTGTCAGTTGCAGCAAATCGCAGCAGATATGGAACTATCCTATTCCTGCTGGATGTGGACAGGAAGTTGTGTGCGGAAACTACCTGAAAACACTGGGCAACTTTCAAAATAAAACAAGCTGTTTCTAAACCAAATTGCATTTATCTTGACTACAAAAAACGAACATAATGGGTGCAGCCAGACCAGGGGTCAACAGGTTTAAGGGTTAACATTTAATTGACAGACTCTCAAGTTTGAACAGACCACTGCAGAATAACTGCTGCAGGTGGGATGGAATGAACATTTTTACAAAAAGCTTAGCCCCCTGTTTTAGCCTGTGCTCTATGAGTCTCCTGTTGTCTTCTGCTCTTCTGCCCATTTTCTGTCTGACAGTTAGGCTCCAGTGTCCACCATCAATACAAAATTAATCACAGAAATCATTTGTAGCGGAGAAAAACACAGATCTCTTTTCTCACTGCTAGAAAAACAAACAAAAAAACAACGGTTGTATAATCCTTTTTTGATGCATGGGATTATTTTGAACATTTTGAATGTCAAAATATAGCTTAAAGAAATGCTTGTATAGTCTTTGTTTGATGAATTATGGTATGTATTTAACGTCAGAGGCGTTAAAGGAAAAACAAGGCACATACAGTAAGTTCTTACCACTTAATAGGGCACCAAGTGCCACATGTTTTGAAGAGCACTTAAACGTGCGGTCTGGCTCTAAAGTGAGCACTTAAGCAGTCTTGTATAAAGTACTTGAAAGCAGTACTGAGTAAAAGTACAAGTGTGTGACCAGAAAACTACTTTGGTAGAAGTTAAAGTTACCTTTTAGAATATTACTTGAGTAAAAGTCTTGAAGTACCTGTTTTTTCATTGTACTTAAGTATCAAAAGTAATTTCCTGATATAAAATGTACTTAAGTAGTAAAAGTACAACTAAAACTATTTTTTGAAAAGTAAACAGAATTTTGATTTAAAATTTATTGTGGCACCTTACAGTAAAAGGATAATATCCAGGCACAGGAGAAAGAGGCTTGAACTTCTTTGATGAAAGTTTTCACACTGCTGTTTCACTGACTCTGCATTTCATCCAGCAGGAAGAATCTTTCACTTCAATGAAAGAAACCATGTCATGCAAATACAGCCATGGGTGTGCAAGTTTATCTTAAGCAGCACCACAGAGTTCACAGAGTTCGCCACTGTGGTCGACATGCTCAACAGATGCTACCGGAGTATTGTTAGCATCAATGCCTGCTGCAGGTGCTTCCATGATGGCATCAATAATGTGACATGCCCGGACAAGTTGAATTTCTTCTTCGGGCTTGGCAGTTTGGTTGACATGACAAACAGGCATTACGTCACCATCTCAAATTTCTTCTAATTTTATTTTGTGGTAATGAGTAACGAAAATGACCAGAGGAAATGTATCGGAGTAAAAGTACACATTTTATTAAGGAAATGTAGCGGAGTAGAAGTAAAAGTTGTCAGACAAATAGATAAAGCAAAGTACAGATATGTAAAAAATTTACTTAAGTACAATAACAAAGTATTTGTACTTCGTTTTGTAATCAATTGGGCCATTAAGAGGGAAGAGACCCTCCCCCTGTGCACACCCTGCTGTTCAGTAAATTCGTATTTATTTTTTATAAAAACTGTCTCATATTGTGACTGTGATTTGATTAATCTTGCAGCACTAGAGTAGAAATAACTACTTCTAATTCTGATAATCTCATTTTAAACTGTGGATTATGATCAGGCAAATACATTACAGTGAGACAGTGAATCAGCAAACGTTTGTGAGGTCTGTTTGATCAGATTAAGTCCTTTTTAATTTACCCTAACATATATCAACATTTAGCTTTGTTCTAATTCCAGCAGCATAAAGCTCCTGCTCACGCTGCGATGACTGCAGACTCCCTGGGGTCGTGTTGTGACTCTGCATAAAGGGCCTTGAGGACTGCAGCAGTAATCTGGCCATGCTTGAAGAACAGAACAAAAGTGTTAAACGGTTTAGTGCAGATTTTCCTAGAGGTGATGATGACAGGGAGATAAAACTTCATTTTTAAAAGGATCAGGCAACGTGATCATCTGCAAGTCATGATAAAGAAGTGTGTGGCCAATCACGCTTGGAAGGGATCATCAGACCAGAGGTGTCACAGCTGAGAGTCTGAACAGAGAGCCCACATTGTGTGGATTCAGATAACCAGAGGAGACCCTAAGTGACGACTCACTGTTTGATTTGTTGTGATTGGTTTCATGGGATATGAGAGCAGAGAGGTTAAAGCATCTGCTGTTGTTCAATGAGAGGTTAAACACAGCACAGATGCATGATAGTCTCTTCTTTCATTTTTTTTTTTTTTTTTTACAATGCTGCTGCAGTTTCTGCTCAGCAAAATGAAGCCTTACCGCTGTGGCCTGCTGAAGCAATTACAAGACCTCTTCTGACTTTATCAAGGAGCGCTGCTGCTAACTAAATGGTTTTCTGTAGGAATCCCAGGAGAAGAGATCACTAAGAAATGGCTTTCAATCTATCCATGATGCTGTGGGGGAAAGGCTTCCTGTGTGTGTGTTTGAGGCACACGTTCACTCTCAGACCCAGGAGGCCTTCGTACATCTGTTACAGATGAGGGGACTTCTTAAACACATTTCAATGCACTGAGTATACACTGCTAATGTGCTCCTGTAATAAAGGCAGGTTGCTTGGGATGATGCTGGAAGAAGAAATACGCCTTCAATCAAACCTTGTCTTTCAGCGTGGGCCAAGACTGTCTCCCTCACTTATAGGAAGCACAGACAAGAAAGAAGCAAGCTGGTGCTGAATCCATCCCAGAGGGCGTCTGAGATGAATCTCATACAGATGAATCCATCCTGTAAAAGCCTTGAGTAGCTCCTTCTATTGGTCACCAAAATGCTAATCTGAGGAATTCAAATCCCCCTGCTTGTGGCAGACTAGATTCAATCTGCACGCTTCTAATAAGGTTCAAATAGAAACATGAGCCCCCCGAGAAATTCTTTCAGATTATTTTCTTTGATAACAGTCCAAGGCTGTAATTTTTATCGGGGCCCATCCTGCAAACACCATCTGATTCCATTAGGGCCGAGGTTGCCCACATGTGTCAGCATGTGCTGCCTGGTGGAGCGATGAGACAAAGGCCTTGAAATTGGCCTTGATTACGACTCAACACCAGAAGCAATACAGTAACAATGAGGAGCATTTTTCCACAATGACAGGGTCATAATGTTCCTGCCCTGTCACACTCATTCTCCATGGTAATGAAGCAACAGCACAAAGCCTGCCCCTGGTGACTGTCACAGCCCACACAGAGGTACAACAAATAGAAGACACAGCCCACACACAGGCTGGATAGCTCTTTCTTAAACCATGTGCTGGGACCTACAATATTTCACCACGGCTGCTACCTCTGCTGGGCTCCTGTATGACACCAGTGGGGATGAAAAATGAGGCTGCGCAGCACCCAGGGGACGGGATTATATTTTTCATTTTGGCTCTGAACAGACAAAGTTTTAGGACCGGTGAATTATGCAGCAGGTGCTCCTCTGTTTATCAAACGCCTTCGGATATAGAGGTTATTTTAGAGGATGGAGTGTTTTTGGAACAAAGAGACGTATCAAGATCCTACTTCAAACCTTTTTTTCCTAACGATAAAAGAAATAGGAAAAAGTGGAAAGACTTCTGTGTAGGGCCCACAGGAGGAGAATGAAAGGAGCATCCATTTGTCTGGCCTCATGAAGCCAGGAGGAAAACAAATAAGAAATGTCTCCCTGAAATACCAATGTAATGAAAGCAGAATGTGATGTTTACCGATGGTGACTGGTCCGGCCCGCCACGCTTAGTAAGAGTACATCAGATTCTTTCTGGGCAGAGAAACTGTTTGATACAGAGGACACTGGGTTTCATCAGAGTTTGGATTTATCCCTTTGTTATTACTGCAAAGGAAGAAGGGATAAAGAAGCCAGCAATGACCCATCTGCAGAGCAGAGCAGTCGGCTAACAGTGGTGGGGAAGTGTTCATTTGGACGACAGTCTTCGCTTGGACTTTTTAAGGTGTTGCAGTGAAAGCTACTGATCCCCAAACATCTCCAGTTTTCCAACAGCTTGCAGAGCAAATGTTAGCCTCTGATTATTCACATCTCCAGCCAAAACACCCACTCCACAGATGTTGACTGTAGCTACCTTCAGCACACACACTGACTGTGTGTGTAGAGTGTGTGTTTGTGTGGGAAGTTAACATGTGGCTTATCTCAAAACTTCACAAATCTTCCTGCTCTGCTGCCATTTACTTCTGTTTCATGGAGCTTTTTACTCTTCTTCTAAAAAAAGACTAGTTCTCTCATTATCCAGGAGTGAAAAACAGTTATTTAGAAACATTAAGAAATATCTTCATTCCTTGTTCTTTGTGACAGATGTTAATCGTTATTTCCATTCAAAGTCTCATAGAGCTATTTTAGACAGCTGTCTTAAAAGATTTTATCGCTCAGTTATCAAACATTTTATAGCAAAGACTATGCAAGAATCTAGCATTTTGCAAAACTCTGTAGAATTCCATAAATGTGTTTTACATTGCCATGGTTGGAAACAAACATTTAGATGACTTGTCTGTACCCAAGTGCTGACAAATCAAATCATTTATTGAACAAAATTTAAACAACATTTAAACAAAAGAAGAAAAAAAAACAGCACAATGAAGAAAGAGCCATAGGGAAATGGGTTAAATGATATGAGGTGAATTGATGTGACAAACTGACAAATAAGGGTGATGGTCATGTCAACACGTGGCCAGATATCTGGGAAACTATGTATATCTTTTTTAACGTTTAGGCCTGTCATTTACACAAAACCACAGTTTACAGTTTGAAAAACAACCATTTCTGAAAACCTTGGGCCAAGGTCAAAATATTGACGAACTCCAGTTTGTTGATTTCACGTCTGCACCAGGAAACAGATTTTTTTTGTTTTTAAACATTACAGCTGAATGATTGTTGGGCACATTCTGATTGGCTGGCACAAGTGTCATGTCTTACATATCACTGCCATGTAAGGGTTTGCTTCAAGTTGCACTGGCTGAGGTGCCTGGTTACACACACATATATATATATATATATATATATATATATATATATATATATATATATATATATATATATATATATATATATATATATATATATATATATATATACATATATATATTAGTGCTGTCAGGCGATTAAAAAAATAATCTAATTAATTACAGGATTTGTAATTAATTAATCTAATTAATCGCATTGTAATCTCATATCTGCTAAAGGTCCCAAAATACAGAATTTGAATTCTAGGACATTAAAAAACTTAAGTGCATGACTGATCAAATGAATGCATGAAAAAGAGAAGATTAGTAAATCCACCATTTTTTCTACTGAGAGAGCAGTGCACTCCTTGGATGAAAGATCAGCATGAATATGAGGACAAGATATGAAATAACAGAGACATAGCGAGACGCTACAAGTCAGAAAAGTTTAGGAAGCCCACGCTCCAACTGAGGATGTGTCGCAGTAGTTCATAGAGAAAGAGCAGCGCCATCGTGAGAAAAGATGACTGAGCTCATGTAGAGGATCAAAGGATGGAGCGTCTGAGATGAGAGATCTGTTTTTTGGATCAAGAACAGGTAGAGAGACATAAAATAAGAGAGTCCACTCTTTTTTCAGTAGTTTTGGTGTTTACATGGTCATAGAAAACAATATTATTTGAGTCTTGGAAGATCGTTCAAGATGTTCAGAGCAGCCCCAAGCTGAAACATGAGCATGCATAATGCCCCTCTGGTGACCCTGAGGCCCTATACTCACTTTTTTCTTTACTTTTTATTTTTTGGTCTTTTAATGCCTTTAATCTGATGACAGGACAGGGTGAGAGAGGGGAATGACACTGACACGGGGCAAAAGGGGCAGGACCTAAACTGTGAGGCTGATTCCACGTCCCCTGGAGCCTGGTACCTGTTAACACTTCTTTAGCTTACATACACATTTCAGAGAAGTAGCAAAGCAAAATATTCAATAAAGTATGTAAAAACATGACGAACCACTGATTTTAATGAACTTTGAAAAAAAGAAAAAAAAAGTACTTTCCCACCTCCACACTTTCTGACGCAGCAGTGACATCTTTGGAAGACCAACCTGACAGCTCCAAAAGAAAAATGTTGTTCTATTGTTCGAGCTTGTTATCCTCCACCAGCACCATCTAAGCACTGAAAATCTTCCTTTAATGCAGGTTCTGTGAGTGTGGTGCCATGTTAAATTAGGTAGATAAGATGGCAGTACATGAAGCAGGAGCTTCTTTTAGGAAAAGTGCTCGAGTTTAGAGATTGAGTGAGGCAGTGGCTTTAATTTTAGCTCTCTTTGAAGTTGATATCAGCCCTGGGACACCTTCTTTTGTCTGTTCACACCATAATCCACTTGTATTTTCCTACTCCTCACAAAGTCCTAACCACCGTTTAATGAGGGGGGTATTGTTCCTGCATCCTTATCAGGTAGCGAGCAGTAGATACGGTGAATGCCGACACTTTACTGTCTGTGTTAGAGTCTGAAAAGAGCCGCAACGCCCACTTTGTGCTCTCCTTGTTCTAGTCTGATTAAACTCATTTTCTAATGACGGCTAATTGGGCTGCTTTTTTTGGACTGCACACCCAATAAACTGGAAGTCAGATGATACATCTCTGTTTTATCCGTTGGTGGGATTTAGAGGAAATTACTTCAACCTTTACATAAAAAGTCTTTTAATTATTGCTTCGATGACTAAACCCAAGCATGCACAGAAATCAAATAAATTAGTGACCCTTGTTTTGTGTAATTTATAAATTCTTTAGTTCATATAACCGCAGCTTCTCCTACAATTAGGCTGATATTATTTAATGAAATGGGACAGGGCAGCTAAACGGTGATATTATCTGTCATTAACCTTCTCGCTAATAGTGCATCATCTCAAAGGTCAGGCAAAAAAAAAACTTGTGTATGATTAAACTCTAGCTGAGCAGCTGTGTGGGCGAGCGCTGAATGAGCATAAACATGACAGTTTTAGAACAAACCCACTCGCCTCTGTGGCTGCCAGACGGCCTGTGGCTCTCCACCTGCCCGCTCACCACTTACTGAAGATGTATGACTTCTGGTTGGCCATTACTTACCTTGTGAGATGGCCTTAAAAGGGATGGTGTAGCCTTTGTCGTACTGGGTCAATTATACTGTCTGGTATTAATCTTGAGAAGGAGTTGTAGTCATACAACTTTTTAAAAAACTGGGGAACAAACAAAGTGAAGCAAATACTGAAAAAGTGGTCAGTGGTCAAATGTGTACTGAAAATATCTGCTTCTATTTGGGTCAGACATCTAAATCCTTTTGGAAGAAGAGCCTATGACAGGCCTGTCCAAAGTGAGGTTGATTTTCATACAGCCTGCAGGTTTCATCATACAGTGTACTAATTATGGAACTGAATCATGGTCATAACTCAATGTGCATTTACATTTTCTGTCGAAGTAACATCTCACTAAACTATGGTTAGACTGCTTGTTTAATGCTAAAGCTCTGTACATTCTGCAGAAACTCAACTCCTACAGCTGACGTCTTTAAATAAATGTTTTTTATCAGGATGTGAATATGTGAGAGTTCAAAAACCACATTAGAGGGCACAAAATGAGATTCAAGTTAAAGGTCCCATATTCTGCTCCTCTTCTGCAGTTTAATATGGATCATTGATGTCTTCATGAAATGGTAGTAACATGTTTTGGTCCAAAAAGACAATAAATCAAGCACAGCAGCATTGTTTCCAGGCTCTCATAGCCCCTCTGTTCAGAACCCTCTGATTTAGTGGGCGTGGCCTTCATATGTAAATGAGCCACTGCTGTTACCCCCCACACTTCCGCGTCACTGAGAGCGGCGCCACAAGTTACGATTGCACAATGTTTAGAAAACAGCGAAGCTCGTTTACCGTAACATTACAGGCTAAAACAACAGGTTAACCGCAGCTAAAGTAAGCATTCTGAAGCTAACACAGAGACAGGAGGGACACTGAGGAAAAGCTTTTACATCTGCTCCACAGCACACAGCATTTGGCTAGCGTGACTAGCACACACATGCACAGTTTTACTGAGTGTAGCTGGCACATTTCCTTGATAAATGAACTCTAGCCACTTAGTCTTGTCTTCTTCCGAGATGGGAAGCTTGTGCATGGAACTATGTGGCTGTTTACAGCCAAAAATAGAGCAGTAATGGCTCTTTAACTTCAGCATTCTGTATGGGAGTGGGTGGTGAGGGGGTGCGGGGGTATCTGCTCCGGTGGACCAATCAGGTCAGACTTGCTCCTGATTGGTCAAAAAAGGGAATCCCTGACTTCGGCAAATCCCCCAAAATCCAAACAGCTCGTTTTAGGTCAGGATTTTACATTCACAAGCACTACTAAGTACAGGTTTTGTCATTAACTATCACATTTTGTGGGCTGGGAGGAAAGCCAAAGACCCACAAATTTCACTAAAAGACTTAATAAAGTGATTTTTGCACAATATGGGGCATTTAAAAAATGTCTCCGACAAAAAGTTCAGAAAGCAGGAGAAGAGATATTCAGGGCTGAAAATGTTTTTTGCTGAAAAACGTGATAAAACCCAGCTCCTGATCCTGCCAGTAACACATCCTGACATATTTCTCTCATATCGCCCCCTAATGGAGAACACTGAACTTGGTCAGAAGCAGAGCTTGCTGATGTTTACGCAGCACGCAACACTCAGGAAAAATGATACTGATCATTTGGTGTCAATAGACAATCAAAGACAGGTGAGGTTTAATTTCATGAGTCTATGATGGTACAAAGATGTTTGAGCACACTTTATAACTGATTTTTACTGAAAACACACAACAAATATGTAGTACATAGCACATTCAGATGTTACTTTTACCTCTTAAACCCAAAAATCCCCTATTTGGTGGGCAAATAGTAACAAAAAGGCATAAAATGACGCAGTTCTCGTGTATAAATAGTCATACTGCACATTACATTAAACTGGAGAAATACATCTACAAACAACGTGACATAAATACCAATCCTGACACCTCTGAACAAATTATCTTTATTATGACACTAGAAGGATTCAAATAAACCTTGTAGATGCAGAAATGTACTCATTTCATTGTGGGTTTGTCATTTTTCTGAGAGACCCCCAAAAGAGGCCATGGTTTAAGAGGTTATTTAATAACTGTGTCAGTAAGAGCTACTGGCCTTGAATGTCAATCTTCTGAAAAGCCAGAGTAATGTCAGGGTTTTATTTACATCTGAATAATTCAGTTTCTAAAAGCAGGAAGTTTGTTTCAAATTTAAAGCAAAAACTATCTTGTCCTTGCTGAGACTTTTCTGTCTGTTGGATGGACCATCCTGAAACTCTACGAGCAGAGCTTAAAAGGACAATCATTTCCTCTTGGTGTGGTGCACTAGAGGTGAGGGATGAAAGAATATGGAAAAATGTAATTAAAAGAACCTTAAGCTAAAGTTTTAGGCTTGACTTAATGACCTCTCTGTGGCGCTCTGTGATTGGATCTGACTGTGATAAGCCAAACTCTCCAGGGGAGAGTCACGTTCTCTTGAATCATTTAAGTCCTCTGCTTGTTTTGACGTCCTCGTTCATATTCACATCAGTGCTGTGAGCGTGTGTCCGGTGTTTGGTCACTGCGGTCCACGAGGACTGGTCCCCATAGACATTTAGAGCAGGTTATGCAGCACCGATGGTAAATCAGTTTGGAAGCAAAGGATGTCTACCTATGTCTCCAGGTCTGTTTATGTGCATCAGTGATATTTGGCAAGTGGGAACCTTTAACACCTCCATCACCGGACCTGTTTAGAAACCATGGTTGGCCCATTAGCCCACATATGGCCTGCCTGGCAATGATCGTGTCGGCCATTAGTGCTTAAGCCAGCTCAATTAAAGGCCAACTGTTCCTTTATATTATTCCTTTGACATGGAGCAGGATACCCTGTCAGTGATGTTAACAGGGGTAATGGTCCAATCAGAGCACTGGTGCTGGTTTAGCTGCATTAGGAGCTGAGCAGATGTGTGGATGACCAGCAGGGCTCCTCTGGATGCTTGAACGATGGTTTGAATCTATCAGAATGTGTTTATGCCCAATGGCTGATGGCTGTCGGTGACTCTTTCCTGTTTGTCGATGGATCTCCTTTAAATTGCGATCAGCCCTGAGCCATGGCTAATTCTAGCCATTAACAGTTGTTACCATCAACCTGGCAGTATTGGCAAGCAGCAGAAGTGACTTAAACTATTTCCTTAATGGACACTGCCAGTCCACACTGTGGACACATCTGCTTTTCATGAGTGACAGTATCTGAGGCTTTTGAAATATTAAACCAGTCACATCGCCATAATGCAAAGTAATCCATATTAACTGGAATGAGAAACTCCTCCAAAATCAATCAACCTCAAATCAACCTCCAAACTGACATGAAATAGTCTATTACCTTCCAGCAGAGCAATAACAGAAGCAAATAATTGCACAAATCAATCAGCAAACACACGTGGATGAAAACTTAACCCCTTGGCTCTGGTGTCAAACTGATTTCACAATGTGGCGGCTGCCTTGTTTGATTTATTCAGTTATCAGATTAGAACCACAGTGCAGCTACAATCAGTGTTTTCAGTTACAGAAACATCTGTGTGTCCACAAACGCTACCATGAGCTCATTATTGGATGTGTTTCATCTACTAATGGCATTGATAAGAAACCATCTTTTAAAACACATGTCAAACCAGCCATTATCAGAGTGTCACCGTGGCCATGAGTGTTTTTTCGGCCAAAGCCCTTTTGTTTGTGTGTTAGTGAGAATAATCATTAGAGCTACATTTAGACCACTACTAATTGCACGGCTGCCCTATTAGCCTACGTGGCTGGACTGGGAATCATCTCATGAGCCACAAGAGGCCTGAAGCTCACTCAATTATCCGCCAACTGTTTATATATGTACAGATTTTCCTCGGCTGTGGAGGGTTTTGCCAAGAGCTTGTTAACAATGTTTCGAAGCCTGTGGTCTGTTGTGTGGATGCAGGCAGCACTGATTATATTAAGTGTCAGTATTGGGTTCTTCAGTAATTAGCCGCTGTGTCATGACATTTGAGTTCATCTCTATCATTTCTTCACTGTGAGGACATGTATAAGTACCAACGTTTAGAAAAGTAGCTGCTTTTTTCAGTAGTTGTCATTGAGCTATTTAAGGAGATAAACCTTTTTACCTTTGTATCTCAAGTAGTTTATCACAATTTTATTTTATTTTACCTGAAGAAGACCTTGTTGAGGTTAAAAATGTCTTTCTTGAGAATGTCCAGGCAAAGAAAACAGCAGTGAACAGAGTTTCAGACCTGCAAAAATATAGTCATACAACATAATCCAAGATATGTAGTTCATAATATACACATAAGAATTCAAGCAACAATTTACCAGAAAAAGCCAAAGAATTGATCAAACCATTTACACCTAGATGTACCTGCCTCCAAGTTTTTCAACTTTCTCTTGAAAGTATTCAATGAGATCAGTTCACTGAGTTTCAACTTGAATTCCTTGAATGAAAACAGCTTAAAGTGGTCTCAGGATTTTTGGTTAGATTCAGAAATTTTACAATACATGCCCATACAAGTTTTTTTTTTTTTTTTTTTTTTTTTTTTTTAAGCAGCATTTATATCCTTGGTCTTTGTAGGGACAGAAAAGCAGTAAAAAAATATTTCTGTAGTAAAGGTGGACACTGGAACTGGACTGTCAAAAAGAAAAAAATGACATCAAAGCAGAAGAAATCTGAACAGGAGAGTGATGGAGCATGGGCTAAACATAGGTTAAACAGTTTGTGGTGATGTTCATTCAAACCCACACCCTTTTCCAGTGGTCTTACATAAAAGGTTCCTGCCTACCTGGATTCCTTAATCCAGGTCTACACTCCTTCTTGCCCGCTACGCCCTTCCTGTCAAGGATGCCAGCCCAGCATAGCTCTAAATCTCTAGCCAGACCCTCCTCCTCTGTTGTTCCCAAATGGTGGAATGAATTGCCTACCTCCATACAATTAGTAGAGTCCCTCTCTTCTTTAAATAGATGTCTAAACACTCATCTGTTCTAGGAACACAGGGGTAGAATGGGTTAGAAGGTCTCAGACCAAGCTCTTAGTCAATGTTTAGCACTGATTATTGAATGTTGTTTGAAGGTTAAATTTTGTTTTTGGTGTTGATTTTTAGCTGTCATTAGCTGTTGCTACATTACTTAAGATAAAAAAAAGCACTTATTCTTGCACTAGATGGCAGCACCTCCAGCCAAACAACTTGAATCACTTTGTCACACTAACAAAGGTTTTCCCTTCTGTCTAAATGCTTGCCTGTGTTGTACATTGTTTTGGACAAAAGCGTCTGCTGAAAGAAACTGTAGAACTGTGGATTTTGTAGTACTGGTGGACACTGGAGCTTCAAACACGCTATGCAACTACAAATAAAAACATTACCTTGTTACTTTGCATTCCGTAAAAAAAATATCTTTCCATTCATTTGGTTCCAAATCAAACACAAGCCTTGACAAAAGTCACATCTTTACAACAGTGGATGACGGTGCTCATGGGAAATTGAGTCTTCATCTCAAAACAATACAAACTTTTACAGCCTGAGATTCATCATCAGTGCCAAACAGAAAATCCTTAGTGCACTCAAGAAGGTGCTGCAAAGTATGAATCCATCTACCTACACTATAAAAACCAGATCTTGTGGGAATGTATGGATTAAAAAGAGAAAAGCTGATAAACTCCAAACAGCTAAGGATGCTCCAAAGGTGGGAGACGTCACCTTTGCTTTGCTTCAATGAGTAATTCTTCATGTAAATACAAACCATTGAGCAGTGAAACTTTAACTATCACTGAAATGAAAGTCTGATATATTTCTCACTAACATCATCAGCTCAAAATAAACTGCCAGCTCACATTACCACCCTGCTACTTTATTATTATTAGTAGTTTGATCTCAATCTCAAGGAAATTTCCCCCGAGGGTCTTCCTTCAGTGGTTTCTAGAATATTTCCTAAGTGACCACTTGGCATCATTACCGCCACTCTATTCATGCAAACAGGTACACTGGCGTAAGTGAATGTCATGTATATTTCTAACATAGCTTCAGATGTGCCTATATTGCTGTGGGCTAAGATGTAATAGAGTTTCCCATCCCCCATGGTCCTTTCAATTACCAGGATTTGCTTTCTGCTGCTGCTGGCGGAATATCAACTGAAGCACAGCTGACTCTGTGAGGCCCTATTTGGGAGGGATTAAACTAGCAAGCAACTAATAAAGGAGATGTTGCAGTATGCATATAGGGACTTTATAGGGCTGCCTGGCTCTGTGGTGAGCACTTTGTGTTATCATCAGACCTATAGATGGAGAGGAAGGGAGGAGGGAGGGGGAAAGTTTGAGAGTGCCAGGTAGAGAAGGGTAGGATTAGATGTGGGCTGAGGAAAAGTGCTTCAAGGGAGGAAGAGAGGGAGTCAGCCAGGCTTGAATGATGGTGATAGATAGATAGAAGTAATAACTTTCACTTTTCACTGCTTGCCCTTGACTCCTTTACAATTTGAGAGCAGAGGGACTTTTTGTAAGTGTTTACGATGTAATTTAGAGGCTTAGAATATTTTGCATTCATTTCTGAAATCATTCCCGAGCTCATTCCAACAGAATACGTTTGCCAACCATTTAAACATCTGTGGCTGGCATCTGCAATTACACTGCAGGAAGCACCATCTGTTGTTACTGAAACCAGCACTTAAACTATGGCAAGGTTTCTTGCTTTCCTCTCAGAATTCTGGATCTCAAAGGAGAATTTATGGTATGATAACCCTGCTGGGATTATAACAACAGCAATCAACCATTTGTTTGTGTCAACGTGCACCTGTGGTTGGAGACGCTCCTGTGAAAGCCTGGACATCAGTGCCCTCTTTAGAAGGATCTTGGTTTTTGTATGGCTTCAAACAGCAGTACAGTTATTTAAAAGTTGATGAATGCAGCCCTTGGTGAGACTTTTTTTCACTTATTATATCACTTATTATATCACTTATTATCAACCGGCCAGCAGCAACCCAGTATATCTAGGGCATTTAGACATAGTGAAGGAGAGCTGCTGAAGTTCAAACTGAGCATCAGAAAGGAGAAGGTGATTTCAGAGATTTTGAACATGGCATGGTTGTTGATCCGGGTATTTGACAAACCGCTGATCTACTGGGATTTTCACACACACTTTTAGTGAACACATTAGGTGACACTCTTGTCAGCTAAGAACAGGAAACTGAAGCTACAATTCACACAGGCTCACCAAAACTGGACCATGGAAAACTGAAAAACATTTCCTGGTCAAATGAGTCTGGATTTCTGCTCCACAGTCAGATGGTAGGGTCAGAATTTGGCGTCAACAACATGAAAGCATGGATCCATCCTGCCTTGTATCAACGGTTCAGGCTGCTGCTGCTGGTGTAATGGTGTGGGGGATATTTTCTTGGCTCACTTTGGGCCCCTTATACCAATTGAGCATGGTTTAAAGTCCACAGCCTATCTGAGTATTGTTGCTGACCATGTCCATCCCTTTATGAGCACAGTGTACCCATCTTCTGATGGCTACTTCCAGCAGGATAACGCTCCAAGTCATAAAGCTGGAATCATCTCAAACTGGTTTCGTAAACATGAAAATGAGTTCACTGTACTCCACTGACCTCCACAGTCCCCAGATCTCAATCCAATAGAGCACCTTTGGGATGTGGTGGAATGGGAGATTCTCATCATGGATGTCCAGATAAATCTGCAGCAACTGCATGATGCTATCATTACGATACAGAAGCAGAATCTCAGGAAGGTTTCTAGGCACCTTGTTGACTCTTTGCCACCAAGAATTAAGGCAGTTGTGAAAACTACAAAAAGGGGATAGGACCAGGTGCTAGCAAAGCATACATAATTAAGTCGATCAGTGAATATACATTAAAGTCATTCAAAGCTATCTGATCAGAAAAAAAAAAAAAAAAAAAAAAAAAAAAAAAAAAAAAAAAAAAAACAGTTACACTGGCATCAGTGGTTATACATTTTTAGAGCTGAAACTTTGCAGGCTGAGTTGGATAGAGATGGACTAGTGTCATGAACCACAGAAGCCAAAATACAATAGTTTAAGGATCCAGTTGCACACATTACCCCCCCCCCCCCCCCCCCCCCAAAAAAAAAAAAAAAAAAAAATAATAAATAAAATAAAATAAAAAAAAATAAAATAAAAAATAAATAAATAAATAAATACATAATAAAATAAAAAAGAAGACTTTATTAACTAAATTCAAAAAATCAAAATAACTCATATGGATCAGGGATGGAACTAGGAGACAGCAAATACAGTCACCATACCGAATAAACTGACAATGAACTCAAGAAACACTGAGACTAAATAGACACAGACAATCAACACAGGTGAAACACGAGGGGCAATCAGCCAGGAAGGAAACAGATGCAGAACTAAACCAAATACAAGGAGACTCAAGACAGAGAAAAGACAAATCTGAAGCACAGAAACACTAAAAATAACCATAACAAAAACCCTACATATGACATGAACCAACCAAAACCACAAGAAACAAAAACTAAAGACTAAAGAGGAATCTCAAGACAAAAATGATAAAGAATTAACTAAAAGAAACTCAAGATACACAGTATAAACCAAAGACTCTGAACTCAAAAGACAAACCAAAAACTATATCCTCACAGACTTTTTCTTATATGGAGCCTGCCCAAGCCTTTTTTACTGCTTTATGCTGCCAGTCACATTCATCCATTCACGCACTGATGGCCAAGGTAGCTAGAGTAATGGATCATCAGTATTACATTATCTCACTTATACACATTCACATTTTGCTGAATGACTGCATTGTTCTGTGTCTCACTCAATGACACTTCAGGATGTGGCTGCAGGAGCTGGGGTTGAACCCTGACCTTCAGTTTGAGAGGTAACCACGACTCTACCACCGAGCCTCAGCCACCCATTATGATACAACTGATGGTACATTATGATATGAAAAGCATTGAGCGCAAGGCCTTGAATGATACTTGTAAAAAGCATTGACTGGATGGAGAATGGAAAGCAAGCCTTCATTCCCTATGTAGACAGAGGTGGTGGGGTTAATGACCTACTTCAACTAGTCAGCAGGGGGAGCTCTAAATATTTTGCTTCAGAGCCAGTTAACACTAATGGCTTCTATTTTAACATCCTGTCTTTGGTAGAGACCATTTGTCTCGACATAATTGATTGGACCGTTGTTGTTTTCCTCCTTGTCAGACAGGTTATCAATATCTTTCAACCGGCTGAATTTTTAAGCTCCCAGCCAGCTTGTTTGTTATTTATTATGAAAGCTTTGCTTCAACTCTTGTCAAAAAAGTTTGAGGAGATTGATGAAGGCTGCACGTGCATTGTTTTCCTTGTTTGTGCTTCTAATAGTGTCACACTCGAGCTTTGTTGCAGGTGTCCTCTAAAACATAATGTGTGTGAAGAAAGTGCCTTATTTTCATAACGAGTTGAGACCCATGCAGCAACATTTGACATTAGATATAATTGTGGCACCAACTCTCTGTGATATGACAAGAACAGAAAAGCTCACCAGAGTCGGTTTGTAGAGATTTTTATTTCGAATAAACTGTTTTGGAAGCAAGAGAGCTGAATCATAGTCTAATTTGTAGGTCACCAGCTGTCTGGTGTGTTTGGTTCTGTGATAATGTGAGAGGAACATGTTGCAGCTGCCCAGGAGGAACCACATCAATTTTGAAATGTATCTATTTTATCAGTGTATTAGAGGATTGTGTTGTCCTCAAATGACTTCAGCTTAATAACCCACCTCCTACTCCTGCCTCTTAAATAATGTTCAACTGGTTTTACTATTCCATCTTCGGTTAAGCACGTCATGAAGTGCTGCAATTGTAAACATTTCTTTTTACATAACTTCCTCCAAATGTTTGCCTTTTCCTTGTTAATGCAGCCTTGGCATAAGGTTCACAGTCAAAATAAATTAAGTCACTCTGGGATGAATCCAAGCAGCTTTTGGATTGAGTCATGAGCAAATGGCCTTGAGGTTAAGCTGAGACCAAAACAAACACAAAAGTCAAAACAGTGCCCATTCATTATTCTGCAGAGTGTCTGGCTGCTTCTCTCATTGAGGCCAACTGTCATCCTCAATCAAACGCTACACCCCTCATTTAAAAAATGTTTGATCACATAGTTAGGTGGCTTAAAAATTGCCCCCAGAAACAGTTTACTCTCCAGGGAGCAGCTGAAAGGTGGTAGTTATAAGCACAGCATGTGGGTACAGCACAATCAAAACAGCAGAAATTTAAAAAAAAAAAAAAAAGGCAAGCCACGAGATTTAATTACATGTTAAAATTCATTACATGTGAATGCTTGATTCTGATTGGTCAAAATCTAACTACTGCAGACATTAATGCTGAGAAGCAATAGCAATACTAGGAGCAGTCCGATCACACTCATCATATCAAATCAAACCATGAAAAAGAGTTTTGGCACATTTCACCTAAGCCACTGACACTTGGCTTAGGAGGCTCATGTTTCCCCAGCATAGATATTATCACAGTCACAATCATTCCAAGAAAAAAACAAAATAGGCCAAAAAGGTCAAAAGGGGTTTTGGCTGAAACAAAGCCTATAGATGCAAAACTCTTGTTTTTTATTTCCTTAAGCCAAACCATATTCTGGAACATGGAGCTGGGAGAACATAGGCACGCTCCTGGCTTAGGTTAGCATGCTAAATCAGTAAGGAAAACAACACGGATTCTTTAGTGTTATATCCTGTTGTGTAACTCTGCTAACAGCAGACGGTTAGTGTTTACTTCCAAGAGCTGTAGATCACTACATAGTAAACAAACCAAATGCAGCATTAAAAACAACAACAACACTCAAGGTTCTGACTTTTGCCTCATTAATGTTTAAAGAGGTGGTACTTTGCTTTCCCATATTTCAAACATGTATTGAAAGTAACAATGCTGGATGTTTAGACTGAGTGTGCAGATTGTCAAACCTCTTAATATACATGTGATGTAGAAATCCCTGAATCTGTCTATGAAAATAGCACAAGATCTTTAAGAGATCCTAACGGGGCTTGCTGAAATGATGATGTCATCACATGAGGACATGAGGGGTGGACCTTAAACACCAAGGCCTGCTCATAGGGCTAGCCCAAGGGTCTGCAACCTGGGGCTGTGGAGCCTCATAAGGCTCTTTTGCAGTGGCTCTCTGTAGCTTTAAAAACATATTTTATTGAAATAAGGAAATTTATGTTCTTACAGAGAGTATTAATGATTAACAACATTGACACTTAATAAAATCATGTGTTAATATTTTCCTGAACTAAATATGCAACCTATCTTGCAATAAAACCTGCCATCGCTCTACTTCACCTCCTACAACATCAACAGTCCACCAACTTTCCATGCACCTGTGGCTAACCTCAAGTTTCACACCCCTGGTAAGATAACAAAATCAATAAAAAGACAAATTTGGAAGAAAAACAAGTTTTTGATTCTATGTGGATGGATTCATTTGACTGCCGCCTTGATATACGTCTGTGATATGTGGCAAGAAATTAGCAAACATCAAAAATGAGTTGAGCAACATTACCAATAAATGTTATCTAATTCCTCTAATTCAAGTATTCTTATTGTAGTTCTACAATTTCATACATTTAAGAACATCTTATTTGGATAATCATTCAATATATTTTAACCATCTATAGAATTTTGTATGCTTTATTGTCTTTATTAGGAAGGTAACATAGATTTTGTGGCTCCGGAATGACTTTAATCCAGGTGAGCTGAGGCAAAATGGCTCCGTTGATGGTAAAGGTTGCAGACCCCTGGGCTAGCCAATCAGAGTGAAGGGGGTTTGTGCGGCAGGGAGCCTTAAAGACAAAGAATTTAAGAGATATAGATTTAGAAAAACAAAATACTCTTTCTTTAAAGGTGTGTCAGCTGCAAAGCCATGAGCAGAGGAAAAGCTGATCGAGAGAGAGAGGTCAACATAGATTTTCATGCAGATGTCACGTTCACCTTGTATTTTCCTTCAAAAATGGGGAAAACAAAAAAATAACCTGCTCATATCTGGTGTTCAAAAAAACTATTTTTTAGGCTGGTAAAAAAAGAAAAAAAATCTTGTTTTGAATCAGCAAAATTACTATCAAATCACTATATTGTGTCAGTTTTAAAGCTCTCGCTCTATAATAAGCAGAATAACAGTTCAAGACTATGGTTTGGAAGCCTGTGTTAGTATTTTAACATGTACACATATATTTCAGGTGAAGTTATAAATCCTTGATAGCTCCCCATTAATCACCTGATTTCAGCAAGGTCTCACCGACATCAGCCCGGTGCCTTTGCTCCTCTCACACTGAGCAGTGGGTGGGGCCTGTGAGGACGGGCTGATATGACTTTGAGCAGAGCGTGCGGCTGCTGACAGGCTGCTGTTCTCTTCATTATCAGCTGCTTTAAGATGTTAACAGAGGTATTGATGGGCCTTAATTGACCATATGGCTGTTTGTTCAGCTAAAGATGGCCAGAGAACACAGTGATAAGACTCACACAGAACATGACCGCACACACACACACACACACACTAATACACACACAAACACACACAAAGAAAGCACAGCATATAATTTGTCCGGGTTCCAGTTTCCAACCACAGCCCATCAGAGTGTGTCTCCAGACATTATCGGCATTATGCTGACATTATTGCTGGATCCGCTGCCTCGTAATGTGTGTGTGTGTGTAGATGTGTGTGTAGATGTGTGTTTGTGAGGGGGCTGCTTTCCTTGCTTGTTGGAGAACAGATTCAGCCTGTAGGCGCTGTGACTCTGAGAAAAAGCCAATTACATGTTTCTCTTTTTCCATTTTAATCAGATGCCCTTTCACGCCTCTGTCTCCCGTCCTTGGCTGATTAATCCAGTCACACATTTTAATTGCAGAACACTTTCTTTATCCTTATTCATGCTTCTTTCTCCACACTGTTAATATGTTTTATTTCGATTTCATCTCACAGCTCAAGGTAAGAGCAGAAGCATCTCCATCGCCTCCGCAGGTTGTGTAAAAAGGCCTTCCGGAGTATTGACATTGAAAGTTGGCTTGCGAATGATGACTCTGCTTTAATCATAAAGTTTTCTCATATTCTTTCGGTTTGTCAATAAGCAGCCTCAGAAAAAATGAGAGCACCAAAGATCAGTTGAAGAGGCTTAATTTGAAGCCAGATTGCAGATTTCTGTAAAGAGACGCTGAGTGCCATTTCATCAGGCCGAGTGCGTCTGTGTTTGCTTTCAGCGCGTAGGAAGACGAGGATGGATTTGGAGTTCCATCAGAACTCGTGGGTTTTCTCTCTGAATATTTAAAGTCAAAATATCTCCTCACTCCGGCAAATCAAGTAACTGGATTCAATAGTTTTAATTATGAGACTTGTTTGAACAGACATATCGGAGCACAAGTCTTGTTTTATTATTCTATTAATTCAGTGGATCCCTGAGAGCTGTATTGGCATTTCAAAATTGAAATTTATTAAACAAGCTTTGCAAAATCCCTCAGCAAATATCCCTCTCGAGAAAGATGATTACTGAGCTACTAAACCTGACAACACTGCGGTGAGAGGAGAGGCATCACAGCTGGAGACGGTACACTGCTTGACCTCTTGAAAAGTGCATGTGTATAAACACATATGCATGGTGGATCTATATGTTCACCTCTGCATTCATATAGATTTGCCAGGCAATATTATATTTATAGTGATAGCTGAGGGCAACAGTCATGGGCGCAGAAGGGGAGGGGAAAGGGAAAGGATTCTAGGGGCCCATCATTGACAGGGGCCCAGAAAGGCACCTAATAAAATTGTAGTAATGACAAAAATAATATGACACTATGTTGTTAGTTTATTATAAGAAATATGTATAACATTTTACAATTCAGTGGTAGCGTTACATTTATTTGTTTAGGAAACATTTCTTAATGCCCCCCCCTCCAAACATAAAATGGTTCAGTCCTCTCCTAGTAGGAGCACCACGCTATGTGCAGTAGCTCAGTTGATTAGTTGGAGGCTCCTACCAGTCAACTGAGGTGCCACGCACACAGGAATGGGTATCTTATTTGGTACTTTTAGGTACCATCCAAAATTTTGTCAAAAGTACCGGGTACCAATTCATGTGAATTCGAAAGGTACCATGTTTAAGTTCCTAAAAGCATCCTTGCTACTGTGAGGGAGAGAAAGAGTAGGTGATCTTCCATGCTGGACATGATCACAGCAGTGCAAGTTATATATCAAGGAACTTATATCTTAAATTGAGAAAAAAAAAAAAAAAAAAACGAGATTTTATTATTAAACAAACTGATATTTTTTTTTACCACATTAACACAAAAAAGTTCCAAAAATTGGTACAACTGAGTACCGATACTGGTAGCCAGGTACCAGGCATTGGTACCGTATTGTTTCAAATGTAAAAGGTACCTATCCCTATACGAACAGCGCAGTGCTTTAGTCTGGCCGGAGGCAGAGACAGCAAAATGCTGCACAAGTCGGGCAGCCAAAAAAGAAGACCAAAAACAGGCTAGAGAGAGAAGCAAGGGACAACAATATGTCACCCAGTTTTTACTCTAACAAGGTGGGTTTGGTTCATGTGAGAAAATTCTGAAACATTAGCCTGTTGTTGTTTCACTCTGTTTCTCCCCAGATGATAATTGTACTGTAATCTATTATAACGGAAGAAGTTATCTTATGTTTACGTTGAGTATTTTTCAGGTAGTTTAATTTGAGAGAACTCTGTGTTCAAGAATAAAAGATGGCCTTTGACGCGCAGACCTCCACCAAACATATTACGGTTGTCAGTAACACTTTAGTCCTACTTTAATGTTATACTCCTTTTCAGCAGACTGTCTGCTACAACTTGGTTTTAGTTGCAGATCTGTACGATAATTTGTTACCTGACAGTGTCGAAAATTACGATGACCCGGTACATATTTCATATCTTAGAATCCATAATGTTGCCAGGATCTGGATCGTACTTTTACATCTGTCAGAAATCATCGTGACCTTGTCTTGTATTGTTTTGCAAAGCAATCTGACCATTTATCGTGGAGTTATATACACATATGGTGAAAACAGCCCTATCTCAAAATAATAAAGACTCCTGTAAAAAAGTCCTGGAACCAGACGGTGATCCGGATCACCTCCAAAATTTAACCACGCTTTCCTTATCCTATTTTGAACATTTCCTGAAAATTCCATCAAGATCTTTTTGATTCATGTTGTTCACAGACAAACAAACTCTGCCAAACACATAACCTCCATGGCGGAGGTAATGAATCTAAATTCTGTTGTATTCAGAGTGTTCAGTGCTTCCCCTACCAAGTAACGTCCATGTTTTTATCTTCAAAAATATGGGAAAGAATAGTCAAAATTATCATGAAAATGCACAGTTTTATTTTAACAGCAAAAACATTTTTGCTGGCCTTGCGGACGGCTATACAGGGATATTTCTTCTCATGGAGCTCAAAATCCCTGGTGCCCCTGGCAACAGTGGTGCAGGATCATTGAAAGCACTCTGGAAAATTTAAATCTTTTTGCTGCAAACAGTGTAAAAAGAACCTTTTAACCAAGCTGGCATCGTCTTTGTTCTCCTCAGCCAGTGTTTGCTCTTTGCCCAAATTGAGCTCACATCTAAATGTAGATTAGATCTCCTCCTCGTCTCCTCCATCCCTCTCCTCTCTCTTTGTCTCTTCCTCTGGATTCATCCGTCTCTCCTTCTGTCCCTCTCTCTGAACTGCTCTGTTTGTCTCTCTTAAACCGTCATCCTGTTCTGTCACCATCAATCTTCCTGCTCCAGCTTTTGCCCCACTCTTGCTCCTTCTCTCTGTCACATCGTGCCCAGCATCCCGCCCGGCCTCAGTGTGCAGGGAGCCTAAATTAAGGGGGGTAGAGCAGGTGTGCAGCTGGCCGGCTTTTGCTGCTGACTCGTGTAAACGCTGAGAGGTGAGTAGTGAGCTGCTGGGGTTGAGGAATACAGCTGGCCTCTAATGCTGATGGACCTCCCCCAGCTCTAATGTTTGCCAAAGGCCCGGCCAGGTGCTCGGCATACACACACACAATCTGTACACACACACACACACATACCGTGGCCACAAATGGACACGGTACGCATATGTGTGTCAGATTTAATAAGGATTCCCAGCTGTGCTAACTGTGCTACGCAGACAGAGAGCTGATGAATTCTGCTCTGGGTTCACGCTCTCTGCTGCAGAGAAAAATGAAGGTTATGAGAGAGGAGAAAAGCTCGGACACCGGCTTCCCCGCATAATTCTGTGTCCTTCGAACCAGAGCACGGATTGCTGGAAGGAGTCACAAGGTCAAACCGTTAACACATTAGCCTTTAGCTCGGTGACTTTGCAGCTGGGTGGAAAGTTTAAGGACCAACGTTTCGTTGAAAAGACTTAGCTAGGTACAAAAATTCAATTCAAGTCAAGGCGGTGGTTTATTTATTGCATCAAAAGTATGAACACTATCTGCAAGGTGGCAAGCTAGAGCTCAAGGAATTCTTTTGTGGGATATCTGAGTGAACGGTTGGCACTGCAGGGTATTAAACCCTGGATTCATAAAATATGGTCCTCAAATGATCTCTAAAGCTGACAACATGCATTTATGATGTTATTGTTGTGCGTCTAGTTTAAAAACACAACCATTCCAATAAGTCAATTAATGAGTGAGTACTGTATCTAAATTATTTCTGTAGGATTATCTTTGACAGATGGTGTAATCTAAAGGAACCATGTGGAGCCGGATCCAGTGTCTTTTTTGACTGAAAAATGACGACTTACAAACATCAATGTCTCTTTTCAGTGACTGTACAGCGGGGGCGTATTTAGTGGTTTGGGGGCCTTAAAACCCTGTCAGCATCAGATTTATAATAAGTCTGGTTCTGGGTGAGGTCTCTGCCTTGTAGGAGGATGGTTTTGCTGGATGGAGCCACAACAGCTCATCCAGGCCTCTTGATTCAGTTTTATACTTGACATCAGGGGCGTATTTAGTGGTTTGGGGGCCCAAGGCAAACCCAGTCAATGGAGCCCTCCATGTCCTTGTAACTCATCTTCCTCAGAGCTAGACTGGCCTTCCCTGGGTCCACTGTCTCTTTCTGAGAATCAAGGCATGAGACAGTGCTAATCTTGTACATGGTAACTCAACACAACTCAATGCATTTCCTCAAGTTCTGTACTTTAGTTTGATTTAGAAAAAAGTGAATACATAATTTAGTCCACTTTGTCCTGGATTTGAAATCTTTTATGGTCAATTGACAGCTTATTTGTCCCACAGTGGGGAATTTACAGAGTAACAGTAACAAACAAGAAAGTATGAAGTGAAAAACATTACAATAGGTAAATATTGAAAAAAATAATTTAGTAAAGAAAAAATATGGAAATATCAAGCACAACATTAAACTGGAAAAAAAATCTACTGAAAGAGGTGATATTTACAGTTACCATACTTTTTGGTACTATTATTCTAAAGTTAATGTATTTTTATTTGACCCCCTGTCCAGTGAATTATGAATCCAAAAAAGAGATTTTGTACAATAATGTTTATCACCAACTCAAAAAGTTTGATTTTGAGAAAATTATTCTATTTCCTGGGCTAGATAAAGTCCTTAAAATCCTAAAAGTCTTATATGTTTAACTCAGATCTCAGAGCAACATTGTTTTTATTTCCGACTTGGCTGAAAATAAGAAAAAATATGTGAAAAAAGTGTTTTTTACCACTTTCTTCCTGAATTAAATTTTCAGATGTGTTGTAACATGGAATAGCCCATTGAATAAGAAGGGAGGGGGAGTACCCAAAACCATCATTAAATATTAAGCCTCTTGATGTATTTTTGAAGTATGTGAAGTAAGATTTAGAAAAAAAGAAATGCTTTCAATTGAAGAGAACTTCATAAATCAGTTTTTATAAGATGCTTTGGGGGCCCCTGGGAATCTTGGGGCCCAAGGGAACTGCCTGTGTTTGCCTAATTGTAGCTACGCCCCTGCTGTAGAGACAATTATTAGCTCAAAAGAAATGCATTATAATAAAACCTCAGGCTAATTTTGTTGTTTTTTGTTGTAGTTGTTTTCATATTGATAAGAAGCAATGCTTTGTTATTATATCTGTGTTAATTTGTCATGTCCAGCACATGACAGTCAGTGTGCCATTTGAACAGTTTCTGTGTACAGTGTATGTTTGTCGGTTTAATATTCAATGTTTGCCAAGGAGTAATGTGCTTTTATTTTTGCAGTCTTAATTCTGTCTCCCTGTAGTGCCGAGTCCAGATTTTTCTCTCACTGCTGTTTATAAAACCCTTATTCAAGCCTCTGTCTGACACATTTTGTTTTAGCTGCTGTATCTTTAAGGCACCCTGCTCCATAACCCCCCTCTTATCTGATTGGCCAGGTCTATGAAGGCCTTTTTAGGGTAGAGCAATGGGCAGGCCTTGTTGTTTGAGGTCCACTTTTCCAATGTGTCATGATCTTTTTGTGGTGACCTCATCATTTTAGCAAATCTCATGATGATTTCATGAAGATCTTGAGCTATTTTTAGAACACAGTACTTTGAGATTCAGATTCAGATTCAGGGATTTCTACAACACATGAATACTTAGCAGTTTGAAAATCTGCAGGTTTCATCTGGACACCAAGACAAAAAAGCCTCTGTTCATTTTAGGCTTGGAATATGTTAGAAAACAGATTTAATGAGAAATTTTGCAGTTTTAATCAAAGATGAAGGAGCAGTTTAGAGCACAGTGGACTGGATGTCTGTTCATTTCACCATTCACTCCACACACAGTTGGGGTTTGCTATTTTTATTTTAGTGCATAAAAGTTTTTGCCTTCATGAACACCCATGTATGTCATAGTCCTCTTACTTCCAGTCTAAAAAAATTGGAATTTAAGAGGAGAGTTTTCTCTTGATTTGGAGTCACGTCTTTGAGACTCAAGACTTAATGCTTTATAAGACGTATTATGAGTCACATTCACCTGGCAAGTCCAGATAAAAGTCTAACTTTAAGATATTAAAAGACAAAAACTGATGCCTGTATTGCTTGGAAAGAGTAAAAAATGTCTGCTGAGTCACTAAAGCAATCAAAACAGAATTAATTATCAATTCAGGCATCATTTTTGTCTTTTAATGTCTTATAATAAGACATTGTTCTTTAATTTTTAGGTAAGTGTGGCTCATCTCATGTCTTTGAGACAATTTTTACCCCAAATAAGACAATAACACTTGCTTCAATTTCACTTTTATGTGTGTGAGAAGCACTATATTTACTTTTTTTTTTTTTTTTTTTTTTTTTTACCTTTGTGGTACAGGGACAGCTTAGCAGCATTAGACAGTCAGGGATAAACAATTAAACTGTGGCAAGTTATGTTGACACTACTACACAAGAAAGGAGAACTGTTGAGGTAGAGAGAAATGTCTTACAGGTTTCAACTCTTGGTACAAGCCTGATGAGCTTTTTGAATTAATTTAAACAGAGAAAAGATAAAAAGTATTACATTAAATGTATTGAGTAGGCTGCTGTGGTGGGCAAAACAGTCTGAATAAAAACATTCATTAGTTTAAGTATCAGAAACAGTCTTCTTTAATGATATGGATGTGTAAGAGATCCGTAACAGAGGGATTGGTCTGATAAATGTCTTTTTTGCAGCTCTAATTTAAGCAGCTTTTTTCTGTCTTTCTTTTTTTTTTTTTTTTCAAAGTTTCACTGTCTATTTATCTTCAATCCCCCGAACCTTTTCCACCCGTCTGTGCTTGCAGCTTTCCCTCATCTCCACACTTCCCTCCTTCTCCCTCATGCCTTCCCCTTTACGTGCAAACACGATACGACAAGTCACTCCTTGCTTGCTAAGGCGATGGAAAAAATCCAATAAACATGCGCCGCACCTCACCCTTGACTCCTCTGTCGTCTCCGAGATGTTATTTAAGCGCGACACGTGGTCGATTTTTCCATTCTACCCACATGCCCTCACCTCCTCCTCCTCCTCCTCTTCCTCTTTCCCTGCTCTCCAATACAGATCCAACATGTTGGTTCTTTTTTCACTTTAGCTCCTGAGCCCCTGAGTTGGGAGAGAGGAGGGTAAATAGGCACAGGGAGTGTGAATAATGCAAGGCGAACATTAAATGTCAGGGCTAAAAATTCACATTTCCCTCCATTGTCTCGCTGGCATTCGCAGCATGTTTTATGCATTTTATAATTAGCGGGTGAGTCTCAGAGGAGAGCAGCGGAGGAGAGGGAGGGCTGGCAGTTATATAGATGGCTTTTTCTGCAAGAGGTGGCTTTTTAAGAAGTTACAGAGAACTTCATCTGAAAGGCAAATTTCAGCCCTGCTAGGGGTACGAAACCAATTCCAGATATACATCACTTAAAATCAATATCAATATCACAAGTGCCTCGAATGCATCACAAATTCATAGAAGGAGGAAGGAAAGCCTTCAAGTAAAAGCTGCAGGAGGTTTCTGTTGTCTTTATATCACGCTGTTTATTCCTCTGTTGAAGAAGAGAGTCAGAATATGAAAGGTGGTAGTGATACAAGAGTTGATTGGGAAAAGATTGCGGGAGGGAAATGACTCATAGAAGGGTGCGGTAGAAATCAGGTGGATGGATAAATGGATGGAGGGGTGGGTTGAATGTGCTGCATATGACACACACACTCACACACACTTCAATTTCCACTCCTATAGATTTCTATTTTCTCTTGTTTTCTGCTCGTTTCTCCATTCCTCTCCTATTTTCCCCTCCACGCCGACACTTCTCCTTCATTGCTCTCATCTTCCACCTTCACTTCCCTTCATTCTTCCCTCATGCATTGTGTTCTGTGATGTGTATTTTCATGTTTTGTCTCTTGGGTACTAAAGGTCTCATCAACTTTCTGTGCCAATATTTTCATATGCTCTATTAACTAAAAGTGATACCATGCTTTTTTTTTCATGATGGAGTTCTTCTCCCAGCAACATTATTTACAGATGATATATCAAACTATATAAATACATACATCTATAGGATTATTCAAAATATGAGGATGCTGCTTTGGTAGAAGCAGGGGTTGAAAGTTGTTTTCATTGTTTAGCACTGCTCCCCTTCTTCTTTCATAAAATCAGTGTTGAACTAGTTACTGCTAAAGAGTAGTTTGTTGAGTTTTCTGCAGTTATACGTTGACAGTAAAGTAGGTACCATAGTTAAGCTACTGCTCCTTTAGCCACCTAAAAATTACACCACCACTTCTAAAAACACTCCCAGACTTTGAAAATCAACAATAATGAGCTGTTGGTGTCAAACAAAATAAAGCTGGCTTATCCATTCAGAATACTTATGATCCACCTGCACTCCTGGTTTGTCATCGCCAAATAGCAGAACCTTTGGTGATATACTGTATGCTCTCCCAGTGTCTCCGCCTCATCCTCCTTACAATAATGTAGGCAAGGCAAGGCAAGTTAATTTACATAGCACATTTCAGCAGGGCAATTCAAAGTGCTTTACAGGCAGAAGAAATTATAGAAAACAATTAAAATTCAATTAAAAAGGAGATTAATTGAAAAAATACAATAAAATAAAACAACAAAAAAACAAACAAACAAAAGATTAAAATAGATTTTAAAACAGATTTTTAAAACATATTGTAAGATAAAATTTGCAGTGCAGAATGAAAGACAAGATATTAAAATGAATTGTTAAAATGCTCTTATAAAATGTACTCCATCTTTTTAGATCACGTTAAAAAATAAAGACTGAAACAGAGAAATATATATATAAATATGTGAAATCACGGGTAAAGAGTGACATACATTTATTTTGTCTTTTTTCTTTGTCTTTTTTCTCCCTCTTTTCTTTGAGTTAAATGAAATGAGAGAACCAGTTATATACTCAGTATCAGATGTTAAGGCTGTTTATTGTTTAATTGTAAGATGTGCATCAAACTTCCAGCTCTGTAAACCTGCCTCTGAGAAAAAAAATCAACCCTGTAATGTGTGTGCCATTGGAGAAATTAGTTCTGAGACTTTTTTGTTAATTTATTTATTTATTTATTTATTTATTTTTTGTTCCAGGCTGTAAACACGTTAATTTCTGCTGTGAATATATCGTTTTTTGTTTTTTGTTTTTTTTGGCTTGGTGTGTTTGTGGTTGCTGGTAGTTTTGGAGCCATGAACTACAGATTTAGAACTTCCACGTTGCCTCATATTTATAGACCGGAGGTTGCTGCTTTGATGCACTTTACACTCAAACTCTGCACTTTCTGCAAGATGGCGAATGCAGAGCAGATGATGCTTTACTACCAACAACTGTCTCATACCATCCTCATGTGCAACAATGCTGTTATTTAGCCTCTCTTTAAACAGATGAGAAATTATCTTTTTTATTGGAATGTTTGCTATTGTCAAGGAAAGTAACTCTTCTTTTTTGTATGGTGTTTGACTCTGTATTGCATATTGTTATGTGTAACTTTCATTCCAAAACAAAGGATGAACAGAAGTATGAGGGCTGTGACTACTGCACTGTTGCAAAAATGAACTTATTTTTGTTCTTAAGGGAAGCACAGTGAGTTCTCAGGATGACATTTTTAGACCATCTGATTCCCCTTATCATCTCAGGAAACAATATTTTCACACATACAAAAAATATCTCAAAGAAACAGCAAAGGCACCAACCTGGAACTTCTGAAAAGGGCAAATACTGTTGGGTTTGACGAATAATCAAGTTATCCTGGAAAACTTAACACCATACTGCATGCACAAGAGAGAAAAAAGCACAAGTTAGTCTGGTAAAGTGGTAAAAGCCGTAGAAGTATGGAGGGATATGAAAAACGAAAACAAAACAAACAACAACAAAAACATTAATGTCATTATGAGCAATTAAAGCAATAAGAGCAGGCTGAACTTAATGTCACAATATTAAGAAGAAGAAGAAGTAGGAGAAGAAAACAATACAGTTGAGAAACAAAGCAATGAATTAGAAGCTTTAAAAGCAAAAAATATAAAAAATGAGATAAGAGCAGGTGAAGAAGACAATAAAAGCAAGTCTTTAAAAAAGAGTTTAAAAAGGGAGAGTTACACTGACAGGTTACTTTGAAACATATATATATATATATATATATATATATATATATATATATATATATATATATATATATATATATATATATATATATATATATATATATATATATATATATATATATATATACGTATATAACTCAAACTCTGATGATCCCACAAATATTTAAGGCAAACATTTAGAATAGAATACAATAGAATACAATAGAATACAATAGAATTGAATAGAACTTTATTGTAATTGTAACAAGTACAACGAAATTGAAGTCACTTCTTAGCTCACACCTGAGAACCAGCAAGCCACCCTCACCCCCTTCTCCTCACCTTGTGGAAAGACATCAGGCCTTACACCAGTTAGCATTGACATGCTACAGGCTCCTAACAGCTGAGTTCACATATAAACAATGCAGCCATGGTTACATGTAGGATCTCCAGACAAACACAAGAGAAAAAATAGTAAAAATATCACTGGAGCCACAAAAAGTTTGGTGTCCATGACCAATAAATTGGACGTATAAAGTAATGATCCACTCCAAATACAAAGATGACGAAAAAGAGACTTTTTTTTTTTTTTTTTACCACATTTCTATCTCTGGATTCTTCCTGGTTGGAAATAGATGTTAGCCAGACAGAGTTCAGCACGAGTCAAAAGAAAAAGTTGTCACTGCACTGTAAAAATGGAAATCTTCCGATTTATTAATGAGTGATTTTGTCTTATTTCCAGTAAACAAATCTCTTTTAAGCCACAATCAACTGACCAGTCCAGAAAAAAAAAATTGTCTTCTTATAAGTTCTTTAAAAACAAAAATTAAGTCTGAATTGTTTGTGACAAGTTCAAAAAAACTGCCAATGGAACAAGAGGAAAGTTACATGTATTGAAATTTTATTCTAGTGTCAAGCTAAATTTCAATTTTATTTTTTTTTACTTGTTACAAGCAATTCAGACCTTACAGACAAATTTTCTTTAAAATAAGCCAAAGAAAGGGGTAAGATTTCATTTTTTGCAGTGTAGAGCCCTTTTCCAGAGTCCCTCTTCCTTCTACAGAGACAGAGGGAGTTCCAGTGATGCTGGATCGAGTCAGTGTTTCTGAAACCATGAAAGGTCTTGAACAAAGTGAGAAGTCTGGATGACGAGTTTCACGCGATAATCAGATTGTTTGAAAATCATGTGGCTTGTGAACAAAAAATGTTCACAGTTTTACTTTGACAGCTTTGTTGTGAAAAGAAAAAAAAATCACATGCTCACATTCTCTGAGTTAGTCTGACTTGGGATGTGTCACCTCTTCAGCGCTTCTCGCCTCAAATAAAGAGGTGGTAAAGTTGAGATGTGACTGTGTGTGTGACGTCTGTTTTGATAATCAGGACACCAAAATGAGTTTGGGGTGGGTTTTTTTCTGAGCATGTTTTACAGACTTGAATGAGCAAGTGTATTATTCCACAGTACATGATTTTTGTCCCTTAGAGGACGTCACAAAAAGAGAAATTAGACACCCACCATGTGGCACATTTTTAATTTGCACCAGCTCTACCTTTGGGCCAGACAGAAGAAGAAACAGCGTCAGCATAACGCTCCATTCATCAAGCTCTGATCCCGCTCTCGCTTGCATAAATACCTTCGTTTGACACATGACTTTGCTAATTGCCTTTTAAAACTGCTGTAATCTCCTGGTGCAGCCAGCGAAAATTAAAAATGCAGCACCCTGAGTATTGTGTTTTCATGTCTGAGCCTGCATTTATCCACCTGAAATTAATTCTCTGATTTGTTTGTAGGATAAACTGGGAATACTTAAGATCCCAATCCACTTAAAGCATCTTCTCTGCTACTTTACATATCCGTTCTGTAATGCTGATGTCTCCCTGAAGACTCCCCCCGGCAGCCCTGCAAGTCATTAATAGTGAAGTGAAGAGCAAGCCTCTGCTTTCCTAAAGGGGACCATAAATAGCTCTTCAAATAAAGTGTTAATAAAGAGTGTGCTCGTCCACGCTGACTGCAGGCAGGTCGGGTTCAGCGTTAGATGCCATGAATTCACACTTGGGCTGATGTGTTTGCTGTGTTTTTATGTCACACCCCAAAACCGGAGGTGGGTGATGACATTTCTTGTCCAAACACAGAAAGTGTCAAGACACAGGAAGCTGTTTGATATGTCGCTATGCTGCTTCCACTTCACACATTCAGCTCTCCATCTATTTCAAGTGTTAAAAGTACCGTTCAATCACCTGAGAAAGCTCAAATAAAGTCATTAAAGTTTGACCTGAAATCACTTTCACACCACTTCAGAAGAAGTCCTTCCAGTCCCTGGAGCCGTGGGTCAAGTCTAATATTTAGTTCTTTATTATTCATTTATTATCAACAGGAAAATGAATCTGTTCAATTCAACATTTTATTTCCTTCAGGACATTTTAAAACTCTGTCACAGAACTCTCAACCATTTTATACTTCTGAGTGTTTTCTGTAAAGTTTCAATTACCTTTTCAATCCTGCTTTCTTTATAGGTTTGTTGGAGAGCTCCTCTTGAATAGCTTTTCAAAATATCTCCTCTGCAAGTCTTAGTTCTCCTTTGCTGATTTTCTTCTTCACTTTGCATTCAAACACTCTTCTCTTTGTTATTAAAAGCCCAGCTTTAAATCAATGTCATGTCCTGTAGCACTGGCTGGCAACTGTTTTGCAGCCACGTTGTACAGTAGATTAAGAACAGTTTCAGTTCAGTGGTTTTTGTGCTGCTGAACTGCAAGGTTGGCTGAAATTTGTTTGACCATCATTTGCATAAAAATAACCAGGTTTCACAACACCAGCGAGAGCCCATTTGCATGCAAGTACACGTTCAGATGACTGCTGCAAGTCCACCTGGCACATAGTAATGAGTCAGTGACCGCAGAGGATGACTGACAGGACGCCCACGGCACCGGCATGTGGTGACGGGGACACAATCATGCACGGACTTTCAACTTGTTGATAGCACTGCGAATGAAAATCAAACATCCTATTACGTTAAATACTGTCATGTAGCTCAGCCACGACTACATTTTAGTCATACGTGGCACTAGATTTCAGGAAGTGCTCTTCAAAACCGCCTGTTGGAATGAAAAAAGAGGCTTTTAGACCAGAGAGGAAAATACTGGGATGGTGGAGCTTTGCCAGCAGCAGCAGAAAGTGGACAGCTTAACATGGGTTTTAATGAAGCACTTTGTTGTGAGTATAGCCTGTGATTGGTTTGATTCAAACAACAGCCTGTTAACTGACTACAGCTGGGTATCACTCCTCTGTCCTGCATGAACTAACCCAAGCTTCTCTAAAGACGGGATGTTCTGCTTTCCCATATTTCAAACATGGATATACAGTACAAGTGCTGGATTTTCACACTGAAGATGTGCAATATTTTAAAACTTGTCACATTCATGTGCTGAAGAAATCCCTGAATCTGTTTGTAAACCAACCAAAGAGTGACATGAGATTCTCTCAAGTTCTTCATGACACTTGCTGAAATGTGGCCATCTCATGAGGATCTCCTACCTGGTTCATGACACTTTGGAAGGGTGGACCTTATGATGCGTTCCAGGCAGCCCTTAACTTGTGTTTTTCCCAAGTGTAACTCCTGAAAGTGCTCTGTAACAGGAATCCAACTCGTACCAGATGCACTCTAAGTTATGACTTGTGACGTCACATCACTGCCTAAACAATATGGCAGAGCAAGGGATGGAAGTAACAAATTACAAATACTCAAGTTACTGTAACTAAGTAGTCTTTTTTGGTACTTGTACTTTCATAAGTTCATAAGTTCATAAGATGGTGGACATACTCAGCAGTGGCTGAGTATGCCCACCATCTGAACCAATATTCAAACCTTCCATCAGCTCATTGTAACCAATAAGGCTGTCTTGTCACAACCACATCAATGACATAAAGAAAAGAAAAATCAGCCACTGCAAGCTCAGGTGTCTGAAGGTAATTTACCAATGCAAAGGAATTGATACTTGAGTTGATACTTGACAAGTGCCCGTGGTTGCACCTGGAAGAGTTTTCATGTACAGAAGGAGAAAAGGAGACAGCCTCAGATGCAGAGCATCAGTTAGCATGGGAAATGGATGTCTCACTCTCTGTGTCATTGAATCAATTACTCAATCTATCTTAAGACGTTACAGAAATAGAGTTTTTTGTAAAGATTCAAACTTTGTTTACACCTATGACTTAATACAGCATTAGTACTGCAAAGTTTAACCAAATTTACCACTCATTCATACTATGCTAAACAATCAAAATTGAGCTCAGATTGTTTCCCTAGTTGAAAAGGTTTTTTAGAAAATGTGTTTTCCTTGGGGGCTAATCACAGAGATGTCATGAAGTAATGTTTGACCATGATGTGTGATAGTTTACTTATCTCAGCAGAGGAAACATCCATCAAATATTGAGCAGTAAATATATAAGCTTCCGTTACCTTATGCACATGCAGGTTCCTTTGGTGACCGAAATGATAACGAATTCTGCTAATAATGTCTGCCATGTTGGTTTGTTTACATACCAGAGTTCATTGCGCTCAAACTGAAGTCTTAGTTTGCCTGGAACACTTTTAAGTCAGAACTCGAGAGATTTCAACTTGGAACACAGCATTAAACACCAAGGTTTACCCTTAGCTCTGCCCTTCCATAGAGCCTCCTGAGATCTAGCCAATCAGACGAAAGGGGGTATGTGGAGCCTTAAAGAGACAGCAGCTAAAAGAAACGTTTTAGACAGAGGTCAAAACAACAGTTTCCTAGAACAATTCCAATGAGGAGGAATTTATTACAAATCTACATTTACAAGATTTAGAAAGGTGGTGATAATTTTAATGATGATCTTTTATCTTTGGACTCCTGTGAGTCTCGGGGCCTTTTCTCCAAAAGGGGTGATGATGAAACCTTGGACACTGGTGGTGATGGAAGTGTGCTTGGTGTGATGAAGGTTAGACAGGAGGAGCAGAGGTGATGACAGCAGCAGCAGCAGCAGCAGCAGCAGCAGGGTGGTGGGCTGATAGAGGTCATGGGAAGACCTGGTTGTTGAATACTTAAGGCGTTGAGAGAAGCAGGTGGAGACAGACGGGCTGGAGATGGCGTGATGAATGATGGATGAATATGGAGCAGTCTCCCTGCTTGAACTTAGGAGTCTGTTAGCTAGGGCCAGTACTGACCTGTTTGAGTAAGGGAGCAGCATGGTGGGTGAACTGCAATGCTGCTGAACCTAGTTCACATTTAAATGAGGTGCACCCCACAGGGGAGCTTGCTCTGAGAGCTTCATGCGTTCTCCAGTCATGAGATTCTCAGTGTGACGAGCAGAAATGGGGCTTTACGTGGAGCAGCGCCCTCATCAGTGAAATGTAGTTTTTATGGGAACAAAGTGACTTTGAAGATGTGAAGGCAGTGCTCCTCTGATTTGTGCATTGAATTAATTTTTATAGTTTAATAACAATAATTATGAGCCCCTTTGACATGCTGAGCATTTTTTTCATGTGCACACTCACAGCAGACAGAGGAAAACAGCACTGAGGAATTCACTACCCTGCTTTTATTTTAACACATGGAAGGAAATGTCATTCAAAGCAGAGTTTCTGAGAAATGTAAACGTGCAGTGATGCTAAAGTCGGTTGCTTCTGTGTCTTCTTTCAGGACCAGTGGGAGGTCACTCTCAGAAGAAATGCCGGTCCTCGGTGCCCTAGCACATCACCACCAGGACCATGGCGACTCCTTGGCCAATGAGAAAAGAGAGGTGCTCCCATGGCTCCTCCTGTCTTGCTAGATGGTCGGCATCCTCCTTCATGCTCCTATGCTTGCCCTGGGTGTTGCTATGGCTGCCATGGCCCACCCGAGCTGAGCAAGTGGGCGGTGGGGTACACAGCGGGAAATCCCTCCACGGCTCCCTGTCGTCCCCCTCGTTAACATCGTCTTCATCCTCATCCACCTCCTCCTCCTCCTCGTCCCCGTCCAGCTCCTCAGCGTGGGGCTTCAACACGAGGCAGAGTGGAGGGCAGCTGGACTGGCTGCTGTCAGAGAAAGGACCTTTCCACAGATGTCCGGAGTACACAGAGTTCAGAGAGAGGTTCCAGCAGGGATTTTCTACCAGATACAAGATTTACAGGTGAGGGGGGTCTGCTCCTCTGTGTGTACGCTCTGTGTGTGTGTGTGTGTGTGTGCATGTGTGTGTGTGTATGCTTCATTCAGGAAGATGCTGTGTGAGACAGGATTTAAAAGATCAAAAGGTGAGAGGAAAAGGTTGTTTTCTTATTTATATCCCTGGCTGTTTGCCCTCAGCTTATGTATGGCTTGCCGACTTTTCGGTCATGACCTCAGAAATGTTTCTGTTGCACCTGAAAAAGTCTGGACACCCACATGAGACACATAAAATGAAACAAAACACCAAGGAAGAAAGCACTATTCTTTTGCTTTTCTCCTCCCACAAGGCACCTATTGGAAACCATTTATAGCCTGATGAATAAACCCCCTTTTTTTAAATGACACAAGCTGGACTCATAACATCTTGATATAAGACTGAATTTACAAATTTATCATGCACCTGTGAGAGAGGAAGCAACTTCCTTTCTGGAGAAACTATTTGTGAAAACCTGCAGTTCCTTGAGTGTCCACTTGAGGCTGACTGAAAACACACCCTTTTAACGAAGCCAGCCTTCACGTTCAAAATCAACATCACAGCTCATTTCTCAAGCTTGTAGATTCTGTTCTTCAGTTAGCAAAGTAAGCCTTGTGTGGACACTTGAAGAACTGCACATCCTCCTTGACTTTTTTCTATCTAACACCTGATGTTGTCATTCAGTTTTGACTTTAAGTTTCCTTAAAGCTTTCCTTTGAAGCTGATGAAACTGGATTTAGGAAATAGAGAAATGCTCCTGACTGAAAACTGATGTGCTAATATTTGTTACACTGAGTCCCTGGATGTTTTATCAAATTGCAGGGCACTCCAGCCAACATCTGTTGAAATAGTTTAATCCAATCCAAACTCCACTTGAAAGCCAGGATGTTACAAAAATGATTGTGGCTCTGTCACATCCATGAAATGAAGCATTGTATTTCATGTAAAGACATTTAAAGAGGGGGTATTCTGCTTTCCCATATTTGAAATATGATGTAAATTACCTAGGGATGGAGACACAAAAACCACGGTTGGTTCTTATCATGGTTTTGTAGCCACTGCTTTCCGTTCTGTTTGGTGTACATTGTTGTTGTTTTAAACACCTTTATTATTTTTTTTACCATTCCCTTGTAACCCACTATTAACAGATTTTGATGAATTATCTCATGTTTAGTAATGAAAAACCTGCAAGAATGAGGCTGTTTCCCTTTTCAAACATCATTAAAGCTGAGTGAAACATTGCTAGTTTTAACATGCCAACACCTCAATAAAGAAAGTCACTATTGGCTGTCCCAGAAGTCACTAAAGCCGCGTTTCCACCAAGCAGTCTGGTTCGGTTCAGTACAGTTTGGCACGGTTTGGTACAGTTAAGCGTGATCCTGTTTGCGTCTCTCCGGCAAAACTGTGCCCTCTAGTAGTAGACGGCTTGTAAGCTGGATGCTGAAAGCTGCAGCTGTTAAACAATAGTTTGACGCCGTTGTAGCGTGACACAGTTTACCCTGCTTAATAAATCCAACGAAGAAGAAAAATGCGACACAGTAAACAAAGAGCACAGATGGAAGACATGCAGCATCTCGTCTTCTCTGTGATTGGTATGTAGCTCTTTGATACAAAGTGCAATCAAGCTTTGTTTCAGAGACGACTTTGTACCACCAGGATAAATGCAGCAGCTCTCAGGGTAAGTGACGATTCTTTTGACCAATCAACAGTCTGCAGTGTTGTAGCTCCACCTTCCGAGAGTGGATCGGTTCAGCCTGGCACCCCTACGAAAGGTCCCAAAAAGTGTGACAGCTCGTCTCGGTTATTTAGGGATCTGTCTCTGGATAAGTCAGTGGAAACACCACAAAATGCAAGCCGTACCGAGACGAACCGAACTGGTCTGCTTGGTGGAAACGCGGCTTAAAAGTCACTCCATGATACTGCAGTCTAATTTGTATAATGATCCATTTACATGTACTTGTCATGGGCTCTGTGCAAGAGAGAAATAAGGTGATATAGACAACATCATAAATATGTTTAGAACTACAAATGAACTTTCTTCTGTCCATTTCTGTTGTTTTATGTCTAAACACCAGCCCTCCTCCTTTGTCTGGGCTGGGGACCATAATGAGACACACTTGTGTGATGTCATCTGCTGTGAGTGATGAGGAATGTTTGTGTGTTTTGAAGGGCTCATGCTTTCACCTCAGATTCTCCAAACTCAAAAAAAGTTTTATCATCTTAAAAAAAAAAAAAAAAAAAAACTTGCAAGAGGGGTCTAAAAACTAATTCAATCTAGCGGCGAAGTCTCTAAGTTGTCAACACCCAGTTGTGGTTTTATCCTCCGCGTTCTTACCGCCATAATCAGAGCCAGCACTGAATCTAAAGTGCTCTGTGACAGCAGAACCACACAACACCACAGGCAAACCCTCTAACTTTCTAACTCTGTCTTCTTCACTCGTCATGTACACGATACACACCTCCCCTCAAAGTGTCCAGCTGTACTCCTTCACCTCCAGTTGTGCAAGCATATGATCGGAGCATACTCACTTCAACTGAGTACTAAATGAAGAAAAAGAGAAACATGGACCAAATGAAGCACATGAGCCCCAAACCAAGTGACAGTTTTTTCAGAAACCATTCCATCCCTTAAATTAACAGTACTGGATGTTCATACTAAAAGTGTGGAGATTTCAAAACCTCTAAATATTCCTATGTCATCTCAAAAAGGATCTTCTACCAGCTTCATGATACATTGGAGGGCTGGGCCTATATCATCAAGATCTGCAAATAGCTTCCCCCCCTACAGGCTTCCAGAGGGCTGGCCAATCAGAGGGGAGGGGTTTTGTGGAGTTGGAAGCCTTAAAGAGACAGCAACAAGGTGTTTCAGACAGCGGCTGCAATGAGGGTTTTCTAAGATTAAAAAAAAACAAAACAAAAAAAAAAAAAACTTCAGTGTGAGAAAAATAGTTTGTTTTGAACTGTAAATCATGTAAAGCTACGATGGGGTACCAAAGGGACAGAAATAACCCTACAAAACAGCACAATACCCCTTCTTTAATGTCTGAATTAATATGAAGCAGACATAAACAACCACATTTTAATTCCACTTTTTCAAGGAGGGCTGAAAAGTTATAACTCTAAGATTAAAAGCAAACATCACAGAGAGGAATACATGAAAAATAAATAAGTGTTTCACTTAATAAAATGGAATAAATAAGCTTTAATGAAATAATTTAAATGCACAGAAACAAACAGCAGAGGTCAATATGATGATATTTATCTTTCCAGCTCTGTCTCTGACTGTAAATCATTTTTTTCTCATAACGCAGCACCAGCTCTGGAATTCAATCAAGCCCCTTCTGTCTGTGTACGAGAGCATGTAATGAAAAGATGTTCTGTAACATTTTTTATCACTCAAAACACACATTATCGTCAAAACACAGCTTTTCTGTATTAGGATCTGCAGGATGAGAGGGAAGCCAATTCACGCAGTGGTATTATATTTGTGTAAAGTGAGATTAGAACTCATGGAGACAGTGAAATCTCCCACTTCCTATTTCAAACCACTGTTTTCAAATGCAGAGGAGATGACATATATTAAAAGTAATGAGCTTATTTTGACAGATTGTGAGTCTCGGTTTTTGCTGCGGGATGTAAAATGGAATTAGTTCAGCGTTAGATTAAACCAGAAACTGGAGGGAGTGGTGAAGGGTTTTTAGGGTGATTAAAGTCAGGGTTTTAAATATTTTTGTTGTAAACCACAAACAGAGAAGCTGTTGAGGAGCAGTCAGAGTCGTAGTTACAATTCTGTGATGTTTTTCACCAGTCTTGGAAAAGGTGAGCTGATTCTTTCCCTGACCTGTGGTCTCAGCAGGATCTGAGCTAATGACTGAAATATTGTGAGAAACGTGTTGTACACATCAAGAAAATGACTTCTCTTTTTCAGTTTTTACTTCTCTGAGGCACTTTAATCAAAAGAGGTCTCATGATTCTATCTCTCTGACTGCTTATAACTTCAGACTCATGAAAAGCATAACAATATTTTCATTTCTCAAGCTTTAATAAAAGTCAGCGCAAGAAGAGTTGCCTGCAAATGTATCACAGATATGACGCTGCAATCTAAAAATCGTGCCATTAATCAGGACAGATAATCAACTAGGCTGTTAAGATGTAACCATCCGAGTTTATTATTAAAGAATGGATATAAAATCTATATTAATGTAATGTAAACATAGAAAAACAACAACATTGATTCAAAGTGGGCCTGCTCTGCCTTCATCCATGCAGAATGTAGTTCCAGGTGTCTGGTGAAATTGTGAAAAGACTCTAAGTTTCCATAAAGTGCTCTAAAAGCTTTTTGTGTTGTTCATCACTAATGCTGACCTTCAAGATGTGTAAGAAAACCCTTTCTGGGCGTTTATGCATCCACCATCATGAATTCTTGCTTTTGAACTAAATGTGCCTCACAGCTCAGGATATATCACTCTCCACTTTAGAGCACAGGACAGCGCATCCATGATTTCCAAAATGAGTGCCAAAATCTAATTTTTCAGGGCTTCAGGACAGTTTTTTACCTCACCCCGCTGACATGTCTAGATCACATTCCCACATAGTTTTTGTCTTTGGTTCAGTTACAACCTGCACTTACAGATTTCACTGTATCCAGTGACAGTAGGCTTTTGGTTTTGAGTTTTTGCTGTGATTTCCACTACAGAGTCATATCTGTTTTAAACCCAGTGCTGCCTGAGGGCTCAAAGATCTAGATTATGACAACTGACCATAGTTAGAGTGCACAGTGACAGGAAGAGGATGGGTTAGCTGGTAAAACTCCAAAATTTATGTAATGGGCCAAACCATTTCTTCATGACGGTAAAGTAATACATTTTTGACTGTGATCTCATGTAAAATTAGGAACATAAAAAAGGGACATGAGACTTAGATATCGGACTTACAAAAGAAGAAATTTAAATCAGTAGAATTTTATGTTTTCAACATCAAAGGAAGCACTTCTGCACCCCGGGGCCTGGGACAACCAACCCAGTTGTTTCCCTGTTGTTGGTAGCCTGCAGACAAGTTACAGAATTTAGTTAGTGTCTCCACAAAACACACTGACTGGAAGATGAAGAGGAGGCGAAAGAAAAGGACTGGAGTGAGTTTAAGGTGGTAGAAAGTTAAGTCATGAAGGATCATACTTTGCATGCACTGCAGAGGCTGCAGAAGCCGCAGAAGCTTTTTGTCCTCAAAGGCCACCATAGCTTGTGGAGCTTTAACAGCGCAAAGTTGGTGGTTTTAATAGATTGAAGTTGCTGTATCAAGTTTCTACAAACTGTACCTTTAGGAAATGTTCACCTGATTGTGAGCCCTTGATTAGGTAGACCTGAGTAGACCTGAGTAGACCTGAGATCGTATGCACGTCCAGCTGTTAGCGGTGAAATCAGACTATTTGTATGAATGGGGGAAAAAAATAGATCAGCGCCATGTATGAGCCAGGTTAATGCCTAAACAAACCATTAAATTTAATGGCAGTAGACCCCACCATCACACCATTACAGGCGCTTACAAAAGGACTACCTCACCTGTTGGACTGTTTAAAGATGATGGATGTTTGCTCACGTGTTACCGTTTGAGACAAATGTGTGAAAAGGAGAGATATTCAGGGACCAGTGATACTCAGGACTAGGGATGGGTACTGAATTAGGTACTTTTATAGGTGCCGACCGAATTCTGTCAAAAGTACTGGGTACCAATTCAGGTAAAATCAAAAGGTACCATGTTTAGGTACCTAAATACATCCTTAAGACCAAAAGGGAGTGGAAGAGTAGGTGATTTTCCACACTAGACATGAACATAGCATTACAAGTTTATATAATGCATAATTCATATGTTACATTGAAAAAAAAAAAAAAAAATATATATATATATATATATATATATATATATATATATATATATATATATATATATATATATATATATATATATATATATATATATATATATATATATATATATATATATATATATATATATATATATATATATATATATATATATATATATATATATATATATATATATTACTATTAAACAAATTGATATTTTTTTTACCACATGAACACAAAAAAGTACCTAAAATTGGTACCGTTGAGTACCGGTACAGATTGCCAGGTACATGGGCATCGGTACCGTATCGTTTCAAATGTGCATGGTACCCATCCCTACTCAGGACATTAAGAAGTAGAAGGCCCAACATTTTTCATTTTTTATCACTGTTTATGTGTGGTAGGCATATGTGAATTTGAATATAATTTTGAATGTGGGTTTTCCAGGAGGTTCCCTGAACATATGGCTTTCTGCACCTGCATCGTTTTCATGGTGCAGCTAGTTAACTCACCAAAGTTTGGCCGCTATGCATGTGGCCAATAGTACACCAAAATGGGTCATTCCATTTTGGTATGACGAATGACAATGGTCCTGTTCATGTAATAACTGGACATGCATATGGGCCCTGGACTATGGATGCAGCTCAAACTCAATTTTAACCACTTAGATTCTGAACCAACCCTACATGATGTGCCTTATGTCCTGCTACATATAAATTAATTAATATGACCATTAATTCTCCAGTGATGAAAAATATAAAACAACACATAAATGTCGTGGTAACATTAGGAAAAGCTGTTGGGGGCAGGAATTTTGGTTTCTCCAATAATACTAGTGGGTTATTTTAGCTTGGATTATGCAGAGGCTCCATTGTTGTCGTAAGTAAATACTCTGACCCTCCCTGAACTCTGCAGAGCTTTTGTGAAGAGAACAATGTTAAAACCAAGATTACAATTCATAACCATGAGCTCTTTTTAGTGGTGATACTTTAACCTTGTAGGAGAGTAATTGCCAGCAGTTTGGATATTACTTCCTGTATATATTTGTTCTGTTCCTGTCACTACAATAATTCCCAGTATCCACCAACAGCAGAGACACACTGAGGTGTTGCACCTTAATAGCTCACTTATTCCTGGATTTATGTTGGATGTAATTCTTGTGTTGGAACCCGGTATCTCACTTTTGGCCCAAATGTCTCCCTGCTGGAGAGGACTGTGTGCCAAAGCAGGAGGTTTCAGCGTGTGTCCAGATTCTGTTCGCTGTGCGCTCTATAAATAATGCAGTGCAGTCCTTTGCCAGGTCCTGAGTTCATGGCTGCCCCTGTCACCATTATCATTACTCCAAATTTAATACCAGAGTGATGGATATAATCTGCCTCCGCTGAGGCTGCAGTTTGGATTTCCATTTCCTCAACTAGGAATATCTACTGTATGTATGATTCTTTACTTTTCATTTCCTCCTCCTCCTCCTCCTCCTCCTCTTCCTCCTCCTGTGAGCTCTATAAAAATAGGTTCTCTCTGCTCGCAGCCTTGAGAGATGTCACAGCCGGTTGTGCTGTCAGAAACAGAGACTTGGAGGAGAATTATGTGGTCTAATTATCTCTGGCATATTCCTCCTCTTTGACCATCACAAGACTCGATGGAGTCTGTGTTTCAGAAGATGGTAGATGAAGTACGATGCATTTTGAAGTGAATCATACACGCTCTGCCTTCACTTCCTCTAACTGTCTGTCTTGCTGCCTTTTTGTTCGGCTGCTTTTATTCAGGAAAGCCATTGAAGCTTGAGGAGATTTGTTAAGGCGTTGTTCACAGCTGCACAGTCCCTTATACTCCCTGCTGGTGCCTGACTCAGGTCCCTGCTGCTCCTCTGGTCACTCACAGGCTCAAATATCTTTCATAGGAACCAGTAAGTCTATAGCTGACCAGCTCACAGTATTTCTCCTCTCAGTCCAAGCCATAAGGTGGCTTCTTCTTGCTGTCTTCCTCTCTCTACTGTCTTACTCTGCCTTAACTTGAATGAAATGGAAATGACAGAATCACTTACAGATGAAGAGGGAGTAAAGTGAGAAGTGACAGGTGAAGATCTGGTGACAGAAGTGGGACAGACTGTCATT
Organism: Halichoeres trimaculatus; assembly: GCF_033239565.1. Lineage (NCBI taxonomy): Eukaryota > Metazoa > Chordata > Actinopteri > Labriformes > Labridae > Halichoeres > Halichoeres trimaculatus. The sequence continues at coordinate 30,790,944 of NW_027437193.1, forward strand.
TGACTGTGCTTCTTGCTCGGAGGCACTCCAAGTTATCATGAAGTCAGACACATTGAAATCTTTCTCTGGTGTGTATCTGATCTTCCTGGTGACTTTAGGCTATTTGAGTTTCTGGCAAATTCTTCTTATGTGTCTTTTTAAAGTCAAATACAATAAATGAATGCACTTATTCACTAAAGTGATGTTAAAGTGGGGGTAATGTGTTATTCAAAACATGAATGTGAAGCAACAGTGCTGGATATTCAGACTAAACGTGCAGATTTTCAAACTTCTGCATATTTGTAGAAATTTGTAGAAATCTCTGAATCTGTCAGTAAGTGGCCCTAAAACCATCTGTTCAAAAAGAAAAAAAAAGTTTGACATTCAAAAGACTTGCTGAAGTGATGTGGTCAGCAAGTAAGGATCTGAGAAACTGCAGGGATGAGCCTCAAACAGAAGTCAGATTCAACCAGATCAAAGCGTGCTTAAGCACAGTACGGTTTACTTATGTGACCACATCCTTACAGAGACAGCACAACAAAGCAGAAATAAAGTTTTTCTGAAAAAGCAGCTGTAAATAATATGAAGCTACTACGGTGGTACAACAATATAAAGATGATATATATATATATTTAAAAAAAAAAAAAAAAATCCATGAATTACACTTTAAAGGGGCTGTGAGGCGTTTGAAAGTGATCTTGAAAAACTCTCTCATCTGGATATTTGCCTGATTGTAATCCACACTTTAAAATGAGATTATCAGCGCCAATATTGCTGGTTACAGGTTGTTTTAAATTGCTACTTCTTAGCTTACAGTTCGGGTCGTCCAGGACAGGATTGATCTGCAGCACGTCTAGGTCTCTATGACAACACCACGCCGGCTGATGAAGTTTAGAACAGAGAAGAGATAAAAACAGAACGTTCTGTGATTTTCTCTGCTGAAAACAATTTCTATGACTAGTTTTGTAGTGATAGTGGACACTTAAGTCTAACTGTCAGACAGAAAAAGGACAGAAGAGCAGAAGAAAGAAAAACAGGAGAGTGATACAGCCCAAGCTAAAGGCTAATTAGCCTTTAGCCCTTACTGTATCACTCTAAGCTAAGCTGTTTGTGATAATGTTCATTCCAACCCACAGTCAGCAGTTATTCTGCAGTGGTCTGTTCAAACTTGAGAGTCTATCAAGAAAATGAAGAGTGAGGTTATGTTAGCTCTGCTTGGTAGATGACTGGCAGGACATAACCAGGATTCACTAATGTTACATATTACAGACGTATTTTAGAGCATCAGCCTGCCAGCTGCACTAAACAGAAACATCTGCTAAACTACTTACAAACTGACAGTGTTTACTCGCTGTCACGTTACCTCGGAGCACCAGGTTGCAGATGTGGCTATAGCCGGCTGCTACAATGTTAGCTTGTTCTCACATTTCAAACAGTAGAGCTATGTAACTAAACTGATAAGTACTTTACCTCAGCGGGTTGTATGTAGTAAAAAGTTGTCTTGAGCAATTTGTGTCAATCTGATTTCCATTCGATTCTAGAAAAAACACACCTCACGAAAAGTAATTTACAACAGTGTGCGGGGACTCTGGGCCAGAAGGTGGCGAGGGAGTGGAATCAAAACAGATCCTCTTCGCAGCATCTTTAATAATCACTACAGTAAATTAGAAAAACAGACTATAACTACAGAGCCATCTGGGCTGAGTCATATTCTTCAATAATTTTGTGCAAGTCATCCATGTAAAGTTAAAAATACTTTTCCAGTGATGAATTAACCTTTTCTGCTTTTGCAACTTTGTACATTGTTTCATTCAAAAAACACTTGCAAGGCTTGTTAATACCAAATTTGTAACTACAACCTCTGATATATATATATATATGTATATTAGTCTCAGCATTGTAACATTTTTGGTCAGTTATTACATTTAAGACTTTGTTACTTTTGCTTTAAATTAAATTTTAGGTATTCTACATATTAGCTCTAACCAGAGACTCATAACTTCAGTGTAAAATGCCTGCCTTGCCCCTACCTGAGAAGAAGTATATGAAAGCCAAAATAACAGACTTTAAAAACAAAGTTTCTTAATTATTACTTCTGGCGTGTTGGTATTCTCATGATCACACATGTCTGTTTGTCCTTTAGAAACAGTAGCTCTGTCCTGTCAGGGCTTAATTATATGTAAGGTAGCATTAATGTTTACGTCATTTCTTAGTGTCTGATAATCTCCTGCTGCGCCTGTATAATGCTTTCTCCACAGGCCATGTGTGACTTGTAATTTTGGGATGGATGCCACATGTCCCCTTTGCTTGTTTTTGGCAGAGTGTGGGGAAATCATTTGGGCTCCAAAACAGCTATTTTCCCCAGCGTCAGTTTGAGCAGAGCTGCAAATCAGTGGGATGACCAAATTTTAAAAGAATGTTCTTGAAAAATCTGAAATGGTTCATTCTGTTACTAGAGTTTCTCTGTCACTGGTTGTTGATAACTCCACTAAATGACCCCATATTTCCAGTTCCATTAGGGGAAATGCTCACAGGCCACATGTTCAGGGCTTCCGAGGGGCTGTTTGTGTGAAAAACAGCAGTGTGAGAGAAATCTTGTTTTCCACCAGGAGTAAACGTGTTGTTTATTCACTGGTGTTCAGTGGTGGATTCATGATTTTAATATGTATTTTCTTTTTCTTGTGTTGGCTATGTTAAGGTCAACTGCAGGTCATTGCAGCAACAGCATGGAAACAGGCTGATGATGGTCAGTACAGTAAAAACCCTTATATCTGAAATAGGAGGGATGATAAGTTTTAAAGGGAATTTCTGCTGATGTCCCTCACAATGAAATTTACAATAGGCAGTAAACTTTACGGCTACTTTGTTGGATCTTAAATTACTGTGTTGTTTGTCAGGACACAACTACTGACAGGGTTTTTAAATTTACTTTGGGTCCCTTTTTTATTTCTATTTCTTTTTCACTGGACGCATGAAATGTGATTCCTGTCACTCTTTGTTAAAAAAAAAAACAATATAAGTGAATTGTGTTCGTTTATAACACCAAGAACGGCACAGTGTTTACCCCGTAAACTCTAATTTAAAAAAAAAAAAAGAAAAAAAAAATGCTCCCATGATATTCAAATGCAAAAACCTCCATATTTTTCTGCTGCTCTGTGCAGTTTGCTCTCATTTTGAACCTCACTCTGACTGATATGAGCTGTTAGTGTCTCCATTCTGTGCTGCGCAAAGCTGAGCTGTACGCTCTCATCCTGATGGAGCTAAATGTTGTACATGTGTCTGATGAGCTGCATAGAAAGAGGAAGTTCTGAACATTTTATTCAGGAAACAAAGATGAAAGATGTGACACATATTTTATATTTTGTATCAAGCTCACGTCCTGGAGCAGGCTTGCAAAAGGGAACTTGTTCATATAAGATAGGTATTAATCATTCTGAGTAATATTACAGCTTGTGTGTGCGGCGAATGAGCCTCAGACATCTCCAGACTGATATAACTCCTGTTTATTTTATAATATGTGCGTTTATTTTGATTAATCATTTACATAAAAAATGTGTTTTAAAAAATGACACATATTAGCACAGTTAATGGCTGCACTCCAGAGAATGTGAAAAATGTCTCAGTGCATGAGTTCCTGGATTACCAGTTAGAGCGATGCAGTAGAGTTAGGCCCCGAGACTGACAGCAATTTGGATGAGACAGTGTTTCTTGGCTTGGTTGATGGATGTAAGTTAAAAAAATGGAAAGGAAGTTTTTAGAAAAGCATTGTTGACATCAAAATTGATGATAAGATCCATAGTTAAGTTTCAGTTTCTCTTCTCTCATGTGCTCCTCTCACTTACTTCGCTTCGTTTGTCAAGTATTGATTAGTTCTTGAAGTGCGATTAATCGTGATCAATGAATTATAAAGCCACAAAATTATTATTATTATTATTTTTAATTAAGCCTCACCGCTAATTGAAAGTAATGTTCATAGGTGTTATGTACAGATATGATACTTTTGGCTTTTCCCGAGGTCAGATTGTTGTTTAGATCTCTGAAAACTTTGAGCATAATGACTCTGATAAACTATACATTCCCACCAGATCTCAGCAGACAGTAAATATTTTACTCCAACTGTGCAAACTGTCAGCACCAGTGTTAGTTAATTAGCTATCATCATAACAAGGCTCATAATGATGAAAAAAGGCTTTTTTTTTCCCTCTGATGAATGCACTAAGGCTGTTTTTGGAGCATTTAACTCTTGGTACTTGATTTGTAAATTAGTTGTCTTTTGGCTCATCTGTGAACATCTTTCAGGGGTGCGTCTGTATTCTAAATGTTGATAACATGCTCATAATTAAAAATATATGTATATATGATCAAAATTATGTGTAGCCGATTTTGAATCCTTTTGATTGGCTAAAGCTTTGAGCTCTGGACTCCAGCTCATGCATGATGGCTTGAACTGAAGCAGTCGAAAGCCCCTCAGGGTCCGTCCAGGTTCATAGAGTCAGGAGTTTAGACTGAGACAGCTGTCCTCTTCATAAACGCTGAGGTAAAAGGACTTGACCCAAGTCTGCACTCATACCTGGTGACTCAAACTTGTTCTTAGACACACGGGGACTCACGGCTTGACTCAGATTCAAGGTTTTATGACTCAGAAACAACACTGAAACACGCTCCTGAAGCACGTGTTACATAAACAGTCACACAAACCTGATTTAAGGCCTTCCTCAGGTTGTTTACAGCAGAAAACAGAGTGAACTCTACAACCAGTCAGACGCTTCCCTTTCATAGAGCTCACATCACGTTCACACATCACTTGACACAAGTATTTTAATTTGCAGAAACTTGACTGAGGAGCTTTCAGGATGAAGTTCAGGAGCATTTTCCCCTCCACTGGAAGGCTCTGACATGTAGGATGCTTCTCCTTGTTACTGAGGAACGAGTACACAGATTGTTCTGTCAGTCTGGATGCAGGATACGTTCACTCAACACCTAATGAGTTCTGCAGGAGGCTTCATTTCAGATATGATGGAGTCATGACTCAGTCATATGGAAGTGTTTCCTGTTGTTTCCTCTCATCTCAGCTCCTTGCTCGCAGAGACTCGACGCCATCGCCTCTCCGTGTGTTTCTAAACACGTTCCTAAATATCTGGGCTTGCTTTTGGCTTCTGATTTGATCAGTGCTTCCTTTGCTTCACCAAACAACAAAGCACTCATATGTTTCAGCCAATTTTTCCTACTCGAAGTGTTCCCAACGATCTGTGGCTCACTTTCCCCACTTTTTTTCGGATAAAAACAGTGATGGATGAAGAAGGCCAGCAGGGGCCTGACAACACGAGCTTCAAGGAAACGCTGCCAAGCTGAAGAAATGACATCTTTCTTAACAAGATGAGAAAGGAAAGAAAAAAAAAGATTGAGCCTAGCTTCATTTCTATTTCACAAAGGATTTTTTTTTTATCCTTATACCAATTTAGAAGTTTTTTGAAATCCTAAAACTTTTTTTTCTTTCGAACAAAATGACCTTTCTTTTGACTTATAATAAAAAAAAAATGTTTCACACTAACACTCTGCTCATCAGAGTAATTCTGAGTGGAGTAATGAGAAACATCATTCCATGAACATTTCCCCAAATCCTATTAGTGATAATGGAGATAGTGTACATGATACAACAATAGCTGGATGAATGAAGGCTCCAAATCAAACTCATAATGTTGTAATTAGACTGTAATTATCTTTCTACGTGCTCGGACTTGTTTTTCAGCATCTCAGAGAAAAGGGAGTGTGCAGATAGAGCCGGACACGATGAAGTCACTGCAGAAAAAACAGCGACTCCATCACACATGACAAAAAAAAACAAAAACACTCCTCTTGTGTTTCTAATTACGCTCCAGTGACCTTACCGATGCTGATTATCTGATTATCATTAAAGAAAAGAAGTGCCGCCGGGCTTTTCTGCGGGCAAAAAGCAGGATGGTCCACTCTCATCAGATCTTAATAAGGGGTAATGGGATGAGAATACATGTTGGCTACATTTTCCTGCTCTAACCCTAATCCATTAAATCCTTTAATCGCATCAACGTACGAGTTACATCAGAGACTGAAGCCCCAATACGCAGGGAAACTGTAAACAGACAAAAAGTGATGTCAGCTCTGATACCATCTCTGTGTGGCAGGAGCACACTCAGGCTGTCTAAGGGGCGGGGCAGAAATAAACGAAAAGGGCCCCTGCTGCACGGCAAGGAGCTCACAGGAATTTCATTTGTTGAAGAAAGTCACATTTTAAGACCTATTTTTGAGGGTCCAGCTGCAGACCTCCTCTCTCGGTGGACTACATTGGAGGCTCCACTCCTCCACCGTTGGACAGAAGTGATTTCAGGATGTGAGGTTTAAAAAATAAATGGATAAATAAACAAGTTTACAGTTCAATAAATATGAATTTGGTCAATGGATCTGGATATATTTGTGATAAATCACACGTCATCTGACGTCGATGTATTGTTTTGTTACATGTTGTTAACTGAAGTGGGCCTTCTAGGGTCTCAGTGGTTTTTGCATTGCCATAGTTGTTCTGTCAGTCATAACTTTTCTTTTCTCTTCCTGTCTGAAAACATTTTCCTGTTAGCACTTTCATTTTGAGAGTTTTCAGTATTGTTAACAGAGAGTAACTATAATATTTTTTTTATTTTTTTTTGTGATTAAAGATGGAATTCTGGTTTAAAACCAAATATGCTAACTCATAGCATAAAATTGCAATTCCCAAAACAAGTTAGCATCAAGCTTGCACTATTTTTTTTTTTTTAACATATATGGCCTTTGGTCCATTAGGAGTTGTATAACATGTTGAATGTATTGAAAGGAATCTGGTGTGAGAGAGTAATTTTCATTTTTTTTGTGTGTCCGGTTCTTCAGTAAAACTTCAAACTAAAAAATCTGAATCAGAGTTTTCTTTAGAAACTGTTATCATCTGCTAAGCTAACCCCCAGCTGCCCTAGGGTAATGTAAATAATCAACCATTGCAGAAAAACGTGGGACAATGTGGGACGTTACCATTACACTGAAATATGGGCTAAAATTTTAAACAATGTCCATCTAACCCTAATACATTAATATTTCTATTGAGACCAAGCTAATAATTATATGTAGAACAGCAATTTGATTTGGGTTTGTTTTCTTTGTTGTTGTTTTTTCTCCCTTTAATGATTTTTTTTTCCAATTGAAAAGACATATAAATGCATTTGTCACAGGGAAAAAAAATACTCATTACTATTAAAAAAAAAAAAAAAAAAACTACATTTAAAAAAAAAAAAAAAAAAGAATCCTGAAGTTTCTCAGAGCGTGTGAAATATTGTGATTGTCTACATGTTCTCAACTTTTAAAGGCCAACTAATCTTTGCGCAATAAAAAAGAAAGGCAAGATTGGCAATATTTTAACGTTTCTTGTAGGTTTTTTATCATGACATGTGTCACTCCACATCACACTCATTTCATGCGCAGTGGAGAAATACTGGATCAAGTTCCCTAAACACTTTCTGTAAATCGCCCTGCACTAGTTTTGATTTTAAATAAACATGTCCCCAGCTCATTTTTCTCAGAGGAACTTCATGTTTTTCCACCAAAATCTGCTTTCCAGTGTCTGGAGTTTACCTTTGATTTTCGTGTCAGTCAGCAGATGAACTGATGAACTCCTGAGGCCACATGTACATTTACATTGATTGACAGTGGACACGTGCAATGGTGATAGCTCTCTTTCAGCTATTGGATGAAAGTCGTGCTTTCAGAAAGGAAACTGCTGCACTTGGGAGCAAAAGCTGATCAAATGTGGGCCACTGTCTTAGGAGGAGAGCAGGACGTGGGAAATATGACTAAAATGCTGTGCAGCCTCGCAAAAAGTTAGACACCTGGTCATCCTAGTCATGATGTCGCTGGATTAAACCATTTTTAATCAATTCTTAATAGGATCCCATCCTTACATTTACCTCAGTAATAGTAAGGAATCTATTCACTGCTATATATCATGAATCTTATACTGAAACAATTGAGGAAATGAAAATGGTCAGAATCATTATACCAAGCAGAGGTGCCACCAATTCATGTTGTGTTACTGATCATGTGACCTGTATACATTTACTTTTTTCAGTATAACACAATGAGGGATCAGGTTAACCAAGGTTATCATCACGCAGATAAACAGGAAGTGTTTACCCAATGTCACTTTGAGGCAACTTTTATTTTGAAATTTTTTACTTCACATCCCAATGTCACTTCCTTCTGACGGTGGAGGAGTAGAGCTTCAGAGGAGATCAGCTGAGAGTGGAGGTCTGCAGCTGGACTGGCTTGGGGTTTTCTTTGCCTCCTGAAATCAGATGGGGGGAGTCTCCCTACTTGCAATGTTGGACCGGCAAAATTCAAGGATGGCAGCCTCTGCGAAACCTTAAGGTTGAAGCAAAATCAAACTTTGTTTAGAAGCATGATGGTTGTTTCGGTGACAATAGCTCTACACCAGTGCTGTATGTGCATAATCTCTCTTTATCATCTTTTAACGATAACACCAACCTGAGGATGCTATCTTAATACCTTCACTTAGTGCAAACGAGTTTTGTTGGGGTGATGTTCAGCTGTTGCTTTTAAGTCAGCCGTGCAGCCAGGAAGTGAAGCGTGAAACTAAATCCAAACTTTTGAAGAATGACCAAACTAATGAATGTAACTGTTTACCCAGTCGCACGTCATATTACAACTACTCCAGCTCTGAGAGTGGTGAAACCTCTCACTCTGGATCTGAACAAAGAAGAGCAAAGCACTACAGGGAATAATCACACTCTTTTCTATCTACATCTATCTATAATGACAAAGACGCTGTGTGGAGCGGCTCTCTCTGAGACCCAGGCGGGCTCTGCCTCATTTTCACTTCCTCTTCTGGAGGAGTTCACAGAGATTGGCTGTAGATGAGACGCAGGGTGGGGGGTGGAGGGGGTCGGGGCTGGAGAGGCTTAGGCTGGAGCCTTCCTCTGTGGTCCACAACATCAGAGACACAGAAAGCTTAGCGTGGACTGAGCAGCGGGGGAAGAAACGCCTGTGGCTCTGTGATGGAGGCTGTCAGGAGGCAACAGTCGCCTGTTGGGCACAACGTGTGTTTATATGTGTGTGTGTGTGTGTGTGAGTGAGACTCCCACATATGGACCAAAGACCAATGTGGGTCACATGCTGACTTGCCACACCAACACAGAAGGTCTGTGCCGTCTTTTTGATATGATAACTTCTATATTTTATAAAGACATGAAACAAAAGAAGCGCAGACTGCTGAGCACATGGCCACTGGTCTCCAACACACACTGGGTTCAAACACACACACAAAGACCAAAAGGAGGAGATGAAGAGAGCACAGAGAAAGAAAAGAGGACTGACGCTGAAAGATCCATCCATGAGACCGACAAGCCGAGGCAGACAGCGTCTTTGTGTTGTTTTGTTCACTTTACATTAATAATGATTGTGTACTTCATGTCGCTGCTTTTATACTGTACCAACTATTCTTTCATTCAGTGATTCTTTTCCCTCAACATGCTGTGGGCATGATGACCAGCGTGTGACCTAAAAATACAAACCAGGCCATGAGCCGGAAGATTGTCTGCTTTTGTTAGTATTTCTTCAATAACTGCCACCGCCGTTCTGCAGAGCAGTCTACAGCAGATAGAATGTTTGGTGATCAGTATGTGAGAGAGTTTCAAGTATAGAAATGATGGAGAGAAGAGACCGGACAAGATCAGGAAGGAGAGAAGCTATGTCTTTAATAGGGGTTTCCTAAATCTACACAAAAACAACAAAAAAAAAGGTTTCAAATTTTAAAAACTCTTAATTTATTGTCAATAGTAAGTGTACAGCCTCTTACCTGGGATCCAGCTCAGCCCATTTGCTAAGAAGCCAGCAAGAAGCTCTCAACCACAGCAGGAGGGATCAACTCTACAGAGTGTTTTATCAGATTTTCAGAAACTCACACCAACACATCATCGTTGTTTGTCAAACTTACACCCTTTAATATCACTGATGGTTCCTGTAATATAAACGTCTGCCATCAGTTTGTGAATGTGGTGTGGATGGGTGAATGACACTAGTAGTGTAAAGAGATTTGTGGTCATTAGTCAGAGAGGCTAGAAAAAGCAATATACAAGTGCTGGTCCATTTACCATTAAGTCTCTTATTTTGTAAAAAATAAATAAATAAATAAATAAGTAAAGTAAAGTAAAATTAAATATAATAATAATAATAATAATAATAATAATAATAATAATAATAATAATAATAATAATAATAATACATAAGTAAATAAATTGAATGAAATTATATTAAATTAAATTGAATTAAAGGGGCTGCACGGTGGTGCAACGGTTAGCACTGCAGCCTCACAGCAAGGAGGTCACCGGTTTGATTCCCAGCTTGGCCGGTGGGCCTTTCTGTGTGGAGTTTGCATGTTCTCCCTGTGCATTGGTGTGTTCTCTCCGGGTACTCAGGCTTCCTCCTATCCAAAAAACATGCTCACCAGGTTAATTGATCACTCTTAATTGTCTGTAGGTGTGAGTGTGTGCGTGAATGGTTGTTTGTCTATGTGTCAGCCCTGTGATTGGCTGGCGACCAGTCCAGGGTGTACCCTGCCTCTCGCCCAACGACAGCTGGGATAGGCTCCAGCAACACGCAACTTTAACGGGATAAGCGGCTCAGAAAATGAATGAATGAATTAATGAAATTAGTAAATAAATGAATAAATATATAAATGAATGAATGAATTAATTAATTAATTATCCATAATTAAATTAAATAAAATTAAATAAAATAAAATAAAATAAAATTAAATTAAATTATATTAAATTAATCAATCAATCAATATCTCTGACAACATTACCAGAATCCCAATACATACAATAATATTTTTTACAAAGTAAAAACTAGAGAGAGCCCTTTTCAACCCATTTCTTAAATGCCTGAGTGAAATTACTGCAAAAAGCACATGTTGCCTGAAAGAGCAACATTTCAGCTTTCACAAATCGTTAGAATTTTTTTGATTGTGCAAACTGTTGAAGAATAACCGTCTTTTCAAGTCTTCAATGTTTTGTGACAAAGACATGTTCCCTAACCTGCAGAGCGCTGATCAGCTGTTTTGGTTTATGATGTGCCGTCAGTCACCAAGTGCACTGCTATATTATGAATTATCATTTTAAGTCATCTATGTTTTACATAATTTTGTAAAGCAGGAGTATAATCCAGAGAGCACAGGGTTGCGCAGTAAAGTTACTGCCATGTTGATGGAGCTGTTTAGCTCCTTGGAAAGTCGGTGGATCTCCTGTTTGAGGTTGGAGACCAGAGTTTTTGGAATGTGCTAGCATCAGACAGCCATCACAGCAAACAGTCGTGGTCACACCAGGCTTGGTCGGCTGTAGGTGTTGCCAGCTGTAGTATTGGCTCACTAGCTCCAAGACACAAGTGTTGGGCTTTCACAGAGACAGCCAATTGCTCATGTCTGATAACTAAATTCCTCTATTCAGTTAAAATACCCATTCAGAGAACAATATGATTAGCATGAGTTTCATTAAAAGTTAGCTCGTCTGGGAGAAAAGCCATTTTATGACAGATGTCATCTGTGGTACGGATGCCAAAATCTATTAAAAACCCACCTCCTAGATTTCTAGTGGGATTGATGGATGTTAAACATAGTTGAAAACAGGATTAGTGTTATATTTGAATACTTTCTTCCTGTTTTAATGTGAAATCCTTTTATACCAACACATTTCCTGAAATGAACATGCTGTATTCAGCACCTAATTTTCTTTTTCAGGCTCACTTCAGTTTTATTTATCTATTTTTTTAGGTCTCAGTTATTTATATAGAAACACCAAGGGCTTTATTCCCAGCAGCAGAGAGTTCATGGTTTGTGAGCAGAATGAGCACTCACTGCCTCGCTGATGTTTTGAAAAGCTTTTAATCAACAATGATTGAAAGGGTTTGGTCTTTTCAGGGTTGTGTATCACTTATCCAGCATTTCCTATCACACAGCTGGACACTGTACCCACAGTGTAGTGAAACAGCATTGTGTGAGGATGATAATGTGCTGTGGTTAACTGTAGGTTGGTACAGCCTTGTACCTGAAACTCACTAATGCTGCAAAGTTTGTCAAGTACAGCATGTTAAAATTGCATCCTGCCATCCTTAAAGAGAAGGTATTGTTCCATTTCAAATCTTTATTCTGTCCCTTTTGTGCTCCTGTAGTAGCTTGACATGATTGACAGCTCAAAAAAAATCCCAAGTTTTCTCAAAAGGCTGTGTTAAAAGGACCTTGATTCAGCCTGTCTTAAATTCTTCTTTTGGCTGCCGTCTCCTTAACCCCTAAATACACATATAACGTGAGAGCCACGGCGCACAGCTGTACTTGGAAATTACTCTAACCAATGGTTACATTCACACAGCACGTACTGCGGCCCATCTCCAGCGTGCCACTTGTGATTTTTCTACTGTACTTCGTTTTAAGCAGTTTACAGACAGATCCAGGGATTTTTACGATATACCAATATGTAGTGGTTTGAAAATCTGAGCACATCTTGTTCAAACATTTGCAGCATCATTACTTTATAAACATGATTAGAATATGGGGGAAAAAAAAAAACGATTTTTGGATTTGAAACTAAGGGAAATTGTCAGTGCCTTGTCCCACCTATTTATAAAATGGTAAAATAAATTTTTAAAAAATAGAGAAACAGCAGATTTTTAGCATTTCCACATTTGTTTTGTACTTTGCCGCTTGGAAAATAATAATAATAGTAATACTTAAAAATATATAGAGACATCCTTTCTTTACATAATCAAATTAGCGTTAGACAGCATCAGTTAATCAAATGTTATTACCTTATTTGCTCTTGTAGGTTCTAAAAAAGCAAAAAAAAGCAAAAAAAAACAAAAAAAAAAAACAAAGCATATAAACTACAAAGACTGCAATATAAGTAAGTTTTTTTATCTTATTTCTAGTACCAAAAAAAAAAAACAGACTTATTTTTAACCAATTCAAATTTAAAAAAAAAAGCTGCTGTTTTGATTAAATCTACAGGGAAGGTTTACCACAAACATTATCCAGGGATTGCGATAACACCACAAACTGCTCCTCCATCTGTGGCCTTTAACTCTGACTCTTCATGTCCAGACACCTCAGTGGGTTCATGTCATGACTCTGAAAATAAACACGGACAGTTTATCTCTGCAGCACTGTAGCTGCTCTGATCCGTGTATAAAGAAGTGACTGTATTATATGTATGAGTATAGCTGTATTAACCCTCCCATCTGGTTTATATAAAGTCTTTAGACCCACAGAAGAACTGAGTGGTTGATTTCCTTTTTGCGATGCTTTCATTTTTGAAACTAAAGAAGTAGATAGCATTAATATGTGACCTCCACAGGAAATAACACGTAGGTTGAATCATTCTTTGAATTCAAGCAATAATGAGCTCTACATGAGGGACTGTGCAATGATTTACAAGCTCAGGGAAAAGGCTGTAATGAGGGATAAAATACCTTCTTTAAAACAAACCCAGCTGAGACTGTGAAATTAAAAGTTTTCAGAGCCAGGTGGTAAAGAAAAAAAAAGACCTTGTGCTTTAAAAGTGAATGCCTACAAATTGAAGCAGCTTTAAGTGTTGAAATGAGCTATTGAGCCGTGAATAAGAGGCTCGACCATTAAATATGCAATGCAAAGCTGAATCTGTCAAAACAAAATGTTTTTGAAAAAGAGGCTGTGAGACAGGGAGCAGAGCGTGGGTGGATGTCTGTACATGTGAATCTGTGTCCCTTTCTGTTTGGTCTCTAACCAATTAAAATCAAGAAACAACTGACGGGGAGAACTCTTCATTAAAATTCAGACTGACAAAGTTTCTAAAGAATTCTCTTTAATGTCTAAAGCATCCATCAAAAACCTCTTCATATGAGGAACTCGACCGGCCTCTCCAACAATTCAGTCCCTCTCGCACTCTTCCCTCACCGAACCTGACACCTCCTGCTCTCTGAGGGCCTTCTTCCCCTCCACTGAAACCCCTCCATCCCCCACTCCATGGACGCTGCTTAATGTCCAGAATCTGGGGACAACACTTTGCTCTTCATGACCCAAAAACTGCAAAAACCAATAGACACAAAACAGCTGTTCTGTGCAAGGCCATAGCTTTTGGAGTGCCCCCTGGTGGGCTGGCTCCTTCCATCATAAAAAAATGAAAAATTGGTCAATTTAAGAAGCTAACCCATCATCATATTGTTTTTTATAGAGCTCTGGATGATCATTCAAATAAAATTACAGCGGTTTTAAGTGTACTTTGGTAAATCAGAGCAGGTTTGCGGTCAATCATACAAAAATATTTTAAAAAATTAGATGTTGAAAGAGATTAATCATAAGGTCGTTCTAGAAATGTTGTAAATGCAGGGATAATGATGCTGATCAGAGGACCTATCACAGGGCTTGTGATCCATGTTGCTGCAACGCTGAGTCACATTTTGGATGTGGTACTGCAGCCCAGATATACAGCATAGACCACATGTTGATTTGATGCAGAAGTACAAACCAGACTTTAGCCAGTACAGAGGTACAAACTACAATTTCACAAGTGGGTTGCATTGAGAGCCAAATAATTCCTGAGTTTGCGTGTTCAAGTGACCCACTTGACAGCAGCTTTAACATGCTCAGAGCTTGGTTTAAAAACTGATTTTAGTCTCTGTGTGTCAATAATTGGAACACATTACAGGAGGTCAACACAGATAATCAGAATTAGAGGTATGAAAAATGCAAAATTCTTGGTACCTCATTGTCTGTGTCAGTCCCGTCTCTTTGCTTTCAAATGGAAAATTTAAAATATTGTTAATAATAATTTTAAAAAGTATTATTATTATTATTATTATTATTATTATTATTATTATTAATAATAATAATAATAATAATAATAATAATAATAATAATAATAATAATAATAATAATAATAATAATAATTATTATTATTATTATTATTATTATTATTATTATTATTATAAAAGAAAAAGGAAGGGAAAAAACATAAAACTCTTCTTTAATTTTTATATCTACTCAACCTGCCCTCCCCCACCACACAAAGAGTAACAGCCAATCACGTTCATATTTATGACTCCATCACCTATCCTGATGAGCAGTAGTGAATGTGTGGATTCAGTAGCCAGTGACTATTGCAGTAGTTTTCTTTCTGCTCCTTTTTATTCAAAATTTGAGATTTCATGTTTGTCTGTTTTTTGTGTTTTTTGTTTGTTTGTTTTTTTAATTAACTTTATCTATTTAATTATTTTTGGGGGGTGAAAAAATATTAAAAAATAAAATAAGTTAAAATAAAAATGTTACTTTACTGAAGCTGGTGCACTGCTTGGAGATTAACAGTGAGTGAACTAGGTCCATGGAGAGAGAGAAAATAAAAAGCCAAATTAGAAGGCCCTGGTCAATGGCATACTGTGTCAAACAATATATCAAAGGTAAGCCTATAGCAACTTGCTTAATATACTATATTAGTTGTCTTATTGTTTGAAGGTGGCTCCCGTTCTAAAAAAGGTTGGAGACCTTGATCTAGATTGACATTGACTTTTGAAATTGATGACCACTGGACTTTACTGGGCCTTTGTTAAACCTGTGGGTGACATCACCGAAACGTTATTTATGTTTTACTCAGTCTAAGCTTTCATTGAACGTTATCTTATTTTAGTCACTTTTCACCATGATTTCAAACTTATTAAAAAGGAAACACCCATAGATCGCGTTCACTTTCTCTAACACCATCAGCAGGAGAATAACATAGTGGTAGGCTCTATGACTGTATAGGTTCGCCTGGTGGCCAATGAGTGTACACCAACATAGGGAAAGAAACGACAGGAGGGGGTGAAAACAAGGCCTGAGACGGATGAGATGTACAAAGAAGAGACTGGAGTTTCCTCAACTGATCAATTGTTGAAAAAACAAGCAAAAAAAATAGTTTCAGTTAAGAGAAACTTCATCATGACATAACTGAAAAAAGTGTAAAGTTTGTTTCACTGACACTGAATTCCTGCTGCTCAGAGGTTTGATGTCCAAAAGTGAGTGTTTAAAATTAAGGGACAAACAGACTTTGCAAACACATCATGTACCCCTGAGTAACAGCAGGCTGAATAACAAAGAGCCTTATAGAGTGAGTGAGAGTCAGAGACAGGAGGGAGACAGAGAGGAGGGGGTTGTTGGAACCACTGAGCCCAGTTTTGATGTGCTGATTCCCAGTTGGACCAAGTGCAAAATGTGGCAACTTCCTTCCTTTCTGGGTCCCTTTGAGGGAACAATATCCAAAATACACACTCACAAATAAAAGCACACACATCCCTACAAACTTTTAAGCCCTCAGCTGTGAGAGAGAGAAGGTGACAGAGACGGACAGACAAACAGCTTGAGAGAAGGAGAGACGGAGAGCTGCTGAGAAGAAGTGGGAGCTGCACAGTAAGACATCAAACAAAGCTTTCTGTTTCAGCCACAACTGATAGTGAAAACCGGCCAATGTTTCCCTTTTTTTCATCATGAAAAGACTAGTGTTCAGGATAAAACTCTGCCCCCATCCTCCTCACAAATGAACTTAACAGCAGCACACACTCTTTCCTCCGCCACGGTCTCCATGCATCTCCCCTCATTAAACACATGGAGGGCGAGAGATGCTGAGCTCAAAGAATCAGCTGGTCTGAGTAGTGGGATCACAAACTCTATGTCCAATCAGAGTTACTTACTGTTTATGTTTTTGGGGAAACATTTACACTTCCACTTCTTCCCCAATTTGTGAATTTAAACTAAAATACTTTGACACAAGGGCTTCTGTTCAAATTGTTTATCATGCATGTGCATGTTCACCTCGTTGTTGTGTATTGTACCTTGTGATCAGGCCCTTAAGCTTCTTGAGAGACAGAAAACAGAGCTTAACCACTGAGCTGTCATCTCGAAGCTTATAATCTCAATAGCATTGTACACTCGTACACTAAAAAGAAATTTATCTTTTACTCACAGCTCTCTGGAAACACAGCAGTGCTAGCACATCAGCTTTGAGTCTCTGCCATGAAATATGACTGAACTAACTTCAGTCTTCACTCTCAAGATGCTTTCAAAAAATATATATAACAGGTCTAGATCTGCTAATAGTGAAAGTAACAAGGACTTGATCAGGAGTCTGATCTCATCTTAGCCCACCTTTGTAGCATTTAGTAAGTTATAGTAGAAAGAGTAAGATTCCTTTAACAGACAGAAACCTTGGGCAGAACCAGACTCAAGTTAGACGGACATCTGCTGAGATCGTTTTGGGGTTAGGGAGAGGGATATAGAGACATGTAGAAAGAGAGAAAGATGGACCGAGTCTTAAGAAGTCTCTAAGCTTAAAGTCGCATAACTAAAAACTGGTCCAGGCCTGATCCAGCTCTACCTAAAAGCTTCATCAAAAAGGAATGTTTGACTCTTAAAAGTAAAGAGGGTGTCTGCCTTCTGGACCCTGACTGGTGGATGAGTCCAAAGAAGAGGAGCCTGATACATGAAGGCTCCACCTCCCAGACTACTTTTAGAAACTGAAAGTACAATGACGAACGAGTACAATCTAGGGGCTGTTTACACAACAACGATTTTAGGATGAAACGCAGAAGTATTGTTGCGTTTCTGCCACTTTTTTACACAGATACGGCATTTTAGTCAACCTGGAACCAAAACTTTTGAAAATGGCCTCCAAAGTAGAATTTTTCCAAAAAGCTGCCTCTCCATTGCTGTGTAAACAGCAAGCTGGAGTTTTCAGTGGAAATGCTGACACCACGCTATGCTTCACTCAAGTGCATACAACAGTACTGTTGTTACGATTAATGTGGACTACCGTGTTGTGCTTGTGCTGCATTCACTAATACACCAGAATATCAGCCCAAAGGCTCATTCATGCTCAACATGAATATGGATCCTGATACTGACAGAGCCTTCTGTCCGTGCTCTGCGTTCATTTCATCCATATTTCTGCACATACACATAAAGTTTACAGATATGGACCAAACGGAGCAGTACCGTGGGAGGCAGTGCTGCTGCTACTATCTGATACGTAGCTTTAGTGAGACATGAAGAAGAAATATTAATGGCAGAACTTTTGCTATGTATTCAACAGCCTCACCAACCACCACCTCCAACGATGCCGCCTCCATTGTCTTTTGTGTTTGAGGTGCATTAGCAAAACTCCTCCAGTCACTATGCTGGTTTTGAGTTTGTTGTTGTAGTAAACGTTTGACTCTGGGCTGCTCCCCCTGGTGGATGTATTGATTAACAGCAATACCAACGTAAAACAAGTATGAGGGCAGTGACGGTAACATCCTTTGAAAAGGACGGATACATTTTTGTACGAAAAGGGAGTATTAATGGGCCTCAACTCTACTTCACTGAAACACTACCAAAAGCTGCTTCTGAAAAAGACAGTTAGAGCGCCAACTACAGGCCTTGCATGCTTATTACAGTGTTCTCAGTCCAGTTTCCGTGAAAATGTGTTTTTTTTTTTCCACTGCATTTCTGCATTTTGGGGTGAACACTGTCGTGGAAACGGGGCCTTAGAGGGGTAATACAAAACAATGAGCTCTTTAAGATACCTGTCTAACAAAACCGGATCAAGGGCCTCTGACGCTTTTTATCTCTGATACACAACAAATTCTGACAACAGGAAAGCACAAAGTGAAGTGTCTGACTGAATTTCCCCAGCTTCTGAACTTGTACTCTCTTCACAATGTGACCCCACATGTCTTGGTGGTTTTTAGGTTGTTTTGGGGCTTTCGTGTCCTATAGGCAACACCTGGAGATACTACAGTGCAGACAATTGGACTTGAGTTATAGAGACTCGACTCGAGTCGGACTCGAGTCCCAAATTTGACGACTCGCAACTTGACTCGGCTTGAGGGTAAAAAACTTGAAACTCAACTTGACTTGAAAGACAATGACTTGAGACTCGACTCGACTTCAGACAAGCTGACTCGGACGACTTGTAGCATGTAGCTTATTTATTGCGTCAAACACTGGTCATTTATTCTAAAATAAAAATAATCTAAGGTTTCTCTCTTCAAGATATAAACCTGAGATGTAACCTGTGACTCAACCCGACAACCTTGTGACTTGAGTCGAATTGAATTAAAAACCTTGTGACTTGACTTGACTTGACAACCTCTGTGACTCGACTTGACTTGACAACCTCTGTGACTTGACTCGACTTGACAACCTCCGTGACTCGACTTGACTTGACAACCTCTGTGACTCGACTTGACTTGACAACCTCTGTGACTCGACTTGACTTGACTTGACAACCTCTGTAACTCGACTTGACTTGACAACCTCTGTGACTCGACTCGACTTGACAACCTCTGTAACTCGACTTGACTTGACAACCTCTGTGACTCGACTTGACTCGCCCACAACAGAAAAACTTGAGACTTGGACCAAATGACTTGAGACTTGCTTGGGACTTGGATCGGAGGGACTTGTACAATTGTCTGCTACAATGTAGAGTCAGTGCACAGGTATAAACCAGGCTTCAGACACACCAGAAGACAGAGGAGGTGATAACGGCTTAACTTACAGCCACTCAACTCTACATAACCAACACATGGAGCTGCTCTGCCCCAGAATGAGCCAACCTGGAGGATCTTTGCCAGCAAACTGGCTCTAAGTGACCTCACAAGCACAAGATGGCTGTGATAATTTGGCCTGACTTTGTACAGAGTAGCAGGAAATAAATTCTCCCTCTTTAAGTAAAGCCGGTGCTTATGGCAAGGGCAGAATTCTCCCTGAGTGACACATTTTTGGGTTGTGCTTTTAAAGCCTGTCATTTAGAAGCCATTGACTCTTTAAACTCAGGAAATGACTGTAGTCTTTTCTCATTTCCAGGAGAGCTCCTGTTATCCAAACCTATTAGGAGTTGCCTAGGAGATGGTGCTCAGCTGCAGAAGTTTTTAAGAGCTGCGCACACATCCAATCCCAGAAGCCTTCGCAGTATTATCCAGCTTTGCAACAGTGATTATTCTGTCTGAACAACTTTGCTGAGCACAAATCAAACTTTGATTGTGATAATAGGCGACCCGACTGGAAAGGGTTTTCAGAAAGAGCTGAATGAATGTT
Organism: Halichoeres trimaculatus; assembly: GCF_033239565.1. Lineage (NCBI taxonomy): Eukaryota > Metazoa > Chordata > Actinopteri > Labriformes > Labridae > Halichoeres > Halichoeres trimaculatus. The sequence goes on from NW_027437193.1 coordinate 30,811,069, forward strand.
GTATCAATACAGTCATGTCCTCCTAAATGGATTTCAACCACACAACAGAGAGCTGTGAGACAGTGAGGCAGACATGAGACGGGTCAGTGGTTCCTCAGTGGTGTTGGAAATGCTGGGAGATCTGTGCTGCTGACATGTTGGCAGCACAGGAGCAGTCAGGAGCAGAGGATTCCTCCAGATAACTGAATAAAGAGCAGCTGATTAGTGACGGGCACCAAGCGGTGGGCGTGAGACTCTGAGAAAGTAGTTTGAGCCAGAGGGGGCCTCTGAGTCCCTTATGAATTTTAAATTGAGGGAAGTGAAAAAATATGAAGACGGACAGAGGCCGAGAGGCAGAGCTGAGGTGGAGTAATGACTCTCACTGATTTAACTTTTGCGACCATCTGTTTATCTGATTATTGATTACAAAACTTTGGTGGTGGACATATGGTACATTCAGAGACCTGAAAGGAGAAAAACATGACACCTGGTGGTTCATGAAGATAACTGGCTGAATGTGTCTTTATTTTGTGAAAATGTTTGTTTATCTAAAACTTACTCTTTATATATGTTGATTCCAGAAACCTTTGTGGTCTGAAATGGTATACTTCTGTCTTTGCTGAACCCTCTTTGTATGACCAGGTTCTGTTTCCTGAAGGTCTTGTTTGCTTGTGTAGCTAATAAATAGACACCATCCATGTTTGGTCTGTTGAATAACTAGCTTCATCCTCTTCAGAGGATCTCTAAATGCTGGGTCCCTGACTTTTCACAAAGTGTTAATTTTGTGTATTATGTTGATTACACTGGCTTTATCACCCTTCATGTTATTATTCATTTATCATTTGGTGAAATGAATATGACAGAAAAGTCCTGTTTCCACCAAGCAGTCCAGTTAAGATCGGTATGGTTTGGTACTGGTTGGCTTGGTTAAGCCTGGTCCTGTTTGCATTTCCACAGCCAACTGTGCCCCCTTGTGGTAGACGGCGTGTAAGCTGGATGCTGATAGTCGAATCAGTTTGTACTAGCGTGACAGCATAGAAACGTGACACAGTGTACTCCACCAAAAAAAATACAACAAAGAAGAAAAAGGGGACACAGTAAACAAAGAGCAACGATGGAAGACATCCAGCAATTCATCTTTTTTTGTGATTGTCATGTGGCTCTTTGTTACAAAGCACAATCAAGCTTTGATTCAGAGAAGGCTAAGTACAGCTGCTGTCACACAAAAAGTGAGGATTCTTTCAATCAATAGACTGCAGTGTTGTAGCTCCACCCTCTGGGACGAGATCAGTTTAGTCTGGCACCCCTACAGAAGGGTCCCAAAAAGTGGGACAGCTAATATCAGTTTTTTGGGGATCTGTCCTGGTATTAGCCAGTGGAAATGCCATAAAATGCGTGCCCTGCTGAGACGAACTGAACTGAACCACTTGGTGGAAACAGGGCTTAAGACTTCCGCAGTTGTAGAAACACTGAGATGACAAGCTTCGAAGGCCTTGAAGGGAGTTTGCACTTTTTTAAATTGGTGCCTGTCTGTGACCTACACAGAACAACAAAATTGTTTGCAACATAGAGTAGTTGTTTTTTCTATGCTGATTTTTATAGCCTGAGGTCAGGTCTGTTTTTCTTTGAAAAAAAGCCTGGCCGATATTCAGCAGCCACCCAATCGTGGCCATTTTTTTTTTTTTCTTAAGTTTTGGGCTCATGACAGTGCTGGAGAAGTTTTCTTTTCTTTTTTTCTTTTTTTTTAAGGGCACAAAAAAACATGTTTTCATTCTTTACATTTTTTATTTTATTTGTATTTATTTTTTTCCTTCAAATGTTTGATTTTTTCACAAAGTTACAAACTGTCCTCTCCAGCAGACCACATGCTCCTGAGCAAGAAGACCTCATCGTGGCCCTCAAAGGTTCTTTGTCATGTAAAAACACAACAAGACACACCCATCACCTGAGCTATCATCCAGCTGCTCTCATCATCTAGCATTCAATTTTTATAGTCAAAAATGAAAGTGGTCACAAATTATCATTTCAACAAAGTAAATTCTGATTTTCCTGGTCATTTTTTGAGGATTGGTCTTGAAAAGAGGGGTGCTGTCTCATAACCAGCGTTGTCCTATATTCGGGTCAATACAGTAGTTATAATAATAAGATTTGATACATTTGCTTCCACAACAAATGCACGCTTAAACAAATCATTTTAGATAGAGGCTCAAAAAAGGGTTTTCTAAAACACCAAAGTGAAAAAGATAAGGATCTCTTTAGTTTTAACCCTGTAAAGCTACTTTAGGAACACCAGAGGCCTCAAATAAATAAATAGAATAAATAGAATAAATCAAATCAAAATAGTACCTCTTACCTGAAAGTGTATGCTTAATAAAATCAACCAATTACTGATAATCTGAAAAACTTGTGCTTACATTTTCACAACATGAAGGAAGAACATACCAGGAGAGGTAAACTAGCTCCTGATCAGTGCAGGAAGAAGCCAAATAAAGAGGCTTTGAGAGCTGTCTGTTTGAGCCAGCCAGAGCTGAACTGGTTCCAGGAACAGTCCTAACTGACTGTCTGTTGTGTGTGTTGTGTCTTAGTCGGAGGTGGAGTATCAGTACGTGTTGAGTCTGCACACATCGTTACCACTCAAGTTTTTTTTTGGTGGTTGATGCCAGATTTAATTTGGCTGCTTTTCCTCCATCTCCATTCTTGTCTCCAATCCAGCAACGTTTTCTAATTTCCCTTCCTTATAAACATTTAGTAAACCTGACAGTACATGTTTCTGTTTAGAGGGAGGGCCATGGCCAAAAAAACCCAAAACAAAATACAGTCTTTGGTTGAGCAGATTTCCCCACTGCTTTTTGTTTTCATTCCAAAACTGAAGTAAAATGTTGCAGTCTTTAGTTTTGTACCATGTCAGCGTGATGGATGCAGCCAGTGGCAACCATACTCTGTAAAGCTCAGAGAAGAGCCCCTGTCGGTGTTTCACGAAGTTACAATGTTTGTTTGTTGGCGTCAGATTTATTTTAGTAGCCTTACATAAGCAGGTTGACAGCTTTTTGCTCTGTGTTGTTCCTTGAGGCTGGATGATTCATTACCTCGCAAAGAGAGAAATATATACACTTACTTTGGGGTGTAAAAAATTTAACTTTGTCTAATTTGTTTAGATTCTTGGCACGTATGAAAGAGGGAATGTATGATTTTTACTTCAATGCAGTTTTTTAACGCCTTCTTTTTTTCAAAGGTGAAAAACAGTGTCTGCGTTTTCTCCTCAGAAGAACTGATTCCTTTTCCATTTCCCTTTCAAGTATGGCCTTAAGTTACTGCTGAAACCATGATTTTTGTTGCATAATGTTTGCTCTGTTCCCGCTTATCTTTCATTCCCATGATCCACTCACAAATCTCCGGGTGGAATAAACTCTCCGGTGGAGATTGCAGAAGCCAAAAAGCTTACTTAGCAACTGATTTTGAAACAGCAGACAAAAGGGTTTGCAAACAGTGCAATGTCGAGGCAACGGCTGCATATTTGATGCTACCTTGAGGAGAGAATGAAAGAGGAGAGGAGCGTAATGGGAGAAAAGACAGGGAGGAAAGGAGTTAACAAGGAAAGAGAGTGTTTTAGAAATGTGTGTATGTGAGAGCAGTCGCCTTTTCGTTTTTCATTCAGTGTGAGCGCAGAAAACAAATCGACCATATGGATAAGAGCAGACGGTGGCCAGGTTGTGCTAAGAACCAGTTAGTTCTACCACATTGTGTTGTTTGGCAGCCAGCCTAATGCTTAGCACACTAGGAACCAGCAAATAATGGAAATGAGCAAACAGCTGAGGCACACACACTTTGAGGCTTCTAGGACACTGCAAGGTGCACACTCTGGCACAGCTCTGACCACTGCTGCAGAGCTATGACTGCATGCTAATGGATTATGATAATGTAATCAAATAAAACTCTACACAGAAATGTCAACACAACACAAAAAATGGGTGCTTTTGAAATGTCATCAGTGTTGATTTGAGATAAAGTGATTGGTCTCATTTGAAGTAGCAATTGTGTTGTTGTTTTTTTGTACTCTTACAGATTTTTTCAGTGGGTTAAAACGTTTGGGATGGGATCAAATCAACAGAGGGCTAATGACAGCACTTAGGAATGAAGTGTTACCCATTTTTCTAAGATATAACTTATATATGGCTAATTCTAAATAACCCTCCTGTACATAATAATTTATTACAGCATAAATTACTATTAAAAACATAAAAACAAACACAGTGAGCTAACATGTTGACCAATCATAGTGCTTTCATGTGTTCCTTTAAAGGGGGGGTATTCTGCTTCGCCACATTTTAACATGGACATAAGGTAACAATGCTGGATGTTCAGACTTAACAAATGCAAATTTTTAAACCCTCTTCATATTCATATGTTGGGAAAAAAAACCTCAACCTGTCCAGAAACTGATCAAAAAACACTCTGTTCTAAAAATAGCATGAGATCATTGCTGGCCAATCAGAGTGAAGGGGGTTTGTGGAGCAGGGGGCCTTAAAGAGACAGCAGTTTTTTTTTTAAAAAAAGCATGACATACAAGGGCTAAAATAAGAGTTAACTAAAACAAGTGAAGGAAAAGATGTGGGGTTTTTGGTTGTTTTTTTTTTCTTCTTTTTTAGCTGAAAAATATGTAAATCTATGACAAATGCCATAGAAGAACAGAATGGAGTGCAAAAAAAAGGAAAGAAAGAAAACACAGAATTGATATATTTCTAACTAACAAAACATAGGACAAACAAATCTGAAAAGCTGTTGCTGCACAGCACAGTACAGTTTTTAGCTTACTCCGGTCAAACCCTTTAGCAAGGAAAATTACACTGAGCAAGTCTTAAAATCTGGTCTTAAAATGATAACCAATCTGAAAAGGTAAAATCTGCAGTTTTTTGAATGTCCACTTGAGACTGGCTCGAGAACTACCAGATAGATAGATAGATAGATAGATAGATAGATAGATAGATAGATAGATAGATAGATAGATAGATAGATAGATAGATAGATAGATAGATAGATAGATAGATAGAAACCACATAAACACACAGAGGTAAAATCATTAAAATCATCTTCAAGGTGGTACTGAAGTGTAAAACTCTCAGGGCATCTAAGGGCATTCACCTGTAGTTTGTACTGTTTAAACATGTTACTGCACAGCTGGTGGAGACCAAAACTGAGCAAAAGAGTATGTATATAATTAATTTATTCCCTGTTACCACTAAGTGGTTTATCTTGCCACAGCACACATTTTATGGCGTTTCCTTAAACTAAAACCAGGACTGGTCCCCAAATTACCCACTGTTTGGTACCCTTCTGTTTGGTACCCTTCTGTTTGGGTGCCAGTCATACCGATCCAATGCCAGAAGGTAGAGCTAGAAACACTGATGTCCGTTGATTGGCTGAAAGAAATATCACTTTCTGTGAAACAGCAGAAATAAAGATCAACACATATTTGTGCTTTGCATCAAAAAACTACATTTTTTTTCCTTTTTTTGGATTTATTAGCGAGGTAGGTAACGCTTTATATTAAGGTCCTGTAGTAAGCATTAATAAGACCTTTGTAAGTACTTATAAGATGCTAATTAACATTATTATTTGTTTATAAGACTAAATAACTGCTTAATGAGTGTTTACTTAATCTATAAGCTATATTGAACCTAACCCTAACCCTCTTTGTTTTTTGTCTTCTGCTTTTGTCTCTCATGAGCCGTACCCCAGCCCTTCCCCTAAACCTAACCATTCAGGGCCCCATGCCTAAACCTAACCTGTGGGGCCTAACCCTTACAATGACCTTATTAAACACTTATTAAGCAGTTTTATAGTCTTATAAACAAATAATAATGTGAATAAGCATCTTATAAGTACTTACAAAGGTCTTATTAATGCTTATTACAGGACCTTAATATAAAGCGATACTACGAGGTACACCATGTAATAGCTGATGAGACAATCAGCATCCAGCGTACACACCCCTTACCAAAAGGGGCATGGTTGGCTGTGGAAATGCAAACAGGATCTGTCTTTACGGATCAGACCCACACCAAACCTTAGTTAGTGTGACAAAGTGCTTCAAGTTATTTGGCTGCAGGCTCTGCCATCGAGTGAAAGAAGGAGTATTTTCTTTTGTTTGTTTTTTTAAAGGTCACCTGGTTAAAACAGGTGTTATAATGACTCTTCTTTTTACTGGTGATGCCATTTTTGAGGAAATAATGATGCGCTTGGTGCGCCCGCTTAGTGTCCTCCCTTAGGTGTACTTCTAAGTCTGATAATATTCAGATGTAACGTTCACCTCTAGCTGATTAAAGGGCTTTGGGATGAGAGAGGGCGATCTGTGATTGGACACAACTCAGACAGCTGGTTTTAAGGTTTTATTCAGGTAGAGGAGCTCTGTTTGAATGAATTAAAAAGCTCTTCCACCAACCCCAACTGCTGCACATCACTCTCAGAGTTTATGTGAAACAGTTCTGGTTACGGAGTTTGAAAGCTTTGGATTCTTTGTTTGTGTTGGCGTTGTTGTTCAACTCTGAGAGTTTCTGTTTTTCTCTGTTTTGGTTTCACTTGGTATTTTCATGTGGGCTGTGTTGTCCTGATCTTCTGCAGATACTTTGATGGAGGTGAGTGGGTAGAAGTGTGTTGTTTGGCAGCAGTCACTGTGAAAATCCAAATGGATGGACACGATTAAACACCCAGGCGCTGTTATGACTGTTCTCAGTCAGGCTAAGTGACTCTGTGGAAAAGTTGGTCGTGGTTAAATTTGTTGGAAAAGAGATTAACTCAGTTTGAACCCGGCTAGCTCATCAGAAGCTAGTTGTTTAAATCTACCACTATTTATCTGAAAGCTATTGTGGTATTATTGCAGCTGCCTGTTGCTTTGGGACACAATGAGTTTGATCCTGCCAAGATAAGAGGTCTTGATCCCAGCGCCTTAAGCAGAGTGAGGCTAACAAGCTTTTTAAAGCTGCAAACTTGTTGTTAATGGTTTCCTTGTTGTACATTCAATAATAAGGCGTTGATGATGGTTATTTTCTCCCACACTGGAATAAAAGTGATCTTGACAGCAGCCTTTTTTCCACTTTTTAGTTGAAAGCAGTCGTATATCAGAGTGGTTATCTCTGATTTAAGTGAGTTGTTTATTTTGCCATCATCAGGCTCTAAAGCTGCAGCAGTCCCCGAAATGATTGTGTGAGGGGAAGCAGTCAATCTTCACCCTAAATTGTGCTCTAAAATTGGGTTGTAATTGGTCCTTATGCCCACATGTGTGCACATGTCTGTGTGTGTTATATGAGCACGCTGGCATCACATCAGGGCAGAGCCAGCAGCTTGCTGTGATAATAAGTGCCACTGGATCTGTGTTTTAACACGTACTGATTCAATTATTTCATCTCAGCTGGAAAAAAAAACACACACAAACAAACCACTTCTTTGTGATTCTCTGTGGGGAAAAATGTCTCCAGGGGGATACAGTAAAATGGAAAAACCTGTGTTTTTCTGCCTTTTCATTAAGCCTGACTCAATTTAAATTGTAAGTGCCAGGTTCGGTCTGTACTCATCGAGTGTGGGTGGGGAATTGGTGGTGATGGAGGTCAGAGTAGGGGGCATAACGAACCTTTGGTGTCTTGAACAATGCCTGGTCTCATTTGGTTTGAATTGTCCCTTTCACAATTTGAGAAATGGAGACATATCTCTGTTTGGCTTTCGTCTACGAGACCAATTATCTCTGCTTTGATAGAGTCATTAAGGTCTGTGACAGGGGGTGTTTAAGTGGGAGAAGTCAGGACACATTGAATGACCAGCTGATGATGGATGTGGGAAGGAGAGGGACATATATAGTAACACACATGGCACAAATGACTGACTGAGGGCTGCAGTGCAGGGCGGCAATCTGCACGTCAGGATCTAAAACAGCTTCTAAAAACCTTTACAGATGTTTAACTTTTCCATTTCCACCACGTTGTGACGAGCCGCTTCTTCGCCTTCCGGCTCCTCACTATCTGTGCTGATTGGCTGAAGACTGTGACTGGGAGTGTGGAGGCTGTTATTGGTGACGTGGGAAGAAGGCACTGGGGCTGTTATGGGAGAGTCCGGGAAGAGGACAGGAGTGCGATCGTCGGGAGTTAAAGGATGCGGAATTCGGGGTAGTTTAGTCCCTCGTGGGAATTCGAAATAGACCCACAATCAACCTCCTCAGTATATCAGGATCAGGACACTACAGTGCACCAGTACTCCATAATTCCTCCTTCAGATACTCTGACCGTCATGACTGGCTGACAAGACTGACTGACTTACTTTTCGGACATATCTTATGTTCTGAGTGTTTTTTTTCTCCTCTCTCTTTTTTTCGCTTTGGATTCACTGATTTTTTTTGTGTTTTTTTTTTTTTTTTTCAAAACTGAACTTAACCGGGCTTGATGGTTTGATTATTCCTTGACGAACTGATTTTTGAACTGCAGGCACCTGGAACTTCCTTTCTACTGACAAAAAAACAAAGAAAAAAAATTAAATTCAAAACGGTTGTGGACTGCACATTTGTGTTATCTGTCATTGTTGTGTTGGTGAATACATTTCTTTTTTTGGGGTTTGGACTTTATGAATTATGCATGATTGATTATGGTTTGGGCATGTCTCAGTATCCGTATGAGGTTGTTTATGTTTTATACTTTTATACCCTCTGTGCATGGGTTGTGATAAGTGTGCTGACTAAAGAGACTAAATTAGACTTTTGTCAGATAATCTCTGACTGGCACCCCCATGACTTAAGAATCCTCTAATTACAAAACAAAAGAGAAGTCACCACTTCAAATCCGTCACAACGTGGTTTGGTTACATGCAGTGCAGTATGATTAAGTTGTGTTTTTATGGTGAACTTAACTCTGTGAGGCTTCACCCTGGAAGCATGTTGGCTGGGTATTGGCTTCAGAAAGGATTAATTTTCATTTTAGCAGACGTGATAAAAGATCAGGCTGTTCAGTCTAATCTAGAAAATCAAGGTTATTTACTTCTTTTAAATCACTTAAAAAAAACAACACATTTTTATAGAACTGCCTTTATGTGATGTCCTCTTTTTAGTCTTTTTAGTCTTTCTTTTATTTTGTTTACTTCTGTTTCTTACTTTTATTAATTTCTTAATTCATTTTATTTATTATTTTAATTGTCTATTTATTTTATGTGTTTTAGCTTACTTTGGTCCTCATGGTCTCATTTTATGTGGCAGTGTCTCTGTATTGTCTGGGTTCCTATGATTTATGGAGGGGACCCTTTGTTTCATGGGGCTGGAGTCACTGGACATGGACCCATCCTTGTTAGTTAACACCATCAGGGCACAGTTGCACTTGTGTTTTGCTGTACCCTGGTGTGTTGTGTCTCCAGCCCTGTGAGGTCAGGGCCTTCTCTGTGTCTATGGATAGCGCCTGACCAAGATAGGGCCTGGTCTGTTGGACCCACTTCTGGGGTTGAAGTTTTTTGTGTGTTTTGTTCTCTCGATATTTCATTTTGCCATTTGTGTTTGTCTTAAATGCTCTTCGATTTATTTAACCTAATTTGTTTCTTTTGTTTTTTTCCCCTTGATGTTAAACTCTTGTGCTCTTGTGTTACTGCTGTCGAAGCACTTTGTTAACAAATGTTTTTAAAAGTGCTATACAAATAAAGTTTTTTTTGTTATTATTATAGTTTATTATTATTTGTTTTCATGAGTTGCACACAGATCTCAGCAAAAAGACACAGACAGTCTGTACTGTCTTTATATCTGTTAGCTTGGCAGAAAGCATGAAAAACATGGCATGACAGCACCACCAGTACACTTTTAGAGTGATCTGATCTGTTATTGTGTGTGCAGAGACTTCTTCTGTTTTAAAACAGAGCTTTTATTCTGAAGCTTCACTTGAGATATAGAAGATGAGAACGTTTGTGGGGCAGAGTTCAGGAGGGAGACTGCTCTGGGGAAGAAGCAGCTCTTCAGTCTGCTACGTTCATGGCGTCTGAAGCACCTATTGGAGGACAAGGGGACAAACAGTCTATGGGCAGGGTGGAAGGAGTCTGTGAGCTTGATGTAGACGACATTTCCTCTGGATGTCCTCGATGGCAGGGAGCGGAGACAGAGTTGTTACTGACCCAGACTGTGACACAGCTGGTCAGGATACTCTTGATCACACAGCAGTAAAAGTTCTTCAGTACAGCTGAAGACAGGTGGTGTTGCTTCAGTATCTTTTGAAAAAAAACAAGAGAGTCTGGCTGCAGACTTTACCTCTCCATCTTCTTGACCTCATCTCTCAAGGCCCTAGCCTAGTTCAAAATGAAACTGCTGTCCACAAATTCACATCTGTCTGATAATTTTGTTCTGAGAATGTAGCAGTATGTTTGAAAACAAAACTGGGAAGTCACTTCTAGTTAAGCGTTCTTGTCATTTACAGTGGGATAATAAGTATTGAACGTGTCAACTTTTTTTCTCATCACTTTTAGTTTAAAAGATGCAATTCAAACAAAGTTTCTACCAGACATTGGTATTAACTCAAATAATCCACTTATGAAAAGAAATCAGGTGATTGACTAGGCCATTCTAACAGATTGATTTTCTTTTATTGAAACCATTTGAGAGTCAACTTTGCTGTGTGCTTTGGATCGTTGTCCTGCTGGAAGGTCCAGCCACGTCTCATCTTCATCATCCTGGTGGATGGCAGCAGATTCATGTCAAGAATTTCCCCATACATGGCTCCATTCATTGCTCCGTCAATTATATGAAGTTTGCCAACACCATGAGATGAGAAACAACCTCATATCATGATGCTTCCATCTCCAAACTTCACTGTTGGTATAGTGATTTTTGGGTGATCTGCAGGGCCATTTCTCCTCCAAACATGGTTTGTAGTATGACAGCCGAAAAGTTCAATTTTGGTCTAATCTGACCAGACAACATTCTCCCAGTATTCTACAGGCTTGTCAAGATGCTGTTTAGCAAACTTTAAACCAGCTTCAACATGAGCCTATTGTTTTCTCTCTGTAACAATTGTATCTGCTGCCTCCAAGTCTTTCTGAGCACTTTCAGGGTGGTCCTTGGCTTGTTGAGTACTCCTTTGACTATTTTTCTGACTCCCTGGTCAGAAATCTTCAAGGAGCTCCTGTGTGTGGCCTGTTGATGGTAAGGTGGTGCTTCTTCTACTTGTGAATAATGGCCCCAACGGTGCTGACTGGATTATTCAGGTACTTTGATATACGTCTGTAACCAGTTCCATTCTGATGCTGAGCAACAATCAGGTTGCAGATATCCTCAGAGAGCTCTTTGCCTTTACCCATCATGAGGTGTGTCGTATTTAACTGCTTGGTGAAAAAACAACCTTCTTTATAGGACCATCAATTTGCTCTAGCCCAGCTGATGTTGGTTTGCACTAATTGGAAGTTCAAGCAATAATTACTGACAGATTTCAGGTGGTGTGGTGCATTTCCTTGCCAAAGTATACAGCCTTTCCATGGTGTGTTCAATACTTTTTTCCTGTGTTATCGTACTTAATTCACCATAATAATTATTTATGGACCTGAATGTCATGATTTATTTTCATGTGTGGATTATTTGAGTTGATACCACTGTCTGGTCGAAATTTCATTTGAATTGCAGCTTTGGGCATAAATGTAATGAGAAAAATGTTGACGCGTTCAATACTAATTTTCCCCACTGTATGTATGATATACTAAACAAAAGGCACATAAGAGTTTAAAACAGTTCCCCAAAATGGGTTAGTTAGTGAAGAAAGATTCCCTGCAACCTTTTTTTTAAACGGTAGATGTTCTTATACTTCTCTCCGTACATAACACATCCATGCATTTCTATTCCCCCAACCAACCCCTCTCTCATGCATTCAGTGTTTTTATTTTATTTTTTTGACATTGACATTTTTGGAATTTTGGAAACCAGACATATGAAAGCAGCTTCGAACAAAAGAAAATACCAAATAGCTTTTTCTTATCATCAAATTTGATTTAAAAAAAGTCCACTCTCTTTAGGACGGTATGCAGGTAATGATAGCTTTAGCCAATACAAGTCTATGCTCTTGTAGACACTTACAAAACTGTGACTGAGTTGTGCAAAAGTCACATCCAGTCATTTTGACTTAAGGCTGAAATTATTTTAAGCATGTTTACGTATGTTTAAATGAACAATAAATTGTTGCTATTGCCCAAACATAACAAATAATGCAGAATGGAGGCCAAAGAGATGAGGTTGTGGGACCTGAGAGGTGTGGTCTACAGCCAGACTTCTCTCAGAAAAAGAGGCACAGGAGAGTCTTCTTAACCAGACTGGACCAGGAGAGGTCCTCTGTGATGTGGGTCTCCAGGAACCTTATCTTTCTGGTGTTGCATATCCTCCCTATGGGCTATCTCATTGTTGCCACTGATGGAGCCAACCACCACAAACTTGACGATGGCCTTGTGTGATCTCCCTCTCCCTTCATATCTATCTCTGTGCTCCTCTCTCTGCTCAGCTGGTGTCTCTGTTAATCACCTGTTTGTGTTTTAATCAAGAACGTTTCCTAATAAGACATCATTTTGATAATGAGATGATTTCATTTCAACATTAACTTGCATCCAATCCTCAGTCAGAGCTGCTCTGTGAAGGTTCTGAAATCACTCCTAAGCTCCGGCTCTTTGTGAGGCTTTTTGAAGCTATAGGAGCTCTGTGGGGGTTCAGCCAAAGCGTTTGTGATTATAAGTAAAGATCGGCGAAAGCTTTCAAGGCTTAAACGCTGAGCATTATGTTTTAAACCAAAGAATAAATCCTGCTCTTTATAAGAGTCTAGTCAGTACCTTCAAACCTGTTATACACTGTTTCTTTTGTGCTGATTCTGTCTGCACAGAGCTCTCACCAGCCAGACTTAGCTTTATGAAACAATATCTGAAAAACACAGATAATCACAGGTCAGTCATGCTGATCCTCATCTATATGTAGACCTGCTGCTATTGAGCATACAATTACACTCTATTATAGAAGGTAATGTGTTTTCACAGCCCCTGTTCAGTCTATTTTCTGATCATTCTCAGTCAGACACTTCAGATCTACTTTTCAGTCGTTCCTTTAAAGATAAAGAAACAGTTGTTTCTCTCATCTGCTGCTCTGAAAGTGGAGGGTCTTCATCAGGCCCATTTTCTGTTTGTGTATGCATCAGTGCAAATCAGATGATACAAAAATGGTCAGCTTTGCTGTTAAAGTGTAAATATGATCACTTTGCAAACAATGTGAAAAACTTTCATTTTATTGATGGATGTTTTTAAAGGTAGGGCCTGCAGGATGTTCCTGAAAAATGAAATGTCAACTTTTACAGGAATAATCCTGCTCAACTGTCACTTCTGAGCCTCATGCACATGTCAGTGTCTGTGTCTGCGTGGAACCCCCTCCTCAGCCTGTATGTTGATGTTTCTGAGTGAGTGTGGTTACCTCAGCCAATCACAGCATGTCTAGTGCACGAGTGACTTTGTGTGTTGATTAGTGTGTGGAAGAAGCTATCCTGAATTGCGACACTAGTGGACATAACATGGAGCAAGAAAAAACAACTAAAATGAAACCAAACGCCTGCTTTTTGCTTAACTAGAGTGGAGCTTGTTTTGACTTTCACTCGCTTTTGGAAACTTGGTGTGCAGTTCAAGAGCCTTTCAATATTAACTGATACTATTTGTTCAGGGTAGGAGAAAAAAAATGATGCACATGAGTATCAGGAATTTTTCTTTGATCATTTTATTTGTTCAAAAACTGTTATTTTTCCCCTTTTTCATAAACTCATGTCTTTCATTTTGTCTTTCTTTTGGAAAAAAGTTACCATTTTTCTTGGCAGAGGGCAACCAGAGATGGCAAGTAACAAAATACTAATACTTAGTTACTGTACTTAAGTATGTTTTTGGGTACTTTGAACTTTTAGAAGAATCTATTTCTTTGATGACTTTTTACTTTTACTCAATTACATTTTCAACAGAAAAATTAGTATTTCTACTCCTTACATTTCCCAAAAAGGCCTGTTACTTAATATATAGAGGCCAAGGCTTTATAGACCTGCTTTGACACTGATGTTCGAGTGCCAATATATATATATATATATATATATATATATATATATATATATATATATATATATATATATAAAATCAAATTTTACAGGATGGAGATAAGCTAGTAATACAATACTAATAATACAAGCTCATTTACAGTGAAGTTTATTATAGAAGCTTGATTTAAAGTATGTTACTGTTACATTATCTTACACTTTATTTGTTAGTAAAGCTCGACTGCAGACGTGTTGTTAGCTCAGAAGAATCAAGCTTATTTTGTTTTTCCTTTTGAGAGAGCCTTTCTGAACACATTTTGCAGAGGAGGACATAAAAAGAGAAATAAGTTAACCCCAAGGATGCGTGACGTGCTTTGAATCTCTTCTCCGACCTACCTGCCTTCCTCTGTTAGAGTCATTCTGCAGAAGTCAGGGAGCTGAACGCCTCACTTTCCCCGTGAAATTCTCTCTGCTATTTTGGGAGTCATGTTGCAGCCTATCTTCCTGTTTGTGTGTGTGTGTGTGTGTGTGTGTGTGTGTGTGTGTGTGTGTGTGTGTGTGTGTGTGTGTGTGTGTGTGTGTGTGTGTGTGTGTGTGTGTGTGTGTGTGTGTGTGTGACCGATGTGCCCTATTTCCCTTCAAAACTGGAAAACTAGGTTTTGGGTTTATTAGTTTGTAACCGCTCCTCTTGTACCCAAATGAAAGACGAGGTGCGTCACTTAGCTTGAGACGGCCTGCTCTGAATTAAATGAGCTCATTCAGAACAAGGAAGCGTCTTTTCATTGTTCCTCAGGCTGAATAATTGTTCTAGAAGAAATTCAGATTAAATATCCAGGGTGTCTTTGACGTGTAATGTGCCCTGCCGGTGTTAATTTGTTGGGATTGGCTCTGTCTGCCTTTGTAAGGTACTTCTGTGACTTTCAGTATTACTTTTCTGAAAAGGCGTAGAGCTATACTGGCAGCTGCATTATTCATAACTCTGTCTGCAAGGAGATTACTTATTGATGTGCATAGGTATCCCCAAATCACACAGTGAGAAAGTTTCTAAAGTTCTCGTCTGCCGACAGAATCTGTGTCTTTCAGTGTGGTTACAGACTCCAGAACAGACACACACACACACACACATAGCTACACACACACGCATGTGCAAAAAAAATCTTCAATGCAAAGTCTAAAGAAAAAGCTATGCTGAGTGGCACCAGCTTCTTTTTCCTGTGTTCAATCAGTGCAACATTGTCTTCGATAGATGTATGTATACAGACTTAATTTGATAAACAGCACTCAGCTTTTATAGCTTTTTTTGGTTTTTCAAAAATGATCGATGGACTCAACGTGTGCAGTTCTTTTCTAGTCCTCTGACCAATCAAAGAGCTTTAACATGACCTCACACATCCAGCCATTCATAGGTGCTGGTTAGCTCTGCTGGATGTAGCATTCACCCGAAGTGAACCATTGCTTAACTCAAGCAGACAAAAAGCGTGCATATTTTGTTTTTTTCTCTCCTAATGTCCAAAGATGCAATTTTTGCAGGAGAACTCTGAACTGTTGTCATCCCACAACAAGTGAAGTCGGTTATTCTGATAAGGGCACTGCTAACTTGCTAGTACAACTAGATGCTGGAACTAAGTGGCTGGCAAAGGTTTCCATAATCAACCAGATATTCTGACCACCTCACTCACTTTACTATAGCAACAAAACAAACAACAACATCAGAACAATCAAACAGGTGGAGAGTTGTGGGATCAGGGAAACACACTTTTGGGATGCTGATTCACTTCAAATTGCAGTTATTTGATATTTCAGATTTTTTTAAGACCTTTAGTTTGTTTTTGTTTTTTGCTGAAAGTGGGTCTGTGGAGTGGGAATATTATAGAAAAGAAAAAAGGTTTTAATAAGTAAGTAAATGATTCATAAATCTAAGCATAAAATGTCATGTTTTCCGGTAGATAAAGAAATATAAGTACTATGAAGGATATCACAGCACCCCTATGAGGCTATATTTATCATTAGAAGAAGTTAAAATAGATAACCGTTTACTTACTTTAACAACTTTTCTGAGTCCTTTTGGATAATCTTTTGAACTTCTATTGTGGCTTGTCTTCTGTTGTGTTGTAGCGTTTGCATTCGTGTCTCTTCTCTTGCATTTGTGCTGTGGCTTTTGTCTGACACCCACTGGCCACCATAGTTTA
The DNA here is from genome assembly GCF_033239565.1 of Halichoeres trimaculatus. Lineage (NCBI taxonomy): Eukaryota > Metazoa > Chordata > Actinopteri > Labriformes > Labridae > Halichoeres > Halichoeres trimaculatus. The sequence goes on from NW_027437193.1 coordinate 30,827,276, forward strand.
CTAAAGACCAGTGTCAGTGTGAGGAGAAAAAGAGATTTATTTGAGCTGTAAATCATGTTAAGATATTACAGTGGCACCAGAGGGACAGAATTAAGTTTTAAAAATAATAATATCACATCTTTAAGCCTTTGCCCTATCTGACTTGTTTTGTTTTTCAACACAGTCCTCTATATTCAGTTTCTCTGAAGCCCTCTCTGGTATAATCTATTTTCCCGATCCTGATTGCTCCTTAGTACGAGGCCACAGACCCCACTGCCCGTGACCACTTGACCCAGACTTCTCCACTCCCTCTACTGGTCACATCAGTGCTCTGGAAGATTTAGTTCGACCAATCTCTTTCTTTTTTATTTTATTTATTGAATATTTGATTGGGTCATTTTACCAGTGTATCACTTACACTTGTGTATGTGATATTTTTAAGATATGTTAGGTTTTCCAGCATGTGATGTTGATTTCCATTCTGAGCATTATACTGTATTTGATGATCAAATGATCATATCTGCTTTACATCCAGCTCATGTTTTCATTTTGAAATGTCACTCTTTTTTAAGTTTGACAGTTGAATCATTTAGACATGCATCAAATCTCAAATACATTTAAGCTTACCAGTTACTTGAAACAGATAATCAGAAGTTTAGTTCCTCTTTAGTCTCTAATCAGTGTAAAATGTACAGCCCTCATACAATTTTGACATGGAAGTAGCTTTAGATCACTAAACTGTTGATGGTTATTGGATTAGATATTATCAGATGATTATGACTGACTTTTTTTTATGGTGAAACCGGTCTTGGTGAACTTGTACTTGGTAAGTATACTTGTACTCATTAATCATTTTCCTCATTTTCCAATCATCCAGATGTTGTAAACTCCTCATCACATTCACCCATTCACAACACATGGATGGATGAATGGCTGGGGATGCGAATGTACCATTACTGTGAACATAATAATTCATTTAATGTGACAGTGACAAGACAGCCATCTCAACTACTGAGCCACACCCGTCACTCTGGTTGTTACTTCTTCAGTGGATAGCTGACACTGTGAAACAGTGCATTACACCTTTTGTAGGACATCCAACCAGAGGCGCACAGTCTGTGTCCTGGAGTAATTGCTTCAGAAAAAAATTATCAATCAAAACCAAGTTCCTAAAGTAACTAGAGAGTTCATTTTTGTCACTTATTTAGTGAAGATGTACATTTTCTTAATTGATTTTTTTTTAATTTGTTGATTTTTTTTTTCTAAAAAATAAATAAATAAATAAATCATCAAATAAATTGGCAAGTCCCCAGCAAACCTTGAGCTAAAAATCTTCAGTTTGTCATAAAATATACTTTCCCCCCATCTTTGTCAAGTTTAAATCATTATCCTTCACAAAGGTTGACTGAAATCTTGAGTAATCAGACCTGTCCCTGTGTTTCCTGATTTACTCACATAAAACAATAAATTAAAAAATGATGCATGCACCTTTATTTATTTATTTATTTATTTACTTACTTACTTATTTCTTTTTTTGTTTGTTTGTCTATTTATTTTCATTATTTCTTTGGAATTTGCTGAAAATGTATGTCTGTTGAAATGATCTTGCTGTGAATTATGAGGATTCTGCACACATATATAATTATAGTAAATAAAAAATAGCGAGAAGTTTGTGGGATAAGATTTTAGTCATAGATGATGGAAAGTTTTAAAACAATGTAATAGCAGGTGAATATGTTACAAAGGAATATGTCATAATAAAAGTGACTCACTGCAGTTCAGTCTGATCAACGAGGCCCAGGTCTCTTATACAGAGTCAGGTCTCACTTATACGTTTCACATGCACTGAGCCCCTGAACTAAAAATGGCTTCTCCATTGTGCTGAAATCATGTCACATCTCAGCAGTCATTGGCACATTCTGAATAAAGTGCGGTGTCCTCAGCCAACAAGATTTAGCTGAAGCATGACAAATTTTAAAAATAGCTGACAGAGACACTCAACCTAGATACGCCAGCCTCCTAAGTAGGCAGGTGATGTCTGGTACAGATTCAGGACACAGCGTGCAAATTTAGCATTACAGCACAATAAATTGCTTTGACTCCCATATACTGTAAACTCCACAACAGGGGTGATGCATACTGAAAAGTTACCCAACAAACTTCCCAGCGCTTACCTGGAGATATTATTCTGCATAAACCTCTCTCAGTCATATCTAATTCACTGACAAATGATCCTGAGCCCACCCTCGTATGTCACGGCTCCCATTAGCTCTGAGGATGTGACCACCACTTCGGGTCCTTTGCAGTCAGTTTCCAGTTTAATTCCTTTCAGGAGATGTGTAATGACTGTGGTGGGAGGAACTCAGACATCATTAAAAAATCATGCACTGACTCCCACCCTGCAGGCTGGGTGGAGGGTCTATTTCTAGTGGGCTCCCACAAGACAGAAGGGAGTTTTTAATGAACTCAGATCCCAGGATGAGAGAATGGACTTTTGGATCTCAGGCTGGAAAGTACGACAGAGCCATGGAGTGTAATTTATTTAGACCATGTGGGAATAATATTCTGAGGTTGAATGTTTGACACGACACTTTGACAAATGCCATGTGGCAACTAAGAAGCCCTGAAGTGACTTATGAATGAGGAACATCTCAAACTAATGGCTCAGTCAGTCCTTTGGGTTAGATTTTGAGTGTTTTCATTTTAAAGTAAATTACAAGAACTTTACATTTCAGCACTACAACCTGCCCCTCAAACCAGCTACTTAAAATAAAAAAAAAAATAAAAAAATCAGATTCAGAAGATACCAAATATAAGACCTATCATGGATCTTGTTTCTCATAATATGAGGATCTGGGGACCAAACAAAATCTGATGAATGGGTTCACAGAGAGTTTCTAAGACTGAATGTAATGTGAGTAATATTGAGCACAGCCAAAATGATTATTGATTATTAACCTCGTTTATTTAAATAATTGATGACATGACCACAGTCTATATAACGAAACCAACAGCTTATGTGTGTGTGTGTGTGTGTGTGTGTGTGTGTGTGTATATATATATATATATATATATATATATATATATATATATATATATATATATATATATATATATATAAGAAATAAAACAGATACATTTAATAAAAGCAACAAGACAATGACCATTGAATATCTTGTAATCGTTACTTTTTTATAGAGTGCACCAAAACAAAAACAAACAAAAAAAAAAAAGTCACCTCACAAACAGGTTTGTGTCACAATTAAGGTAAAAAGTGAAGATAACGGATCAAATGGTACACAAGGGAAATAATTAAATAAGCACAATTTAAAAAACCCTTAAACTCTTACTTGAAGAACAAAGACACAGAAGCAAGAAGTAAAGCCTTTGCACACCAACGGCCACGCAAATAAAGGGCACAAAATTGCTATATGTGTGTGTGTGTGTATATATATATATATATATATATATATATATATATATATATATATATATATATATATATATATATATATATATATATATATATATATACTGTGGCCATCCATCCATAGTTTAAACAAACAAGGTTTATGATTGCACAGTGGCACATCGAACTGGTCAGTCCAGGAATATGTCATGTTTTAATTTTTTTTTAAGACAAAAACGAGGTCTGAATTGCCTGTAACAAGTTAAAAAACTCTGCCTATGGAACAAAAGAAACAATTCTCCAAAATTTGCTGAAAACTAGAATAATGTCTTAATCCAAGTAACACTGTTCTCTTGTTTTAAAACAAGCGTTGTGATTGATTGTATGTGTACTTGCCGTAATCAAAACTTCAGAAAAATTGACTGAGTTCAGAAAAAAATGAAAGCCTCAGTTTTGCTCAGCAAAAGAATGTTGCCGGTGTGAAAGCTTGCATTGAAAATCAGTAGGTTCGAAAAAAAATAAATAACATGCAAATACATGCGTTTTCCTAAATACCAGGCTACGTGTGGACATGGCCCAAGAAGAGAAGGCTAAATACACAGAGGGTAAATCAACTCATGTGTGACAGAAAACAGGTGAAACTAATGAGTGCAATCAAACAGGAAAGAAACACACAAGGGCAGGAAGTAAAAGATAGCTTGATACACGGGGCAAGAATGCCAAACACAAGTACAAAAAAATTACAGAATACGACAGACATGGATCACTGATAAACTATTAAACTCTCACCATTACAAAGAAACAAGCTTAGAAACAGAAACTAAATCTACAAAGAAATAAAAAGATTTTAAAGACAGATTACAACAATGTATAACATCCAGTGTATCTCTGTAGCTAAAGATCTTTTGGAGTCTTTCATTCGAAGAAACTTGCCCATAGCAGAGCACAGGATATGTCAGTGTTTAAAGGACTGATGGATGATAAAGAAATGTACTCCCACAACGGAGAGGGAAAAAGCTTAACCAGGTGCTGAACTGAGTCCTACTGTCCTGTCCATACTTCCTCATCAGTGTAAATGTTTAGTTAAATGTGAGTCATAACAGCTCAGTAGCTCATCTTAAGAAAGATGAAGAGATGACTTTACTGTGAGCAAAGCTTAAACTGGAACAAACTTTAAACAGGAGAAATATTTTCATTATTAAATCCATAAATCATTATTAATCTGATAAATTTGCAATGAGTCCAAGGACGTAGGCTACTGTGAGCTCTGAACTGTCAGACTAAGATAAAACTCCTCTGCTTTTTGTCAGGGTCTTGTTCATCCTCGGGTTCACATCCCTCACAGCCCACTCACTGCATTCAATCCTCACTTTATGACCTGCATTTTTGTTCCATCGAGTTTATTCAGTGAATTTTTTATTGCACGCTGTCTGCCTCATTAACTAGGTTCCTCTGGGAGTTATGAAACAGTATAACACTTTAAAGTGATTTTGGTTTCGACAAACCAGCCCACACCTCATAAAAAAAAGAATCATTTTCATGTAAGCTCTTGACTTTTTTAAGCAGAGAAGCCGAGATTTCACTGAGACCCTAAAATGTGTTGAAATCCACCCACCACTGACTCTGCAAACAGTCCAAAATAGTAAGTGGGTCACCTCTTATTAACAGGTGAGACTGCTCCTGATTCAGGTGAACCTGCTCATTATAAAGTTTCAGCTCTGTTCACTTTGAACACCACAAACCTCTTGTCAGGTCTCACCGCGTGGAACAGACAGGTTTGTGATGTGTGATGAGGTAGAGTTCAGGTGTGCTTTAGGGACGAGACCTTTAGGTTCTTTGATTTTTCTACTGATCTGAGTTTAGTTAGGAGCTTTGTTCAGAAATAAAATCCTTAAAGGCGGGGTACTATGTTTTCTAATATATTAGGAGTATGTAATGATGTATTATCATACTCTGGTCTTACATTTCTTCATTGAGTGGGAAAATCTAGAATAGAAGTTGCACTGGTACAACAAGGTCAGTTTTTTGTTTTGTTTTTTTTCTCAGGTATTGAAGACTTATATAGGGGGTGCTTTCCCACATTTTAATTATGGATATAAAATTGCAATAAAAGATGTTCAAACCAAATGTGTGCAGGTTTTGAAAACACCCGGGATTGACAGGACACAGCATCTGACACATCAGCAGTGAGATCCACTGACAGGCAGTTGGATGCCGGTGGAGAAATGGCCTCTTGTTGTCTCCAAGCTCGGACAGACACAAGTAACTCTCTCTTCACTGATTCATAGGAATAGAATAAAATAGAACTTTATTGTCATTGTAACAAGTACAACAAAATTGAAGTTACAGCAGCAATCAAGAAAACAAAAGTAAGAAAGTGTATAGAAGGTGCAAAAACTGAGCTTCTCCGGTCATGCTCCATCTCTGTCTCCTGGTTCCTATCTGCTCACAGCAGGTGAAGCTCTTCCAATGTGGCATTGGTGTCTGATGTTAGCTCCGTTAGCCATGTCTGTGAATAGCATGATGCTACCCTCGCCTCTGGTATTCCCTCTGTTGCTGGGTTAGCATAGCTAGCTCATCCATCTGATTGGAGATAGATCTTACGCTCCAATAACAATGGATGGAAGGACAAGTCCATGTCGTCACTTCTTAGCTCACACCTTAGAACCAGCACGTTGTCCTCACCTCCTTCTCCTCACCTTGTGGGATGACATCCGGCCTTGCACCAGTTAGCATTGATATGCTACAGGCAGCTGAGTTCACATGAAGACAATGCAGCCATGGTTACATGTAGGATCTCCAGACAAACACGGGAGAAAAAGTAGTAAAAATATCACTGACGCCACAAAAAGTTTGGTGTCCATGACCAACAAATGAACCATACAAAGTAATGATCCACTCCAAATACAAAGATTACAAAAAAGAAACGAAAAAATTACAAGAAACGGACAAAGAAGAGAGAGCCAACAGTGCGGCTAGCGACTATGATGGTGAACATAAGTACAAAATGTATAAATATTTATTTTAAAAAATCACCAATCCAAATCATAAAGAACATAATTCTTAGTTGTTGTTGTTTTCGCATTAATTGCATTTTAAGTTTTGTAAGACAAGTAGTTACATTGATGACCTAGCTTCCAGACAATGCAGATGAATGCATCAGTAAAAGGTTTGTTTTAATGTTGAAAGAGGTTGTTCACTTCTTTTTTTCATTAAAAAAAAGGTTGTAAACCTAAATGGCACTCATTTTGTGATACAGTCATTTTGGAAGTGGGGGGGACTTAGGGGCCCAAGTTGGCCAGGGGTGGCCCTGGGTCATCACATGAAGATCTTCTAACTTGTTCATGACATTTTGTAAGGGTGGGCCTCAAACACCAAGGTCTGCTCATAACCTTGCCTCAAAAAGCCGCCAGAATAGCTAGCCAATCAGACGGAAGAGGGTTTGTAGGGCAGGGAGCTTTAAAGAGGCGGCAGCTAAAACAAATTGTTTCAGAAGAAGACTGCAAAAAGAGTTTTATAAAACACCTGTGTGAGAAAAGCAGGGTTTCTTTTTAGCTGCAAGTCATGTAAAGCTACTGCTTGGGCACCACAAAAAAAAAACACAATAGCCCCTCTTTAAAGTAGAAAGAAAACCATGTCATGGAGCTTTATATTCAAGCTGTGAAATGGTTTTACTGACAGCTCTGTTGCACATTGGCAGGTTTGAATACCTGTGTGTTTCCATGATTGCATGGATGCCTAATAAGCAGCAGGGTGACATGGTGCCCCACAGATGTGTTTACTGTTGAATTAACTACTACACGACATGTTTGGCAGCGACAATAAAAGCTGCATGATTCAAAAGCAAACTCCAAACCATCTGTCAGCTGCACGACGCAGCAGAACATCAGGGCGCTGTTATCATTTACACTGTTTATATTTCTGAGTGAAAGGGAAATACGCGAGGCGGTATGCATTATGAATCTACCGTGTCATGCAGCTGAATTTTTCAATAATTATATCTAGCAGGAAGGAGTTAAAAAAAAAAAAAAACGTTCTGCATGTGCTCTCCTTTGAGTTTAATCAACACGTCTGCAGAAGAAATGCGAATTATCAAAGGTGACGCTGAGAAGGATATTTTACTTTACACTGAAGAGAAGAAAGTTACAACAGTTTGAAAGAGAGAGAAACATGAAGCTGTCTCTTTGATGCTGAGTGAGACGGCTTCACCTCAGAGGATTTCTTCATAAGATAAAACTCTTATGTCTCCGACTGCAGCCTCAGAATTCAAACAAGAACCAATCCGCTGTCTGGTTTCTTGGTTTGGTTTTAACTGAGAGCTGAGTGTCACCATCCTCCTCATAGATATGCAAGCTAGTTCCAGATATAGATGAGAGTCTGTGGGTCGACTGTGTTGAAGGCAGAGACTCCGCCCTGTTGTTACATCAAGAGTTAAAGGCTGAGGGATGTTAAATCATTCAGAGCACAACAATGCCTTTCAAACACTCAGCACTTAGCTGCCCAGGAACACAAAAGAAGCAGAGCTACCTGGGCCCCAGCAAACATCTGATACATTTATTTATGAAGCCTCAAATTCAAAATGAGTCTCAAAATAAACGTATTGTTTGATGAAAGGGGAACAGAGAGTAGCTGGATGAAGAGACTGACTGCAGTGATTTTTACGGTGGTACCTGTCAGTAGGTGGGGTGTGTTTGGCAGCAAGTAAACATGATGTCCCAGACTTGGAAAAATAGGCGAGTTTGAGGTTGTAAATGGCTCAACTGGGTCAGAACGTCTCTAAAACTGCAGCTCTGGAGTGGTCAGTGCTGAGCCAATGTGGTCCAAGGAAGGAAAACTAAAGAGGCCAAGGCTAACTGATGCATGTGGGAGAAAGCTTGCCTGTGGAGAGCAGAAGAGAAGAGCTTCTGTAGCTCAGATGTCTGAAAAGGAAATGGTGTTTCCAGGCCTGTCACGATAATCAATAAATCAATCAATCGAACGATAAATAAAAACGTCCTGGGTAAGTTTGCCAGCCTCGATAAACTGACATGTGCATGCATGTTTGTTTTCCTCCTCTCTTTCAACCAAAGAGGCTGAATGAGAAGATGGCTCACTACGTCTGTCTTTCCTAACATCAGGGTGCATAGTTTCTATAGCCGATTTATAGCTGTAACGTAGTGAGCATCTGGCAAAAATGCGATCTTTGGCATCTTTTGCGACGGGGCTGTTAGCGCATACACACGGAGAGAGCTGAAGCGAGTGTCCTGAGGGGTAAGGAGGAAACACACACTAATATGAGTGATGGCACCAAAGATACAGTTCTTAAGCCACCTGCCACAGTCCCAGTGTGGGAATATTTTGTTTTTTATCAGAATGAACAAAGTGTGAGCTCATGAACACCAACGAGCTGATATGTCGCATTTGTTTGAAAATAGTGGCGACGAAGAAGAAGAAGGGGAGGTGCAGCGGAGCCTTGTTCTTTGTCAATCCACTCTTACTGAGGCTTTTGGTCTGCAAAGTAAATAGAAATAAAAGCGCCAAATGGTGGGCCCTCAAAGACAGCTACATTGCCAAAGAAATGCAGCCCTTCAATACGGTTGAAAGCCAGAAATGTTAAAAATGTTTGACAGACAGTACGGATTGACTGGGAAAAAGTACATGTTACGAACAATTCAGGAACTGTATAAACTCCCTTTTATTTAAGCTATAGTTTTTATTGCTGTTTTTTTTTTTTTTTTTTTTTTTTGGAGTTTCATTTTTTCTTTAGAGACAGGGTCTATATTTTATTGTTTTTGATTAGTATTAATTATTTTCATTGAGATGTATTTTTTTAAAAGAGAGTCCATTTCATCTTCATTGTAATTTTTTCTCTTTCTTGTTTGTTAAATTTATTATATTTTTGTTTAATTTATTTTATTTAAAAGATCCTGAACTTTTAATTACAGTTAAATACTCTTAAGAAATTAAAGTTTCTTGCTTTTGATATGGTGTACTCACTTTATTATCCCATTTATCATAATTACATCAATGAAAAAATGGAAAAAAAATCAAAATAATATTGACAATAATATTGTTTATCAGCATATTTTGGAAAATTATCATCTAGCAAAATTTGTGTTTCTCATAAGAATGTGTTAGGACTCAGAGTGGAGGGAGGTAGCCTGTGGAACACAACAAGGATATGAAAGTGCAGACTGGAGCAGATATTGTAGCACACCTCCAGTGGTGGAGGATAGACTGGTGGTTATAATGTTTTGACCATAGACTGAATGAAACATGGACTTAGTCTTCCTGATGTCACCCGTCTGGTTCCGAAACAATAAATGAAGCACATCAGCTATGGCGGCCATATTGGTAGAGGTAAGGGCTTTGCATACAGCTATAGCGCGCCTGTCAGTCACGTGACCCTGAGCTGTGCCTCTAATTGGGCGAGCATGTGATCTTAATATCCTCATAACAGGCGTGTTAGGAAAAAAATTCAACCCCAGCACAGTGTGTGCCAATAGTAGAATTAGCGACTCAGACAGGAGTTGTTTTTTTGAACCAGGCGGTAAATAGGTTAATTCCTGTTTTGAAAACAGCTTTTTTTGCCCTGGTGTGTTTGTGACTTCCAGTACTTCCGTAGGCAGCCTCAAGTGGACACTGGAGAAAAGGCTGATTTTTGCACTTCCGCATTGTCTCATATTCTAAGACTGAAGTTGCTGCTTGGTTTTGACTTGTCCGTGTAAAAGTTCAGAAATGGTCCTCTTCAAGGCTGAATCTATCTTGGCATAACTGCTCTTCTTTTACTAATCACCAGCGATGATAAATACTTAATTCTGATCTGTTGAAACACTAGGTGGTGATTGATTCTAAACTAAGCAATACTGCCGGTACATCTCGACACATAGGTCATATGAAATCAGTCCATTGACAGGAGTCTGGCACATGTTTGTTGAATATTTTCCATCTCTTCCTGTTGTTTATGTGGCAAAAGTCAGCTTTTGACAGCATTGTTGGACAAAATGTGAGATGGAATCCTTACAAAAACTTTGGATTCATGGTTAATTTACAGCACACTGGTCTCAGCAGAGAGGGGGGAGGCAGAAAAGTAGTAATGATGTAAAAAAAAAAAAAAAAAGACACTGAACTAAAAAGACCCAGACCTTACACAGACACAAAGCAGCAACACGTCAACACAACATGAGCTCTGGCAGTAACACAGGCTGAGTTAAGACCCTGACACAAAGCACATCAGTGATGTGTCTTCGCTCTTTCACTTTCTATTATTGACATCTTTAACATTTTTTTTTGTCTTTATTCTGTGCCTCTTGTACATCTTCTTTAGTATCTGCATATGGTTTGGTTGGATCAGGTTAGATTTGAGTCTTTATTGTCATTGAACAGTAGTACAGAGTATGTAAGCACAACATAATTAGGGCACAGCTCTCCTCTTTGTGCAAAAAGATCAGATACATAATAAAAAAAATATATATAAAAAAAACAAAATTAAGTCAACAGCTCTGCATTTAGCTGTGTTGTATACAAATTAAATGACTATAAACATTCAATTTGCTACAAACAGACACTTTACTTAGAAAAATAAAAGTGAAGCACTTTTCATATGTATGGCACTGAAATTATTGCGCTTATGTTTAAAGTTATTGAGAAAAGGATAACTTATTCCACACATCCATTTTAGACAGTTATTGCACATATTTCATATTTATTGCCTGTTGCAAAGCTTATTGCTTATTGCACCCGACCTGTGGTTGAACGGTGTGTCAGATGCTTGACTTTAACAAGACTATGGCCTTGTTGTAAAAACTGTCTCTGAGTCTGTTGGTCTCTGCTTTTAGCCCCCTGAAACGTCGACCAGAGGACAGAAGCTGAAACACTTGATGTCCTGGGTGTGTGCTGTCTCTCAGGATGCTGTGTGCCTTCCTGAGACAGCGGGTGCTGCAAAGATCCTGTAGGGAGGGGAGAGGGTGGCCGATGATCTTCTGGGCGGTGTTTATAACCCCCTGTAGCCCCTTCCTGTGTGCTATGGTGCAGCTGGCAAACCACACAGGGATGCAGTATTTTAGCACACCCTCAGAGCTGCAGTGGAAGACAGCCAGCAGCTTATTCAGTGCTTATTTCAGTTGTTCTTGTTTGTTCTGTGTTTCCTGTTTTTTATCTTTAGTCCGTCTTCCTTGTGGTTCTTGCTATGTGTTAGTCTTTTCAACTTCAACTTCAACTTCAACTTTATTATAGTCCCGTGAGAAAATTGTTTTCAGCAGCAGAAAAATCCTGAACTCAAGTGAAAAAAGACAACACTTAGACCACAAAATGCCAAAGACTAAAAATCAGGCAAAACCCATAAAGTGCATTCAGTCATCAAAGTGCTGTGCAGTAAATAAATAAACAGTGATAAATAACATACAAGATAAAGCAGATAAAAGAGATTTAATAAAAGTGAATAAATAGGACTACAGTCTAAAAGTTAACGATCAATTCTATCCACAAGAAGCATAAAGCACAAGAAGGAAAACTTTTTAGGCCAATGAATTATGGTTTTCAATAGCGACTGAAATAAAAGAAGTTCTGGCTCGCCTAGTTTTAGTTCTGGGCATTCAGTAACGTCGTCTAGAAGGGAGAAGATCAAATTCAGCAAACGGAGGGTGATCAGGGCAGTTCAGAATTTGTTGGGCTCTGCTAAGAGTACGTCTGCTGTAGATATCCTGCAGCTGAGATTGCTGCACTCACAAGACACAAGACTCTCAAGTCTGTTTTTAATGGACAAAACAAGACAACCAAACCAAGCAACCTTGCAGTATGTGAGAGCACTTTCTATAAAGCACTGATAGAAAAGAGACATGAGAACCTTACACACTTTGAACATTTTTTTTCTTTCTTCTTTTGTGATTATTAGTGCTTCCATGTTTTTGATTTATTTAGTCTATAGTTTCCATGTGTTGGCTTTGTTATCCTTGTATTTCCCTCAAGGTCGATTGCTCCTCATTTGTTTCATCCGTGTCTTATTTCTCACTAAGGACAGAACGGTTTATGAAAAAAACTGAAGCATTCGGTTTTCCTGACGCGGTTCGGGGCGCATGTGTGCCGTTCGTTTTTTTTCCCCCTTTGTTTATCTTCTCAGTTTGGAACGTGTTTAATTACGGTCATACGCGTGCGCAACTCGAGACGAAAGCGAAGCATAGGCAGCACAGTTGTACAGAGGCATGTGTGTTGTGAATATGGCAAGGGGAGAGGAGAAACAGACAGAGATGGAGGATGCCCCTGTGGCATCCTATCGGTCTCCTGTCTGGGATCACTTTGGATTTAACGTTACCTACGACGACGGCCGTAAGAAAGAGGTGGACAAAACCGTGACTGTGTGCAAGCACTGTAGAACACGCGTTGTTCATGCTAACGCTAACACATCCAACATGTTAGCTCATCCGCGGAGACATCATCCCAGTGTGTCACTTGGCAGTGCAAGAAGAGACTTGGGTGGGAGAGGATAACTTTCACTACCCCCAGCTTTAGACAGCCCCTCAGTGGTGACTCAGACAGGGCAAAAAAAAAATAACGAAAGATCGTTATCTGGGTCCTTCATTGCCAAAGATATGCAGCCTTATGTTGTGGTGGAGGTTGCAGGATTTCAGCACATGGTTAAAGCACTTGAGCCGCGATACACTATTCCCTCCCACAAACATTTCAGTGAGACAGTAATTCCTGCACTTTATGAAGAGACACGTAGAGGGATTAAAAAGGATTTTAATGTGGCTATAAAGATACCACAGTTACATTTTTTGTTTGCTCTAAGTCAAGGGTCAGAGCTTTAGGTTCCTGACAGCATCATACAACTTTTTTGCCATTCAGGGTTCTTAAAATCTATTCTTTAGAGTTGAACCTGACTCTAAGCAGGACCTCAAGACAGAGGCATGACCTGGTGAGATAGATGAGTGTATTTAATAATTATCCATCTTTACCTTCTTTAAAGATCTGTCTCTCCAAACAATAGCTAGTAAGTACGTAAACTAATCTCAGTCTACAAGTATGGCTGATATATGAAACTTTTGTTCTTTAGTTTTCAGTTAAATTAAATTAAAAAAAAAAAAAAAAAAAAAAAAACAACATTGCTGAGTTTGAAGATATCAAATGGGATCAAAATTTAGAATGAAAACAAAAAGTAAAAGATCTTCCGTCAGACCCAGAGATTCCCTCTCCTCCTGGCTGCTCTGATATGTTTGGCAAACACATCCACCCAGAGAGTCTCCTTTGCTCTCTTTATCTGACAGCTAATAACATCCAGGTGTTATTTATTTATTTATTTATTTATTTATTTATTTACAAGCTGCCAAAAGAAACATCCAAGGGATTTTTTTTTCTTTTTTTTTTTTTTTTTTTTGCATATGCAGAGTTTTACTCTTTTTTTTTTCCTTTGAGAAAAAAAAAAGAAAGAAAGAAATCCCTCGGCTTCAGCAAAACCAAGAGCCTGAGCTGCAGGTGCAATCAGTGCTGTGCTAAAACCTTTTAATTAACACCATCTATCATCATTAGCCAAATAGTCAGCCACAGTCTCTCTGTTAACTCTTAGAGAGCGAAGCGAGGAGAAAAGTAAATGATGCCCGGCTCCTCTTTGCTTTTCGGCTTGTCGCCGTCAGCTCTCCTTCAGCGTGCTCAGTCACTGTAGAGCGGCTCAGAAAACACATCAGTCTACATCAGCTTCAGTTAATCAGCGTGCCACTGCTGGCCGCCATCCTGTGACTCCCTGGTCTAAATACTAAGCTAAAACTAATGCCTGCTGATGCATGTGATAGCTGCAGACTAATTGTTGGAGTTTGCTGCATTCAAATGAGACTGACCTTTGCTTTGGGATATTTGTCATGTTGGTGCTGTGGGAATTGGAAAAGCTAAATTTGGTCAAAGCGTCCGAGTTGAAACGACATTGGACATTTCGTGTCACTTAAAGTCTTGAAATCAAATAAACGTCCTTTCAGGTTGTGTTTTTGTGACTTTTTTGGACTTGTTTGACAAATCAGAGCTGACATTGAGTGACTTTTATTTCAGGACACTGATTTAATCGCTAAAGTTTTCAAATGTTTGAGTAATTTTAACACGTGAAGTCAATATTACTGGAGTTTGAGTGAGTAGGAGTTTAAAAAAAAAACATTCACTGACAAAAACAAAAGTCAGTGTTGTTGTGCATTGTTAGTTTAATTATGCATAGGTTGAAAACATTTCTTTTTCTGTGGCAGAACAATGATTTTTTTATTCCTTCTCATCTGGGTCAGCTCAGAGTCAAAATCTGATTTCTTACAATCTCTCCCTCTTATTCTGCAGAGAGCAGTGGTTTGCAGAATAAAACAGGTGTACAGCTCTGAAAGAAACATTTCATACTTAATGTCATGAAACATTTATTTGGTGGATTTCAAAGAGATTCCCACAGTTCTACTGTTCCAGTAAACAGAGCGACCGGTTTCTTTCTGAAGAGATGACATCAGGGGGTTCCTGAGGTTTGAGCAAACCCCTGAAGTGACTGCGCCTGTTTTTTTTTTTTGCATTTTTCATTGAGGTTTTTTTTTTCTTTCTTTCTGAAGGATTATAAGCTTTATTATAATAAGGGTTTTATAACCCAGGCAAAATAATAAAAAAAAGAAAAATTAGGCCCCAACTAATCCCAAATCTGTTACAGTGCAACACTAAATCCTTGAATGTAAGCTGTGAAAGTCTGAACAGTGGGCTAAAATCCCTCTCCAACTGCAAGCAGTCTAATGCAACAGCAGCACTACGGACAACAAAAAATCACGTCTCTCTGTCTCAAAGCACAAAGCCGTTTCACTCTATTTGAATAATTTCCTGCTTTTGTCCTAAACTTGTGTAACCCAAATGCTGGAAACAACAAACATGTTTGTTGCAGTCAGATTGAAGCAGGGTGAAGGACAAAGTGACAACAACAAAGAGCACTGCGAATCAAACAACATACTTTAAGTGAATGTAATGAATAGATATATATCGAACATGTGGGCAGGAGGGTAAAAAGCATTAATCATTGAGAGAGAGGTCTGTAAAACATCACTGTAATGACAACATGAGTGGGTGTTCAAGAGGTAATCTTACCAATCTGTCTGCACCGCCGTCAAGATACAGCAGTTACTTTAAACCACTTAATAACAGCGTTGTTGAAAAGGTTTTAAAAAAAAAAAAAGGAAAGAAAAGAAATGGAGCATCAGAGAGTGATGATGGATGTTTTTATTCATTATTTGTCGTATTTTTTCCCTTTTCTTCATTCAAGCACTCACCTTAAGAACCAATCCTTGGACCTTTGGAGTTCTGTGACCCCCAGAATACCACTACTGGAGTGGGAATACAATAAAAGATCCCCCCAGAAAAAAAAGAAAAAAGATAAAATAAAATAAAATAAAATTAAATTAAATTAAATTAAATTAAATTAAATTAAATTAAATTAAATTAAATTAAATTAAATTAAATTAAATAATAAATAAATAAATAAATAAATAAATAAATAAATAAATAAATAGATAAAATTATGACACAGAATTAAGCCAAACAGTTGGACATTTTTCTTCCTAAATTAATCCACCCCCAGTGATATTGTTACCCTGGCTTTGTCTTCTCAGGGCAACAAAGAAATGTGGGGGAAAAAAAAAACCATTAAAAATTTATTTTTGCATGGTTGGATAAATAATCTTACCTTAACTATTTGATCCCAAGTATTGATTGGGGCCAGTCTTGGAGTTTTTTAATTGATCGATGATCAGCATCCCGTTCCATCTTCTTATCCAATCAATCATGCTAGCCATCATTGAGCTCAATTTGCTGATGTGTCAGAAAAACAGAACCCATAATACACACACAATGCGTGAGCGCTGTTTTTTGAGCACGCCACATCATACTGAGTGAGTCCCTGGCGCAGCACAGCCTAGCGCCCATAGCAGTTGGATACCAGAGATCACAAGATCACATGAGAACCACATGTTTCTGCATGAATCCTACCCAAGAAAACGTACTTTCATGGTGATTAACTAGTATGTTAAACTTACTTGTCCCTCCCCAAACTTCAGCACCTTCAGTCCATGCCTTCTCCTTCCTGTTGGTGTCCGTATAGAAAGAATGTCTTGTGTTGTATTATGAAGTTCGTCACCTCCAAGATTAACTTTTTCTCCTTCAAAATGTCAGATTTCCTCTGGATCTGACCTGCTGATGACTTCTGGCCACTTGCCAGTGACGTAGTTTGATAAACGAGGATGAGATTTAGGATCGGAAGCCAGAACATGGAGCTTTATTTTGAAATGACTGGATACTCTGATCATTTTTGCATCTGATTTCCTGTTTGGTGGAATCTGCTCTGCGGACATTAACACATTTCTGCAGCGGGCTTGGCAAAAATAGACTCACAGTAAAACAGCTGCACACAGCCATTGGTGATCGCGATGCCGGCGGACTGCAGCACGCTGTGTGAATGCAATGATTAACTAGAGTTGTTTAGTGCGTGACGCTGTTCTATGCTGCGCTCATGCTTTATATGTGAACTTGGGTTAAGTTTACCTAACCATGTCAAGTTTATGATACAATTATGAACTAATGTACAGTATAGTGATGTGGAGCCACACTTAGCTTTATTACAGAACACATGAGCACAACCAGACACATTAACAGGGACATACAGTCAAAAATACCTGAAAAAAACATGGGGTAATCTGTTAGCTTAGCATTAGCAAATCTCGCTTAAAAGCCAGTGGTGTGCAACTATTTACTGGGACATGAAAACAGTCCAACAGTCCATCATTTGTGCACTATGACTTTTTCCCAGGGAGTTCAATACAACCAGGACATCCTGAAACAACATGCAGACTGACACCGTTGTGCCTTTAATGATACAGTGTGGCAGGGCTGCAGCTCTTAATTGGTGCATTATGTAGCATGAACCTGGTAATGAAGCTTTGGTTGGACCGTCTGCTCCTGGGGGGGTCAGTTCTTCAGAGAGGAGCTCATGATGGTTTATCCTAAACGCTTACAAACTGTTCTTCCTTTGAAGACTAATACGTGACGCAGCAGCTCCAAACTAATTACAGCCTATTGCTGTCTTCAGTGTGGTGCTGACTAAATGACCCTCTGCGTATTTATCCTGTGTTATAATTGGCCTGTTGTATGCATACTACTGTATTCATTGTGCTGTCAAGAGCATAATTACAGTATGATGTTGTTGGTAATGGTAAACTATTGACCACAAAAGGGCAGAGAAAGAGCAGGCAATGGGAGTGTGTGACAGTGATACAGTGTGTGTACCTCCCTGTGTGTGTGTGTGTGTGTGTAGAGAGAGAGAGAGACAGCTCAGGGGAAACAGTGTGTCGCTGCCGGTATTTTGTTTGGAGTGAATGCATACATAATGTGTTAATATCCAACGCCTCTTGTTTTGCCAGCAAATGTATTCAGATGAGGCGATCTGTACTTTCTGCAATTTGCATAAACCTCACTCACACACAGACACACACACACACACCTTGGGGTTTAGCTGTTTCAGGACTGAAGAAATGAAATGATTATCAGTGACTCCAAATGGACAAATTTTCAGACTCATCTCTCTCTGTCACTGTGTTCAGCTGAGCGGTGGATCTGAGATGAGGTCTTTGCTGCTGCCCGGCATTTGTCCAGACAGCTGGGGAACAGGGTGCACTACAAGTCGAGTAATTTAAATGTCACTCAGCTCCACAGTGGCTGGGAAAAGCCGGGTCAGGGACATTCCTCAGAGGATAGGGAAGGATGGTAGCTACAAACAAGTGGAGTGTGTTCAGAGCCTGATATATCGAAGCTTTCCAGCACCATAGAAAAAAAAACCCTACAGAAACACATTAATGAACCCTTCTTGCTCTGGAGCAGAGAGCACTCCATGTGCAACTCAAGACAACCCCAGTTGCATAAGAGTTAGGATACTGAGTTATAGGTTCACACAAGAAAAATTTAATGGTTTAAAGGTCAATTAAAACCTGAGTTTCAATGAAAAAAGGGGCCAACAACAAACCAGTTGTTTGAAATGTAACAACCCGGGTCCTAGGCTGTAGCAAGACTGAGAGGCAGTTGAAAAAGCTGCTGCTTAATATCAAGTTTATTACAGACAGAACAAAACTTTGTCAGCGTCTTTAAAGTAACCGCAAAGCAAACAGCCACGCCTCGCTGCACCCCTCGGGCAGGGGCGTAAATACGCCCAAAGCAAACCCAGCCAATGGGGCCCTCCATGTCCTTGTAACTCATCTTCCTCAGAGCTAGACTGGCCTTCCCTGGGTCCACTGTCTCTTTCCCAGAATCAAGGCATGAGACAGTGCTAATCTTGTACATGGTAATTTAACGCAACTAAATGCATTTCCTCAAGTTCTGTACTTTAGTTTGATTTTGAAAAAAGTGAATACATAATTTAGTCCACTTTGTCCTGGATTTGAAATCTTTTATGGTCAATTGACAGCTTATTTGTCCCACAGTGGGTAATTTACAGAGTAACAGTAACAAACAAGAAAGTATGAAGTGAAAAACATTACAATAGGTAAATACTGAAAAAAATAATTTAGTAAAGAAAAAATATGTAAATATCAAGCACAACATACAACTGGAAAAAAAAATCTACTGAGAGGTGATATTTACAGTTACCATACTTTTTGGTACTATTATTTTAAAGTTAATGTATTTTTATTTGACCCCCTGTCCAGTGAGTTATGTATCCAAAAAAGAGATTTTGTACAATAATGTTTATCACCAACTCAAAAAGTTTGATTTTGAGAAAATGATCCTGTTTCCTGGACTAGATAAAGTCCTTAAAATCCTAAAAGTCTTATATGTTTATCTCAGATCTCAGAGCAACTTGTTTTTTTTTCCAACTTGGTTGAAAATAAAAAAAAAATGGGAAAAAAGTGTTTTTTACCACTTTCTTCCTGAATCAAATTTTCAGATGTGTTGTAACATGGAATAGCCCATTGAATGAGAAGGGAGGGGGAGTACCCAAAACCATCATTAAAGATTAAGCCTTTTGATGTATTTTGAAGCATGTGAAGTAAGATTTAGAAAAAAGAAATGATTGAAGAGAACTTCAGAAATCAGTTTTTAAGAGATGCTTTGGGGGCCCCTGGGAAATTTGGGGCCCCAGGCAACTGCCTGTGTTTGCCTAATTGTAGCCACACCCCTGCCCTCGGGTCACACACTGTGAGGTTGGCAGCCCCCCACACTGATTCAAGAGGTGGGCCTAAAGACAGGGACTACACCTGGCCCAGGTGCATCTCATCCACTCCTGATGACCCCACGTCTGGCTCTGAAAGACAAAAAACACACACAACCAGCAAACAGCCACTAGCAGCACCCAGTGGTTCAGAGGGGTCATCACAGAAAAAAAAAAAAAAAAAAAAATTCATTACTCACTTTAATTTTGATGTTAACAACAAGTGTCAAGTGTTGTGTTGCATTACCTTTTACTAACACTATGTTTGTAAACACTGGAGACCAGTTTCTGGTGTTTTGACAGTGAAATGTTGTCATATTCTCAGCTGATGTAGGAATGTAGGATGCCAGATACTAGCACAGTTCAGATGCCTCCTTTGTTTTTGTTTTGGTGTTGTTGTTTATTTGTTTTTGTCGTTGTATCTGTATTTTGATATATGTGGCATGTGGACACTTCTACTGCAGAGCCTTGCTGTTGTACTACTTGCAAAATTCAGTTAAGCATCTTTTTTATGTTTCATATAATGTCTTTCCTGAAAGACATTCTTCTTACATCTATCTTCTAAATTGGTTGCCAATGAAAAGCCAGACAGACCTTCTCTTTAGATCTGGGGATGTACTGTCCATGGTTTCCAAAAAGAATGTCACATTATGATCTGTCAGACCATGGAAGAGTTTTTCAGATTGCCTCAGTACACCTAAGAAAAGCTGCCAGCATGTCTGAACCACTTTAATGGTGACTTATTTGTATTGCACAGTGTATAAAGCCAACTGTGTTCACAAACAATGTCTTAAGCCCATGTAGTGATCTCCACTACAGAGTCATGTCCGTCATTAATGCAGCACTGCCCAGTGGCCCACTAATCATGGCCATCCATCACCAGTTAACAGCCTTGTCATTTTTTTATGCAGACATTTCTACAAATTCTCTCAACATGTCGATGATACCACAGTTCATAAAATCTCCATATTTTACAGAGTAACATTTTCTGAAATCACTGAACTTTTCCCTGCCTAGCCTGTCACAGAGTGATGATCTTTCCAACCTTTCTTCTGTGAGACTCAGCCTCTTCAGCTCCTCAGCAGGCAAATAAATCTGACTGTTTAGAGGCTTATTTCAAGTTTCTACAGCAATACACAACTTTTCAGAGTTTTTTTCTCCTTTGCACAAACTAAAATGAAACATAGTTGTGATGTCGAATTTGAAATGAGAGTATTTTTTTCATGAGATGACAATGTGTCTGATTCCCAACATTTGAGCTTTTGTCTTATTTGGTTTTCAAATAAAATAGAGGTTTAAAACAACCATCAAGCTCTGTGTTACCAACCATCTGGGAAAAGAAAGTAACATAAAATAGTAAAAAATTGTGCCTTTAACAAAGTGAGACCACTGAAAAGTGCAGATGAGCACTGCTCAAAAGAACAAATAAGGATAACGACTTGATTCTGATGTGAAATAAAAGCTTAAACAAAATCAAACTAAGGTACCTCAACAACAAAAAATAACAAGTAAAAAGACACCCAAACCTTATGTTGTGAGCAAAAAAAAAGTTTTCATCCCTTAAAAAAAGTTAATTGTAACTCAAAATTTCTTTTGTGATACCCCAGTTCTTGCCTCGCCAGGTAACTGGTGATATCCATAGACTGTACATTTAATGGACGTCTGCTTCTAAAACTGATTTTTGAAGCAAATAGGCCATTGTGGCAATGTTAGAAATGACTGGAGCTTCAAGTACAGCTAAAGGGCGCCAGTCAGTCATGTGAGCTGAGCTGTGCCTCTGATTTGGCAAGCTTGCCATCTTCATATCCTGTGAACTGCAGTGTTAGAGAAGAATTCACCACCTGTACAGTGTGTGATAGTGAAATTAGCAATTCAGAATTTAATTTTTTTTTTTTTAACTAGGGTGTAAGTATGTTTATTTCTGCTGTGAAAAAAGTGTTTCATGGCTTTTTGTGTTAGTGACTTTAGATACTTCCTCAGCCAGCCTCAAGCAGACACTAGAGAAACAGCAGTTTTTGACACTTCTGCACTGTCCCATATTCTTAGATGGGAGGTTTGTTGCTTGGTCCCAGCTCAGACTGGCCTCATATGTGTTAAAGATAAGTCATTCACAGCAATACAGACACATACTAACGGACTCTCACATAGGCACTACCAAACACGGTGTGGGCATGCAGCTGTGGCTGTAAATATCTATTTTATTTTTTTACATATTTTAATTTTTTTTATTCATTTAATTAAAAAAAATCTGTTTTTATTGATGCGTTTCTGTGTGTAAACCAAGGGGCAACTGTTTTTGAAAAATGGTTTTGAAAAATGAAGCCTATGTGGAAGTGCTCAAAGTTGCTCTCCATCAAGCATCTGATTGAGGCTGGCTGCAAAAAGACCAGAGGTCATTTACACATCAAGTAAAAAAAATAAAAATAAAAATAAAAATAAATAAAGAAAAAAAACAACAGACTATTACAGCATTAAAAACCACATTTACAGCCTGGCTTGGATCTGAAAAGCTGATTCTATCAGCACACACTGTACAGGCTGTTAGAAGATATTAGGATTGTTTGATTGTCCAATCAGAGACACAGCTCAGCTCATGTGACTGACAGGCGCCATATAGCTTTTAGAAAGGAAGCTCAAAGCTTGAGTCAGTGTGACTGTGTCCACCGACTGGCTTCATTTCACAGTATCAGGGACAGACAGGTGACGTTGCGGGGACTACATCCATGTTTCATACAGTCTATGATGTAAATGGATGTGTATGTGTGTGGATGTACATACATGCATTACTACTTTTATGAAAAAGACTACAGATATGTTGGACCAAGTGTTTAGGACGACTATTTGTGTGGTCCAACTCAAGATTGAGCATTTTATTTTTCTAAACAGCACTTAAGATGTTTTTTTTTGTTTTTTTTTTTTTTTTTGTATGGTTTCATTTTTCTATGCTTGTTTTTTCTGTCTTGATCACTTTCTGTTGTTGGGAATTAGCCTTCTGGCTAACTCTAGAATATTTACATGGATGCTGTGCTGAAATGAAATTGTCACAAATTTGCACTGTCACTTTAAATAAAAAATGAATAAATTAACCAAATAATTGGAATGGGGTTGCACATATTCACCAAAATATACAAATGGTCTTAATCTCAGAGTCATTTTTGGGGACCAAAAATGTCCAGCACTATATGTAAATGAGGTCAGGTTTATATTTGAATATAGTTTATTGGTGTATTCTGATAAATAATGACTGAAAACCTGAGCTACGCTACAGTGGACAAGAAGAAAACACTGACTAGTTGGTCATTAATGTCCTTTGGAATCAACCAAGGCAGCTCTTATAAGGGAAGCAAGGTTATTAATGTCAGCTTGACCCATACATGTAGCAGCATGAACCTCCTTTACCTCTCCTCTCTGAATCACTCATTCAGCTACTTCTGTGTGTGAATGTTTAATGGTGGGCTGTGCCCTCCTTTTATAGATGAGAGACAAAGTATTCACCTTTTAATGTATGCATCATTTCAGGGAGTTCAGCCACTGGAAGGTGAACAGCCTGGCAACAGAGAAGAGAGATTTCCTCAAAGCTCCGTTGCCCTTAGCGCCAGAGTTCCTACGCAATCTGCGGTTACTGGGGCGACGGCCGACCCTGCAGCAAATCAACGAAAACCTCATCAAGAAGTACGGGACCCACTTCCTGATTTCAGCTACCCTGGGAGGTAAGAGAGGAGCGCAGGTGACACACTCGCCTTTATTCTGAAGGGTTAGGAGGGACACCGAAAATAGAGGAGCTGCTCGCTTTGGGTCTCTGAGGAATTCATAATAAAACCGCTCATGGTGGTGGAGCTCTGCAGGAACGGAGGGTTTCTGCTCCGTAAAAATGTCAAGTGAAAGGCAGCGATAGCAACAATACTAAACCTTGCACCTGCATCATTCAACCAAGGTTGTTTCCTTCAGTAATTTTCCACTCATCCTTCCTCTGATGAACATGAGCTGTAGCAGCCTCAGAAAGCAGAAGAAAGGAGATTAAACTCACCCATTTCTTAGCGTACACATATATCTCCTTATTGGATTTCTTTTTAACCTCATCCTCCCAGAGAGAGACGTAACTCACATACAGAATCGCCGGCGGTATTGATCGAAACTCTTAAAATGAGACCTGTGCTGTGTTCAGCGTGTCGACCTCATGATATCGATACACTGCTCATCCCAGTCATCACAGTGCAGCACAGATATATGAGAGCACTTCTTTTATTATAAAAGGGCTTGTCGAGAATTGATAGTGAGGATAAACACCTCTGGATCTGCAGCTTCTACTTTATCAGAGTCAGAGATTTACCAGCGTCCCCGTCATTCTGATTCAGACTGAATGTATAAAATAGTAGGGGATGTTTTCTTGCTTATAAGATGCATAATGGGCTTTAAATTGTGACAAAACACCATCGTTTGAAAGTGACATTGCTTGTACATCTTCTAAAAAGCAGGACACGTCAGCTGCCACCCATCCACACACCATTCACACTAAAGATAAATTCTGTTTTCTTCACACTCTCTCCAAACAGCCCCTGTGTTGTTTTACTGCACGCGCACACACCTCACACTGCTGCGACTTATCTCTGGATGTACACACTGAAGCATTAGAGAGAAGGAGACAGAGCAGAGATGAATTCGGCGGTAGACTGATAGTTAGACTCTATATGTAATTAACAGCCTCGGCTAAATGGGCTGAGCTCGTCTGCATACTGATGAGACCGAGCCTCCACACATCCACACTTTCAATTTATCCTTTGTTCTCCCGTTTCCAGCTCTCTCTGTCTTCCTTTTATGGTTTCCTCCTCTGCCAGGGGTTACGTGGAGCTGTGAAGTATGATTTTGCACGGATGTTGCTTTGGTTGGAGGGAATTAATTGTCTAATAGGCTGCACATACCGTGCAATTACAGCTTTTGTTACCTGGCTTTCTCGCTAATAACCTGGCCGTGTTAAATACCTGACTGTGATTGGTCAAAACAACCTGACAACAGTAATTTATTCTGAATAGAAAAAGTGATGGCAAGGAGAACCAGATCACATATGTCACATCAAATTAATCCTCAGAAAGGAGCCTGGGACATTTTTATCATTTATCCATTTTCAGGTTGTTTTATGCCTTTATTCAGAGAGGATGGAGCAGTTGATAGAGAAGAAATCAGAGAGAGTAACATACGGGAAAAGATTACGGGTTGGATCTGAAGTAACAGGCCAAAATACACCACTAGTCCAGACTTAACCTAGGTTTAAGTGGGCCTGAATCAATTATACCCTGCATGTTTACATTGTTTCATTTAGGCCAGGGGTCTGCAACCTTTACATCCATAAGAGCCATTTTGCCTCAGTTCACTGTGATTGAAGTCATTCAGGAGCCACAGAATGTACTGAGTCTCCAAACAAAGACTAAAAATTATAAACATAGTAAAAACCTAGTGAATCATTATCTAAACTAAAGATTTTTGTGTTTATAAAGTTGAATATATGATGTATTTTTTAAAATTGCAAATATATAAAAAATACAGATTTAATACATAATACATTTTAAAAAATTACCAAATTATTTTGAAAAAAAAATATTTTGTAAAAAATAAATTTGCAAATAATCCCAAGAATTTTATAGTTTACAAAAAATGGCCAAAATTACATACATTTGCTAACAACAGATTAAAAATTGTAACTTCAAAAAAATGCTATTTTTTTTCTAATTGTTGAAATTACAAAAATTTGCAAATTTAAAAAAATGGACTTTGAAGAATTTGCAAAAAAATTGCAGATTAAAAATCTTCCAAAAAATTTTGATTTTTTAATTCCTTAATTGGAAAAACTGTCAAAAAATTTCAAAAAATAACAAAAATTTAAAAAATAGCTGCGGTAATCTATAACAAATTTGAAAGCTGATTGCTAGAGGTGATATTTAGTTCAACTAAATGTTAACACATGATTTTATTTTGTCAAGTGTCTTTGATCATCAATACCCTCTGTAAGAAAAATAACAATTCTTTATTTCAGTTATATTTTTCAAAGCTACAAGGAGCCACTCTGAAGGAGTCAAAGAGCCACATGAGGCTCCAGAGCCACAGGTTGAAGAAACCTTGATCTAGGCCCACTAAACATTAGAAGTCTGATGGAAATGAAGATCAAGTCAATATTACGTCTGTCGCTCCAAGACCAATTCTGGACGTTCGCACAACGTTCAACTTAAACTTCTATTTGGACGTCTAACCATGGATGGCAATATGCAATTCAACATTTAAACGTTGGGTTCTTGGATATCAAAAAAAAAAAAAAAAAAAAAGTGAACGTCTATGCAGGAGTGAGCAATTTTTTGATCCCACTGCACAACTCAACTCAAACTTTATTTATCAAGCACATTAAATACACTCGAAGTAAACCAAAGTGTTGTACACATTAAGCCCTTACTGCCTGAATTAATTAAAAATTATATAGATTGATTGTTTTTATGTGTTTTTGCATTCTTACAGATGTTAAATGAAGTGGAGATTGTAAATTTAAACATTGCACACACAGTGGTCATAACTAAGTTATATCATATTCATAGACATGAGAAGTTTATCCCCTGATCACTGTATTGTGATGTAGTGGATCTGATACGATCTTTGGTTTGTGTAGAAAATGAATCAATGGGTAATGATGAGAAACAAAGATCATTTCAGCTGCATCAAGCTCTGACAGGGTATGTCACAAATTTGTAACAACAGGCATCAAGGGGTTAAAAGCAGCACAAATAACAAGATACAATACTAAGATGCAAAACAACACTTGGAGACAGAAATCTGCCTAATGGAGCCTGAACACATCGTCTCTCACTACTCTTCCACCTCAATAAATTAAACTTCCGGTAAAACAAAAGAAAAAAAAGACAAAACTTATTAGTGTAACAGCTGCGTTATGTGACGAGTTGATGTGAGTAATAAGGAAGATTTGAGATAACCAGCCTTGATGAATGCACCAGAGACAGCCCTCCATCTTTAGAAGGCTGAAAAGCACGACACATTTCAGTTCCTTTTCACAGTGGAAGCGTTTTCTTTTTGTTCTGTCTGCTTTTGTCAATGTAGTTTTATTTTGTTGTAGAGGGAGGATTAAAGCTCTCTAAAAGGCTCCTCTAAAATGTCCAATAGCCTGGTGTCCTAAAGTAATTTGTCTGTATTGATCGGCTCAAGGTTTGGACCTGATTCATGCAGTCACTTCACTAATAAAAAGAAAGAAAAAGTTAAACAACACTTTTCCACAAGAAGGGCACTTAAAAAGTGTAGCTCTGCACAGAATGACAACCTTGTGTGGTTAGATACTGGAGTCAGTCAAACAGCATTTTATAACTTTGGTGTCTTAATAAAACTGGATAACCAGTGTTATGAGACATATCGTTCCACTGTAATGTGAAACATACTTGCAGTTAGAAGTCCTCAGTCTTTGCAGGAAAAATATAACAAGGTGGAACTAATTCAGCGGTTTTATCAGTTATTTTACAAATTTATACACTGTATGCATGAATCGGTTTAGCAAGCACTCACTTCCTCAGGCTAAGAGGCTCCACGGGCGCATATTTAAGTGCGTTTAGTGATGCATATATTTCACACTCCATTCATCACACAGATGAAAGAGAAGATGCTAAATATAGGACAATGTACAGTAGCACAGAGGGAGTGAGATGTTACATTACAGCTGTTTTGGATTGCACAGCCAAAGTTACATTGATTTAAATATCTTAAAACTATGTCCCACCAGAACAAGCCTTGTTTCTTTCAGATTTGAGCAGATTGGCAAACACCTTGAGGGTGATGTTTCAGTTCAGTACCACTCTCTCCACAAAGCTCAAATGCAAGAAATCCTCACGACTAGAATCAACTAACCCCTGTCCGATCCACTTTTTTGGGCTAGGTTTCAATTTGGGATTACTTTGACAGGAGGTTGGAGGAGTGGACAGCAATTATACCTTGGTTTGGTAGAAGTACGAGCCAACCCTTTTTTTCCACCAGGCACCAGTGACTATCAGAAAGCTATTAGCTGCATTTCCATTCTACTTTTTGCAAAATAGAAGCTATATTTCTGAAGTTTCTGGTCACACTTTAGATTACAGCCCACGTCTAACGGTGTCGTTTCTCGTCTCTTACAGTGTAGTTTCCTCAACTGTTGGGGTAACTCTCACACATGTACCATGACATTTTGCGGTATCTATGGGGTAGTTACGCTCGCGTCTTACAGTGTAAGTCCTGGAGTCTTACAGTGTAGTTTCCCGTGTCTTACCATGAACTTATCAAAACAGCGTAATTTTCCTGGACAAACGCTTTTGCTGTGCAAACTTTGATGTATCACTTCTTCTTAAGAATCAGCATGGATACAGATAATGTATACCAATGATAAACTTAAACACTGTAATGTATTGATGAGTATGTGTTTCACAAAATAATGACAAGACATGCAGACGTATAAAATATCTTTATTTTTTAAACACACAGAGACCCCACAAAGTAATTCACCATTTAAGTAACCCGGCCATTAAGATCACACTTTAGGTCTTTACTTACTGTCTAACTGTCCAGTACTTTCACTGTGACAACCCAGCACTTAACCTGTAACTACTGGTCAACATCTGGAACCAGGCTGGATTATACAGTGCTGGGTTGTCACAGTGAAACTCCTGGATAGACGCGAGCGTAACTACCCCATAGATACCGCAAAATGTCCTGGTACATGTGTAAGAGTTACCCCAACAGTTGAGGAAACTACACTGTAAGACTCCAGGACTTACACTGTAAGACGCGAGCGTAACTACCCCATACATACCGCAAAATGTCATGGTACATTTGTGAGAGTTACCCCGACAGTTGGGGAAACTACACTGTAAGAGACAGGAAACTATGCTGTAAGGAGTGGGCCGTAATCTAAAGTGCTACCAAGTTTCCATATAGAACAATTTAGAGTTGCTGGTGTTTCTATCGCGACTAGATTTGCAAACAAACTGTCGACCGTGATCGCACCAACTCAAAACAGGAAGGAAGAAGACACAGAATGAAAATCATCATCTTCAGCTTGCCTGATCTCTCACTCACACACACACACACACCTCCACCCCTCCTTCCTGCTATACTCTGACCAGCTCACAACCGTCCTGATGCCTTCACTGCCAGTCAGAAACACCATCATCTGCACTGAATACAGAACTATCAGCAATTTGAGAGGTTTTTCCAAATTTTGACGTTTCCATTACCATTCTCTTATTGAGATATCTAGGTTTTGCGCAATTGTAGATGTAATGGAAAAGGGGCTATTGTGCATCCTTTGAACACAGACTGTTGCTGAACCTAGACCTGACCAACTGCAGCAACCCCAGATCATAGCACTGCCCCCACAGGCTTGGACAATAGGCACTAGGCATGATGGGTGATCGCTTCAGCTGCCTCTCTTCTTACCCTGATGGCCCATCACTCTGGAACAGGGTCAATCTGGACTCATCAGACCACATGACCTTATTTCATTGCTCCATAGTCCAATCTTTATTCTCACTAGCAAAGTGAAGCCTTTTTTTTTTTCTAGTTAGTCTCACTGATCGGTGACTGACAGCAGTCAGACTCTACCACCATCAATGCAAGATCCAGGTGAATAATTAATGCAACACTGGATGGAAATAAACCATGTGACATTGCAGAAGCTTATCGCAACAATGCCACACCTAATGCGTGTTGTAATCAAAGCTTAAGGCGATCTAACCAAATATTAAAGTGTGCTACCTTCTTTTTTTTGTTTTGGTGGCAACTTATTTTTTTTGCAGGCAGTGTTCAATGTCATGGCCTGTTTATTTGCATCACTGAACTGCAGTCACTAATGTCTGTCAAATTCAAAACGCTTTGTACTCAACAAGAAGTCTGCCCTCTCAGGCTCTTTAGTGTCTTACTTTCCAATTTCAAATGCTGCTTGACACCAACCAATTTACAGATTTTATGATGGATAAACTGGAGGTTTGGAGCTTTTCCAGTACATACAAAAGCATGCCAGCCGTAACTTGACAGTGAGTTTATAAAAGTCAGCAGCTGCTGAGGAAACAGAATTAAAAAAATGATAGTTATCTGGGGGGAATCTGGTCGTTACAATTGTCCTTGTACAAAATGAATAAAGGATATCAGAGAAGTAGCCTGTTAGATAGTACTATTAAATAAAAAGAAGAAAAATAGTTTCAATAAGCCACATACAAAAACACTGATGTCAGTTAATCTCAGTGCAATCCCAGGTCAGCCCAGAAGACAGGGCTCATATCTCCTCTCCAAATATCTCTGTCCTTTTGCTCCAGCTCTTTTCCTTTTCATTTATTACCTCCTGTGTATCCACAGGAATCTCAGATATCCAGAGTTCTGCAAGAATCTCCACTAGCCAGTTTTAGGGCAACCAGCTGAGCATGGATGTAAACATAGTGGGATTGCTGCAACAGCAGCATCAACATTGTAAAAAACAGTTTCTGCAACTACACATCCAGAGCAGACAGCACTCGGAGAAAAGAAAGAAGTCATCGAAAGAAATAGACATATTTTTTTTGACAAAGTGTTAAGGCAAAGATAAGACCTGAAACTTGTTTTTTTTTTTAGTATATTCAGTGCTGATACTTCCTGTAATTGTGTAACGAAAGGAAGAAAAGCCACAGCAGATACTTCCTGTCTTCGAACAAACCACAAAACCGCAGTGACACGGTGAAGGTCTGCCAAAGAAATGTCATCAGAGAAAGAGAATTCCACAAATTACATCGACCTGTTTCCTTGACTTGGTGGGATTCTATAATAGAAGTGAACCCTCAGTTATTCTCCCTATGCTATCACACAAAGGAGAAGATTCAACACCTTATATGACAACTCTTAAGAGAGATTCAGTTCCTCTTTTTTTAATTTGAGGAGTTCTGATGCTGACTGTGTTTGCTAATTGTTTATTGATCCACAGGAGAGGAGTCCTTGACCATTTTCCTGGACAAGCAGAAGCTGAATAAGAAGTCGGAGGGAAACAGCAACAGCTCTGTGGTGTCTCTGGAGCTGCTCCATCAGCTGGCTGCTTCCTACTTCACCGATCGAGAAAGCACCCTGAGGCGACTGCACCACCTCCAGATCGCCACTTCTGCTATCAAGGTACTTTACACGTCCATGCAGCAAGCTAACACGCTCACTCAGATGCATATCTTTATTCATGCTGTCCCTTTGCAAACACACTTTCTTTGCTCTGTGTTGACGTATGTTAGCAGTCCTGCAGGTCCACAAACGTCAGAGCAGACATGAAAACATGAACGGCCCTATAAAGCTATACCTCTGGGATCTATTACTCCACGCAGCACCTGTAACAAATAGTCCCGCTTGCTCTTAAGGTATGCACACAAACAATCTTCTGAAAAGATTACTCTCAAGGTGCATCATTCCTCAAAGGCCAGCCGGGAGACGAGGGAGGAGGGAGAGCTTGCAAGGTCATATTTTAAAAATGGCAGGCTGCATTAAAGCACAGCGTACGCGCTGGAGCCCACAGAGGCAGTAAAATGTGGCAAATGTCAAGTTCCTCTTAAGTCCCAGTGGGAGAAGTTTATTTATGCACACTGTACTCTACTGTAACTGGGAGCCATCTGGACCAGGGTGGCACATGTGGGCTCTTCTGTAGCTGTGAGAAACACATCACATGAGAGTTATAAAACACTAATTATCCTTTTTTTTTTCCTGTTTTGGTTTTTAGACAGAGCAGCTCCAGCTCTTAAACGCTTAAGTGTTTTCACACCTCTCCAGCTTGTTCTGTGGTTTGTTTTAGTCACCTCCGCACTCCTCACTTGACTTGCCTTGAGTTGTTTGATTGTCACTTATCCCAAAAAGCCCACCACCAGGTTTTAACCAGCTCTTTTCATCATTAATTGCAAAGAGGAACAGTTTTGTTGTAACCCACTCAAAGAAGGCTGAAAAATAAATCCTATTACCTCCTCTGCTTTGCTTTACCTTGTTTAAATCCTTTTTTTTTCATCTCCTCCTGTTGAGAAGTGAAAGCAAACCAAGCACTCCTCGTTTCTTTTTTTTTCCCTCCACATGGGAACAGATCTGTTGGCTTTCATGCGACAGCAGCAGGTGTGTGGGTGGGCGGACTGAGCTTTCAAGCTTTAACTTAAATAGCAAATCTCAGTGAAATGAGTGTTTGCGAACTGTCAACTATGTGTGCACCTTGAATACGAGGCTTTATGTACAATTGGCATGAAGCCAGAGGCACTCACAACATGCAGAGGTGAGCCATTTTTGCTGCCAAGAAACACTTGAATAGGGACCGTGGAGCACTTGATTGCTTGGAAATACTTTTATTTTTTATCCAAGGGTGCTTTGACTAGCTGTATATATGAGAAACAGAGAGCACAAAGCCTGCTCGGACTCACCGCAAATTGCTTTTACCTAGACTTGAAAGTTTGATTAGTATGAGAACAGAAAATTGAATTTTAATGACTGGAATAAAACTTTGTTGCACAACGTTTTCATAGAATGTGAGCTGCAGGGAATCTGACAGCCTGCCTGACAGAAAGTTTGCTGCAGTGCAGACTGCTGCTGACAAATGAATACGATAACCTCAGTCGACTCGAAGCTTATCTCAATATTTATTCACGAGATTTGTCACAGCAGAGCAGATCTTTAGAGTGAAAGAATGAGGAGACAAATAGAGCAGTCCTGTATACCTCAGTATGCAAGGTATGGATGTTGTTTTCATAACAGCTACATTAAAAGGAAGGAGGATAATGTTTTAACAACATAATGACTGAATCATATATGTGATGGCAATACAGCAACATGTCTGTGTTTGGCACTGAACTAACAAAGAAAAATTTAATCAAGTAGCAAAACCTGCAACATGCTTTCTTTAACCCTTTGACACCTGAGCCTAAAAATGTCTGCTTGGACCTTTTTGCTTATTTTGAATATAAAAGATCAGAACAATCCTGTGAGTCAGAGCTTTGGCCCATTTATCTGTATTACTAAGAATTTTTAATATCTGGAGCTATTTGCAATTTACTGTGTGTTATATGAGAGTAAAACAGTTTAAAATGAAGAAACAACACAAAACAGAATTTGATTTGAGAGGTTTGCAGGAGGGTCCAACAGCTCAAGTCCTGGCCTCATGGAGGGGGTGACCAAACTGCTAGGCCCTACGCTACCAGCACCCCAAATTTGTGGGACATGCAACATTACAACATTGCAACCTTGTAAGGTAAAACCAATCCATCACATATGAAACCTACACATAAAAAAAAAAAAAAAAAAAAAATTGAAAAAAAAAAAAAAAAAAAGTTATAATAACTTATGTTCGCTCTGCTTGGTAGATGACTGGCAGGACATGAACAGGATTCACTAACATTACACATTACAGACATGTCTTAGAGCACCAAGCTGCCAGCTGCACTAAATATATACAGCTACTTGTAAAACGCACAACTCAATAAAGGTCAGGGGCTTCAATAAAGAGGCTGCAACAGTCAGTGTGGGTCATGTCATTTATTACAATACTAAAACTAATAAAAACACAAACCGGAAAGAAGAAGAAGACCTGAGGCCTATATCACGAAGCAGGATTAGTGTCTTAGCAAGATAACTTCAGTGTTAACTCTTGATTACCGATAGTGCAAAGCCGGTTCCATTTTTGTCAGAGTAGATCACCATGGTGACCTACTCCAAACGGCTATCCTGCTCTGGAGCAGGATAGCCGTTGGAGGTTGAATCTGATCCTATGAAAGGCCTCTCCCACTGGCCAATCGGCTTCTCAGAAACAATGGCCTGCCCTTTTCTCCCAAACCTGGTGGATGGAGGCACACAAGTTGTAAGAAGAGAAAGGGTGTTTAAAGATCGATCAGATCCACTCGATCAAAGAGACGATTCACTTTATGAGAGGTATAGGTTCTGCCAGCCCGGACTACTCTACCTCTGTGAAATATTAGAGCCGTACATTACCCGTGCAACCTGCAGGAGCGGTGCACTGACTGTCCCACAGTCATTGTGCATCGCCCTGCGATTCTTAGCCACGGGCAGCTTCATGTACTCTGTCGGGGATGCAGAGCGGCTGAGCAAGTTTACAGCATCCGGCGTTGTGCATCAAGTGGCTGCTGCCCTCACGCAACTTAGGGACGAATTCATAGCGTTCTCAGGATGAATGAGAAGGAGGTGGAGCCAGTTACCTGTGATAGGAGCTGATTCTGAACAAAAGATGAAGGAATTCTAGCTCATATTTTGTCAATGAAATGTACACACAGCAGAACATATCACCACTTTTTTGGGAATATTTTAGGGGAAGCTGAGCTTCCCTTGTAGTCTTAGAGCAATCACCACTGCTTGAAACAGACTTATCAGACGTGATGATGTTCTTGTATTTGTTTTTTATTTGCTGCCATGTTCTTCTGAGTCCAGAAGGATTACATCTGGGAGAACGACATGATAATCGGAATACACGCAAGTCATTTGCACAGTAGCATTTATTATTTTATGAGATTTAGAAGTGTGATCACTATCATACTGAGCCACTGATGAATAACTTAGGCATTTACACAGTCCGCTACGCGTTGCCGTGCATTTTGCCTGCAGTTGGCTGCTGCTACTGTGTTATTGCTTCTCTCCTCCTTGTATTGCTGCATTATCAGCCGCTGCTCTTCAGCGGTGACGTACGGAGCTTTCTTAGTCGCTCATGATTGTGATTGGTCAGCTGCCTCTGAGCCCTCCTCTTTTACGTGAGCGTTCACAGCTTTTGATGAGACAATCCTGGGTTGAGTTACCGTGTTGATAACTTGCATCGTGCTATCATTTATCCTGATTGCCATTGCTACGGTTACTCAATCCTGGATAGATGTGAGTTACCACAGATAAGTTGACCGTGCTTTGTGCTATAGGCCTCTGCTAGGATGATAACCATCCACTGAGTATAAGTCTGGGAGTGAACTACCTTGTGCAGACAATTTTTAACATAAAAAAAATAAACCACAATAAACTAAAATCGACTTCAAAATAAATCACCACACAATTAAGAAAAACCCAACCACAAACCCAGTCCACAGTGAGTGAACTCTCAGTATACTAACCCCACCTAGGGATGGAGACCACCCCAGCCGCAGTGCTAGAAATAGAAGGAGGCAGAAGTTTAAAAAAAACGCTTAACTAGACAGGAACAATTAAAGCTAAGCAGTAAAAAATAAAATGCACAAAAGCAAACTCTACCCTAAAAACAGGTGAGGGATGGTTTGTCAAGCGCTGCAGTTTCACCTGCTGTCTATTATCTCTGATGGATTCCTTCCTGTCTCTGATTGGCTCTCCACTCCACATGGTCCCAGTGCTCCTCTGCTACATACTAAACTATACACAAACCGACAGTTTGCTTGTCCTCACGTTAGCCTAAAGATCCGTCGTAGCACTGGGCCATTGATAGCACTACATTTAGCTGGCTACTACGTTTGCTTGTTGTCACGTTTCAAACCGTATGTCTCCATAACTGTACAGATAAATACCTTACCTCAGCGCGTTGTATCTAGTAATAAGTTTTCTTGAACAAAGAAAATTTGTTTAGATCGATTTGGTTCGATTTTGACCCTCTGTCTTCTTTTTTTTTTTTCAGGATCAGATCAGAGACAATCCTAACTTTGTGCTAACTTTATCCTAACTATGCTGTCAACCTGTGTTCTTGCTGCTCTCTGTGTGTTTTCCAGAGTTTCATAAAGCTTGGTAGTATGTTAGATTTGTTTCAACTTGTTGGTACACAAGTATCCCCTCCTAAACAATGACAGAAAGCTCAGTTTGAAGCATCCAGTGCAGCTCCTGCAGGCTGCCGAGGCTGTTGATTATCAGGCACATACGACCTGCTCCTGATTCATTTAGTTTTTTTTTTTTCTCAGGATGAAAAAAGTTCTCCATTTTCTGCTCTGTGAAGTCATCATTTCTATGTGTCCCTGTCAACAGGAGGAGAAAAAAGGAGAGTAGTTTTATAATGCATGATAGGAAATCTCGGAGAAGCACTCTCAGTCTGAGTAACAGCAGCTGTCAGCAGCAAGGACGCACCAATGACTCTCCCAAACTCTTTTAAAGAGCAGAAAGTCGTCCCGTCCGCCCACCTCATACATTCAGAGCAGTAAGCTGATGGAGAAGGCTTTAGTAAAAGCAACTTTAAAACAGGAGCTAGATGCAACAGAATAACATAAAGCAGCCAAGTGAAGCTGCCCCAGAGGTACCGAATTGCCAACAAAGAAAGAAACAAAGTTATCACAGCCAGAGCTCGAGAGACTCTGAGAGGAAACCGACTGAAATTACAAATCAGAAGCTGCTGCCTTCAGGTGAAAACATTTTACCCCAACTTAGTCTGAAATGGAGAAAACTTTCACTGCAGTAAAATCCTGCAAAATGTCCAAATCTAGTGGGGAAATTAAAACTGATTTGAACAACAGATGGAAACGTCCAAGTGGTTGAGCAGCCAACAGTCTTTTCCCCAATTCACAAAAAAAAAAAAAAATGTTTTCTTATAAATTAATGTTCATTATTTAAAATAAACTGAAATGTACATTAAAAAAAGTCATATAAACTTGTTTAGCCTCTGTAGGAAATTACCAGTGTTGAGCATTAATTAAGTTTATAAGGTTCCACATTTAGTTGTATTTTTAAGACTGTGGACTTTCCTTGAGTTTTATTTTTTGGGAAAGCTTGGTTCTTTTATTCCACCACACCTAAAGGACAAATAATGCACTTTTGACTCCTGGGCCTTCTTGGAGGCAAAACATGTGCCAAAGGGCCCTTTTTGGCTGGTGTGCCATTTTTATTACCAATAAACATGACTTAAGTACCCTCAAAAACATGTGAGATTTTGTCAAGTGACATATTTTCTCTTTTAAGATCAGACCGGAAAGGTAATAAACTGCAATTTTAGGGGTTGATCTACGAGAAGGGTGTCAAACTAATGGCCCTCAAGTCAAATCCAGCCCACCAGAGCATCCTTCCACCATTAAGGGGAATAATTTAATCCTCATCCTTTTTAAATTGTGTTCTTACAGGAGAGGGTGTAAGGTCAGGTGGTCAGGATAACTGCACAGACGGGGAAATTAATGCAAATTTAAAATAATTTCAACATCAGTTTTTCTTTTTTCTTTTCTTTTCTTCTTTTCTTTTTTTTTTTTTAATTACCAGGTCAAATATTGTTCAAAAGGTTGCCTGTTGCTGTGTGTCAGCCCCGTGACTGACTAGTGACTAATTCACAGTGTACCCTGCCTCTCACACTAAGCTAGCTGAGATAGGGAGAAAGGTCCAGCTGCAGACCTCCACTCTCAGCCTATTCTCTTGGAGGCTCCACCATGAGACCCCTCCACTGTCAGAAAGAAGAGACATAAGAATGTGAAGTTAAAAAAAATAAATAAAGAAAGAAAAAAAACATTAAATTAGGCAAACAAAGAGTTTACAATTAAATAATTTTGAAATTGGTAAATGAATCTAGATATCTCCATACATACATAATTAAATAAAAATAAGTAAAAAAAAAAAAAAAGCTCGTCACCTGACATCAGTTATATGTTATTTACTGAAGTAGGCCATCTAGCGTCCTGAAGTGGTAATAGCAATAATTTGAGCTATAGCCTGCATGTATGTTTACTTTTATTTTTCTGTTGGAAAAAAAAAATGTCTGTTAGTATTTTTACATTTTGAGTTTCCAGTATTATTAACAGAGACTAACTGTGATATGTTTCTGTGATGAGAGTTGAAATTCAGTTTTAAAACCAAAGTTATATCAATATATGCTAATCGCTAGCATAAAAATGCAATTTCCAATATGGATGAGCATAAAGCTAGCACTATTTTTTTCTGCTTTGCTAACATAGCTAGAGTGTAAAACACATGAGAAAATGAAATTAGGATCATTACACCAAACAAGGGTGGCTACAAATCCATGTTGTGTCATTGGAGACTACCCAACATAACTCTGCAGGCAACTTTTGTTTTAAATCTTTTTACTTCATATCCTGACGTCACTTCCTTGAGACGGTGGAGGAGTGGAGCCTCCAGTCGGCTGAAAGCGGAGGTCTGCAGCTGGACTGTATTGGGGGATAGGCTCCAGCCACCTGCGACAACCTTTAACAGGATATGCGGTGCAGAAAATGATTGAATGAATATGTTATTGCTCAGCTCTAGAAAGCTGTGACTTAATGTTTTGTGCCTTTGTAGACACACTGTGATCTGTAAGTTGCGATGCATATGAAGAAATGATGAACTGAGGCAGATTATTGTAAAATTACTTTTTTAAAGAAATTCCAGGTTGTTCATTTTGTTGTGAAAAGAAAGTTTAATTAAATGTAAACGTTTTCCGAATGTATTTTTTTTTTTTTGCACTGAAACAAAAGGCAACATTTGGAGTTGTAGTTTTTCACAGGATACTATGCTCTGATTTTACAGGTCCAGACCCTTAAATAGAATATTTTTGACATCTCTGATCTGAATGATGTTACCATACCTGTGCTTCGATGATGATCTTCATGATGCAATGCAGAGCAAATGCAGAGCAGATCATTTAGAGCTGGTAATGATGGCTACAGCAGAGAAGGATAATGATTCTCCCTCGAGCATAAACAGCTTTCCATGTCTGAAGTTTCTGAAATGAAGAATGCACCATGCAACATGAAAATACAACAATAGATTGAGAATTTAAAAAGAAGTTATTTGAATAATCAAGTTGTTCAGAACATGTACTCAAACTTTGGGGCTGTTTACACAACAATGGTTTTAGGACAAAACTCAAAAGTATTGCGTGTTTCGACCTCTCATTTACACAGGAAATGAGTTTCAGCCGACCTAAAATGCAAACTTTTGAAAATGGCCTTCAGACTGAGTTTTTCTGAGATAATGCTGCCACCATTGTCGTGTAAACAGTAAGCCTGTGTTTTCAGTGGAAAAACTGACGTCATGCTCCACTTCACGTATGCGCATAAATCAGTCCAACTGTACTGTTGTTACAATCGTCATGGACAACCATGTTGAGCTCGTGCTGCTTAATCTGCAGAGACTGCTGACTGTCTTTTAACAAAATGAGCATCTGTTGCTCCACTTCTGCTCTTAGCATTCACCAATACACCAGATGATTGGCCAAACTCTACTTCAGTGGAAATCTATCAAAAGTCGCTTTCGGGACAAGACAGTTATAGTGCCATCTACATGCCTTACCTCTAATTCACACATAAAACGTGAGCCCCAAGCCGCGGTTTTGGGGCGTGGGCCAATTCACACTGGATGCGTCTCTGGAGCGCAGCGCCCAAAGCAGCTGGATACCAGAGATCACAAGATCATTGGAGAATCACACGCTCCTGCAGGAATCCCACTCATGACAATGTACTTGCATGGTGATAGCATGTTAAACTCACCTGGTCCTCCCAAAACTTTAGCACCTTCAGTCCATGCCTTCTCCTTTCTGTTGGTGTCCTTATTCAAATGATGTGTTCAAGTTTTTCAACTCCAATAATAACTTTCCTTGTCCAAACACTCCACATTATTTCAAAATGACTGGATGCTCTGATAATTTTTGCATCTGATTTCCTGTTTGGTACGATCTCTGCAGAGATTGATGCATTTCTGCAGCTTACTCCGAGTTGTTGGTGATTGCCGCCGGCAGACTGCAGTGTGTGCTGTGTGAATGCAATGATTGACTAGAGTGGTTTCTAAGTACGGCGTAGTGGGCTGCACTGTGCAGCACAGCGCTCATGCTTTATGTGTGAATTGGGGGTTGGACTCAAGAAGTTAGGTTAGCATGTTTTTACATGTTTTTGGAGAAACCCTTGATCTGAAGGATCTTCTTACTATCACTAAAATTTGAAAGTGTTAAATTTGTCCACCACTGAAAAGGATTCGATAACTCAAACTCTATCAGTCTTTCTCTATCTTTAGGTCCAAGGTTTGTGAAAAGACAAAAACAGAGATGCAAATTTTTACACCTTGACAAGTTAACCACCGATAGTGCTAATTAATACAACATATAGGAAAAATATCATTTATATACTAGGAGGTCAATTTAAAGTTTAAAAGTTGTATTCCAGATCACACAGAGACCAGTAAAATATGCCCATTCTCTGATTTGGGGTTTGGGTTGGGGGTCTTTTTCACAATTTGGTCCCACCGGTCATCAAGGAATCAGTTTTTCTGTTTGTTTGTTTGTTTGTTTGTTTTTCAAATAAGTCTTTTTGATCAGTTTTTTTGTTGTTGTTGTTGTTGTTGATGTTTTTTTTTGTTTAAAGAAGTTTCCTCAACACTGCTGTTAAAGCTATGGTGTACGATTTGGAAGCTTTGTACATCTTAATAACACCATTTATAGGGCTGTTACGGTCCTATGGTCCAATCGACACAATATAAAGACCAAAAATAATGAAAAAAATCCATTCAGTATATCTGCTGCAAAGCTGCATACTAGTTGACCAATCCGAACCGATTGGTCCGTAAGTCCATCCAATCCCCTGTCTCCCTCGCTTCACACCGTCATGCCCATGGTTCCGCCTCGTCCTTCCCCACTACCCCTCTCACGTCAGCTAGCTGCTCAGCTACCGAAGTGTCATGGAGCCAGAGAAGACCGAAACCAGGAAGCTGTTACTGTTACCCTCCACAGGGCAGGGAAGAAAACAAAAAAGTTTCAAGGAAAAGGCTGAAGAAAGGAAGAATTATGAGCGATACAGGTGCCAATAGAGACTAAATATTGGAGAAATGTACGACCGGTGGAAAAAGCTGCAGAGGGATTTGGGACTGAAGACTGACGCAGAGACAGCTGAGTTTCTGTTGAACAGGTAATGACTTTGTTTATCACAGTGGGAGATGTCAGTTGAATCACTCTGGTTAGTCTGTGCCTATACTAGCTAATGACTGAACGCTGCTGGTCAGAACAGGAGGCGAAGAAGGGCCATACGAGTTGGGGCGTGGGATCTTGGGACACGGAGGGGAGGGGTGAGTGAGGCTGCGTTTTTCAAATGTGTCTCATCAGCCAAACTGGGTTTCAGATTGTAGACTATAGCTTTAAGAGCTCGCTCATGATGAGTTTCCAACTGCTAACAAGTCAAAAAGTTAATAAACAGATTCTATGGCTGTTTTTTGTTTGTTTGTTCGTGTCTTTTACTGTTTGTGTTGTTTTGCGGCTGATTGTGATCATTCTACATTAGAGACATAAGTCGATGAGTATAATTATATCATAATCATGCTTGAACTCCTCAGGCAGATGGGGTGATTAAAGGGGTCGCTCTCAGCAGGGACAGAACATTCCCCACTCCCCCCTTCAGGTCCAGATGAAGTGGTACAAGTGTTGGCAAATCATGAGGGCCAATGAGGCTGGTGAGACGATGAAGCTAAATAAATCACTGTGGAGAGTTGGAGGCAGATGTAGGGACAGCTTAGCATGACGATACGGATGATGAGGCTGAGGAAACTTGGCAATGATGGAATGTGAATTAACCAAACCAAGACAAAAAAATAAAAAAGACAACGATTAACATTAAAATAAGCTAACAAAAACAACAATATACTCCAAATATACACATATTTACATTTTTTTGTTTGGATGAGAAGCAGAGAATAATCCTTTTAGCTTGTTTTGAGTCCAGTCCAAGGTTTTAACACGTCAATCTGAAGCCTCAAGGGTGCATGGGAAATATCTCTATTTAGAAGTTTGTGCTAATTTGGATTTAACTTGAAAATCTGAGGAGAATGATGTCATTAATCACAATAACTCAAGAGGAATCTGTGTCTGAGCCTTCGTTTTTTCCATACCACAGTTTCCTCTAATGACAAAATGATCTAATTAGATGGTGGAACATGGAGCTGCATACATTTGCATATTAATGATGGAACGTAACAAAACAGAAATTTTTCTCCTCTGAGCTTTAAAATGAGCCGCTGTGACATTTATAGATGTAGACAAAGACTTTATGTGCTTCCTTTAATCCTCTGATGTATGTATTTTTATATTCTCATCAGCATGTGAAGTTGAATATCTGATTTTAATCAAACAAATGAAGAAGTCAACCTGCACATATGGATTTGTTTATCCGTCCGTAATGAAAAGAATGAAGCTGCTTCTCTCCCTGAAGACTGACAGGCAGGTAAATAGTTCTGTCCTTTAGTGAACAGCCAGCGATTCTGCACATCCGCCCACCCACAAACACACTCTTCAAAATTTATGCCTAATAAACACACACTCCAAACTGCACACCCGACACACACACTCCTACTTGTGCTCAGAGAAGAGCATCCTTTACATGCTTTCTCTAAATGAGGATCTGTGGTGTGCGAGCCACCTGCCGCGTCGCTTTCTGCCAGATCGACTCGTCAGGGGAGAGGAAGTGACTCTGAGTGGGAGGTACTTGACCTGTGTCCATAAACGCCTCTGGGCTCCGTGTCGCTAAAGCAGTCGGCAGGAGGTGGGAGGGAAAATGCATTAGCTTTATATCCAGTAACGAAGAGGAGAAAACGCAATCAATTTTTTTTTTTTTTTTTAGACCACAGTTTCTGTTTTCACCAAAGCTTTTGTGGCAGCTTCTTGTTTCTTTGTAAAAAGTCCGAAAGTAGACTTGTGTGATGTGATGGTAGAAGTTTTACCACACTGGAACAAGATGAGCTGGAACCTGCACTCACACACTTTGCTCTCGCTGAAATCTCAGCCTGTAGCAGTTGTAGAGAAACTTTGATGTGGAACAAATGCATTCTATGTACTCCAATCTGCACAAAGTTTTTTTCTGCGGGCTGCTTGTGCAAACACAAACACACCAAGTTTTAAAGTTCCAAGCAGACTTTACCTGGACTTTTTTCACCAAGGGCAGCGTTTGCAACATGTATGTGGTACTTGAGCAGGTGTTTTAGTAGTTCCAGCTCTAAATAAATAGGTGAGCGGGTGGCGTGGAATATTGTGGGGCCACAAACAGAGTTAAGTTTTGTTTCATGTATTTGTTATGGATGCATGTTTCTCCCTTCATTGTCTGCTTGTTTCAGGCCACTGGTTGAGTTTCATCTGGTCCTTGGCCTCTAAAAAGCTCAGTGCTGCTTGTAGCAGTAAGAGACATTTGATTTGGGGGCTGCTGCCGTTTTGAGAGATTTCTGAAATTATGTTGAATGAGTTAAGTCAGTTTTGTGTTAAATTATTTGTTATTATTCACCTTTTTGGTCGTTTAAGGGTCACACTGGCCATCCAAACTGCCGTACTCAAGCATGACCCCCCTCGGCTAGCAGTACAGCCAATATTAACCAGACTTAAAGTGATACTCCGGGATGGAATAAGTTGGGTCCTTTCACAAGGTTTAGGGCTGAAATTACCCCTACAGCAGTGATTTTGTGCAGCAGAAGCCCAGAGCGCTCGCACCAAACACCCCCTCCCTGCTCCTCTGCCGGTTTCCTCTGCACTCAGACGGGGCCATTTTTTACTTGACCAAAAACACAAATAAATGGACTCCCACCCAAAAAATCTGATATCGTTCTGCATTCACGCTTTATTTAGAGAATTTTCAGCGCGTTACTTTCACAAAAAACACAGCTAAATAAGGCTCTAGTTCTCATCGTGTCGTAAAACGTCGCCACAGCTGGCTACGAGGCTCTCGCCGCTTAGTGTGTCAGTCCGCGCACGCGGCGTGCCAGATACAAACAAACGCAGGCAGTCTGCCAGGACGAAGAGACATGATGAGAGCTTATTTAGCTGTGTTTTTGTGTGAACACAGATCAGCATTTATCAATCTGAACGTGTGCGTCGGGTACGCTCAAATCCCACGCCAGGTCTGAGTTCATGAACCCAAGTTTCATGTCAGTGGGGAGCAAGGTACAGTGAGGGAAATCCGTCTGTGGAGGAGAATTATTTGATCATATGAGCACAAAACATTTTAAGAAATAAAAACTGATGTCCTTAGAATAATATTTAGATCCTTGAATAAGATACGACACCAAGAATGTTTCTAACATTTCACTTTACTTCCGCCAATCTATAAAATACTTCGCTATAAAAGAGCAATGCGAGCTGTCAGCTGATTCCTCCCCATAAAAAAAAATAATGAAAAAAATATTAAAAATTTGTTTCCACTATTGGTTTACTTAAAAAATATATGTATAGACACTGTTATGTCCATTACAAAGTCTCCGCAGAGGACACCTCAACAACGCTGGATCAAACTATTAGCTCAGATTTTTGTAAGGAAGCTGTATTTATTACAGGATTCACTGTGAAGAAGATTATTTCACTTCACACAATATTATCATATAAACGTGAACTGTATGCAAAAAAGGAACTATTCCATAACAGAAGATATTCATTTACATGACATCACAACCTATGAGCTCGTCTCGTGGTATTAATAATCATGGTCTACATGTGCGTAGTTGCGCACGATCAACAAACTTCAGCTCCACTCCCTCCTCAGTCTGTCACAGGTTCAGGCTGGAGTCTGCAGCTTCTTTCAGAGCTCAAACACATTTTTAGAAGACAACTTTCCACGTTTCTGAACCTGAACTGAAAAATTCATAGTCCTGTGGCTTCTAATAGTCAGGCATCACAGATTAATTAATCAAGGTATAAATGAAGGCTGTGTAAATAAAATTGTTAAATTCTGCTGTATTTTATTCATTTATTTATTTATATTTATTTCCTTGCAGCCAAGTTTTTTTCTGATTCGCTCTACTTTTTGGACAGCCTAGCGCAGCATTATTTCCTCTCTACCTCAGTTGCTATGGTGTTGTTGATTACCAGCACGGAGAAGTTCCCTTTTTCCTGCAATGTGTCCCTCCATGTCGTAAGTTCTGTGGGTTCGGCCAGCTGAACCTTGAATATTTAGGG
The DNA here is from genome assembly GCF_033239565.1 of Halichoeres trimaculatus. Lineage (NCBI taxonomy): Eukaryota > Metazoa > Chordata > Actinopteri > Labriformes > Labridae > Halichoeres > Halichoeres trimaculatus. The sequence continues at coordinate 30,871,652 of NW_027437193.1, forward strand.
GCGTGTTGTGTAAATTACGATTTTTTTCATCGGCCACATTTATCAACACCTGATAAGGCGTACGCTGTGATTGGCCCTGGTAGGTACGTTGCCATAGGATCGTTTTTACACCCAGATCTGCGCCAATTCCCATGCAAGATTGATAACTGAGGGCCAATGTGTGTTTTTCTTATGGGTCCTTTTGTGGACAGTTGTTGGCCCCACAGGGGTACCTCAGGGCAGTGGTTCCAAAACTTATTTGGCTGTAACCCCCTTGTGGAGGAAATAATATTTTGAAGCGCCCCCACACCCACAGTTACCATGTACATGCTCTCAAATAACTACACTCTCAGACATGAGTTTTGCTTGTAAGCATGCAAAACATCATATATTGGAAGTACTGAAAATGACTGAAAGTTTAGTGAAAGGGACTTGTATACAAATTCAAAAATTCCATCTCTTTAACATCATGAGCTATTCTGACATTCCCTCACTTAATGTGTAACTTATGTAATCAGTGTCCCAGTGAGCACATTCCACAGGTGGGATTAAAGGTTTTCCCATACCTGAGCGGTCTACCTGAGCGTATTTACTCTGTCTTTATAAAATCTCTGCCTGTGATCACTAAGTGCACCATCTCCTCTCACTCTGTTCCCCTGTGAATGTGCAGGGATTAGCAGCCAGCACTAATAGCGTTCATAAAACTGATCCTCACCACTTTCTGCACTCACTGGATGGACCAAAGAGATCGAGCAAACTTAGGATGGGCTTTAAAGAGCTGACTCACAGGTGACACCATCAGCTCCATTCACTCAAGCTGAGATAGGAGTACACACACTGCTCTGACCTCTCTCTGCAGCCTGTCTGTTGTGTGTTCAGTCTGAATCAAACCCTGATACAGAGACGTGCTGCTCAACATGTGACTGATTACACAACTGGAAATAGGAATGTCAAAAAAGCTTTTAAGCGCCTAAGAAAGTCCTCTCTTCTCTGCTGTGTTTGCATAATGCACGTTGTTGAATAAACATTGAAAACAAAGTGGTCCAGGCTCAACGATCCTCTCACTGAAGGGCTCTTGGGAGTTTTTAACAAAGGTAGAGATGGGGGTGGCAGCTCTCTGGTGGATAAGCACTGAAGGTTTTCACAAACAAGCACACTTTCTTTCTGCTGTAATACCTCTCTGAAGCTTTCATGGTTTCTACCAAGACAGTAAAAACAGAGCTGTGATGAAAAAAAAAATCCATAAACACAAACAACAACATTCAGACAGACTTTAGTTCTTTTTTTTTTTCTGCAGGATGCTGCTCATTGGGCTAAAGACTTCCTATCCATGGTCATAACAAAAGAAGGGTCATGACCCTGTTGTATCAAATAACATGTCAATGAAAACTAACACCGCAGAACTGAAATTCAAGCAGGTGTTTTTTGTTTGTTTATTTTATTTGTATTTATTTATTCATTCTAATTTATTCATTTTATTTTATTATTATTATTATTATTATTATTATTATTATTATTATTATTATTATTATTATTATTATTGTTATTATTATTTCATATTTATTTATTTTTCAATTTATTTTTATTTATTTATTTATTTATTTATTTTATTTTTATTTATTTATTTATTTAATGTGATGATGATGATGATGATGATGATGATGATGATGATGATGATTATTATTTATTTCATTTATTTTTTTATTTTTTTTGGGGGGGGGGGGGGGGGGGGGGGGGGCAAAATTGTCTACTAGACTCAGTATGAGCCACATTCACGGTCGTCAAGAGTTTAAAGACAAAAATGACATCTGAATTAGTTGTGAAAACCCAACTCAAGGACCAAGGCACATGACTGTAAGATTTAACAAACAGCATGACATTGCAAAGAATTCGGAGGCGTCATATTCAATCTCCACGGCTACTCTCCAAATGTTGTCTTTAAATTGTTGTCTTTGTAGTTTTTATCTCTTTTATTGTAAAGAACCAGGGGCTGGGAAGCAAACGCAATCAAGCAGTCCACCATATCGAATGTTTTGGTATGTGACTTGTCAACTACAAGCATTTTGATAGGTTGGGTGTGTGCTCATCACAAGCAAAACTTTAGAAAAATCAACCTCGGTCTGAAAAAATAAAAGTCGCAGTTCTGCTTAGCGAAACAACATTGCTGGTGTGAGAGCTTGCAGTAAAAAACATTAGGTTAAAGAAGATCAATAATGTGCGAAATATTCACACAAAAAATATACGTCTGGTGTGAAAAGGGTTTTAAAATGAGCAAAAGTATATACAAATCAACCCAAAGCTCTGGAAAAGGAGAAACAAGTAAAACAAAATCAAAGAACTGCTGAGGAAAAGAAAAGTGGGGGAACAGAAACTCTATGTCTTCGAGATATACTTAATAGAAGAGGTCTTGATTAACAACTTGGAACCAAACTCTGACCTATAGACTCTATGATGTATGAACATTGTCTCTGCTGCGTCCCCTGTCTGTTCCTGATGCAGACTAATGAAACCAATGCCAAGGGCCATATTGGAAATGCAGACCCAGAAATGTGAGCTTTGAGCCTCCTGACGGACAGCTGCTGGGTGTCACACCTGTCAGTCACATGAGCTGCACCCAGATCATGGGCAAACCCTTGACCTTAATATCTTCTAAATGCCGTAAAAGATTTTAACGGCTTGGTGTGTATGTGGTTTGAACTAATTCTGTAGCCAGCCACAAGCAAAATGTCGACAAACTGCAACTTTTAGCACTTCTGCAAAGGTTTCATTTGTTTTAAACCAAATCTCCCACGTTTTGACCTCAGGAAACAGACATTTATAAGCAAGATGGACTACATAATGTGAATTCAATCTTAATGACCAGGGATTAAGAGAGAAAGATACATTTTTAGAAAGCTTAAAAGTTGTAGTGAAGGTTCTCACATGACCCTAACTGCCATACAGAAAAAGCGCAGAAGGAAGCTAAAGAGGAGAGTGACAGAGTATGAGCTAAAGCAGGGGGTGGCCAACCTGCGGCTCACGAGCCACATGTGGCTCTTTTCCTTTCGATGTGCGGCTCTTCAATCCATTCATAAAAATGTATAAATAAAGTTCTGAGTAGCGGTGTGCTGATCAATCTAAAATATTGATATACTGTGTTGATCAGTATTTCGGTGTACAGATTGATACTTAAGTTTCAGTTTCTCTTCTCTAGTACAAATTTAAATACGCAAACACAATAAATCTTGCTTCATTTTATGACATTTTGTTTATGTGTGAGAGGAAGTGTTTTTGTAAGACCATGTGTATGATGTGGCTCTCTGTACCACAATCATTTTTGTGGCTCTTGGTCTCTGACTAGTTGGCCACCCCTGAGCTAAAGGTTAAGATTCAAGCTAAAGGCTAACACAGGAGCTTAACTGTAACTTTAATTTAGCTGAAGGTTTAGGATGGAAAAAATAAAATAAAATCTTGGAACTTTTCATGTACAAAAAATGTTCATTAATGCTTTATGGTCTGTTGATTTTTCTCCTATATTTATCTGTTGAGGACCTGCCCATGAAACTTTCAAAAGAAGAAAGTAAACAGACTTTTGGTTGGCATGCTTGGAATAACTCAGTTTGAATTTGACATGCATTAAAAATAAATGTACTGAAACAGTCGTTCCTCTGGATGATGCTTTGCTTTGCTTTGAGGTCACCTTGAGAAATCAGTCTGCACAATCAGACTCTAAAGGAGTCAGAAAATCTTTTTTATTTTTTATTTTGAAGTATTTTGAGCTTCTTTGCAGTGATTTACATCATCCAAAGCTCATCAGCATCCACCTGCACCTCTGTCGACTCTAATGACAACATGAAGCCTTTGAAAATGTTGTTTTAGCAGAGTGCAAACACTTTTAATACTGACATTAATTTGAAAAGGAAACCTCTTTGGCTCCACTGTAAATAAAAGATTACATTAAAGTGAATATAGTCTTTAAAAAAACAACCCCAGATTTCCTCACCCCTCTTCTCTGAGCTCCCTCTGCTTCTGGCCTGTATTTCTTTTTAATCTTTTATTCATCTCTGTGTTCACATCTGAATCTTTTTTTTGAGATGTGCGTCTTCTGAAGCCTCGAAGGCCATCGTCCCTGTCTTACAACAAAAGAGGATGAGGAAAAAGGTTTTTACTGCGGTAGAAACTCGCTCCGGCTGCATCATTTACCAAACCCTGTGATTAAGCAGGCCATGGCTTCATATCCATCTTCTTCTTCTAATTGAACTATCTTAAACACTCACTCTGGAAGTTAGTTAGTTGTTGGGTCCTCGCTCATTCTATCGTAATGTTCTTTGTCTTTCTTCCTTTCTTTCCACTCCATCTTTTTGAGTTTAATCTCCCGTCCTGCTTCTTTTCTTTAATTAGCAGCTCTGATCACCACAGAGTCTTACACAACACGTCTGCTGGATGTTGTTTTCTATCACACTTTCCAAGATCTTCATCTTGGATGCTCTGATATCCAGGTCAGACATTTGTGCTACGATAAATATTTTATTGACCTTGATGGCAGAAACTTCAGACATCACTTCAGCTCAGAGAGAAACTTGTTTTTTTTTTTTTTTTTTTTTTTTTTTTTTTCTTTTTCAAGGAAAAATATTCAATTGAGTATGACATTTTTTTGCTTTTGTTACCGTCTTGGTACAGAAATCAGAGCAAGGCTGGATGAAAAAAGCTCAAAATTAAAACAGAGTCTACAAACCACAGTGATGTTAAATGTTTAAAGATATCAAGCATCCAAATGGGTCTTTTGTTTTTGTATTGTTGCCTCTCTGACTGAACTGGATTACTTACTTATTTTGCTGAATCCATTTCCTTTAACAAGCTTCCATTTTTCACTCTTACAGTGTGCAGCTACACTTTAAAGTCATTGTGAAAAGAAGCAATGCTGCAGGTGGGTTGGATTAGATAGAAGCTGTAACAGCTGTACACAGCTGTGTCACCAAACAAAAGGGTTGTTAATGTGATTTAATATCTGGATAATCCTTGTATACACTTGATCAGAGTGTTTCCTCCTGGGTTGGGGTAAAACGATCCTCACTGTGTTTATCTGATCCATTCAATACACTAAATTTGCACTTTTGTTGTTTGAAAAATTTATCAAAGCATGGCAAAACAAACCTGAGGCCTGTACTCCGAAGATGATTTTTTTCTTATCTAACCTCAGATTTAACCCTGGATTTTCCCTCTATGACGCACGTCTTACCTGGATATATCAACTTGTGCTGAATTGCGAACCTGATCCAGAGCAGGTTTTGGATAAGAGATCAAGGAGAATAAAAGCACCATCTCCAGACCAATAAGCTCTCTAGGAAAATGGTCCGGCCACTTTAAGGAGATCAGACCTGCCCGCAGGCCACATCCACCCCTTTGTATGTCCCTGACCGGCCCACGCGAGGCCAACCATAAACCTAAAACTTGTGCGAGTGCATGTGTCTTAATACTCCATCTATCACGGGCACTGTGGAAGACATTGTGGTTTGAATTCTCCCTCTCTTTCTCTGGCTCAGTCAGTCTCCTCCACCTGAACTCTCTGCTGTTCTAAAGAGAGAGCGCTGGCGCGTACATGCGCAGAGCATATCTGCAGCACACACCGAAGACTGACAGAACTTCACAATGACAAGCGTTTCACTATTTTAGAGTCAGTCCCTCACTATAAGATTCACGCTGCTCTAAACTCTCCTTATTGAAAAGGATGCGACGTTAGCGCAGAGCTACGTCAGTTTAACTCTTGGCATATCTTTTCAAAACCAAACAGAAAGAAAGAAAACAGCTAAGGCTCTGAAACTCTTCAACCACCAAGTGCAGCACAGTTATGTGTCTCTGTGTCTGAGGTGTGTGGCGAAAAGCTATCTGATAATGCCACGGTCCCAAGTAAGCATATAGGCTATTTCCGAAAGAACCACCCGATGCTTCAAAACAAGAAGGTGGACAGTCTTGTTTGCCTGTGTAAAAACATGGAGAAATAGCCTACTTTTGTGGGAAAAACCACAAAGGAGCGAACCCTCAAGGCTAGCTACCATGTTGCTGAACTTGTTGCTGGATAAAAATGTTGCACACTGTAACAGAGTCATTAATACCACCTGCCTATAAAGCTATTATTAAGGGGGTGCTTGGCTTTGACGTGGTAAAAGAAGTCAGGATATCAGCTTTGTGTTCAACTGAACAGGCCCAGGTTTCGCAGTGTGTGAGTGTGAGAGACTATTGTTATTACGCGACAGAGTGTTGTTTTTTAATACTTTTGTTTGGTGGTGTGCCGTGGGACTTCTTCAATATTAAAAATGTGCCGTCGCTTAAAAAAGGTTGAAAAACACTGTTCTATATAATGCCCAAGTACGGGACTTGATTGACTTTGAATAATAGAGCTCACAGAGGCATACTTAAAATTGGGGGACAATCAGGAGAAATCACAAGCCAAGAGACCAGTGGGAGAAAGGGTTAAAAAATGAGAGACTCCCTCCATATTCAGGAGTGTTGGCAGTCTGTCAGCACTCTCCATTGGTAAAAGTGAGTTTATGTATGACACAGATTGACAAAGACAAAAAGACATTTTCTCTATAATTTTAGGATTTAATAATTGCGTTTGTTTTCCTATTTGACCTATACAACACAATTTCACATAACCTAATATAAACATTTATAGAGTGCTTTATTATTCTGATTATCAGTACCAGCTATTCAAAATATTTAATTTAGAGCATTTTACAATGAAAGAAAGTTGGTGGCCCTCTGACACAATTCAGGTTTCTCATGTAGCCCCTGGTAAAAATGAATTGCCCACCCCTGCTGTAGATGGTGCATGGATTGTGAGAGAAGCACTTAGAAGAGATAGAGTTTTTGGGGATAGATGTAATCCTTTAGATGTCCCTCGATGACATCCTGTATGAAAGATACAGATTTTCATCAGATGGACTGAGTTACATTTTTCAACTGATTGCATCATATGTTACAAATGTAACACATCACAGTCAAACACACCTGAAATAATGAAGTTAATATTAATAGTCACACATGACAGAGCAGCAGAAACATGAAATTATAGAGCGTATAGCTACTCGTGCTGTCACAGCAAGAAATTTATATTCCAACACAAAATGTGCCGGGGGGGGGGGGGGGGGGGGGGGGGGGGGGGGCTGAGGCTTAAAAGAAGTCAATGGAAAAGAAAACCCAAAGAAAGGACACCGTGGAGGCACTTTGCCCCAAACATCTGTGCCGTAATAAAGTGAAATGGAGTGATCAGAGCGCTGTCTGTTTATACTGTTTGATAAATTAACTTTGTATCATCTCATAAACTTACACATCAATAGAGTCATCAATTTTCTGCCAGCATTCCTTCCTTCCTTTGCTGCAGCTTTTGCTTTTTGTACTGGATGATATGTTTGAGTTCTCTGTATTTCTGAGAAATAATCATCCAGGGTAAAGTAGGGTGCTATGCAGGGTTTCTTCCATTTCTACATGTTTATGATTTGTCAAGTACTACAAACTCCGCCCCTTTTATGTGAGCACACACTGGTCAAGGGTGAAAAGCCTGATATTGATATTGCTGTCTTTAACTCTTTTGGTTATTATATCTTTGAGGGGGATAATCTGATATTTTAACAGCTTTATTTGCTGAAACCTGTAATCAGATTGATTTTAATTTGGTTTCAGAAAAAAAAAAAAAAAAAAAAAAAAAAAACTGCAGCTCCAACCACAGCTTGTGTTTATTTAACTGATGGGTTGAAACATATACTTTTCAAGGCAGACAAAATTTGTAGTGAACAGGAAACTGGAAAGTTGTTGTTTTTAAAGATGATATAGGGAGAATCTGTTTTGATTGCACTCCTGCGCCACCTTGTGGCCCGGAGTCTCACTGTCGTAAATTACTTTTAGCAGGGTTTGTGTTTGTTTTGGAATTCAATGGAAATCTGCTTGAAACAAATTTTCTTTGTTCAAGACAACTTTTTACTGGATACAACTTGCTGAGGTAAGTTTGAAACGTGACATCAAGCAAACATTGTAGTAGCTGGCTATATGTAGCGCTATCGTCAGCCTGGTGCTCTGGCGAATCTGTAGGCTAACGTGTCAACAATTAAACACTGTCATTTTGTATGTAGTTTAGCAGCCGTTTATATTTAGCGCAGCTGGCAACCTGTTGCTCTAAGACATGTCTGTAATGTGTAACAATAGTGAATCCTGGTTATGTCCTGCCAGTCATCTACCAAGCAGAGCTAACTTAACCTCACTCTTCATTTTATTGATAGACTCTCAAGTTTGAACAGACCACTGCAGAATAACTGCTGACTGTGGGTTGGAATGGACATGATCGCAAACAGTTTAGCCCGGTGTTATAGAGTGATACAACACGAGCTAAAGGCTAATCAGCCCTTAGCCCAGGCTTCTGTTCCCCTTTACCCTACTCTTCTGAACCCCAGAAAACATTTTCAGCAGAGAAAAACACAGATTTCTGTGTTTTATTTCTTCTCACTACTAAACTTCGTCAGCTGGCGTGGTGTTGTCATAGAGACCTAGACGTGACGTAAATCAGTCAGGTCCTGGTCGACCCAAACTGTAAGCTAAGAAGTTGCAATTTAAAACAACCTGTAACCAGCAATATTGGTGCTGATAATCTCATTTTGAAGTGATTTACGATCAGACATATATCTTGATGGGAAACTTTTTCAAGATCACTTTCAAACTCCTCACAGGGTCTTTAAGTAAATTTGGCCAACTGGTTGGGATTTTTTTTTTTTTTTTTTTTTTTTTTGTCCAATGCGTATTGATTGAGTCCTAACCAGAAAGTTGTGATGGTTTTATAAGTGAGTATAAATGATTATGTCCTCGTGACACAGCAACCACTCAGGAAATGATCCTCTCCTTCCTTCCATTTGCAGGGCTGTTGTGAAGATCAGTTTATAGCACACCTGGCTTTATTTTTATAGCACTGATGGGGGATGTCCAGTTGTGCTGAGCTGCTCAGACAGATCATTAATAATTAAATAACAACATGATACTGTATTCGGCAACATCCCCTGAAATCATAAGGTCCATCCTGCTCTTTTTTTTTTTTTTCTTAACCTCAACACAATTTTATGGACGGCCTTAATTCTCCACTGTTTAATATTTCAGAGGATACTAAGTTCATACAGTTCATGGTTCTACATTATTAATAAATAAGCACAAACTCCATAATGTCAGACCTGGGGCAGCATTGTTTGTTGCTATCCTTGGTATTAGACAAAATATAATGTCCCTGAGTTGAACAGTGTGGATACCTCAAGGCAACATGACACACACACACACACACACACACACACACACACACACACACACACACACACACACACACACACACACACACACACACACACACACACACACAGTGAGAGTAGGAGGAAGGGAGCACAAAGCATCTGCAGACTTTCTGCTTTAATATCAAAAAACAAAACTTTATTTGCATAACTTTCTGTTTCTGAATATTGATCGAAATAACTCAGCAAATCCATGAGCTACTTCTGTAGTAAAACTATCTGTAACAGTGGAAAGACTGATTTACAACTGTAAAACTATCACGGAGCAGTTTCAGGAGTGCTAAGCCGCTGGAGCAGGGGTCTGAAACTCAAAGTACCTGAAGGCCCCTGAGCATCTAGTGTTGTAACTAAGGGTCCACTTCCACTGTTTGAACAGCTTTCCTCCTCAACATGAGTTATTTTACAGTCATATTTGTCTTTTCTTGCTGAATGCTCGCTGTTAGACACCTGAGAGGGCTTCCTCTCAGACAGCTGGGCCACGTTTGCTCTGAGGGAGGTGGTAGTTTGAAACCCTCAGTATGACTTAAAGACAGACATCATTAAATCTGGACCTGTTCTTTGCTTTGACTCCTTTCTGCTCTCTGGAACACATTTTGTTGCCTTGACAGCTCTCGTGTCCACTCATCTCCCTGATACTTTGAATACTGCTCCACATTTGGTTGGCAGCATCACAATTTTCTTTAAATGTTTTTTTTTTTTTTTTTTTTTTTTTTTTTTTTCTGTGACAGGTTTAGGGCAACTTTAAAGAAAAAGATTAATAAATTCACGAGACTGGAGACATAAAATTACAAGATAGCTAGACTATCAAAAGAACAGCAGCTGCCTGTACAAAAATTTAAGAGACTAATCAGGTAAGTGTAGGACTTTTTTTTCTTTTAAAGTTTTGACATTATTCTTGCAATTTTACATTTTTTGATCTTAATCCTCCATCAAGCTTTTTTGATTTTCATTTGGGTTCACGCTGTGATAGCCTGTGTTAGGGGTCATCTTAGAAATCAAGTGTTTTTTTCCCTGGTCCTGAAAGCAGACCAGGCCATGAGCACAGCTTACCAGATTTCACTATAAATCAAGTGGTGGGTGTTGGAAATGAGGTGAGGTGTATGACATATATCTAAGTGTCAATTCTACTGTTTTCCCACACTGCCTTACAGGGTACCTTTAACCGTGCACTAAGTCATTTTCCCACACTGCTATCCTGACAGGGTACCTCACAGGTATAGTTTGTCACTCAAAATGATGTCTTAGCTCTAAATTTCCCAAATACTTAAATTACTTCTTGTTGGAGATGTGATGCTATCAATCTGACCAAAATACTTTCAAATTATTAATCTGACTCCATTCTCCTCTCACCTCTTTCCGCGCAGTTCGTTGATGGGGAAGGATCAGGAGACGTCCTGGTTCTCAGTTGAACACAAATTTATTAACAATAGGTCAAGAATATGCATTTACAGAGATCTCTGGTGCAGCCTCATTTCCCTGTTCCCTACATGTTGCAGAGACAGTTCATAAGACTGAACATGACTCTCTCTCTCAGCACCAACATATAGTCACTAACAGAGTTTCTCTAAGGAATGTAGGTTGAGTCATCTTCTTATTGGCTCCCCAGGTGTTGTCCCCCTCTGATTGGCTGCTGGCCGTCTTCTGTCTCTGTCTGTGACTGGCATTCATCAAGTGGGTGATCAGGCCCCCTTCAATTATCTGTAGAGACACTGTTAGAAACACATCTCTTGCTTCCTTCCTTCCTTTAATTACTTACTTTCACTCGTCACTTCGACTGAAACACCTCAACTCCAAAAAAGTAATTGCATACGCGCGTTATTCGTGTTACACAGTTACTTCTTTTTATTATTGGGTATAAACATTAACTTAACTTGTGGTCACTCTCTACTCTGGGTGCTCCATAAAATCCCAGGAATCCCCAGCCCCCCTCAAGTGTCTTGCAATGCATACCAACAACAATGAGCACATCTGTACAACCAAGTTCGTAAAAGCACATCTGTCTAGTATTGTTAATAAACAACATGTCTTCATAGGCTATATATTCTTTCATGGGCTGTGAGTTTAGCCCCATTTCCACCAAACAGTTCTGTTTCGTTCATCTTGGCATGGCACGTGTTTTATGTAATTTCCATTGACTAATCCCGGGGCAGATCCTCAAATAACTGAGACATCCCACTTTTGGTACCCTTCTGTTGGGGGGCCAGACATACTGATCCTACCCTAGAAGGTGGAGCTAGAAACTCTGCATTCCATTGATTGGTTGAGAGAATTGTCACAAACAAAGCTTGAATACACTTTGTAACAAAAAGCCACATGCCAATCACAAAGAAGGCCAATTACTGCAGTGTCTCCAATTGTTGCTCTTTGTTTACTGTGTTGCATTTTTTTTTTTTTTTTTTTTGGATTTATTAGCAGGGTACAATGTGTCACGCTGGTATGACGTCACACTATTTTTTAACTGATGTTAATGCAATTGGCATCCAACTTACACACTGCCTACCACGAGGGGGGCACGGTTGGCTGTGGAAACACAAGCAGGACCAGGCAAAACCAAGCCAACCTGTACCAGGCTGTCCTGTTTTAAACTGGACTGCTTGGTGGAAACGGGGCTTTTGAGGCCCCTGCTCTGGAGAGATTTTGAAACAGAGTTTCTGGCAAAAGTTAAAATCTTTAAAACCTCTCATTCACTGAATGATACTGACATGTTTTTTCATGAATTTCTATTCACAGACATAACACTTAATGACTTGTTTTCCACCAAGAAATATTTCAGCAGATGAAAGTGGGAGCATGCTGTTTTCAGAAATTTGGTCATCACAGTTGTCACACAATACAGTAACAATAGGAAAGTCATCATAACAGGGATTATTAAAAAAAAAAAAAAAAAAAGATTGACTTTGTTGTTTTATTTCACCACTTGAAATTGGGAAAGCACTGTAAAATGAGTCACAAATTGATGGACAGTCAATAAGGAGGCTCATCTTAGCTGTACTGTGTACATAGGATGTGTGGATTTTACAGAATTTTCTGGGTAAATCCAACAGTGATAGCTCCATAGAAAGCAGCATTTTTAACACATTAAACATTTTAATAAAAGGTTTTTGTAGTCATGAAACCAACCAACACCTCTGGTCCCCAATCCTTGATCTCAGGTGCATGTAAAGGAGAGGAAACAATGATACAACCCGCCTCCTGTTGATGCTCCCAGCAGCTGAAATGCTCCACACTGACGGCAGCCTTCCCTCTGTGTCTCTGATCCTGCTTTTCAAACTTCTCTCCAACACCTGCGCTTGCTTTTCTTTCAAACTTCTCTCCATATTCCCTCTCCTCCGCCGCCGTCCTCCGCGAGACAGCCCGCACATTGCAGCCAGCTGTGGCTGCAGGTGTGGGTGTGTGGCAGCAGAAGATGGCGATAGTTGTCTCTGCTGTCAGAGGGCTTTACCACATCCACTCCCACAGCTGCCTTCGCACGCTGCGCCTGCCACAAGCTGCATACTTCACTGCAGGAAATTGGAACAAACATCTGCCTCGTACGCTGCTAATGTAGCGTTATAAAACAGAAACATATTTCTTTTAAGGATCTCTTCCTCTTCTGTTTCCTAGGTTACAGAAACAAGGACCGGCCCTCTCGGCTGCAGCAACTATGACAGTTTGGATTCAGTCAGCTCGGTGTTGGTGCACAGCCCTGAAAATAAGATCCACCTGAAGGGTGAGTAAACACACACACACACCAAGTCAAGCATGCATAGCAATGTACATTCTCTTATGTATGTCCATCTCAAACACACACACACACTCACACAGTCACCTCCCTGAAGAACAGGTCCCCCTGAAGGAATGAGATTTTCTGCACACACACACACGCCTGAGCACACACTCCATCTAGCACCCTGCCAAGCCTCTCACCTCCTGTGTGTAGTAGTTGGCCGGGATGACCCTTTACTTTACGCTGCAGTAGTTTATGTGTCTGTTCTGCTTGACTGGATGTGGTCTCGTGGGGAATCTGTTATGGACACTGTGTCTGCCCACACTGACCCCAACACAACACCCACGGCTGCACCTGGACCCAGGACCACGGGTTGGTTGATGACTTCTGCTTTTCTTGACTCGTGCTCAGTTTGATAAACTCAAACCAAATCATCACAGAGAGTCAGGTGATACGTGGGTTCATTCCCTCACTCTTCATTTCCAGAGATTTGTGCACAGCTGTGCTGCAGGTATAACAGAGCTCCAATTACTCTAACCTTTTACGATCAGCGTTAAAATATGAAATGTTTATTAGGACACTGGTGGGATGCCAGATTGAGTTGGAACAGAGATCTCAATGTTTTTAAAGGGGGTTTACTTTATAAATATGACAACAGGTTAAAGCAGAATGAGGTGGCAGTAAAATCGACATTATCATTGTGAGCCAAAGCAGTAACAAGCTGACAGTGTTAATGTGACACCTGAATCAGCCCTGTATTAGTTTAATCTAACACTTAAAGAGGGGGTTTACTGCTCCCCCAAATTTTACACATAAAGGTAAAGTAACATTACTGGATGTTTAGACTGGATGTTTGGCTTTTGTGCATATGTCATGACACGCCTCAAAAAACAATGTGTCAAGGGCACAGACAGGAGGACTCGAGGCGCAGGAGTCAGAGTTCAATCACAGGTCTTTAATCCAAAAATAGGTCGGTACACGGGAAATCCAAACACAGGCAGAGGTACAAAATCGGCAGGCAGAGGGTCAACGAGAAAGCTAGAAAAGGGTCAGAACACGAGAGATCAGATACGAAGGAACGCTGGAAAACCAAAGTACTACTTGTGATAATCTGGCAGGGAGTGAAAGGGAGACCAGGGTAAAATACCCACAGGGAGTGCCCAGAAAATAAGACACAGGTGAAACACATTAGGGAGGGGCCCGGTGATCAGCAGTGTGGGAGAAGCTTGACAGGAACTGAAAAAAGAAAGAGACACAAGTTAACAAAATGAAACAGGAAGTGGAAAATGAGCGAAAAGGTAACAAAAGAAACTTTACAAACTGGTGGTCCTGATAGTACCCCCCCCTCAAAGGCCGGCTCCTGACGGCCCCGGATCCTGTGGGTGCCGGCGATGGTAGTCTCTGATGAGGTTTGGGTCCACAATGTTGGAGGAAGAGACCCAGGACCTTTCTTCTGGACCGTACCCCACCCAGTCCACCAAGTACTGCCGACCCCGCCCTCGTCGGCGCATAGCCAGCAGTCGACGAACTGTGTAGACTGGTTCGCCATCCAGAATCCGAGGAGGAGGGGGGGGTTTGGAAGCAGGCATCAGAGGGCTGGACCTGACTGGCTTCAGCTTGCTGACGTGGAAGGTTGGATGGACCCGCATGGTACGGGGAAGTTTGAGTCTGACAGCAGCAGGGTTTACTACCTTGGTAATAGGGAAGGGCCCCACGAAACGAGGAGACAGCTTGCGGCAGGCCTGCCCAAAGGGAAAATCCTTAGTAGAAAGCCAGACCCTTTGGCCAGGGCGGTAAACAGGGGCAGGTGTCCTCCTACGATCAGCAGACCGCTTGTAGGAAGTTGAGGTTAGTAGAAGGGTCCGACGTGCTCGTAGCCAGACCAGACGACAGCGACGAACCAGAGCTTGGGCTGAGGGAACTCCAACCTCAGGTTCCAGTGCTGGGAAGAGAGGAGGCTGATACCCGTAGACACATTGAAAAGGAGACATGCCAGTAGAGGAGGTAGGCAGGGAATTGTGAGCATACTCCACCCAGAGAAGTCTGTTGCTCCAGGTGGTGGGGCTCTGAGAGGCGAGAATGCGCAGCCCAGTCTCCAGCTCCTGATTTACCCTTTCAGCTTGCCCGTTAGTCTGTGGGTGATGACCTGAGGACAGGTCGGCTGTGGCCCCCAAGAGGCGGCAGAAAGCCCTCCAAAACTGTGCCACGAACTGCGGCCCCCGGTCGGACAACACTCTAAGAGGGAGACCATGGAGACGGAAAACATGTTGCAAAACCAGCTCAGCCGTTTCCTTGGCCGAGGGCAACTTTGACAGAGGTATGAAATGAGCCATCTTGGAAAATCTGTCCACTACAGTGAGAATGGTGGTGTTACCTTGAGAAGGTGGGAGACCCGTAACAAAATCCAGAGCTAGGTCCGACCAGGGACGACGAGGCACAGGAAGAGGGCGCAACAGTCCAGCCGGGGGTCTTCGGGGGGTCTTGTTCTGAGCACAGACAGGACAGGCATCCACAAACTCCTGTATTTGTTTCCGAGCGTTGGGCCACCAGAACCTCTGGCCGAGGATGAACTCCGTGCGCCGTGCTCCAGGGTGACAAGCAAAGTTGGAGGAGTGAGCCCAGCTGATGACCTGGCCACGAAGCTGGGGGGGAACGAATAGTCTGTTAGGTGGCAAACCTGCTGGAACCTCCTCTGAAGACGCTGCCCTTCTGACAGCTTCTTCAATGGACCAGGTGACGGCGCCCAGGAAGCAGGAGGCAGGGAGTATAGGGGTCTCAGTCTTGGGGTTAGAGTCTGGTGAGAACAGTCTGGAGAGGGCATCTGGCTTGCCGTTCTTGGCACCTGGGCGATAAGAGAGGGTAAACCGAAAACGTGTGAAAAATAGGGCCCACCTTGCTTGTCGGGAGTTCAGTCTCTTAGCTCGTTGGAGATACTCAAGGTTCTTGTGATCCGTCCACACCAAGAACGGCAGCTCCGCCCCCTCCAGCCAATGTCGCCACTCCTCCAAGGCGACTTTAATCGCCAGCAGTTCCCGATCTCCTATGCTGTAGTTCCTTTCTGCAGGGGAGAGTCTTTTAGAGAGAAAAGCACATGGGTGCAACTTGTTATCTCTCACCGCCCTCTGGGAAAGAACTGCTCCAATGCCCAAATCAGAGGCGTCGACCTCGACGACGAACTGAAGCTTGGGGTCAGGCAGCACCAGAATGGGAGCAGAGGCAAAGGCGGCTTTCAGCCGCAGAAAGGCTCGCTCAGCAGCCTCACACCAGAAGAAGGGCACCCTGGAAGAGGTCAGAGAGTGGAGGGGGGCAGCAACAGAACTGAAATTTCTAATGAACTTTCTGTAAAAATTAGCAAAGCCCAAAAACCTCTGAACATCTTTTCTCTGACTGGGCGTGGGCCACTCAGCTACAGCTTTAACCTTAGCAGGGTCCATGGAAACCTGTCCTTCAGCCACAATGAGGCCCAGAAAAGAGACTGAGGTCGCATGAAATTCACACTTTTCAGCTTTTACATAGAGATGGTGGTCTAACAGTCTCCTTAACACAGAACGAACATGGCAAATGTGAGTGGCTTCATCAGGAGAAAAAATCAAAATGTCATCCAAGTACACAAATACAAAGACATTCAAGAATTCACGGAGAACATCATTTACAAGAGCCTGGAAGACAGCAGGGGCATTAGTAAGTCCAAAGGGCATAACCAGATACTCATAGTGTCCAGAGGGAGTATTAAAAGCAGTCTTCCACTCATCTCCCTCTCTGATGCGAACCAGGTGGTACGCATTACGCAGGTCCAGTTTGGTGAACACCTTTGCCCCCTGCAAGAGTTCGAAGCCAGAGGAGATGAGGGGCAGAGGGTAGCGATTCTTAACCGTGATGTCATTCAGCCCCCTGTAATCTATGCATGGGCGGAGTGACTTGTCCTTCTTTTCCACAAAGAAAAATCCCGCCCCTGCAGGTGAAGAAGAGGGTCTGATGAGGCCAGAGTTGAGGGCAGACTGAATGTACTCATTCATAGCACGGGTCTCAGGGGCAGAGAGAGAGTACAAACGACCCTTGGGAGGAGCAGCGCCAGGGAGCAAATCAATTGCACAGTCGTAAGGGCGGTGGGGGGGAAGGGTAGAGGCCTTAGATTTATTGAACACCTCCTTCAAATCATGATAGCAGGGGGGAATCTTAGCCAGGTCAGGGCATTCAGAATCAACGGGTGGATCAGCCTCAGGTTGAGGTACAACAGGAGCAGAAAAACAGCGGGGTTCACAATTGGAGCCCCACTGTGTGATGGCGCCAGTGGACCAGTTCACATGGGGATCATGTAAGCAAAGCCATGGGTGACCAAGAATGAGAGGATGTAAAGGGGCCTGATATAAGTGGAAACTGATAGTTTCAGTGTGAGAATCAGGGAATGTGAGGGTTACAAGAGAAGAGTAGTGGGTCACCTGGCACAGAAGGCGGCCATCGAGGGCGCTGGCTTCACGGGGTGTTTCCAGAGGCAGCAGAGATAATTTCAGTCTCTCTGCTAAACCGTAGTCCATAAAATTAGCGTCAGCTCCAGAATCAATTAGAACTGGGTGGCTAAGAGAGAGAGAAGGAGACTTCAGTTCAACAGAAGTGAGTCTGCGAGGGGTGGAAGAAGGGACCGAGGTTTGACTCACCAGGATGGGTCTCGCTTTTCCTCCTCCGCCCGTCTTCCTCACGGGGCAACTGGCCAGGAAATGACCGGGTTGGGAACAATATAAACACACACCGGCCTGGATGCGCCGCTGACGCTCCTCAGGGGAAAGTCCTGTCCTTCCAAGTTGCATGGGTTCCTCAGCAGGAGCCGAAGGAGCCGGGGAGGCTGATGACGCGGGACGCCGCCACGCTCCAGACGCAGCCCACTCTGGACGCAGAGAAGGAGACGGATGCTCACGGGACTTATCCTTTTCCCTCTCCCACAGCCTCTTATCCACCTTGCATGCCAGGGCGATCATCGGTTCCAGACGCACGGGCAGATCCAGCGGCGTTAGGTGGTCCTTGAGGGTCTCGGAAAGACCCCCAAAGAACGCGTCGGTGAGCGCTGTCTCATTCCAGCCGCTTTCCGCGGCAACAGTCCGAAACTCAACAGCATAATCCAAGACTCTCCTCTTTCCCTGCTTAAGCTTACTCAGGGAACGGGCTGCCTCACGACCAGGGTGAGTATGCTGAAAAACTTGCAAAAAAGTCTCACGAAAGTCCTCGTAAGAGTCACAACAGGGAGATCGGCGGCTCCACTCTGCCGTTGCCCAAGCCTCAGCTCTGCCGGTCATGTGGGAGATCATAAATGCCACCTTGACGCGCCCTGAAGAGAAAGAGTCAGCGGAAAACTCGAAGTGTAACTCACACTGGGCAACAAAAGGACGGCAATCCCCAGAATCTCCAGAAAACCTCACCGGGGGAGACAGATGAAGACGGCTGGAGCCGGGTGAGGGAGACGGAGGCTGACTGTTAGGTAGTGGAGCGGCTGCAGGTGAATCCGGCGTACGGCTCGCAACGGAGGAGGAAAGTTGTTTCTGCAGCTGCTCCGCCAGCGTGTTCATTTGAGTTCCGAAAGAGGCGAGAAGGGCTTCCTGACGACCCGCCATCTCCGGAACCTCTTGCCGAAGCGAGTCGAGCTGCTCCTCTTGATGGTGAATCCACCGGCCCTGAGACTCCAGAGCGGCACGGAGTTTTTCTGACTCCGCCGAGTCCATATCTGGCCAGATTATACTGTCAAGGGCACAGACAGGAGGACTCGAGGCGCAGGAGTCAGAGTTCAATCACAGGTCTTTAATCCAAAAATAGGTCGGTACACGGGAAATCCAAACACAGGCAGAGGTACAAAATCGGCAGGCAGAGGGTCAACGAGAAAGCTAGAAAAGGGTCAGAACACGAGAGATCAGATACGAAGGAACGCTGGAAAACCAAAGTACTACTTGTGATAATCTGGCAGGGAGTGAAAGGGAGACCAGGGTAAAATACCCACAGGGAGTGCCCAGAAAATAAGACACAGGTGAAACACATTAGGGAGGGGCCCGGTGATCAGCAGTGTGGGAGAAGCTTGACAGGAACTGAAAAAAGAAAGAGACACAAGTTAACAAAATGAAACAGGAAGTGGAAAATGAGCGAAAAGGTAACAAAAGAAACTTTACAAACTGGTGGTCCTGATACAATGTCTGCCCCTGACAGGCCTCCAGATGGCTAGCCAATCACAGGGAAGGGGGTTTGTGGAATGGAGAGTTTTAAAGAGACAGCAGCTAAAATGAAGAGACCCAGACAAAGGCTGAAGTCAGAGTTTCCTTAAACATTAATGTTAAAAGTAATAGGGATTTCTCGAGCAGATTTTCAAACCTCCACATGTTCATATGTTGTAGAAATCCCTGAATCTGTCTGTAAACTGATCAAAGCCGCCCATTCTAAAAAACAGCACAAGATCTTCACAAGACTTGTTGAAATAACGAGGTCATCTCATACAGATTTTGTGACTAGTTCATGACACGCCTCAAAAAACAATGTCTGCCCCTGACAGGCCTCCAGAAGGCTAGCCAATCACAGGGAAGGGGGTTTGTGGAATGGAGAGTTTTAAAGAGACAGCAGCTAAAATGAAGAGACCCAGACAGAGGCTGAAGTCAGAGTTTCCTAAAACATTAATGTTAAAAGTAATAGGGATTTCTCGAGATGGGAATTATGTGAAGCTACTACAGGGGAACAGACAAATGGAAAGGAGACCAAATAAAAACCACAGACCCCCTCTTTAAGTTTATTTGTCTTATGTCTCATCTAGCGAAGTAATAGTATCACTCAGTCCAAGTTGCAGACACTACAACTTATAAATAACTCATAAAAGATTTGAGATCAGAGTATGTTTTTTTTTTTGTGAAAAACCAGGGTTTTAGTTCCAACTTTTTATTTGTTGACTTTTCCCTATACTTACAATCAAACCTTGTCTATACAGGATTTTCTGAATATGAACAAGTTAAACATCATTTAAACTCTTCAGCTTGTCTGACTTGTTTTTTAACTGAAAAATAATACTTCTTAACCTCAAATCTGACCTCTAAGGAAGAATAGTTATAATTTAAAGTAGTCTGTTTATTTTTTTTACAGTGCTTTAACACCCACTGAGAGACTTTGGTAAAGATCGTATCAAGACCTGATGTCAATGCTCTGCATTAAGTTTACATCTTTGATTTAAATCCAAACAACTTTATAAATTCCTCTTGGGGCAATTTGTATGGAATGGATTCTATATTTAAGAATTGAATAAATAAAAAGCAATAAATAAAAAACACTGATTATACAGAAATTATAAATCATATGCACAAAAGCCAAATTTGAAACTAAATCTAAAATGAATATTGTGTTAAGCTGACTGTTGAATAATAACAGGATGAGACTAATAGAAAGCAAAAGGATCAGTCTGGTGAAAAGATATAAATATAAGCAGAAAACAACAGACAGGATGAAAAACTATGAACACAAAAGAGCGACCTTAAAGTGATACTCCTGCATGGAACAAGTTGGGTCCTATCACAAGCGTGAATGCAGACCGATATCAGATTTTTTCGGTGGGAGTCCGTTTATTTGTGTTTTAGGTCAAGTAAAATATGGCCCCGTCTGAGTGCAGAGGAAACCTGCAGAGGAGCAGGGAGGGGGTGTTTGGTGCGAGCGCTCTGGGCTTCTGCTGCACAAAAACACTGCTGTAGGGGTAATTTCTGCCCTAAACCTTGTGATAGGACCCAACTTGTTCCATCCCGGAGTATCACTTTAAGAGAAAATCTACTGAAATGAACATTTCTGGGCTGAAAGTAGTCAAATAGAAGTCTTATTTTTTACTGAACTTTGACTGTGCTCATTTATATTACTTATACTCAAATATTTTGTACATCTCGTTGTGATGGTAATCACATGACCTATCAGGTTACATATTCTGAAACAGTGGGCTACAACCAGGATCCACACAGCTTTGGAAACCCTGCAGCAAAAACTGTCAAACTACAAACATCAACCAGTGAAGCCTCTTCACAGTCAAAAACATCATTTCCTGACTCTTACTGAGCTGGGATCTCTGAAGAATTAGGTTTGTTTGTTACATCATGTGAAACCTCCCTGTGCCAGTTATGCTGAGAGAGCTCCTGTTCCCCACTTTATACTCTACAGTAAAAGGAGATTATATAAGTGAACCACAACCTGTGCATGAGTGTTTTCCTCCAGCTTTAAAGTTTAATGCACCTCTGTTCAATAATACAAGATCTCCCTGTGGCTCGATGAAAATAATGACCAATGACAAAGCACTGCTTTAGGTTAATTGTTTTTGCATGCACACAGCAATAAAGTGGCTTAAATGAGCCATCTAAGAAGACTTAATCATGGGACACAGCCAGAGATCCTCCTCAGATGACCTCTGGTGAACATTGCTGTTTTTGTGAAGTTCTGTAATGAGGCTTTGGACCAAAGCAGCTGACACGCTGGTGCAGGAAAAAACCCAGCCAGCTCATTATTTTTCCTCTTTTTTGTACTTGTTAGCATCAGACAAATGCTTATTTCCCCCTCAGCACATCCAACACAACTGTGGACCGGCTCTGTTACAGTGTTTTCTATATATTTTTGACACCTCTCTTTTCAAAGGTTAGGTGATAATCAAGCTGTTGACAGCTTGAAGCGTCATTTTTATTGACACGTTGAATGGCCTGAAAAAGAACAGACGCTTTCAAGTTACAAGTCCTTTGTTAATGCCAATAAGCACATTTTGCTCTTAGGAGGAACCTGCAAAATAAAACTAATTACTCCTCGGGCTGGTCTGTTGATTTCCTTGCTTCAGTGCTCATAATCCGGTTTTGTTTTGTGCTGTACTACGGCTAAAATTTTTATCAAAACCTTCTGAAACAAAGCGTGCTTTTGGGCAAAGAATCTGATGACAACAACATTAAAGGAATATAAAGAAAAGAGCAAAACTTCAGAAAACAGTTATACTCCTTGGCCAGCCTTGTTCTTTCTTTAAGGAGCAGTTCTTTCTTTAAGGGGGGAGAGACGGCACAGGGATTAATCACCAGCACTGCTCTGTAACCTCCTCCAAAAAGGAGACAAAAGAAGGTCCAAACTGACTAATTTAAGTGTGTCTCTGACACAGCACCTATTCCCAAGTGTGAGGTATCACACATTTTTTGAGGCACTACTTCAAAGCTGGAGTGTAATTTGCTTTTCTCTTGTAAGGCCGAAGGCAACAGTGCTGTTGGATTGCAGTCTGTGTGCCCTGTGATTCTGACACAATGGGTGCTCGACTGGGATCTGGCTTTAAGGTGGGATCTAAAAACAAAAAGACCTCTTCAGCTCTATGAAGCATTTTAAACACTTTATACTGGTTTATTGTGTCCTGAGAAACTTAAATTTTGGATCCATCTTATGACAGTCATCAGTCTTATGAATGGGAAGAAAAGGCAAACACAGAGCCTGTGTTTGAAACATAAAAAATAATACTGTTAATTTCTTTTTCCTAAGTTTTTTTTATTTTTTTGTATACCTTTAACCAGATTTGAGAGAACAGAGTAAACAGAGTGAAAGTGGGGAGTGGCTTTTGGGAAAGAGGCCACAAGCTGGAGTCAACCCCAGGCCCTCCACGCAAAGCCAAACCTCATGGAGCATGACCTAGACCACTAGGACATCTGTTATCCCTGTCAAAGCTTTTATCTCCAAGTTTTCTCAAATAGTGCAAAAAATCAGAAAGCAAATTTGTGATAAAGCTTTAAAGCCCAAATTGGTTTCCATAAAAAAGGCTTCTGGTGTTAAAATTCTGTGAGTGAGTTTGGCTCATTTGTTAGAGCAGGTTCCCCATGTACAGAGTCAAATTCATGGTTAAACTGAGTCCTGCATCCTCCTCCCCTTGTAATGATTTGGTGCAAGTCATTTGTGTAAATTATCTGACCCTAAGATTCCAGTTTTCTGAAGCGTACCTATCAAAATAAATACAAATAAGCTGCGAATATGTATATAAACATACTGTGAACCACACTACATAACCTTCACTCATGGGCTTATTACTGAAACTGCAATGTGTCAATTGTTTGTAGGTGTAAAGCAAACACTTTGCAGTTTCAGTAATAAACCGATGAGGGAGGGTTGTGTGGTGTGGTTCACAGTATTTTTATATACATTTTCACAGCTTTGGTATTCTTGCATCAAATCAATTTCACGTCAAGTGAGGTAACCCCACTGTTGTGTCAAGGTATGGAGAAACAGAGACAACAGAAAAGGCAATTCAGTGTTTAAAGAGGGGGTATTGTTAATGTTTTTTTTTTGTATTGTTTTTTTTGTATTGTTTATTTATTTTTATTTTTATTTTTTTTCTCCCAAATTGTATACCAATCTTGGTGGCTTTACATGATTTGCAGCTCAATACATCCCTGTTTTCTCTCTCTGGTGTTTTAGATAAGCCCTTCTTTCAGCCTCCTCCGAAACACTGTCTCTTCAAAACACTCCACAAACTCCCCTCCTTCTGATTGGTCGGCCATTCTGAGGGGAAGACCTTGGTGTTTAAGGTCCACCCCTCGTAGTGTCATGAACAAGTTAGGAGATTTTTATGTGAGTGACCTCAAATTTAGCCAGTCGTGTACAGAACAAACTGTTTTATCAGTTTATGACAGATTCAAGGATTTCTACAACAGATAAATATCCATCATTACTGTACATCCATGTTAAGAGCATGGGAAAACAGAACACCCCTTCTTAAAAAATTAAAGATGATTTGATATGATAACTGTAATGACTTCGGAATCATAAAGTTAATAGTGTGAGTGAGTTTTAGAAGTGCTGGAATGGGCCTCAATTAGGGGTTAGATCTTTGAAGCTTTTCCTTTGCCTTTATTCTCAAGAACAAACAAGCTGTTACAGGAAACTTGGTGAAGGTTATGGTCATTATCCAAATTTAATGTGTTACAGAGAATGCATTTGACTTTTTTAAAGGTCACATGCAGCAATATTTTTAGCCGTTTACGATATTTATTTAGTTCAAGCCTCTCAGCATTAAACCTTCAGTATATGCAGGAACCTGAGTGGGGGAGAGTATAATGGTAATGAAGGGCTATGATGATCGTCCATCTGAATGCTAGGAGAGGGGTATAGACCAATGCAAATGGATGCAGAGGCTGAAAAACATACAGGACCGGCACTTCAGAGTGGTTTGCATTCATTGTTGTTAAAAACTAAATCAACCAATGTGGTTGCAGCTAACAACTGGGCAGTTGTTATGACTGGAAATTTGTTTCTGTAACCCCAAAACACTTCCATGTTCATCCTGTTAGACCATGAGTTCATCACCTCCACCCAAAGCAGATTTTTCTCCTTGTTACCATTTTTTTTTTCACCTGACTTCATCAGCCAATCAAAACAATTAGCTTTAGGAGAATATCCGAAGCGAGACAGGATCCTCCAGCGTCATTATTTGAAGCAATGAGCCCCGCACCGAGCTGCTGTAGTGATGAGCTTTAACAGCAAACAGTCTGAATGACACATAATATGAGACTAATGACACCATCATCATTACCATTCTCAGTGAGGTGTGCTACTTTGGTTTTGGACTGGTTCTTGTTGCAGAAAGGTTTCAGTCGAGCAAAAATCCTGACATTACAGCGTAGCTCCATTGTTGAAACAAAATGAATTACCTCCATCAGCAGTCATCACAATCAAATTTACGCTCCAAAGACAATCATGGATTTCTGATTGGTGCATTAAAATAACCAGGCATCACTCTCTTTGGAAAGCAGGAACGAGAAAGGCTTGTATATCACATCTTTGTTGTTGAGTAAAAATTGTAAATAAGACTTTGGCAGAAATGTGTTCTCATAAAGCTTTATCATCTTTAGAGGAAGCTTGTTATTGCTGAAGATTTTAGAGGCCTTTCAAGATTCACAGTGAATTATTAAACACCAGTGTTAATACGGAAACAGACTTGTCTCAGTAAGGTCTTGTCTCAGAGATGTTTGATTTGTTGGTACACTCAGGAGCTGGTCGTTTGTTAACCATGTTTGTCCTGAAATTTAATCTCTTAAGTGCAGCTCCATACGTTGTTTTTTCAGACAAAGTGTGTGTTAATAGAAGAGCTGTAATCTTTCTATGTCATAGCTGGGAATAAAAGAGCCTTCAGCTAGAAACCTAAATTACCCCTTTATTTCCTAATGGTGTAATTTATAATGTGTTTGTTGTATGTTGACCTTGTAATGGAATTAAAGAAAGTAAACAGTGGGTATAGATATTTATATCTGGAAAGAAAACTGTCTTCATTCCTCTTTAGCCTGATGGGGTTTCACAACTCTGATCCATTCTGCCATTTTTTTTTTTTTTTTTTTTTTATAATTTTGCCTTTTGTCCTCTCAGAATAAACACATTAAGACTAGAGATGGGCATTGACAAAAGTTTATTAATACAAATGCCCTCCTCCTGTGGATGTTCTCTCTATAGAAAGTCTGCTTTATAGGTTTTCTGTGTCAACAACATTTTATTTAGTTTATAAGAAAATAATTATAAAAACTAGTTAACTGGAAATTTCTGGATGTAAATATATAAAAATAAGCAAAACTAGCACGTCATGTGATGTCTACGTATTGTTTTGTCATTTGTTATTGACTGAAGTAGGCCATCTAGTGTCTCAATAATTATATAGCAATGATTTGAGTTGTTAAGGACCTTGGAAAACATTTCCCGTAATAATTTTTTAGGGAATCTAGAGATGGAACGGTTTATGAAAAAAAATCCAACTGTTCAGTTTCCCTCACTCGGTTCGGGGCACGTGCTTCGTTCAGTTTCAGTTTTACTTTTTTCTTCGTTTTTACAACTCATTTTGAAGCGAGTATGTAGCTCTGATCATACGCATCCGCTACTGGAGACTAAGGAAACAGCGGAACAGTGGAGAGAAAGTGTGTGTGCTGTTACATCACAAGCAAAGAAGTCAAAGTTAGAGTGTACCTGTGGGGTAGTGCCACTCTGCTGTCTGCAAGCATTTAAGATTCAGTGTGAGCTCTGATGACTTTGGTAAGAAAGTGGAGGATAAAACCATGACTGAATGTTGCCAACTTAGAGACTTTGCTACTACATTTTGTGACTTAACAGATCCCTCTGGTGAGTTTTTAAAAAAAAAAAAAAAAAACAATTCTTGTGACTTTTCAAGTTGAGTTTGAATAATTGAAATAATCTGATGTTAGAGCGCGTTTTAATCTCCTGAATGGTCAGCATGTGTGAGTTCCTCCCCTATCCACAAGTGTGTGTCTCAGCTTTAATGATGTTTTAAATGGGAAACAGACTCATTCCTTCAGGTTTTTCATGACTAAACATGACAAAATGGATTGAAAATAATCTGTAAGTGGTGGATTATTAGGGTATATGGTAATCTGGGGTGTTAAAAAACAACAATATACACTGAACCAAAAACCATGACCGCAAAACTGTGATATGAACCATACTGTGGTTATTGTAAACCGTTCCATTCTTAGTATTTTGAGCTTTGAAGTTTTCAGTTTTGTTTACAAAAATAAGTTGTGCTATTTTTCTGTTATGCAGGTTGAAATTCTGTTTTAAAAGTGAAGTTATTCTGATGTATGCTAACTGCTAGCATATCAATGAACGACAAAGACAACAGGTGTATAACATGTTGAATGTACTGAATAGGACTCTTGTGTGAGAGAGTAACGTAAATTCCTCCATGTTCAGTCCTTTTCAGTAAAACTTCAAGCAGAATCAGAGTTTTCTTGGAAAACTGTTATCATCAGCTAAGCTATTATAGCTGGGGAGAATAGTCGATGTGAGGCCCGACATAAGGTAATGGCTAGCATGAAAGCTAATGATGCTAATGGATTGAACCAACTCTTAACAGGAAATGGTTTTTGACACCCATCCCTACTGAGATCCCCACTAATGTTTCTCTCCAACACATTTCTGGCCTCATATCTGCTGAAACTGCACAGTTACATTATTTCTGCTAGATTTTGACTAAAGATGTTCTAAAAAGGTTCAGTACTAAGCTGCGCTATCAGTGTCTATAAACACTGTAAGGTTTGCTGGCTTCAGCTTTAGTCTAGTTTCTTCCCACAAACCACAAAGATTTTGGAGGGATGAAGGTAAATCCAGATGAAACCCTGTTTTGTTTGTTTTGTTTTGCTGATGCTACTGAATCTCTGCCTCAGCCCTTTGCTGTTTTGTTTAAATCTCAGCTCCATTTACTTTTTTTTTTATCTTTTTGTAATTTAATGTGAAAACTGGCTTCACACTCCAATGAACAAACATCATTTTCAATGTGATTGTGTTTATGCATTGGCAGATGACTAAACAATATAATTTAAGATGCGGTTTATCCAATCAACAGTTTTATTTTAAGTGATACAGACATTCTTTTGATGTTTGAATCTCAGGTTCCCTTGAAGGGATGAGTTATTTTGTTTTAACAGAGCTGGATGAGGCACCAAAAGTGTTTTATCTACAGGGGATGCCGGCCACATACCATATACTTTAGCTAAGGCTTAGGGCTAGCTTATACACAAACAAGCCTCTTAATTAGGACCACCTTGCACACACTGGGTTGGACCCCCTTTTTCTGTCAGAGCTGTCCCAACTCTTAGTGGCATAGATTCAAAAAGGCACTGGAAACCTTCCTCAGAGATTTTGCTCCATACTGACATGATGGCATCACACATGAACATCCATGATGAGAATCTCCTGTTCCATTACATCCCGAAGGGGCTTTTTATTTGATGTTGTTGTTCTTGTCGGAGTACACAGTATGAGATGATGCAAGCTTTGACCCATCCGAGGAGTACACAAGGCTCAATGATGATAAATGATATCATTTTAGAAGCCTTGCCTCTTCCCATGGTCCTTTTCAAAGCAGAAATTTTCCAAGTTGGGCACATCCAAAACTTTCTACTATCCACATCGAGATGCACTAACCAACAGGACCTCCTTGCATCTGAAGTAGAAAAATAGTCATTTATGATTCATCACACAGAGATCACCGCAGGATAAACAATTCCTGGCATAAAATTGCAGCCACACTTGGCAAAAAAGAGGAGTTGCCAAAAAAAAAAAAAAAAAAAAAAAGATGTAAATCTTGAAAACAACTTCTTTTACTCCAGTTTAGTACTACGGTAGATGTGTATTTGTAATACACTGACACCTGCCAGTTGGGATTGGACGCCAAGGGACCCCGGAGTCTTTAAAAGTATAAAAGCCACAAACATTCTGTCTTTTTCTGCGTCATGTTTGTGCAGAAACCATAACCCAGCCTTTATCCTTCTGGAAGTAGCCATGAGAAGATGGGTACACTGTGCTCATAAAGGGATGGACATGGTCAGCAACAATACTCAGGTAGGCTGTGGACTTTAAACCATGCTTAGTTGGTACTAAGGAGCCCAAAGTGAGCCAAGAAAATATCCCCCACACCATTACACCACCAGCAGCAGCATGAACCGTTGATACAAGGCAGGATGGATCCATGCTTTCATGTTGACGCCAAATTCTGACCCTACCATCTGAATGTGGAGCAGAAATCCAGACTCATCAGACCAGGCGACGTTTTTCCAATCTTCTATTGTTCAGTTTTGGTGTTGCTGTGTGAATTGTAGCCTCAGTTTCCTATTCTTAGCTGACAGGCACAAGGCATTTAGTCCAAGAGAACTGCTGCTCTCTGGACATTTTCTCTTTTTTGGGGCCATTCTCTGTAAACACTAGAGATGGTTGCAGGTTAAAATTCCATTAGATCAGCGCTTTGTCGAATTCTCAAAGAACTATGACAGGTTCAAAGTCTCTGTTATCACCTTTCTTCTTCTTTCAGATCATCAGTTTAAATTTCAGCAGCTCGTCCTCATGATGTTTACTTGACAAAATGGATAAATGCACTGAGTTCCTGACATGTGATTGGTTGGTGAGATATTTGTGTTAACAAGCAGTTCGATAAGTGTAAATAATAAAGTGTCTGCTGGGTGTATGAGGTAACACAGGTATAAAACATGTTTTGATACCTCAATCTCATTAGTTCATATTAAATGATCGAGATGAAAACCTGATAAATAGAAGCTCTTTTAGCTGTGTGTGTACTCACATACTTCATGCTACTGCTGCAAAAGTCAGTGCTCTGGTTTGACTGCTTTTGTCCAAAATCTGCCCCATGCAGATAAGTATGTAGTTTTAAAAAAGCAGGATTAGAAATGTAAGCTAACCTAGAATAAAACTTTGACATGAAGTAAAAACATGGGGTGGTATATTTTTATACACAGTCCCCTTTTGGTACAGACATTTTTGGTATATATTGAAACTGAGGCACGGCCAATGATCTGTAGGGTATGGTTATCGTATCAAATACAACGAGTCATCATCTATTAAAGAGAAGGCCTGTGCTGAAGTATCCATCTCTGCATACGGTACTGTGCCAGTAGCCACGTTTACATGCACCCAAATATTCCGCTTGCATTCGGTTTATTTGCTCAAACGGAACAACTTTACCCTTTGTATACACCTCATTCTGAAAGAAAAGAGCCAATAATTTAATGGGTTTCACAGGGGTGGGATATTCCTTTCCCCAAACTGATTGAGGTATCATGTATCCACTCAAACGGAACGTTGTCAGGGTGCGTTCTTTCAGCGCATGCTCAGATATGACGTAAGACGCAACTAGAGACGTTCCTCAATTCGAAACATGGCGGTGAGCAGTCAGCACTTGAGGAAAGTTTGTTTTTTATCCAAACTTTGAAGAACTGAACATAAAATGAAGACTGGACAGACAAAAAACTCGCAAAACCGAGTATGATACCGTGATTAAAAAAAACTGTTGTCCTCCATCTTAGATAAATCAGGTGATGTTTACTTTTTTCTGGGCGGCCCATGTA
The DNA here is from genome assembly GCF_033239565.1 of Halichoeres trimaculatus. Lineage (NCBI taxonomy): Eukaryota > Metazoa > Chordata > Actinopteri > Labriformes > Labridae > Halichoeres > Halichoeres trimaculatus. The sequence continues at coordinate 30,901,501 of NW_027437193.1, forward strand.
GACCAGAGATTGGAATATTACTTTCCATGTATACTATTGTTTTTCAGAAAAGTCATTCAGAAAGATTCCATTCGGAAAGATGAAAAACTCCTCATGTAACCGTGGCTAGTGTCAATACTGTGCAATTTCCAGAAATTATTGCCCATACCATCTCAAACAGTTATTAAAATGACCTCCTGATAACAAATCAAGGAGATGATTAAAAGTAGCTGAATGATGTGGTGCAGTTGGCTTCATGTGAAATGGTTGATATCCCTCCATCTTTGGCAAACAGGGCTGAGCAGAGGTGATTTTCTGTTGGGTAACACTGCTACTACCTCCTACAACCCCACAAAAAAACACTAAACAATCCATCTCACTACTTAAAAAAAAAAAAAAAAGTAAATAAATAAAAATTCCCCTCTGTATATTTGGGAGGATGGGTAATTTTCTAAACCAAGCATCTCTGTGTGAGCAGGATTAAAAGCCGCTAAATGTTTGCCTCCATTAGCACTTCCAGTCCTTTCAGAATAGAAACCTCTCCATTGTTTCAGGGTGAATGAGTTTACCAGCACAGCCTCTTTCAGCTGAGCCTCTGCACCGCTGAAATATTATCAAAAACAGTATCAGAGTGAAAGGACAGACAAGTGTTGCATCATTTTGTGGTGAAACTCTGAAGCAGCTGCACATCCTCTCAGAGAGTCCAAAAATCTCTTTGTTTCCTATTCCCCAAACGCTTCAGCGCTGCACTTTTCTCTGCCTGATCCCCGACTCTGATTGCATTCAGGTGTGAGAGTGTGTGTTGGGTACCTCAGGGCTTGGCCTGTACGTTTGTGTGAGAGTGTGTGTGTCTGTAAAAGCTCAGTCTGGGTTCCATCAGTGGTATCCTCCTCCTCCTCATCATCAAGGCTTGTCAAAATCAGCCTTGACTCAGAATCATGTTTTGAAGAGGAGTTTGAAAACCTTGATTATTTTCTATTAAATGTTTTCCCTTCCAAGGCTGTTTTTGCCTTCAAACAGCACTTCATTTAGTGAGCAGTGCATCTGAATGTGTGTGTTTGAGTGTGTGTTTGTGTGGGTGGAATGGCTGAGTCTGAGTGCATCAACAGCACAACAAGAGTCCAGGAACAACAAGTCCAGCATAGCACAGAGGACGGCGTGGGGAGAGACAGGGACGCGGAATACAGAAACCTACATCACGTCTTAGTTTATATAATCTCTCACAAAACAGAGAAAGCAACCCGACTCCCACCGCACTGCCCCAAACAAACACCAAACAAACACCAAACGGTCTTATTTAGAAGGTGGAAGTCCTCTAAGGGACACACTCCTCCTAAAGGCAAGTGTGGGATTGTTGCTTTCAGCAGCACGTATCTTCAGATTACAGAGCCTGTGCCCTGAATATGACTCATACGGATTAGTGCATGAACAGACCGTCCACCCAGGAGGTTCATCCAGACCTGGAGTTGCATCATTCATGTTAAGACCAAGCTTCTCCCTGAGTCCCTATGAACATCCGGTATAATGCTTCATAAATATGCCTATACAGAAGAAAAAACAAAGACCTGCTGCTTCTCAAAATCAATTTAACTGAGCAGTTTGTTGACATTCAAAACAATACTATCCTATAAAGATGCCTAAAGACTTAAGAAATTTGGTTTAAAATCCTCAAATGCTCAGCCAATTGAGCCTCTTCAGGCTTTCAGGTCTTTATTTAGAGCGGATAGTGAATCGTAGGAGTGTGACAAATGAATACAGCAAACTATCACAATATTGAACCCTACGATGAATTATCGTTACACTCTTTCCACTTATTACTGTTTAATTTACTTATGAATTAATATTATTTTTAAGATATAACTGCTATAAACTTCTTTCATCGTTCATTCTAAGTGGGTTCAGTCACTATTTTACAGGTCATCCAGGGGGCGCTCCTGGCTCTGAAGAATCTGAAAGAAGAAAAAAAAAAGCAAAGGCAAAGATATGGAAGACTCGAGTCATGAAGTTAAACTGAAAGATGCACCATTAATTTTTTACCTAAAAGTGTGGACTCACTTTGGCTTTTATAGTGCAGATTGGACCAAGCTGGGTTAGGACTTTGCAGTATTCAAGAAGTGTCTCACGAAATACGATACCCAGGCAGCACAGCAAACATGGACAGCCACCTCATTCACCAAAATCTTGAGCTCACAAAGAAACCTGGGTCTATTTAACCCTTGGCACGGCCAACTCTTTTTTTTTTTTTTTTTTTTTCAAGCAAAGCGGCCTTTTAATTCACTCAGGGAAATGACAATTACACATGCCATCCTGTGTAAATTTGCAGGGACCTTTCGTCCGTACAGCCTTGTGGAAAATGAAGGGTTTTGCTCTATGATGTGTGTACTTGAGCTGAGGTACAAAATACTCAGCCGTAAACATTTCACTGAACAAACTGGGCCCAGAAAGGAGGATTCACAATGTGGAGACAGTCAGCTTTCTTAAAAATATTTATTCCAAACAGGTTCAGTACATGGTGAGCAGTCAGCTAAGCAAAAATACAAGTGCAATAGGCAAAAAATCAGATCAGATAGTAGTGATAATATAGCAGAAAAGTAGAAGGATACCAGGGTATATGAGAGAAAGAAGGAGCGTTAATTAAACACATAGACTGAAAAAAAAAAAAAAAGCCTTCTTGCTCAGCTCAAAAACTGCTCCCCCTTGTGATTGGCTGCAGTTCAAAAAACCCATCTCCTCAGTCATTCCAGATAGGCTGTGGTGAAACTTTTAAAAGTGAATATACCTGGTAGAAATGTTTCTCACATCAGGCTGTTGCGGTGATTTGAAGATGTCATTTGGCTGCCTTATTCAAGTCCTTTTTTTTCTGATAAGTTAGTTTTAATCAGTTAGAAGGGGTGAAAACAAGGTTTTACTTCACATTTCATGATCACTGAATGCTTCTGTTCTAGTGTATTTTTGGAGGGATTGTAAAATATGTCGGGAGGGAGAGCAAAGAAGAGATTAGACTCTCAAAAGAAAAAAAATATAGCCACTCATAGCCTCTACTGCACAGACTCTGGCTGCACAGCGGCTGCCGATGGGGATATTACGGCTTCAAAACCATACAATGGTAAAAGGTGGAGCCACACTGTCCACTTTATATGTAGTCTATGGTTTAAGAAGATACAGGTGCAACACATAAGGCATGGACCTGGTGATCAGCAGTGAGGAGGCAGCTTGACAAGAAGGGCTCTAATTTCGTGGTGCAGCGCAAGGGGTGCAAGCCTGGCGCACCCCACACAGTGTTAATTTCGTGCGACGTACTGCCGTGCGCTGCCAATTTGACAATTTGGTAGATCATCTGCGCAGAGATGGGTGTGACGGCGCGCCAGGCGGAGTTGACGCCGCACCAGGGGGAGGTGTCAGCAGATTCATGTTGGCGCAGTGACAATTTTGTGCCAAAAAAGTGCAGAAAGTGCTCTGAAAACTCGCCAGCTCCAACCTGGTCTATTCTCGGCGCAAAGCGAAGCGCACCCTCTACAGCTGTAATTTGGTGGCAGGCGCACATGTCAACAAAGCCTCAGAGGCAGGTTTCCAGAGTGTCAGGCACATTTTAATGCAATAAACATTCACAGCAATCACTATTTAATGTAACTGTCTGAACCAGCATATACATTTATATCTATATTAATTTTCCTGTCGCATCTGATGTCAGATTAAAGCTGTTGAGGAAAGTTAACCTGACGGCAGCTGGAAGTTTGATGCACATCTTACAATTAAACAATAAACAGCTTTAACATCTGATACTGAGTATATATCTGGCTTCTCTCATTTCATTTAATTCAAAGAAAAGAGGGAGAGAAAAGATAAAGAAAAAGAGACAAAATGAATGTATGTCACTCAGGATTTACCCGTGATTTCCCATATTTCTCTGTTTTAGTCTTTATTTTTAACCTGATCTAAAAAGATGGAGTACATTATTGTAAGGAGGATGAGGTGGAGACACAGGGAGAGTATACAGCATATCACCAAAGGCTCTGCTATTTGGCGATGACAAACCAGGAGTGCAGGTGGATCAAAAGTATTCTGAATGGCCAGTATTCAGCCAGAGTCTACTGCACAGACTCTGGCTGCACAGTGGCTGCCAATGGTGGTGCCTGTAAAGGGGGTATTTCGGCTTCAAGACCGTACAATGGTAAAAGGTGAAGCCACACTGTCCACTCTATATACAGTCTAAAGTTTAAGAAGACACAGGTGCAACACATATGGGATGGACCTGGTGATCAGCAGTGAAGAAGGCAGCTTGACAGGCACTGTCAAATACAAGAGACAAGGGCTACCAAAATAAAACAGGAAATAAATCAATCCAAAATAATGTCTTAACTTGACAGATACTGAAAGAAGCAAGAGCTAAATGCTAGAGCTATGCACTTGAATCTGTAGAGGGGGGTGGGACTAACTTGTGATGAATGGATGATTGATATAGGCACAACACATTTAAATAGACTATTTATACCATAAACTCTAACAAAAATGTCATTAAAAAGAATCTTAATTGGGTAAAAATTACGTTAAGACTGTAAACTGCACAGTCAGAATACCCTGAAGACTTTCTAGTGTTTCAGTGTCCTTTATTAATCCACAAAGAGAAATTCAGGATCACAGCATAAATACAAAACTGGCTCACTTTAAGAAAGAACGGTTTCTTACAGAAACAGCAGAAACTAAATCAACTCTCGAAATAAATCCCCTTTATAATGCACTGGTATGGATGTCAGGGTCAGGTCATGGTTGGAGGAATGACTGCAGGATAAACAAAGGTACGATGGAGGTTCCAGATGACAGCAGGCTGTGTGGATAGAATAGAGAAACATGCTTGAGAATCCTCCAGAAGTCTGATGTATTGTTGAATATCGACTTGTTCTCCTTGTTAACCCTGTGAGGCCCTCGACACACAAAGCTCTCCACAAGACAAAGCGTCTCATCTCTTTAAACCTCTTTTCTCTGCTCACAGAAGGCTCTTCAACATCACACTCCAATACAAATGGTGCATTGTTTATCCTTTTAGCTCTTACCATTCTGTGCAACCTTCACTTATAGCTGCATAGTGTGCTTGTAATGAAAACCCTTGTCATTCCTATTCACAGTGTTAAGATTTAACACCTTAACCGTCCTGTCAATAGAGCAAAAGTATTCTCAAAGACTGCTAACACTTCCGTCATCAGTTTGAGAAAAATAAAACAGGCATTTGAAACCAGTTTTACACCCTGAAAATATTCGATTTGGGCTTCTTTGCTCTTGGAGCTCAGCAGCATTTAAGACTATTCCATCATCCAAGTTTATCACCTTGTTCAGTGGGGTTTGGGGCAGAGATATCTCTATTCAACTTTAAAAGCCACACATGGAAATTGCATCTGTCTAACTTTTGATTCTTCTTTTGGGGTGACACAGGCTACAGAATCAATACTGGTTCAGTCTTCAAACAGATATCTTATAATCACATTGTTTTATGTCTATCGCCATGTTTTCTGCAAAACATGAATGTTTTGGGTCAGCATGATGATAAAGGTACATTTTGAGGGACTCTGTGAATCCACATTACCCTCAGACTAGATTTTTAAGGGCAGATATTTTAGTCTTGAGGGATCCTGACTGGGTTTTTTGAGCCACAGCTTTCTCACAGAGGTCTAAAACACAGAAAAGATTCATGAGCTGAGCGGTTCCTGACTCTGGTTTTCCTACTAGAAGCAGGACTTTAAAAGTTTGGCTGGGATGGGATCTAAAGCACAAAGCCAGCTTTTCAAGTCAGCAGACCTGAGTCATCCTCCAGTGCCTGGCTTAACTGAGACCGTTGGGAGTACTTACAAGGTCTCAGTCTTACAGATAAGAGGAAGTCACTTTATTTGAAGTCAGAACCTCAGGTGTGAGAACTACCACTTGATAACTGTAACCCTGCCCTTAAGTTAACTTCATTACCTCTCAGTTTTGTCTCCACACTCTCACAGAAAAGGCCAAACACTTTGACAACAGCTGTACAGTCAGGAATCCTTGATCGAGCACTCAGTCATTTTCAAGCTCACTCTGATGTGTTTGCGATTGGTGAGAGGGTTTTTGGGGTTGATTATCATCAGATTATCTTTGGTAAAGATGACTTTGAATACCAACCACTCCATACAGTGCCATAGGTTCATGGATAATCTTTACACCTTCCCTGAGAATGGATGTCCTGTCCTTGAGCATAACTCAAGTCTTCTCAAATTATTTCAACACTTTCAGTTCTACAGTCTCATTTAGCGGATGCCTTTGTCCAAAGTGACACGAGCAGGGATTTAGACAGAAAGGAAAAACTTAGTTAATGAAACAAAGTGCTACAAGTTATTTTATTTATTTATTTATTTATTTTTATGTAGAATAATTTAGCCAACTAACTACGATTAGTTGCGGTATACTTCAATCTTCAACAACATTTAGTAATTATTTCTGGAAATTCACTAAAGCCGCGTTTCCACCAAGTAGTTCGGTTCGGTTTGTCTCGGTACAGCGTGCATTTTGTGGTGTTTCCACTGACTTATTCCGGGACAGATCACCAAATAACCGAGACGACTTCTCCCACTTTTTGGGACCCTTTCGTATGGGTGCCAGACTCAGGGTATCTGCGAAGTCATAAAAAGTCTTAAAATGTCTAAAATCCAATCATTTGAATTTAAAGCCTTAAAAAGTCTAAAATTCTCTTAAATTCTCATAAAATGTATTGACTAAGATTCTGAAAGATCTTAAAAATGTTTAATTCAGACTTGATGTGGTTTAGATATCAAATGAGTGGGAAAGTAATGTTCAAAGAGGTCCCTGACCTAAAGCTCATGTAAGTAACTCTGTTTAAGTTGATTTTAGCACCCCCTGTTGGATTAGGTGACTTTTCTCATGTCTTTACTGATCTGCTTCACAACAGATAGGCTTATGGTGGTTTTATCCCATCCAATCCAATCCACTTTGTTTATATAGCACATTTAAAAAACTATAAAATTTACCAAAGTGCTGCACAGTAAAAAAACAAAAACAAAACAAAAACACATAAGAACATCAATAAAACAAATAAGATTAATTAAAATAACACAAAGAAACAAATAAGAGTCATAAAAAAAGGGGTTAAGACCATAAAAAAAAGAATTTTTTGCAAGAAATACAGTGCCTCCAATTTTCCGTCATGTTTTCTGTACTTTTTTGCCCGTATGGACGAGAACTGGGTCTTCAATTTCATTCATTTAAGTCTTAAAAAAGTCTTAAAAAGTCTTAAGATTGGCCTTTTTAAGCCTGCAGAGACCCTGCAGACCGATTAACAAAAATATTTATTTAAACTGAAACTCAAAAACCAAACAATTCCAATGACAGAACAAAAACGGAAACACAAGAAACCTCACCAGAGAGCACAGACACAAAGAAACACATGGCACAACAGCAAACACAATAAACTGACAAAGAAACTCAAGAAACACAGTGGCTGTTTTCCAAACTGCCTACTACACTAGCAGTGCCTACTATTTTGGCCAAATTCAGTGTGTAGTAGGTAGTATGCAAAAACTTGCAAAATCTGCAGTATACCAAAAAGCCCCAGATGTCCTACTGATCCAGGAAAATTTTTTCAGTCTGCAACAGACCAGTCTACTTGGCATACTGTTCCCACAATGCATGGTGTCGGCGGTGGCAGGTCTTGGTAAATTACCACCATCTTCTGGAATGAGTCAGCTACAATACAACAACACTAACATTAGACAGTCAGTGAGATAAAAGTGAAGTGATGAGAAAGAAACAAGTAAATCTTGTTACTTCCTGTAATAGAAGAGATGCTTACTTCTACAAATTCATTAAAACCCATAAAAACCACTGATTAACTTTTTAAACCATACATGGGTTATTTGACAGAGGTTTTTCCATCAGCTGTAAAAATAAAAATCTCATCCTGATTTATTTTCAGTAAACAATATAAATCAAACATGATGATCTGTCCGATATGGTTAGCAAAATAACTAAAATGTCAAGATCTACCCAAAGTTTGTGTCTTACATTTATAATAAAGGCAAAATAAAATCCAACACCTGTAGCTTTATTTTTTTAAACTGAAAACCAGAGAAGTATACTGCAAAACAGACCCAACAGAACAGTCATACCACATAATACATGCAAAAGCAGTAGCCAGAGTGCAGTGCCTAGTACATACTACATTCACAGGCGGTTTGGAAAACAGCCAGAGACTGTATTTGAGGGAGGGCTGAAAAGTGTGTAGCCTGACTAGGAAGGAGTTATGCCATGGTGAGAAACTTGGCATGCATTAACTTCAACATTTTCTGACACTTGGTCTATTTTGGTTTATTGATGCAGTGTTTGAGGACCATAAGAACCAGAGACATTTTGTGAATATGGATCAAATTTGGCACCGTGTTGTTTTCAAATACAGACCTGATCAAAATCTTAAGACCAGTTGAAAAATTTCTAGAATATGCATTTTGCACATTTGGACACTAATAAGGTTTTAAGCAGAGCTACAATATGCAAAAGCAAGAAGGGGGAGTGCGACAAAAAACATTTGGGACTTGTAGTCATGGAAAAAAAAAAAAGAAATAGGTTGTTTTTCACCTGATCAAAAGTTTAAGTCTACAGGCTATTAAAGCCAAAATCTGTTCAAAACTTTCATTTTCTGTCAGGCATTCACACGGTCATGCCCTCCTGATGGCTAAAGCTAAGGAGCTGTCTCTTCTTGAACGTGGTCGGATCGACGAGCTGCATGACTGAGGGCCCTGGTCTGTGTGGTAACAGCTGGTTTTTCAACAGGACAACACTGCAGGTCACAATGCTGGCTTGATGAAGGACTTCTTCAGGGAGAATAACATCACTCTTTGGACCATCCCGCGTGTTCCCCTGATTTAAATCCAATAGAGAACATTTGGAGATGGATGGCAAGGGAAGGTTATAGAAATGGCCATTGGTTCCAAACAGTTGATGCCCTTCGTGAAGCCAACTTCACCACTTGAAGCAATGCTCCCAAAAGCTTCCTGGAAACACTCGCATCAAGCAGTCCGAAACAAATTTTGAAGTGATTAACAAGGACAGTGGAGCTACTCACGGCTGAGGGAAAAAAAATGTTCTGGTTTGGAGAGATTTTTGTAATTTTTGAGCGATGGTCTTAAACTTTTGATCAGCTGATAAGCAGCCTATTTCAGTTCACTTGTTGTTTTCAATAAATTACTTTTCAAAGTGCTTTTTGTTACACTCCCCCTTCTTGCTTTTGCATATTGTAGCTCTACGTAAAACCTCATTTAGATCCAAATGTGCAAAAGGTAAATTCAACCATTCTTTCAACTGGTTTTAATCTTGATCAGGTCTGTATCTGTAGAGAAAGGGGTTAATTTTTGCACCAAAAATTACAAACAATTACATTGGCATTGAAAAAAAAATACAAGAGATGGTGCAGGAGAGGTAAAAAAAAAACAAAAAAAACAAAAACAAAAAACAAAGTGGGCTTATCAAAGATACCTCCCCAAATAGAGTTAATAATAAAAAATACTGGAAGAAAAAGAAATAAGATTCAATACAATGAAATAAACTCAAAATAATTCAACAACAGACAACAAGCAAATTACTGAATTATGAATGAGCACAAAAAGAAGCTTTAGGATCTTGATGGATTACATACGACTTTAGTCTGTACTTAAAATTGGTCAGAGATGTAGATGTTTTTGTTAAATGATAATATGAATTCTAAATTAATGAAGCTCTGTAAGTAATGGAAAACTGACACTGAGAAGTACAGCAAAAGGGAGTGTGAAGTTTAATGGCACGTCTTGTATTGTGCGAATGAATCTGAGAGTTAAATGTAAAAAAAATACATAAAAGATTCTGGGAGCAAATGTGGTAGATGAATGTATTTATAAATAAATATACAAGGTTGAAGAACATTGACATTGTAAATGGACAATAAGTTCAGCAGATGGAGATAAATAATTAGAAGAGGTTGCTAGCCTAACAAATTTCTTTTGAGTAATGAATATTTTCTGTAAATTTGTAGGGTAAGTACTTGCCCAAACAATATTACAGTTGCTACATTAGGGGATGATGCTCCAGCTTTATCAGCTGTGAAAAGTGGGCAGCTGAATTCAAGAGGGGTAGAGGGAGACTTGTAGATGATCCAAGGTCCAGGCGTCCTGCTACAGCAACAGCCCGAGAAAACACTGTGTTAAAAAAATAACCCATGCAAAAAGTGCCAGAAAATGTAGAATTCAATACATGCCAAGTTTCATCACTATAGGATAACTTCTTCCTAGTCAGGCAATGAACTTCCAGTCCACCCTTATAGAGAATGGAGCAATCAAACACAGGTGTGAAACAAGACACAGGTGAAACCCATGAGGGGCAATCTGACGGGAGGGAAACACAAGGAGGAATAAACCAACACAGGGATACTAGATAAATCCAAAACACAGGAACATCAAGAATGATCATCACACAAAGACCTATACATGACAAAAACCAAAACAGAACCACAAGGAACAAGAACTAAAGGCAAAAACAGGTAACAAAGAATAACTGAGGTTAACACAAGAAACACAAGACAAAAATCACAAAGAATAATCAAGAAACTAAAGACGAACAAAAAATCCAAACCCCAGAAAAACAAAACACAAACATGAAGCCAAACCATAACAAATAGATGCAACCAGGACCCAATGTAGTCCCATCTAATGTTTCACTCTGGTAGTGTACGTCCTAAAGCAATGGCTGCAAAAACGATACTTCATGTCAAAGAATGGGTCAGCATTACAGCTTTTCAGACCAGAAACAACACCTTTACCCGCTGGCAGCTGCTCAGTGGCCTTTTCAGATGGACGCCATGAAAACCTCTAACAGATCCCCTGCCACAGCACCCCCAAACACACCTTTAGAGCTCTATTGGATTCCCATCAATAGCCGGAGCAGGGCCCAGGGACAGGTGCTGTGTGACACTTGTAAGCTCCTGCAGAGCGAGAGGTCTGTCAGGTACCCCCCTCTGCTCAGGCCTGACTCCGGGCAAAGCCTGAAAGAAATTCTCAGCGCCACCTGTCCCTGCCTATCACCGCATTGAAAAGGTTTGCCAGATTCCCTTATCCTGCGCTCTGTGACACTGTTGCCATAAAGGCAGGCTCATATTTAAAGGTTGCTGGAAGAGGTGGAGAGGTATGGAGAGGTTTAGGCAGGGCGCCAGATAAAACTTCACCCTTTGAAAAACGAACTTGAAGCTATTTTTGCCCTTTAAACTGAAATACCTTTATGCTATAAGCTATTCACTCCCCTCCACACAGGGCTTATCTGTTCCTACCTCAGTGTCCTGCATCCTTCACACACTCTGAGGCTTTGTGAAAGAACACAAAACCACCACATGGAAGCACAAAACAGCCCTGCAGGAGAATACAGGCATTTTATTCTTTGTGACAAGTCTGCAGAGAATTCAGGTGACAGTCAGATGGAAAAGTAATAAAAGGAGGACAGGCAGGGGAGACGATAAGCAAGAAGAGACAGTGTGTGTCACACAGCAACAGCTGGACCGTGTCTCGTACTGTACACCACGCTGAAGCTGGGTCACCCCCAGAGCCTGAAGCCCTAAGCTTAGTCCAAGGTAACCAACACCAGACCCTCCACCGACAAAAGTGCATTCCAGTGTAATGGACAAGCACTCAGCGAAGAGTGGCTCAGGGCAAACACACACCCTCACGGACACACACTGATAACAGAGGGGAGGAGAGCATGGAGGGAGGCTTAACAGCCTCAAATTGCCCAAAATGGAAAGTGTGGTCTCTGCTGGAGATTGAGAGATAGAATGAGAGGGTCTGCTATCTCTAGGGATACCAGGGTGATCTAAATCCATGGCTGGATTGAAGCAAAGACTTATGGGTAATGACCCTATGAGTCCACATCAGAAAGAGAGAGCACTTTTTCCCCCTTGAATTTCTTTTTTGGGGGAATAGATGGGAACAGATGCCAGAGAGAAGATGGTATTTCTTGATTTTTTGTCAACCAAAACACAAATGATGAATTATGATTAAAATAAAACAGATTAATTTCAAAGCTTGTCATTAATAATCTCTCTTTGATCTATATTTTTATCAGCAGAAGAGAAATTTGGCTCAGTAACATGGTCCAAATTCTGACACTTGGTTTAGTATTTGTTCTCAAAATTAAAAATCTAACATGGTCAGTGCACACACACACACACACACACACACACACACACACACACACACACACACACACACACACACACACACACACACACACACACACACACCCGCACATAGATAGATAGATAGATAGATAGATAGATAGATAGATAGATAGATAGATAGATAGATAGATAGATAGATAGATAGATAGATTCACTAGCCACTTTATTGGGCACACCTGTCCATCTGCTCGTTAACACAAATTTCTAATCACCCAATCATATGGCAGCAGCTCAATGCATTTAAACATGTAGACATGGGCAAGACGAGCATCTCTGAACGCACAACACATCCAACCTTGAGGCAGATGGGCTACAGCAGCAGAAGACCACACCGGGTGACCCTCCTGTCAGCTAAGAACAGGAAACTGAGGCTACAATTCACACAGCAACACCAAAACTGGACAATAGAAGATTGGAAAAACGTTGCCTGGTCTGATGAGTCTGGTTTTCTGCTCCACATTCAGATGGTAGGGTCAGAATTTGGCGTCAACAACATGAAAGCATGGATCCATCCTGTCTTGTATCAACAGTTCAGGCTGCTGCTGCTGGTGTAATGGTGTGGGGGATATTTACTTGGCTGACTTTGGGCCCCTTAGTACCAACTGAGCATGGTTTAAAGTTCACAGCCTTGAGTATTATTTCTGACCACGTCCATCCCTTTATGAGCACAGTGTACCCATCTTCTGATGGCTACTTCCAGCAGGATAACGCTCCATGTCATAAAGCTGGACTCATCTCAGACTGCTTTCTTCAACATGACAATGAGTTCCCTGTACTCAAACGGCCTCTACAGTCCCCAGATCTCAATCCAATAGAGCACCTTTGGGATGTGGTGGAGCAGGAGACTCTCATCATGGATGTGCAGCCGACAAATCTGCAGCAACTGTGTGATGCTATCATGTCAATATGGACCAAACTCTCTGAGGAATGTTTCCAGTACCTTGCTAAATCAATGCCACGAGGGAATGAGGCAGTTCTGAAGGCAAAAGGGGGTCCAACCTTTATATATATATATATATATATATATATATATATATATATATATATATATATATATATATATATATATATATATATATATATATATATATATATATATATATATATATATGACGACAATCCCTGCTTGTGTTGCACTTTTCTCTGATGTACGTTGCTTTGGATAAAAGCGTCTGCTGAGCAAAGTGAAGTGAATTGTATCTAATTGAAGTGAATTGAGGTACGATCTTACACCCTGACTGACTTCTTCACTCTCAAAGTGAGTGGCTGTTTTAAGCAGCTTCTGTGATGAAAATGATTACATTATGAAAGATTTATGACTGATTCTCTTCACAGAATGGTAAATTTATGTTTCCCTACATGAGCTGTGCAGAGACGTCATAATCTTTATTTCATCTGGAGCTGTTCATCCAAGGGGTTATCTGTGTCTGTGTTCTGATTAAAGATGAGAACAGACACATTTAAATAACAGGGGAACATTATATTCCAGGAAGTCATGTTAACTCTGGCATCACTGTCACTTTACATTGCGGTCTGTTTAGTCAACCGTGAAATGGCTCTAGGTGTTGGTGGATGTTCAGTCAATATTTAATGAAACATGTGATGGCTTCTTAAACATCTGACAGCTTACATGGATGAAAGCTGACTGAGATGAAGGGTGTTAAAGGTATAACCCACTGCCACAGTGGGCTTTCATCTGCCAGGGCTTGCCTACAGTATCTCCCCCGCAGTGTGAGACAGAGTTTTCCTGACGGATGAAGACAAAGTTTAAACTCGACTATGGCTGAGTTTTTGAAAGAGCTGGTATACAGATCAATTTTCTCACAGTGGTGTTTCAGAAAACCCTTCTTTAAGCCTCTGTCTGACTCTTTATTTAACCTGCTGTCTCTTTAAGGCTCCCCTCTACAGGAACCCCCTTCCCACTGATTGGCCAGCCCTCTGGAGACCCTGTAAGGGATAGAGCAAGGGCCTGCAACCTGAGGCTTTGGAGCCTCATGCAGCTCTATGACTCCCTTGCAGTGGCTCCTTGTAACATTTAAAGAAATTAGAATAAAGATTTTTTTTCTTACAGAGGGTATTGATGACAATGACACCAAAAATAGTAATGCATGAACATTTCATCTGACTAAATATACATCACCTAAAAAAAAAAAAAGATAAAGAAAATTCTAGTTTTTTGCCACTTTTTGCAATTTTGTAATTAAAATTTGTAAGATTTTTTTTTAAGAAAATTAAATCCAATTGTTTTAAAGATTTTGCTTTTTTTAAATTACTGCATTTTTTAAGTTTCTGCATTTTTTTTTCAAAATGTAAAATTCCATATTTTTGAAAATTTTGTAAATTTTTGGTATTTTTACATTTTTCAAAATGTAGCTGATTTTTGCAAATTAATTAAATTTAGGCAAACTTGGGAATTTTTGCAAATTTTTGCATATCTCATAAGTTTCTTTTTTTCAAAAAATGCAAATTTATGAAATGTACATTACTTGTTTTAATATTTTCAAATTTATCCAAAAAAGAAAGAAAACAAGACATCACATGTACAATTTCATAAACACAAAAAACTTAAGATAATTATTCACTAGTTTTTTGTTTGTTTTTTTCACAATGTTTGGAATTTTATACACTGTTTTTTCTTTATTGTGACGATAAAGCACATTATGCGGCACCCAAATGACTTTAATCCAGGTGAGCTGAGGCAAAATGGCTCTTATGAAAGTAAAGGTTGCAGACCCCTGGGATTGAGCTATGGGTGGACAATAGTTGTTAGAGGCCTGTCCCTTTGATATGTCATTCGAAAAAGTGAGGCGATCATTAGGTGATAACCTCATTATTTCTGCAAGTATCATAAAGATCTCCTGAAGGTCTGCAGTGTGAGTCTGATGAATCCAGAAGTCCAGAATTGAGGAGGAGTGAAGGAAGCCCGGTAAATTAGAGCAGGACTGCAGGCAAAGGAGAAAGGATATGAGCAGTTTTGCAGCAGATCCAACCCTATTTTTGCTGGATGCCAGAGCTGTGACACATCAATTTGGCATACGGTAGACCAAGCAGGACAGGAAGTTGTGCACAGAAACAACCTAAAACACCCACTGGCTTTCAAAATAAAACAACTGTGTCAAAACCAGATCATATTTAGCCTCACTACAACAATAAACTGACATAATGAGTGGAGCCAGACCAGGAGTCAACAGGTTTAAGATTTTATAGCCCAACATGAATGAAGAGAGGATCATCAGTGGAGAGGGAAGCGCAGGAACTCTTCCCAAGTCCCCCAAGTCGCCAGACTCAACACACATCCTGTGTGAATTGACTTTTGCGGTTAACATGCAACAGAGCTGAGCCAGCGTATTTTAGCTGGAATGCAGGATGTTATCCCTGACGTACCATGGATAACAGAGATGGCATAAACCTGCATCCCACCTTCTTCTCAGAGCTTTTTGGATGCGCTTTCTCTCTCTCTCTCTCTCTGGATATTTGTTCTTGTAAATCCCAGAAACAGTGGAGCAGTCTTCTGTCAGTGAACTACGCTGCACATTGTTTTGGGATGTTTTGGTCGTATTGAGCGCTGCATGAAAAAATTGTAGCGCTGAAATGTATTCCAGTGCAGCTGTTGCACTGTGCTCATGTTCTAGTTGGATATATTCCCATTAATGATGGGTACCGAATTAGATACTTTTATAGGTATTGACAAACGGTACCATGTTTAGGTACCATCATGACCGTGAGAAAGTGGAAGAGTAGGTGATTTTCCATGCTGGACATGAACACAGGATTTCAAGCTTATATATCTGGAAAAAACATGTAAAACTGAAAAACTTTGAGACATTATTATTAAACAAATTAATATTTATCACCACACAAACACACAAAAGTACTGAAAATTGTTACCGTTGAGTTCCGATATCAGTTGCATGGTACCTGACATTGGTACCATATCATTTCGAATGCATACGGTTCCCATCCCTATTTCTCATACTGCTAAAACTGAAGTCACAGAGTTACTAATGCTAAGCTAGCAGACTGTCCTGTGTTTGTTTGACTTCGCCATTTCAAGCCATACGTCACTGAAAAGTGACCCTGGGGTGCTGTAAAGCAGTTATTGCTGTAATGTGTTCTGTAATAAAGTTCAGTGTGGCTGCTGTTCCACATCAGTCAGTGTACCAAAGCTTATTTTATCATTTAATCATCAACTTAATGAGGTTAGGCAAACTTAAAATACTCAGTTGTAGTGACACATTGGCGTTCAGAAGCAAATTGTGCTAAGTGATGGCTAGCATGAATTATCAGGTGAGAAAATGCAGCTAGAAAGCAGATTACTGATACATTACAAATATCCAAAATTGGCCCAGAATCTGATTCTTGTGATCTAGATCAGGAAATCACTAGATCACATGCATACACAAGGAAAAGGAAGAGACCAAAACATTTTATTTATTCATAATAATGTTCTTTAGGTGTTTTCAGTTCTTGGATCTATCTCTGTGAAGGCTGTCATTTAAACCTCCATTCAAACCTTCAAGGATGTGACTTCCATTCAGCTAATCCCTCCTTTCACAGTTTATGTTCATGTGACTGTTCAAAGAAATGATGCTGGGGGCCTCTTTTAACCTCAGTGTGCCTGCCATATCATCCCCACCTCACTGGTATTCACACAGCGGCTTAATGCTATCTTTGGGGCTTGTGTAGCTACAAATTATATGAAATGCCAAATAAGGCTCCGCATTCACCCTCGACACGCTGGGTGACATTTGAAGGGTGTGTTTTTATTCATTTTGGAGCAGCAGCAGATGTAAATTGCACAACGTTCACGGCAAACATTTGGCTGACTACTAATGCGCCGCAGCGACAGAGATGTGTGTCAAAGGTGAAAAGCAGCGAGGTGAGAAGAGACGTGATCGACAAATGTTTCACTATGTATGACAGCCTTGTAGAATAAATTCTCATCATTTTCATTCGTTTACTGTGTGCTGGATGAAATAATGCATCAAATAATTTTGAATGTAAAAAGAAGACTCCTATGATTTAAATGTGAACTATGAAAAATTATGTGTTTCTGATGATCAGACAGTGAAAGAAACACTCAGCAAGGGGCAGAAGTAATTAGACTATTCGTTTACTGCAGCCAGCATGGGCCTGTTGTCCATTCTTTTACACATACTGTGAACATTTCCAAGCACCCAGAGGGGATGATCCAAACTGGAGATGGATCAAGTGAAACAACTGGCAGGCTATCTACAGCGAGGTCAGTGCAGTTGTTCCTCTAAAGGCCAAAACCACCAGAACCTGGAGGCTAAAAGGTTTACCTCCCTGACCTGAAGAAGTGCAGCCTAAAATGTTATGTCAATATAAGTTAACTTGTATTTTAGACCAAAATCTTGAGGAAAAAGTTAGAACTAAAGGCCAACTATTGAAAAGCTACTGCAAGATTCTTCATAACATTCTGCAGCGTTTATGAGTGGATGGTAAATTTCAGTTGGAAGATTTTAAAGAGGGGGCTTTTTTAAGGTGGGTACTGTGCCTTAGGTACCCTCATGGGAATTTTATATAATTCACAGCTCAGAAAATTCCAATTTTTCCAACACTAGTGTTTTAGGGTGTGGTCACACTGGATGTCCGCATGCTGTCCCAGCATGCTTCAGCCAAGTTGTCTAGTGTGACCACAAGTCTACTTTGCCCAAGCACATGTTTTGCACGCTTCATAGAGGTGTGCTTTGACGCCATGCACTTCATGTAAAGCACATACACATGCACCTAACAACAACATGACATATAATCACTGCGACCGCTCCTCTTAACAATCATCCTTAACAAGTACAGGGGTGTTAGAGAGCTGTGTTGGACCAAAATGATCCAACATAAGACAAGAAGTTACTCAAGTTGTAGCAATGTCCTCAGTGCTCTCCACTGTGTAGACTCTGAGAACTCGCTACTTATAAACAGACACTTAATGATGACACAGGCGGATCATGTGTGTGCCTTAAGTCTGGTCCATATTAGAATGGTGTGACCATGGACCCTACTGGCCAGCGGGAGAATGATGCCTGGAAGGAGGAGGGTCCGAAAAACGCTTTATTTTGGCTGGTGTCTCTTTAAGGCTCCAACTCCACTAACCACCTTCCCTCTGATTGGTCAGCCGTCTGGAAGCCTGTCAGTGGCAGAGCTATGGACAGACCTTGGTGTTTGAGGCCTCCCCCTCATGAACATGTCAGGAGATCCTTATATGATGACTTCATCGTTTCAGGAAGATATTGTGAACACATTGTGCTTTATTTTTAAAGGTCCCATATTGTGCAAAAATCACTTTATTAAGTCTTTTAGTGAAATTTGCAGGTCTTTGGCATTCCTCCCAGCCCACAAAATGTGATATTTAATGACAAAACCTGTACTTAGTAGTGCTTGTGAATGTAAAATCCTGACCTAAAACGAGCTGTTTGGATTTTGGGGATTTGCCAACGTCAGCAATTCCCTTTTTTGACCAATCAGGAGCAAGCCTGACCTGATTGGTCTACTGGAACACCCCCTCTCCCTGCCCACTCCTCTCCCCGCTGCTGTTCAGAATGCCAAAGTTGAGGTGCTGCGCTGTTTTTGGCTGTAAACAGCCACATAGTTCCCTGTGCAAGCTTCCCATCTCAGAAGAAGACAAGACTAAGGGGCTAGAGTTCATTTATCAAGGAAATATGCCAGCTACACTCAGTAAAACTGTAAATGTGTGCGCTAGTCACTTCACGGCCAGCTGCTTTGGACAGTACAACAGAGGGCTAGCAAATAAAATGGTCCTGCATCCAGGCGCATTACCAACCATTTGCCAATAAACCTCGGACCCTGGAAATGTGAGTATTTTAAATGCTGTGTGCTGTGGAGCAGATGTAAGAGCTTTTCCTCAGTGTCCCTCCTGTCTCTGTGTTAGCTTCAGGATGCTAACTTTAGCTGCAGTTAGCCTGTTGTTTTAGCCTGTAATGTTACAGTAAACGAGCTTTGCTGTTTTCTAAACATTGTGCATTCAGAGCTCGTGGCTCCGCTCTCAGTGACGCTGAAGAGCAGGGCGGTATCAGCGGTGGCTCATTTACATATGAAGGTCAAGGCCACTAAATCAGAGTGTTCTGAACAGAGGGGCTATGAGAGCCTGGAAACAATGCTGCTGTGCTTGATTTATTGGCTTTTTAGACCAAAAACATGTGACCACCATTTCATGAAGACATCAATGATCCATATTAAACTGCAGAAAAGGAGCAGAATATGGACCCTTTAATGGATAAGTCTACAAAGAGATCCAGGAGTTTCATGCAGTATTTTTTCTTCGTATCCGTGTTTCAAGTATGAAAAAGCATACAACACCCTGTCTCTTTAAGGCTCCCTGCTTCACAACCCTTCTTCCCTCTGATTGGTCAGCCCTCCGGAAGCCTGTAGGAGACGGAGTTATGGGAAAACCTTGGTGTTTGAGGCCTGCCCCTCCAACTTGACCTGAAGTTAGTGAGGAGATCCTTATGTGATGATCTCATCACTTCAGTATGTCTTGTGATGATCTTGTGCTATTTTTAGAACAGACTGTTTGATCAGTTTATAGACAGATTCAGGGATTTGTGTAAAATATGAATCTGCAGAGGTTTGAAAATCTATGCCAGATTCACTATTGCTACTTTTGTTTTGCATTTTTAATATAAAAAAGCAGAGTACCCCTGCTTTAAGTGCCAATCTCGATATCTCAAGAATGTTTTAATCTCACCATGGAGTGATCATGTTACATCCTGTTACCAAAACCTCTGAAAGAAGTTTGTCCTGACAGCACGTCTGACAGTAATTTACCTGTGTTTTGACAGTCAAAAGTAAAAATACAGCACAAGTTCCTAAAGTGCTTAAAGAAAAAAAACTCATAAATAATTTGAGTTTTCATTTTGTCAAGAGTTTGTCATGTCAGAATAACTAAGGGAATATTTCCATGGAGAAGGTTTGGTTTAGAGGGAGCTCAGCGGAAGAAGAAAGAATATCATTAGCAGTGTTATATAATGTATTCAGTTTATATACCGTACGTTCAGAACGCAGATAGTGGAAACTGAACAGGCTGACTTTTAATGGCAAGGCTTATTTGGAAACTACTTTTTCTACAACTGCTTCAACAACTGAAGCAAAAAAAAGTCCTGACAAACCCTGAACAGTCCACAGGGAAATTATCCTGTCTGCTTTCCAAATGTGACAGAGTGATTTTAGAAAGAGGGGAGGTAAAAAGACTGGAGCTGTTAAAGGGACAGAGGAGTTGAGAAAGTGACTGGTAATGGGAAAAGTGTTATTTAGCTGTCGCCCGAACCAAAGAAACCTCTGCCAGGATCTGAAAACACACACGCTAATATACACACATGCACAAACACACACACTCAAACCTCAAAGCACCTGCCAAAGCACTGGAGAGGGGAATTGTGACTAATTACATCTCTCTCCAAACCACTGAAAGAGTAAATACCAAAGAAGAGACATGCATATTCATACAGTGGCACAGCGGGATTGACTTGACTGTTGAAAATCTTCCAGAGTGAGATTGTGAAGTGGAGACAGAGGAGCTTGCAGCTCAACAAATGACAGATTATTAGACAGACTGACAGCGAGACGTACATGGACGTACAGGCAGATTCAGAGAAGCAGCATGAGCAGCACGGAGCAAGCGTTCTGAGAGCCGCCTGCTGATCGCTAACAGATGACGACGCACTTTTATCATCTTACATCAGCCTCTGACTCTTTTTAACAGACTGTGCAGTCAGGAAACTTTGGCATAATTAGCATATCACTGTATTTTTAATAAAGCTTAAATAATGAAAGCGCTAAAATTAAAACCATGATGTCACCCTGCTGTCAGAGATCATGAAGATTGGCGTTGATTTGCTCTGAGTTTTGATCCTTAATCACTGCACAGAGAATCTCAATAAGTTTCCAGTTCATCGACTGTGTGCTTTAACATCCTCTGACTCCATGTTGGATGTTTGAGTGAGTGAGTTTGTACATACTTTGATTCCATACGCCAGTAATCGTTTTAATCATCCAGCTCTCAGGCGCCACTTTGCCTCCAGTGAAAGTGAAAACTTGGCCAGTTCGCCTCATTCTCATCACTTCTGAGTTGGCAGAATGAAAAAGGAACCACAGGTGTCGCCTGTGATGTTAACAATGGCTCTTGTCAAACTAAGTGTGCCAGGACAGCGGGCCAGACTTGAAGCTAAAGCAGCTAAATGGAATTCTCACATAATTATAGGTAATTTTTTATGCATTTGCTTTCTCTGCCATGGCATGTTAAAAGAGCCTGTGTGAAAAAGAGCAGCTGTGGAGCCAAGCCCCTGTGAAACTGATTTAAGATTACACCAAAAACACTACACAACACCGCTGTATTAACTATGTTATTAGGTTGGTTTAAAGATCAGTTACGCTTCTTTGTCCAGTTTGTTGAAAAGTGTGTTCACAAATGGCACCATCATCTCCACACACCCACAGTACTGACAGCTTCCCTCTGTAGTCACTCAGTGGTGTGTCCCACCTCCCACTGTGTCTGTTCCCACTGTGTCTGGTCCCCTGACAACATTAATCAGCTCCATGTTTTTATGAAGACACTGAAACCAAACAGCTCGCTCTGAAATCTTTCACAGTTTTGAAGAAAGTTTATATTTATCATAATCAGTCAGTCAATCCATCTTCAGATCAAAATGCTTTCCAAACAGATTGAAGGGATCGTTTTTTGTTTTTTTTTACATGAACCTGTATGGCATCCTCATCTGAACGTACATCTGCGCTGACTTACCCCTGTCAGCGTCCTGTGACCTGAGATCTGGTGCGGTTTTGGTCCAGTGGAAAGTAGTCCGGCAACATGGCTGGGGTCATGAAAATAAAGCGCTTTTCCTCTCAAAACAATTTGTGTTCAAAAGAGTGATAAATCTGCATCACAAAACTGCAAACCAGAAAAAAGTCAGACTCCGTTATCGCTTGGCACTACTTTCTGGTGCGTATAACTGTGCCATGCGGTGCATCCAGCTGACCGGTGCGCGTTGTCACAACTTAAAAAAGTTAACGATAACATGTCTGACTACGACTCTGATGAAGATGACATTAAATTTAGCACAGAGCCAAGGGGATATATTTATGAAGTGTGCAGTCATGCCGACAGAGGTGGAGTGCTACTGCTGCCACGAATGGAACCTCATCATGCCACAGATGCAGCCTTTCAATTGATGAAGAGGCCAGCGTTACAGCTTCTGTCTGCATCACAAACAATAATGACTTCCCTGCACTATGAATGAGAGTATCTTACAAACCTTTTTCCACGTACCTAGGTGCGTGGAAAAAGCAGTAGCACTCCACCTCTGTCGGCATGACTTCACACTTCTGACAACCATTTGTCTGTCACCCTCTCTTTCACGGCTCCAGCTGTGGCTCCAGGAGTGACATGACTGTGATCGTCTCTCTCTACCCATAACTCCATCTGATGAATTTTAGCATCAGTTTATTCGGGTTCATAAATAAATCCCCTTGGCTCTGTGTTAAATGTAATGTCATCTACATCAGCGTCTTAGTCAGACATGTTATCGTTAACCTTTCTTTAGTCTTAATGACGGTGGCAATGCGCGCCAGTCAGGTGGATGCACCAAGCGGCGCAGTGATTTGCACCAGAATGTAGTGCCAATTGATAACGGAGTCTGACTTTTTTCCGGTTTGCAGTTTTGTGATGCAAATGTATCACTCTTTTGAACACAAATTGTTTTGGGAGGAAAAACGCTTTATTTTTGTGACCCCAGCCATGTTGCCGGACTACTTTCGTCCGGACCAAAACCGCACCAGACCTCGTGTCCTGTGACACTGACAGGGGTAAGACAGCGCTGATGCACGTAACTACAGATGAGGATGCCATACAGGTTCATGTAAAAAAAAAACAACTATCCCTTTAAAAAGTCTAGACTTGCTGATGATGTATTCAAAGATCCAACATCGAGACAACATCAGGTGTCTGATCTTATCTTAACCTACCATGAGTAGAGACCTTTGCCGTAATTAATAAGTTACGGTGATGACAAACTTCCTTTAACAGACAGAAACCTTGAGCAGAACCAGACTCATGTTAAACAGAGATCTGCTTAGACCATGTTGGGGTTAGAAAGAGGGATAGAGGGAGAATTGGTGTCATAGCAGTGATGATGATGATGGTAAGACTAATAGCTGTAGAAGCTG
Organism: Halichoeres trimaculatus; assembly: GCF_033239565.1. NCBI lineage: Eukaryota > Metazoa > Chordata > Actinopteri > Labriformes > Labridae > Halichoeres > Halichoeres trimaculatus. The sequence continues at coordinate 30,924,902 of NW_027437193.1, forward strand.
GAGTCTGGCAGGTCCATGGCAGCAGGTCTACAGCAAAAATCCAAAGGAATCTGGTTGGTGGTTAATAACCAACACAGAATTGAGATTGGAAGCTGGTAACAGTCAGATCAAGGAGAGAGAACAAGGAGCTCAGTGCATCAGTTTAAGCCCACAGCAGTGTGGTTGGTTTTAATCACGTTTTTCCCGAGACAATTTGGTTTTCCATCAATGTGGTGGTTGTGACATTATTTTTCCAGACTGTCTGCTTAAGTGTACTCTATTGAAAAGGGGTAACTTAAAGCTGCACTGGAAAGAATGAAATCTTATTAAGTGTTTTTTGTCTTATTTTCGGTAGAAAATTTCTTTTAAGACTTAATATAAGCCAAATCCACCTGACTATTTCAGAAAAATGTCTTGTTTTAAGTTGTTTAAAGGCTAAAATGAGGTCTGATTTTTTTCTAACTTGTTTCAAGCAATTCAGACCTATTTTTTATTTTTTAATAACTAGAAACAAGACATTTTTCTGAACTACTCAGGTGAATGCGGCTCATATTAACTCTAAAAAGACATTTTCTTCTGAAAATAAGACAAAAACAGTTGATAAGATTTCAATTTTTCTTTTTCTTCTTTTTTTGTAATTGTGGTCAGAGATGAGGGGTGGTGATAGTATTTACATAAATAAGACTTAATGTTCAAGTTAGCAACAATATAGTTGGAAGCCAAATATTGAAGATCTGTGGATAACCCAGTTACCATCTACAGGAAAAAGAAGTCCTTTTATTAATACAGAGCAGTGACTCTAGTGTTAAAAGATCCAACTTACAAGATGAATGTAGGATGTCCATTGTTGGGTAAAATACTTGCTCTGAGAGGTTGAATATCATAATTCATGATCTTCTTCTTCTTTGACTCATGAGTTACATCTAATAAGCACTGAAACTGGAGCCTCAGTAGCTTTGTTTTTTTGTTTTTTTTTCTTACACGTCACAAGCTACATGCTGTTAACAGTCCTCAGGCCTGTTCTTGGCTTATTAGAGCAGAGAAGATGACTGTCTGTGCTGAGGAAAAGACACAAGTTTCTGTCTGACTTCTGACCCTGATAATTGCTGACGTTCCATGGAATCATCTTCCTTATGCGTTATGAGCTGTTCAAAGATAAGTGTGTGAGAGGGGACAGGGACAATATTTAACAGCTTTTCCCTGGTTTTGTCTAGAGTTATCAACTCCACCAGCAAAGAGTGCTTTGCAAAGTACTCAGAAACACTTATAAACACATTTAAAGGCCCACTAAATAAACACAATAAAAATAAAACTTCAAGCTATCATGAAATAGTCAATTTTATATTTATGCCTGTTGTAATCCACAATTTAAAATGAGATCAACACCAACGTTTTTAAGTGCTTCTTACCAGCAGTTGTGGTCCCATCAGATTTTTTCCAGGAGAATAGTTTAAGGCAAGTATAGCAGAGTCATGTCTTTACGACAGTGGGTGCTCATGCTCATGGGAAACGAGTCTTTATCCCAGAAAAGCATTTCAGAATAAGGAGAGAGGAAAACAAAGTTGATGATGATTGGAACAAAAGAGCAAACGGTAACAGCTGCAGGTTTGTGTATGTCAGCTGTAAGTGCAGGTTTTTTATGGTGGCTGCAGACTATGTGACAGTTGCTTCTGATATCTCCTTAAACTCCTCAAATCTGCCACCCAGCAGAACCCTAAACTTACTGTAAATGCAGCTACAGCTGCCACCGACAGCGAAGCAGGCTGGGAAAACAACCGGTTCTTTCCTGTGTTATCTCAGCTCACACATCTTCAGCAGAAAGAGCAGCTTCACAGCAGAGACACAGGAGCTGATAGCTGGTTGCCTCGTCACATGTCATTTCCACAGGCCTCAGAGATGACAAGGCCTGTTATTAGAGTCTGTGTCTTTGCTGTGCTGAAGATGGGGCACAGGCTGCGGTTAGATAGATTTTATGTTATGTAGAAACCAAAGTGGATAGATGAAACGTCTAAAAATCATTACAAGGGGTCTGCAACCTGTGGCTCTTTGACTCCTTTGCAGTGGCTCATTGTAGCTTAAAAAAAAATCAAATAAATTACTTTTATTTTCTGTAAGATGGTATTGATGATTAAAGACATTGTCACTAAATAAAATCATGGGTAACTTTTTTTTCTGAACTATATGCATCACATCTGTCAATGAAGCCTGCTACAACATCAACAGCCCACCAACTTTCCATGCATCCCTGACTAACCTCAAGTTTAAATCCCTGTTAAGGTACTAAACCTACTAAACACAATTTGGAAAAAAAAAACACAGATTTTATTTCTGTGTGGATGGATTCATGTAACTGCCAATGTGCTGCCTTAATATACATGCTTTATAAGTAACAAGACATCAACAAACGCCAAAAATGACGAGTTAAGGGATGTTATCAGTATCTGTTATCCAATTCATGAATTCTTTCAAAAATTGCAGTATTGCAAATTTTTGAAATTTAAAACATTTTGCAAGTTTTTTGTTTTTTGTTTTTTTTTACAAAAAAATAAATAAATAGATTCCAATGTTTAAAATACTTGTGTAATTTTTTATTTTAATTTAATCAAATTTATTTTATTTATTTTTTGCAATTTTTAAAAGATTTTATTTATTTATTTATTTATTTATGTTATTTCATTTTCTTTTTTTTATTTATTTATTTTTTTTGGGGGGGGGACTTCAAAGTAATAAACTGTCACATCACATATAGAATGGCATTAATTCAAAACACTAAATAAATTTAGATAACTATTCACTAGATTTAAATTGTATATATAGAATTTTAGTCTTTATAGTGAAGATAAAGTTGATTTTTTAGCTCTGTAAAACTTTAATCCAGGAGAGCTGAGGCAAAATGGCTCCTTTGAAAGTAAAGGTTGCAGACCCCTGATCATTACAAACAGAGAAAAACCACAGAGGAACATAAAACTTGACCTTATAAAAAAAAACACTTCAGAAAGGACTTTTTTCCACTTTTGTGATTCTCTCTTTTGTGATGTTTATAACAACATCAAACTAATGAAACATGTTCACCCTCAAAGAAGTCTGTATTTGGAACTTCTTTTGCAACACTCTTCACTGTTTGTCAAACCTTGACTACAGACAAAGTTTTAACCTCCACTTACTTTTGTTAGGATAGAAACGTTATCACACAAAGATGGAGCTGTGGTTGGAAGGAGCAGGAAATAAACACTATTTTCTCTAGGAATGAAAAAATATCTTACATGTGTTTTCTTTTCTTCCCAGGCTTGCAAGACGTCCTGCCAGAGTTCCTACGTGGGCGTTTTGTGGAGGCCGCCCTGAGCTATGTGGCGTGCAACTCAGAAGGCGAGTTGCTCTGCCGCAACAATGACTGCTGGTGCCGGTGCTCTCCTCGCTTCCCAGAATGCAACTGTCCCTTTGCTGACATCAAGGTCATGGAGGAAAATATGGAGAAGAGCAAAGAGGCGTGGAACAGCTTCAACCAGGAGTTCATGGAATCAGGTATGAGCTCAGAAATGATTTTTGTTAAAGCTGCTGGTCCAACAATGAGGGGTGAACCAGTTGTATCTTGTGTTTTGAAGTTTGGAGCAGCAGTGAGGATGGCCGGAAGCTTCAACCAAAACCAGCTGTAGTGATATATTAGCTGGTTGGTTGTGTTGAATGAGGTCTCAGTTGAGCTTTTGCCTCCTTTTGTCTTCATGTGGTTGTCTTCAGGAAGGTCAAAGTGTTTTTGCGTTTCCGTCTTGAGTTGGGTTGCGCGAGGTACTCGTTAAGTGTATTGACCACAGAGGATCTCAGTCTGCTTGGCCTCTCTGATGAGAAACCAGGCACAGAAGATGAGCTGCAGGTGGGTCGACTCTTCCACATTATTAACTGTGGACACTGCAGGACGACTTAATGACCTGAAGTTTTTAGAGAATGAAGAAGACTCGACAGAGCAAATGAGAGAAACTTTAGTGCTAACCTGGTGGTGCAGGTGTGTAAACTGAGCCCAGACAGCTCCTGCTGCCAGGAGTTAGACTTTATAACACCCGTACTTCAGGATCTTTTTCAATCAGAGGATATCAGCGGCTCACATACTGCTGCACTTTCTCTTTTCTATCCTGTTTCTTCAAATTTCAGGAACCAGAAAATCTGATTGGGAATGGAAGCCCACTTTAAAAAAGTCTTTGATTCAAACAGTGACAGTGCAGAAAGTTTTCTAAATGGAAAATTCACTCACACCAACACCAGCCTTTAGGTCAGAGTTTCGAAAACTCACCAAAGTTTTTTGGCAGCTTTGTTCTGGTTTCTCAGCCACCAGCATCCTCTGTGGGTAACACTTCAGATACAGATACAGCTGATGGTTTCAACAAAATGCTACTTGTGTGATAAACCATGAAAGCACAGTGAAAGCTGAGGCAGTAAAGAAAACAATTCTTATAAAAACAGCAGCGAAACATCACGGCGTACTGAGCACAGATGAATTTCTGCAACTGTAGAGTAAATGTTCACAACTGTCATTAAATAAATGCAGACTCTCTGCTTTTAACAACACAAGATGTCTGACCAAGCTGAAAGAAAAACAATAACAGACAGCTATAGTTTATTATATCTATGTATATTCCTCTTTGTACACCACAAAAAGGGTGTGAAGCTTTTCTACACTTTAAAAGAGTGTTAGTCACAGCGCTTATAGTCATGAATGGATATTCATATGATAAGATGTTACTCCTAAGCAATGTTCTTAAATCTTTGACGGCCTAGTCATCAGAAAATCAGAATAAGCTGGTTAGTTAGGAAATCAGATGGCCCATAAGTCAGAAAATCAGAAGACCTTTCACTCAATAAACCAGACGGCCCATTTGTCAGAAGGCCTGGTAGTCAGAAAAACATAAAGGCCCATTGGTCAGTAATCAGTATTGTCAGTATTGATAACATCGCTCAACTTGTCTTCCCAGTAATCAGAAGGCCTATTAGTCAGAAAACCAGATGGCCAGTTAGGGAGAAGGCCTGTTATTCAGAGAAACATAGAGGTGCATTTGTCAGAAAATCAGAAAGCCTTGTAGTCAATAAATCAGATGGCCCAGTAGTCATAAAGGCCTGTTAGTCCCCCCCCAAAAAAAACCATAATGGCCAATTGGTCAGGAAATCAGATGGCCCATTATTCAGAAAATCAGAAGGCCTGTTAGTCAATAAATCAGATGGCCTAGTAGTCAGAAGGCCAGTTAGTCAGAAAAAAACTCGCATTTGTCAGAAAAACAGAGGGCCCATTAGTCAGAAAATCGGAAAGCCTTTTAGTCAAAAAATCTGATGGCCCAGCAGTCAGAAGGCCTGTTAGTCCGGAAAAAGAAAAAAAAACACATTATGGCCCATTGGTCAGAAAATCAGATGGCCCATTATTCAGACAATAAGAAGGCCTGTTAGTCAATAAATCAGATGGCCCATTATTCAGAAAATCAGTGGGCTTGTTGGTCAATAAATCAGATGAGCCAGAAGTCTGAAGGCCTGTTAGTCAGAAAAACATAAAGGCCTATTTGTCAGAAAATCAGAAGACCTTTCACTCAATAAACCAGATGGCCCATTTGTCAGAAGGCCTGGTAGTCAGAAAAACATAAAGGCCCATTGGTCAGAAAATCAGAAGGCCTATTAGTCAAAAAATCAGATGGCCGGTTAGGGAGAAGGTCAGTTAGTCAGAAAACCACTCTGTTTCCTTGAAGGCCTTTGTGACAGAAAATTTGGATTAGACTGGATTGATTAATATTTTTTAACCCAAACTAATTTTCTGACAAATGGTACTTCTGAGAATAGGTTGGGGGCATGTGGTAGCAATCTTCTGACGCTGTAGCCCCTGTGCTTCAAGGTTGGACATGCCATATGTTCAGAGATGATCTTCTGCAGACCTTGGTTAGAATCAGTGGTTCTTTAAGTTCCTTTTGTCTTTCTATCATCTTCAAACAGTCTGTCCATTCTCCCCTGACCTCTGGCATCAGCAAGACATTTATTCCCAGAGAACTGCTGCTCTCTAAATATTTGCTCTTTTTGGGACCATTCTCTGTAAACCCTATAGAGGATTGTAGCTCAGCAGTTTGTCATTTACTCAGACCAACAACCATGCCATGTTCAAAGTCTCTTAGATCACCTTTCCTCTTCATTCTGATGCCCACCTTGAACATTAACAGTCCAACTCTAAACCGTGAAACCAAGTGATAACTGTCTAATCTGGCAGCACTGATCTCATACAACCTAACTTAAAAAGAGTGAAAGAAGGATACCTTTGACAGAGCTGGTGTATTTCCTCATTTTGAAAACCTCTGGACTGTCAGGCTCCATGTTTTTAATGTTTAGAGTTTTATTGAGTTCATAAGAAGAACTGACACCTTGTGAAATTTTACAGCCTGCCTTTTTTAATCAAGAATTCACCATCATGGTTCATTTAGACTTTGAAACTTAGTGTTATAATACTTGGTGCGCTGTGGATAAAAATGCTTTATTATTACAGGGGCGTACTCTGATTTGCCTCTGTACTGACGGAGGCTGAGGATGTACTTACTGTTCTCCTGTTAGATAAGACAGCAGTGGACAGCTGGACAGCTGGATGGGGACTGTGTTGTATAAGATCCTCATTTCCATCCACAGACGCAGCAGGTGGGCTGGTGATGATTTATGGCTCCAAGCTGGGAGCAGTTCATTCTCAATAACACTCTGATTCTACAGCACGTACCTGTGAAGCCATCCTCTGGCTGTGCTCTCAATCACTGAAAATATTTACTGACAAATGGAGTACGTGTTGATGATGTGCTTTACACACCAGGATCAGCTCAGGTTTTTCATGAGGACATGTTAAATTAAAGCCTGATGTACGAGCGTCTAATAACTTTAGTATGGTGTATTTTTCAGGTTTTACAGTGTGTCAGGAAGCCTGTTAGTGTTTTATGGGGAAACTCTGACAGAGCCCATGATACACTACCTCCTGTGTACACACTGAAGCTATTTCCTAATCAGAGTTAGAGATGTTGTTTTATTAGTCCATCAGACAGCTGTTACTTTGCTAATTTATTTATTGATTTATGGACTTTTTTCTGGCTGTGGGCTTGAAATAAGGAGGCAGCTGAATCCAAAACATCACGGCATAGATGCACTGCAACATCTTACTTTTGTGTCAAATCAAGGAGGGCCACAAAAAATGAGTCATTTTTTAATCAGAAACCATACATTACCATATAATTGACACTATTTATTTATTTATTTATAAAACTGAGGGGTGGAGGAAGGTTATTTAAAAGTGTGGTGTATCGTATCAGTGAACTGTATAGTTCATTGCTGCACTTTTTCCTTATCAGACTCCTGAGTCTGCCGACTGACTCTGACCTGAGCGTTCTCTGTTGATACTGCTCTGAGTGAGTTATCGTACAGGGGGTGAAGTTGTAATCTCAAAACTGTGTCATTTGTAGCTCAGAGGGCTGTTTAATTGATGCAATTAATCTTAAACACTAAACTTTGTGTCTGATTTCTGATACTTTTTTTTTTTTTTTTTTTTTGACTTTTTTAGTCAGTTGGAATCCATCATGTTCCCAAATGGACTCGCCAATTTTTCTTACCTTTAAAGGATATGACTTGAAGGGCAGGGATTCAGGAGTGAGGAACAAATGGAAGTAGAGGCTCAACATGTTGGGCGTGTTTCCAGCTTGATACTTCATTATTTCAATCATCAGCCGGGTACAACAGTGCGTGTTATCTGAGCAGTGTCTGGAAATAGATTTTCATTTCTTAGTTTCACTTCTGTTGGAAAAATGTTTTTCAGACCCAGAGGGTTGTCCTTTTTGAATCTTCAAGGTTTTCTTTATTATCCCCAAGGGGTATTTTTTTTCAGTCAGCAATATTAAATGTATAAATAATAAAATATAGATGTATAAAATTATTAATTAATTAATCAATCAATTAAATAAAGAAAGAAATACAATGGTTGAAAAAATATATGAAACAACAACCACAACCACAAAAAAGGGCAAAAAAAAAAAACACTATGTGGCGTTGTCAAGCGGGCCAGTTCCTACAGGGACAAACAAGTCTTCATCCTGTTTGTCCTGTGTCTTGTCAGAGTGTATCTGCAGCCTGAGGGAAGCAGCTGAAACTCTCCAATGAGACAGTACAGGTCAGCCATGATGAACCAGGGTTTACTGAGAGTCCTGGTTCGATACAGGCTCAACATGTCAGACAGGGATGTACCCGCAACCTTCTGCACATTTTTCACGATAGCCTGCAGTGTGTTCTAACTTTTTAGACTTGTTGACCAAAAAAAATATTGAAAAGGTCAAAACAGATTTGATAAAACAGGAGAAACATCTTTATGAAAGTCATGTGGATGTTAAAACCACTGACCTTGCAACAAAAATACATTCTCTGATGAGCTGTTTTGCAAACAGTGTCAACTTCATGCTCGAGCGCCAGTTTATCAACCATAGAAGCACAGGAGGCTCTGTCCAAGCAAAAGAAAAATCTAAAGCCATTAATCTCCATATGGAAAGATGATCACAATCCTAAAGCCATGTTTTGGTAAAGGAGGATGGAGAAGACAGTTACTTCTATATTCTAACTAGAACTCTATGTTTGCCTAAAGCTCACCCACTTTATTGCAAAGTTACTGGACATTTGAAAAGGATAACAGCCAGGAGGGAGATCAGGTGATAGCTGCTGACGAATGCAGACATGTCTGCCCCTCTCTGTTGCTCCTGTAGGTGTGGATCTCAGGCTGGTGGTTCCTAATGTGGAATTGAAGTTAATGATCAATCAATCAATCAGTCTTTATTTGTATAGCACCAAATCATAACAAATGTTATTTCAAGACACTTTACAAAAACATTTACAGGTCTAGACCTGTAAATGTTAATAAAATTCTATTAGCAGAAACCCAACATCAGGACAAGATAAGGAGTCTTATCTTATCTTAATGCACCATGAGTACAGGACTTTGCAGCATTTAGCAAGTTACAATGGCAAGGAGAGATGATTTCTGCAGGAAATGAAGACATTCCACACAAACGTATAAATCACAGCTGATTTACTGGATTTTAGTCTCTTTTGTCGGCTTTCAAATGTCTATACCACAAAAAGTTAGCAGCTCAAGACAGAAGTTGACACAGTAAATGTCCTTTTGAAAAAAAAAGAATCAATTAGGAAAAAAAAAAATATATATATATATATATATATATATATATATATATATATATATATATATATATATATGATTAGCTAAAAGAATTTTGTCACTTTCCGTCTGATGAAACTTAGAGGAAAAAAATAGCAACGCATAACCCTGGCATGTTTAAATCTCCAGTCCACTTTGTGAAGGTAACTTTCTTTTTGTTCGGAAAATAGCGTCATGGAACAGTGTCAAACTGCTGTCAAAATGAAACGTTTTCTTCTTCTATGGATATATTAGCAGGATACATTGGCTGTTTCCCAACGCCCAGGTACCTTGACTTGCCTTGGTCTGATGTGGGCGTGGCGTGGGTGTGGGCAGGCATCCACATCATCAGTCGCTGCCCAAGTGCAGTTCCAATGTTCATGTCCTCCAGTGGCATATGCCCTCCGTTTGGTTAGCATGTGGCTAGTGAAGGATACACAGGTGTATCCTTCACTGCCTTGCCACGGCTATAAATACCGAACATGCAATGCGTGAATCTACAAAAAAGGAAAAAATGGAAGGAAAAGACGCACCAGAGAGAGACGCTCCAGTGGATGCGCGCGGTAAATTCCAATTCAAATGTAAGTAACAAAATACACCTCTGAAAATAACAACTTATACCATGTCTAACACTTGACTCTTTTGTGTGTCACTCATGTAACTATAATTACTGAGAAGCCGCACCTGCAGTGTGTCAACGATGTGACAATAAAAAAGCAAAAAGCGTACAAAAGTGGCAAGCTATGACAATATTTGTAGCTGCTTGAGCATACGGTCTACTGCCATGTTTATATTTAACTTTCCAAGCACTGTCCACAGTGTAACACGTCATGTGAGACAATGTAACTCCAATTACACAAAAATTTGTGACAGGAATCTGATGGTAAAAAATATGCCTTTGTAGGCTGTTCCATTAGCATCTCCTTTTGAGCAGAGGCAGGACACTTGCCTTGGATTGAAAGGAAGTGGCTTCGAAGGCACTGCCTTCCAAGGCAAGGCAAGGCAAGGTAAGGTACCTGGGCTTGGGAAACAGCCACTGTGTCAAGCTGCTATGCCATCAGGCTGTTACATAGCTGATGCTGATATTAGCCTCCAGCTTAGATGCAGCCACCAAAAAGGGCATGGTTGGCTGTGGAAACACAAACCAGATCAGGCTACCAGACTGTACTGATCCTACCGGATCACTTTGCATCCACATCCTGGAAGTATTTTAATCAAGAAACCAAGGACTGCATGAACAAAGGCTGCAGTTAGAGTGGTTTGTGTTTTGAGTTGAAAAGCATCAACAGACTTTTCCTCATTAGCCGTTGAGCAGTAAAACACAATCATCTGTGATAGAAGAATAAGAGCTGTTGTCATTTGAGACTTGGAGGTGAAACTTGCAGAGGAAGACAAAAGAAAAGTGAAAGTCATAACGTAGGAATACATTTGGAGTTATATTGAAGGAGTGCAGAGATTTCTTCCCCCTCATGAGAAATAAATGTCAAATTAACTTCTTCTAGAGAAAAGTTCAAGTGAAATTATATAAAAATGTAATATCCTCCAACCCCTCTCCTCGCTTTAAAGACAAATCCTTTGACTTTCATTATTACTCCGTCCATCTCATTCTGCTTCGTAGACTTTTCCCTGCTGCAGACTCGCTGTAGGGAAAAGTTCAGAGCAACCGTGAGAAAGTTGTGTCTTCACACTCTGAGCCACAGTGATGGAGGCCCCATCAGGTGTACAGTCTCAGCCATGATAAATGGATTTCCAGCAGGCCAGACAGCTTTATCGACACTATTCATCACAGAGCGCGAGACACAGGTGTGTGATGTAATGGCAGCAATGATGCAGAACAGTTCAGGCTCCAGAAATTGGCTGAATCCTCTTTTTTTTTTCATATATTTTTCTGCTACATCTACACACATCACCAGCTCACTTCTTAATGACTTGGAAGGTGCAGGGAGGATTTAATTGGAGGCAGCTTTCTGGCAGCTTTTCGTCAACTTTGTGTGTGTGTGTGTGTGCATGTGTGTGTGTCTCTGCAGAGTCAGGTGATTGTGTGTGTATGTGTGTGTGTTATCATGTATTAGGTAAATTGCTTACAAAGTGTCATAACAGAGGCAAACAGCATTTCTCTACGTTCACTTAGCCTTGTTGTGACAGCGCCTGACTTAGCCAAGTTGCTTTTTTGCTGCATATTAAATCTTTTAAAGAGGATATGCTGTTTTAAAGGGATAGTTCTTATTTTTTAAGTGGGGTTGTTTGAGGTGAGGTACCTTGATGAGAAACTAAACTTCTGATGCAGACGGAGGCAACTCTGCCACATAATTAAGCTGATTTCATAAAACCTCTACCCAAACAGTAACACAGGTGTGCTTTATTTGAACATTCCCAGCACCTTGCCACCAGAGAGCCTGTTTGTTTTGCACTATTTTTGCACACACACACGCCTTGAACAGCCAGTCAGGTCTCTGATGTTCAAGTTAACTTGTACATCATGAATTTTGATATTTCTACATCTCAGGTGGACATCATTTTAACCAACAGATGCTGAACATTCTCCTGCTGACACAGTAATGACTGCAGAGTTTGTTATTCCAGCTCCGTCTCTCAGCCAACAGTTTGTTTTAATTAGGTAAACAGATCCTGTGCTCCATGGGTTGGGCCATTATGCACTAAAACAAACAATTAAGGCTAAATACTCACTTTGAGTAGACACTTCCATTCAGCTTCTCTGGTTTCCTGATTTGACTTCTCATTATTGAAGGAAGCAGTGGTGGTCAGAGCAGCAGCCAGTGCTGGTTGATGGGTGATGCAAACTGCATGCATGTGCACCAGCTGTGTATGGTGCCAGTGCAGCTACTCCTGTTAGAAGAATTTTACTAATTTTACTTATTTTTTTTCTCTGGAAATTCATTGAAGCTGTTTTCAGCTTCGAGAACTCGGGAGCATGCCGATGTTCCCACAGTCCAATGTTTCCTAAGCACAATGATCCCATGGCCTGTTCTTGTTATGATTGTGATTGTGACAATTTCTGCTGATCCAAATTAAATTAATCATTTACTCAGTCATTCATTCATTTGGTATAAAGTGTTTCCAAAAGAAGGCAGTTTTTGTGACTTGATTGATATGATGTTCCAGAGTGAGATGAGAGTCAAAAATGATGCTGATGTTATGGACTTGAGAGGATGGGGTGAGGGAAGCACTGCCGATTGAGAGGTTAAAATTGTTGGTGAGTTTGGAGAGGGATTTGGGGTTAATGATTAAGAGGTCGGATTTATCACGGTTGAGTTGGAGGTAGTTTGCTTGCATCCAGGATTTAATTTCTGTCAGACAATTAGTCAAGGTGGAAAGGGTTGGAGCAATGATGGAATTGGTGGAGATGTAAAGGTGGATGTCATCAGTGTAGCAGTGGAAGTGGGGACCATGATGACAGATTATTTCACCAGTGGGGAGGATGTAGAGAATAAAGAGGAGGGGATCAAGCACCGAGCCCTGGGGGACACCAAGGGTCAAGGGAGCTGTGGAGAACACCATTGTTCAGGAGGTACTCTCGATGGTACTAACACTTAGGCTGGACTATTTCAATGTGTAGATTGCTCTTTTTATTTGTCAAAGATTATATTAATGTATCGTTGTTTTAGAGGTTTGTGTATTTGAGCAACAAGCTAAAATGCCACATACAGCTCATCAGACACACGAGGACAGGGAGCAGACAGCCGTGTACTGTACAACAACAGGCCTGTCTCCTGGGGATTTAGGAAACTTTATCTATTTAAGGAAAACACACAATCCTCTCACACATTCACACAGTTAAAGCCCATGCGAGGCTGAGATTTAAAAAAAGCATAAAGATGAGAGGAGGGTAATCTACGTGGCAAATATTGTTTGACTTTCACAGCTCCCTTTCCCTGTGTTTCACTATCTCCTCTGCTCGTTTGCATCTTCTCTACTTTTCACACACACACACACACTTGCACACTTGCACACACACTCAGTCACAGTGGTTTTTAGCTTCTGGGGGTGCCTAGGAACTTGGGCTGAATCTCGTCTGCTGGGATGGCCTGATAAATTTATTGTGGCGAGAGGAAAACAACTGCGAGGATTGTGTGAGTTTGGGAGAGTCTTCTGGTGTGTGTGCATGTGTGTGTGTGTGTGTGTGTGTGTGTGTGTGTGTGTGTCAGAGAGACAGAAGGAGGACACAGAGGGACTAAACGTGTGAGAGGAAAGAGGAGAATAATACCCTCCAACCTTAGCCACTCACCATTTCTTTAACCACAGACCCCGAGCTAGCTTGATGGCTCACAACACAGACAGATAAACACACGCACGCATACAAATAAGCAGGAAATAAATAAATTCAACAGAGCTCTGAGCTGTGAGGTGTTTCTTTCCTCCTCTTTTTGGATAGATCTCCTGTTCGGGTTGGGAGCTAAGATGTCCTGGGAAGGTGTGAATAAGTTGTGCTGGGAACATCACACCTTTGGTTTTGTGAAATTGGAAAACAGTGCCAGCTTTGGGCTTAGCGCTAGATTTCTTAACACCTGGGTTTATCCAGTGTAGGAAAATTACAGTGCTGCATCCTGGATAGAAGGAGCTGTAATTTATGTAACTTCCTCTCAAAGACATAAAAGTTATTTAAGAACATCTTCAGGGAAAAGGAACCACATTATTTTAAGACAACCCTGATTATATGACGGGGCCAACCAACAAGACAGAGAGAGAAGACCATCAGTAATGATGAAACAAGCTCGTTAAAGAAGGGTTTTATCCTTTCTTACAGTATAAACATGGATAAAAAGAAGAAATGCTGGATGTGTTTGCAATCTTTCTCCGCTTCGTCACAGTAAATTGATCAAATAGGTTTCATTCAAGTCAATCCGTCAACTTACGCTGGAGCAGTTCTGTTGCAGTTTGTCTGCATTGTTGGTCCATCATGTTGCAGGTAATACACAGCCATCCTATTTTTAAAGATCCCAGATCTGTGACACATAAACTCAGCGTAGAGAAGTTCGAGCAGGACAGGAAGTCATGACTAGAAACAACCTAAAGACACCCAGTGACTTTCAAAATAAAACAAGCCCTGTCAAAATCTGTTTGTATTTAGCTTGACTACAATGACAAACGGACATAATGAGTGGAGCCAGACCAGGAGTCAACAGGTTTGAAGTTTTACAGCTCAACATGAATGAAGAGAGACTTTTCAATGGAGTGGGAAGAAAGGGAACTTCTTGGTCTGTGACTCCAGCTGTCTGTCAGTCACGCAGCTTGTCGGACTGAACACGCAGCCGTGTGAGTTGACAAACACAGTCAAGACGCAACAGAGTCTCACTGCAGACATATCTGGTGTATTCGAGGCCCTATGCTAAATTTGAAGGGCTGGGCCTCAAATGTCAAGGTCTGCCTGTAGCCCCACCCCCAACAGGCCAGGCCCCAGAGGGCTGGCCAATCAGATTGAAGGAGGTTTGTACAGCAGGTGCTTTAAACAAAGCATCTTAGGCCCATTTTACAAAATGCTTAAACACACTGAAAAAAACATGTGTTGACACAGAAACGCTGAGAGACTGAAGACACTGTAGTGAGCATGCCAGGCCAGTAGATGCAGGGGCGTATTTAGTCGTTTGGGGGCCCAAAGCAAACCCAGTCAATGGGGCCCTCCATGTCCTTGTAACTCATCTTCTTCAGAGCTAGACTGGCCTTCCCTGGGTCCACTGTCTCTTTCCCAGAATCAAGGCATGAGACGGTGCTAATCTTGTACATGGTAACTTAACGCAACTAAATGCATTTCCTCAAGTTCTGTACTTTAGTTTGATTTTGAAAAAAGTGAATACATAATTTAGTCCACTTTGTCCTGGATTTGAAATCTTTTATGGTCAATTGACAGCTTATTTGTCCCACAGTGGGGAATTTACAGAGTAACAGTAACAAACAAGAAAGTATGAAGTAAAAAACATTACAATAGGTTAATATTGAAAAAATAATTCAGTAAAGAAAAATATGTGAATATCAAGCACAACATAAAACTGGAAAAAAATCTTCTGAAAGAGGTGATATTTACAGTTACCATACTTTTTGGTACCATTATTTTAAAGTTAATGTATTTTTATTTGACCCCCTGTCCAGTGAGTTATGTATCCAAAAAAGAGATTTTGTACAATAATGTTTATCACCAACTCAAAAAGTTTGATTATGAGAAAATTATCCTATTTCCTGGACTAAATAAAGTCCTTAAAAACCCATAAAGTCTTATATGTTTATCTCAGATCTCAGAGCAACTTTGTTTTTATTTCCAACTTGGAAAAAAAAAAAAAAAAAAAAAAAACAGGGAAAAAAGTGTTTTTTTCCACTTTCTTCTTGAATCAAATTTTCAGATGTGTTGTAACATGGAATAGCCCATTGAATAAGAAGGGAGGGGGAGTACCCAAAACCATCATTAAAGATTAAGCCTTTTGATGTAGTTTGAAGCATGTGAAGTAAGATTTAGAAAAAAGAAATGCTTTCAATTGAAGAGAACTTCATAAATCAGTTTTTAAGAGATGCTTTGGGGGCCCCTGGGAATCTTGGGGCCCCAGGCAACTGCCTGTGTTTGCCTAATTGTAGCTACGCCCCTGAGTAGATGGTGCTATAACTGTCTTGTCCAGAAGCAGCTTTTGGTTGATCTCCACTAAAGTAGCATCAAGCTGATCATCTAATGTATTGGTGAATGCTAGGTGCAAAAGCGAAGCAACAAATTTACATTTTGTGGAAAGATAGTCAGCAGATTGAGCAGCACAAACACAACACGGTAGTCCACAACGATTGTAACAATGGTACTGTTGTATGTGCTTGTGGGAAGAGGAGCAAGACATCAAGGTTTACACTAAAAATGCTGGCTCACTGTTTACACTACAATTGTGGCAGCAGGGTTTCATAAAAAAAAACATTTTGGAGGCTGTTTTCAAAAGTTTGAATTCTAAGTCGGCTAAAACACTGTTTTCATGTAAATGCGAGGCTGAAACACAACAATACTTTTGCATTTCACCCTGAACCTGTTGTTGGAACAAAGGTTTTCAAAACACCGCAATGATATATATATGAATTTTAAAGTTTGATTCATGTAAAACTACTACAGGGATACCAGAGGGATGGATTAAAGACCCCAGAAAAGCACACTCCCTCTTCTTTAAATATAGGGAGGAAACTCAGGACCTGAAGACACTTTAGCATGAGAAGTGGGACATGGGATCAAACCCCTGACCTTTTCGAATAGAGACCCTTCCACTGAGCTCCAGTCACACTAAAGTTTGTGGCTTTTTTTGCTGTTTTGAAGTGTCAAACGTTTACTTTGCATGCAAGCATCTCTTAAAAAAGGCAATACTGCCACGTCTGTCGATGACTCTGTGTTATCTTGGGTTCAGTACAGAATTCTTCATGCACACGCTCATGTCTATGGACTATTTACAGAGTCCAATTACATGCACAGCATAATAGAAAGGCCCATTGAGGTATGAGCATGATGGGTAGGCTTCGGTCTAGTGACCTGTGCTAAGACCTGATTGCTAAGAAGGTAATTAACAAACCGTCACAGGTGGCGTGGTACGGCAATGAGTCACAGGGTGACATGACATTTTTAAGAGTTAATCTTGCAAAAAGAACCTGGTCTGAAGCACCACATCATGAAACACACCATCACGCCCTAACTGAAGTGAGGAATGAGCGTCCTCGGCTGCCACACATGTTGCAGAGGGCGAGGGGAGAGGTTGTAACTGACCCAAGTAATGAGGTTAGTCGTACATCAAACGTAAGGCGGAGCTTCTCGGTAATTGAGATTCAATTCCCTGCTCCCAGGGTGGGTAGGAGGCAGCGTGAACCCCCCACTGAGAGAATGACAGAGCGCGGAGCGAGGAAAGTCTTTTTGCAAAGAGAGAGACTTTCATCTTCTGCTGAGCTCAGTTCATATTGGTCAAATGAGAGGCCAATATACGGCCGAAGCCTCTGGAAACCTCATTAAATAGTAAAACTGCATTAATTAGTCTAAAGTTGAGTCCGAACTGATGCTGTCCACTAAAACCTGAGTGAAATACAATCAGATGACCTTTAAATGTTTGAAGAGGGGGTATTCTGCTTCCCGAGATTTTAAACATGAATATAAAATAGCAATGCTGGATGTTCAGACTAACCATGGAGATTCTCAAACCTCTACATGTTCATATGTTGGAGAAATTCCTAAATCAGTCTGTAAACTGATCAAAATAGATCTGAAAATAACACAGGTTCTTCACAAGGTCTTCACAAGGTCATCACATAAGTATCCCCAGACTGATTCATGACACATCGAAGAGGATGGCCTCAAACACCAAGGTCTGCCCATAGCTCTGCCCCTAACAGGCCTCCACAGAGCTGACCAATCAGAGGAAAGGGGTTTGTGAGGCAGGAAGCCTTAAAGAGACAGCAGCAAAAATGATACATTGTAGAAAGAGGCTGGAATAAGGGTTTTCTGAAACAGAAGTGAGAGAAAAATAGGGATTTTTCTAGATGTAAATCATGTAAAGCTACTATTTGTGTAGAACAGGGCAAGGATATAGACTTAACAAAACACCTCCACTTTAAGAACCACATGATATGATGAGAATTTTAAGACCCAATCAGTCAATAACAACAGCAACACCAGAAGGTGGAGCTAGAAACATTGCAGTCTGTTGATTGTTTGAAAGAATCATCACTTCCCATGTGACAGCACCTCCTGTATTTCTCCTGGTGGCACAAAGTCTGTAACAAAGAGCCACATGCCAATCACAGGTTAGACGAATGGATGTCTTCCATTGTTGCTCTTTGTTTACTGTGTTAAATTTTTCTTCTTAGTTGGATTTATCAGCAGGGCAAACAGTGTCGCACAGCTATGATGTCGCACTATTATGTAGCTGATGCTTACCAAGAGGGGGCAGGGTTAGCTGTGGAAACGCTAACAGGATCAGGCTTAACTGATCCAACCTGGCATTAACTGTACTGGTCCAAACTGGACTGCTTGGCTGAATCAGGGCTTCAGAAGTATAGGAAGTCAATAATGGTGTTTTGTCTTTAACTGTTTCAGTCATTTTTGGTTGTTCAGGCATCATTTTCTGTATTATTTCCTTCTGTGTCATGTCTTTTTCTACTTAAAGAAATATTTCACCCAAAGAATGATATGCCTTCATTTTCTTCTCACCCTCATGCTGAGCAACACTCTGGAGCACTTTTTTGATGTCTCAAATGCAGCCGGAGATCCGGGGGGATTTTCACTGTCAACAAACTTTCATCTAACAGGGGCAAATGGCACCCGAAAGAAAAAGGTCCATAAAAGTCCACAAAAACGTGCCTATTTTCCTTCATACTGCTCGTCTGCTGTAATCCAAGTGTCCTGAGCGGGTAACGCCCATACTTAATTAAAAACAAGGCCATTTAGTACATTTTTCAAGCCTTAACAGCTCCCTGAACTATGAGAGCTGCAGCAGACCAAGCCAGACGCTTGCGCGCTTTCAGGGACTACTGTGTAAACAGCGGAACTTCTTCTTCTATGCTTGCAATTTAGCACAGTAGTCCCTGAAAGCACGCAAGCCCTCTGGCTAGGTCTTCCAAGGCTTCCGTAGTTCAGGGAGCGGGCGTAGATGTGCACTGCGGAAGTACGATATAGCACTGTTAAGGCTTGAAAAATGTACTAAATGGCCTTGTTTTGAATTTATTATGGACATTACCCACTCAGGACACTTGGATTACAGCGGACGAGCAGTATGAAGGAAAATGGGCACATTTTTGTGGACTTTTATGGAACATTTTCTTTCGCCAGGGCCCCTGTTAGATGAAAGTTTGTTGACAGCGAAAATCCCCTCGGATCTCCGGCTGCATTTGAAACATCAAAAAAGTGCTCCAGAGTGTTGCTCAGCTTGAGGGTGAGTAGAAAATGAAGGCATAGCATTCTTTGGGTGAAATATTCCTTTAACGTCTCTTACTCTGTGTGCTTCCTCTCACCTGTGTCTTGCTGGCGTCACCTGTGTCTCGTCACAGTCAGGATGCAGTCTCCGTGCTCTAACCTGTCTGTGCCGGTTTGCTGCGTCACATTTCCGTTACATGTACTGTTTGACTTTTCCCTGTTTTTAGTCAAACCTTTGACCCACATGTAGTGTGATCTTGGTGGAGATGTTTTTCCTTTGTGGCTTTGAGTTTTCCTCTTTGCAGACTTCCTTTGAAAGTCTGATGCTTTCTGATTTGTACGGTACTGAAATGAAAGCAGCTGTTGAGGATTCACACTGAAGCTGGTCCAACACCTGACTGTGCCAATCTGAGTGAAAGTCAATTAAAGCTGTTTGTTCATTTACACAGTAGATGTGTAAAAGTAAATGTTACAATAATACTTCTGTTGTTTTTACACTGAATTTAAAAAAAAAAAAAAAAAAGCTCAGCAGGATTGGGTATTCTCACCTCAAAACGACAGCTGCAGAGACCCTGTGCAGATGTGTAGAGTTATGAACCAACTGTCATGACTCAGTACTTTTTATATAAGGTTATAAATTACAGGCTTTATGCTGGCAGTCTTATGCATTCTTCTTTTATGGCTGGTATTTGTGAGGAAAGATTTTGTTGAAGTGGCAGTTTGAAACCTCAGATAGTCAGGGAAGATTGAGACATAGATGAACAGAGGACATATTTTTAGCATCACTGTTTATCCCACAGATTTTTATTTACAGGTAGGATTCTTCTTAAGGACAAGGCTCATTTTTTCCACTGGGGTTTTCCCCAGACTCAGTGAAAAAAAAAAAAAAAAAGAAAAGAAAAGAAAAAGCTTTCTCTTGCATGGCACCAACAATGGAAGTGTGCAGAGACACCTGGAGGCTTATTATAATAGGGGGACAAAGTGCTTTTCTTGTCATCCAGTACTCTAGGGGGTTTTCTGACCTTCTTAAATGTAGTTTTTAATTCCCCAGGATTCATAAAACTGAGAAAAGGGAGTTAAAAATATAATACTCTACAAGCCTCGTTGCAGATTCATTCTCTCGTCAGCCTTTCTGTCACAGCTGGAGTGTTGCCTCTGTTGCAGATCTCAACCTCTTTGAAATGGTGTCCAACACAGCACAGTCTCAGACAGGCTTTTAAAGAAGCCAAATTTCCAGCCCCTTTTTAAAATTGTTGGCCAATTTAGCACCAATCCGATGGAGCTTTCGAGTACATTTCCTAACATTTAAAGTGTTTGAACTTTTTTACCTAACCTCTGATCCAGCCACCCTTTCCTCCTCCAGCAGCTTTTCACTAGCCACAGGGACAAAACACTGTCAGACTGCTGGGTGGCCTCATGCTCCTCAGCACTGAAAGGCCGAATGTCCAGGCCAGAGAGACACTCAGAGGCTGTCTCAGCTTGGAAAGCTGTGGGAGAACAGCGAGGGTGCTGCTCCATCCTGTTTCTAGCACTCAGCTTTAGTGGTGTCGTGTCCTGATTTGTTGACATGGCTCACATCTTCTCCTCTCAGCTGTGGTTGATTTAAAATCATCCACAGTTATGTGAGCTGGGTGTAAGAGTTTCTGTCCATCTTTGGGGTTTGTGTTCATTTGTTTTTGGAAATGTTGTAGGAGATCTTTGGTGTGCAGAACAATCACCCTCACGAAAGAAAAATATATGTACCAATATATTTTTTGAAATGTATTGTAATATATTATTGATATATTATGATATACATGGAATTATATATTGAGGGCATATATATATATATACAATATATTATATATTCATGAAATATATTGCAATATATTGCGAAATGTACAAATGATTGCAGCTTTCCATATATTGCAATATATTGGAAAATATAGATACTAAATCTAATATATGGGAATATATTACTTAATATATAAAATGATATTTTCTAATATGCTGCAATATATTTTTCTTTCGAAAGGGCAGTTTGCTTAATTGTGAATCTAGATGGAGGGCAAGATTACAAGATTTTTTAGATCAAGCCAATATTGGTGAGCTGTTCCAGTCAGGTTTCAAGCCTCTTCATAGCACTGAAACTACTCTTTTAAAAGTTTTTAACAATCTTCTTTTAAATCTTGATTCTGGTTATGGTGCCTTTTTAATGCTTCCGGACCTTACAGCAGCATTTGACACGGTGAACCACTCCATCCTCTTATCACGCCTTGAGCACACTGTAGGCATTAAAGGCCCTGCTCTGGAATGGTTTAAATCCTACCTTGCTGACAGATCCTTCAGTGTACAATTGAGGCAGTACTCCTCCTCAGTGGCCCCTCTAACCTGTGGAGTCCCTCAGGGGTCAGTTTTAGGCCCTCTGCTGTTCTACTCTTACATGCTACCCCTGGGATCAATATTTAGGAAGCATGACATCCCCTTCCATTGCTTTGCTTATGATGTGCAGGAGTAGTTTTTGCTCATATCTGTCATTTCTTTGTTTTAAAGTTTGGTGTTGGTTTTAGTCAGGTTTATTTGTTTAACTTTTTCATGTTCCCCAGAGTTTCCTCTTCATTCAAAGAAATGTGACACCCTGCTGATGGCAGACTTTTCCATGTTTGTGATTATTATGATTAGCCTAACAGCATAATTGCCTTAGACATTTATGATGAACATTTAAATTATTATTTTGTTAGAGAAGTCTAGCCTGCTAATAAATCAAACTGAGGGGGAAGAAAGGAGAAACAGAACACAATGGGTGCTACACATCTGAGACTTGAGAGCTTTGTCTGGACAGACGGTGATTCACAGAAGTCCATCATTGTTACCGCTGTTGTTGTCTGGTTCATGGCAAAGCAGAGTGTGATGTCATTGTTTTCACTTCAACTCCAGCTTGCTGTGTAAACAGCGATGGTGGCAGTGGCATTTTAGAAAAATTCCACTCCAGGGGCTGTTTTCAAAAGTTTCTGTTTTAGGTCTGCTAAAATGCCATTTCTTTGTAAAGGAGAGGGAATGCAATACTTTTTTTCATCTGAAAAAAAACATTGTCGTGTACACAGCCCTTACATGTCACACTTAGGTCATATTCAGACCTGGACTGTTTGGTCCACTTTAAACGGACCAGGGTTTGTTTCCCACGCTGGTGTGGACTTTTCATGCAGGTGTGAATAGACACAAACGAACCCTGGTGCGGACCAAACAACCAGACCGAGACCCACTTTTTGAGGTGGTCTCGGTCCACTTCCAAATGAACTCTGGTGCGGTTTGTGGTTCTCCAGTGCAGGTCTGAATACAAACCAAGGTCCATCCAAACTGACTACAGGATACATGCGCCTTTTGGGCCTATAAAGCCACTGTAACCTAACCGTCTTTGGTTCATACCTGATCCTCCGTCTTCTGTTTAGCCACGCTGTTGCTAGCATGTTGTGTTGTCACGCAGAGCATAGCGTCTCCTTGCTGCGCGCATTCGTTTTCGCTGTTCCAAAATTGTAAACGGTGTTGTTAAGCCTTTGAAGGAGCTGCTCTTAAAACTGAAAATGATTTTGCAGCTCTAATAAGAGCACAAACTCACATGTTTACCTCCATTTCCAGGTCTGTACTCTGTGCGCCACCCTTTGTCAGTGCTGTCCAATGAGAGCACTGATCGTCACACACGTGGATGTGTTTACAGAATATAGTCCACTTGCAAAAAGTACAATCTGAATATGAACCGCACCAAACGAAAAAAATAAAGTCCGCTTTTGGTCTGGACCAAACAAGTTGACCAAAGGACTTTTCTGGTCTAAATACAGCCTAAATTTTAGAAATACATTGCAAACAAAATACTGGTGTTGTTTGAGTATCAGCTAATAAAAGAGCAGGTATTAGAATCAGTCCTTAAAAAGTTGGATTTTGATTTCTCCATTAACTTATCTGTGATGTCTACCTATGGTTTTTGTTGTTGTTTTGTTTTTCAACTCTAGAGCAGACTTTTTGAACACTAACATGGATTAAAATTCAGTTGGCTTTTTCCAAGAAAAAAAAAAAAATGGGCTGGTTAAGTGACAAAGACTCTGCACTGACATTACGGCAGAAAAGTTGAGAGCTGAGAGTCCATGTACAGATGTGATCCAGACAGAACGGGAGGGATACCAAGAGTTAGATTCAAATCCCACAAGTCCAAAGTTCGGTCATAGCACAGACTTGTTGAATGGAGCCCAGACTGGTCTTAAAGCTGAAGCTTTATACCCCATGAGCAGCATTATCTTACTGTGATCTAATGGTGTCTGTGTTTCATGAATCCATAAACCCTCATTTTTAATCAGTAAATCTCTCCCATCCCCCTCCTCCTCCCTGTCTCCCAGCTCTCATCCTGTGATTGTTTTCCCCCTTTTTGTTCTGCTTTGTTTTGCTCCCCATGCAGTTTTGTTAGTGCAAATAGTCTAATTGCCTCTCTTCCTCTCTTACGTTAATTAAAGAAAACCCCTGCAAGCTAACAAGGATCTGTTTGATACTGGGTTCAACCTACAAATAGTCCTGGCATTGATTCCACTCGCTGCCATCCGCACCCTGCTGCTTTGAATCTCTGCCCGTAGCCGCCTTTATTTCAGTCAGAAAGCATGCTGTCTGCGGGTGAAGATGGAGCACAGGCACTTGCTGGATTTGTCGTAAAAACAAAAGAAGGAGGGATTATTTTAGTCCCAGAGATGGATTTTGCCTCGGCTCAAGCTTTAAACATACTTTTCCCTCCTTCTCATTTTATTTTCCTCTTTTTATATCCTGGGAGGACTGTGTTCAGCTCAGGGGGTCGTCTTGGCTTCTTTTATGTTTTCCTTTATCCTTCTCTGTCTCCTGCCCCCTGTTTACCCACCTCTTTGTTTTACAGTCGGCTTCTGAACGTAATCTCTCTTTGCTGGAGTTTGTTACAGCTGTTGTCAAGGTTGTTTTCTTTTCGGTGAAAGCAGAAAATCAAAAACATGAACTTGCTCTCTCGATAGAGGGTTTTACTCTGGTGCAGAGAGACTTTTACAGCATTACCGCTGTTTTACAAGAGCTGCATCAGATCAAATCGCAGGTTTGTGTCTCATATTGGATCGTTTTTTAGATACATAGCTTTTCTTTTCCATGTCTGCATGACTGTATTGTACCTTAACTGCCTTTATCAACAAGTAAACTACTATACATTGATTAGATAAATAGAAAAACGCAAAACAGGAGGGGTTCAATGGTTCAGATCCATTTGGTTGCAATCCACACCTAACCTTGCAGAGCAGATGGACCTATCTGATTCAGTTTCTGAAATCCTGCAGATCCATCTTGCCAAGCTCCATTGACCAACCATTTCACTCGGCTAAATTCTGACCGGCCCAATCAGGGAAGAGCTGCGGGAGCTGCAGAAGTGACTAGAAGACGTGATGTCAGTAGACTTTCCTACCTGTCAGCGTTCCTTTGATTCTTAAGTTCACTTTGCAAAAACGGGAGCAGTCGTCTAACGCCATTATCACAGCTGTTTCTCGCGTTCCTGTAGTTATTCCTCCGTTGTTTCTCAGCAGCGATGCACAAAAGCTATCTCATACTGTGGCTTGATGTGGATTGGTCTATGTTGAGTGTGTCAATCAGAACGGCTGTCCAACTACCAGCTGCTTTTTTTTTTTTTTTTAAGGCCCGGCCTCTGAAAAGAAATCTGAAGAGCTGCTACCCAGATGGACTAGTGAAATATTTCCGTGGCGGATATATGAAACAGTCCATCTAGTGTGTCAGACCACCAAAGTAGGTGACGTAGTCCAAATCTGCTGGCTTCTGACCACAGTCTGATTTGTACCCATATGCTTAGCTTGTAGGTGATAGCTTCGACTCAGTATTACAATTTTAAACACTGAGTTGTGAGTTTTGAAAGTGGGCAAAAACCCACCAGTGCACAGCAGCAGGAACACGCGTAGAGCCATTTGTCTCCGATCAAAAGCCTATAGGCCCATCGTGGAGGGGTCATACTGGAAAGTGCTGAACTCAGTCTGGCTTTGTTTGGGTTAAGAAGAGGTATACAGGCAGGCCTTTAGTCTCTTTCCAGGCAATTACAGGGTTCCCACCTGTCTGTCAAAGTCAGCTTTACTCATATGGTTCAAGTTGATTTTATTGCTTCAAAAAAAAAAAAAAGTAATAAAAACACCCTCTATACAGTGTGTTCTGTAGAGAAGTGGGCTATTTTTTAGGATCAGCAACATATACAAGAAGTAGGGGACTCAAGTGCAGATTTAAATCAAGGTATGAATGAAACAGAACTGAAAGTTCAAGAAAACACAGGGGGAACAAACCACAAGACCAGAAGTGTGTTGAGATGTTGTCTGTGTGCTGATGTTTCAATTGGGATACCATGTAAAAGAATAGAAAGAAATAGAATAGAAAATACTTAATTCCCCGAGGGGAAATTCAGGAGTCACAGCAGCATTTAAGAAAACAAAAGTAAGAAAGTGTATAGAAAGTGCAAAAATGTCCACAAGAAAACAGATGATGACATCCCGTCCACCACTCTCCAGTCCAGCCAGTCTCCACCTCCACAGGGTCCAGGACTGAGCCTCCCCAGCAGTCTGTTCAGTCTCTGTCTCCTGGATCCTGTCTGCCCACAGCAGGTGAAGCTCCTCCAATGTCCAATCGGCGTCCGATGTCAGCTCCGTCAGCCACGTCTGTGAACAGCACGATGCCACTCTGCCCTCCGGCAGCCCCTCTGCCACTGGGCTAGCACGGCTAGCTCGTCCATCCCACCAGAGATAGATCCCACGTTCCCAACAACGATGGATGGAAGGACAGGTCCACGTCGTCACCTCCCAGCTCACACCTGAGAACCAGCACATCGTCCTCACCTCCTCCTCCTCACCTTGAGGGAAATCATCAAGCCTTACACTAGTTAGCATTGACATGCTACAGGCTGCTAACAGCTAATTTCACATGTAAACACTGAAGCCACAAAAAGTTTGGTGTCCATGACCAACAATGAGCCACACAAAGTAATGATCCACCCCAAATACAAAGATGACGAAAAAGAGAGGGATAAAAATTACAAGAAATGGACAAAGAAGAGAGAGCTGCTGCAACAGGCAGCTACTTGGGCAGCGCCTAGCTGCACAAGCCTAGCCTAAAAAGGAATAATCCTGCTTTAAAAAGGTTATTCTTAATGTTTCAGAAACTGGAATACTGACCTTAAACCCAATACTGACTGCTTGTAAACGTAGCCAGTGACACAGCAGTAATCAAACAGGTGAGGTTTTTGATACAGGTGAAGATAATAAGGGCAATCACACTGAAGATAAACACACAGAGGCAGGAAAAACACAAGATAGCCTACACCAAGATACAGAGACCACAATGCAACACATACACCAGCACAAAGAAACACACAGACAAGAAACCACAAAACAAACACTATTATACAAAACTATTATAAAAAACTTTTTTTTTTTTTTTTGCCCTAGGCTGTAAATGTATCTATTTTTTCTGTAAATATCCTTTTTCTTTGTATAGTGTGTTGTGAATGTGCTTTCTGAAGTCAGCCTCAAGTGGACACTTAATGAACTGCAGCTTTTAACACATCAGCATCATCTTCATATTTTCAAATGGCAGATTGCTGCCTTGGAAAACATAACCAAAGCTTTATTAGAGAAAAAAAAAAAAAAAAAAAAAAAGATATATATATATATATATATATATATATATATATATATATATATATATATATATATATATATATATATATATATATATATATGATTAGGAACTTATTGCACTAATCACATCATGATCAATTGATTTATCCAGATAGATGTGATTAGAAATTTTTTTATTCGTAAATTAAGGTCACATCTTTCACAGAGCTTATACTGGCTTCTTATTGGTAACAATATAGAACTGTGTGTTTTAATTCATGGAGTTGCTATTTCAGTGATGGTTTGATGATTAGAGCTGGATTGATTCTTATTTTAATTAGAAATAACTCCGAAGAGGTTTTAAACTTAATATTATGACGACAAGCTCTGCCCTCTTTGTTCAGCGTGTCAGGCCTTAGCCCTGACCATACTCTGCTCTCACTGTACAGGAAACTTCACCCTTTACAAAGTTTAACACTTACTGTCAATAAAAGATCTACCCCTCTTAAATCATAGTATAAATTCATCCTCTTCACTTTGGATGAGCAGTTTCTTAAGCTCTTGTGAGAAATACAGTGTTGTTAAATTGTTTGAACAGTGGGGCGCTGTGCTGGAAATAAAAGGTTGGAGTATTTTTTTTTATTGCATGGTTAATCAGACTGCTTGTGTGTGTATAAGCTAAAGCTCTCCCAGAATTCATTGGGCCAATAAATGCCTTAACTGCTGAGGTTACAGACTTACAACAGGAACACAACCCTTCAGCTCCAGCTTATGATGTTTACAGTCCAACAAACAGAGAATAAAGTAATAACATTCAAAGTTTGCTCTTTGGTCTGAGCAAATCAAAATATGGAGAATAAATCACAGCGGCTCGACTCTGACACAGTTTTCATGGCTTCAGTGGTGACTGAAACAGCCAAATGACATGCAACAAACTAAATGATCTTCATTACAAAAAACTGGGCCGCAGATTTATGAATGATGCAAATTCAAAAACACAAGTGCAATGAAGGAAAGATGCAGAAAAAACAGCTTGACACAAAACATGCATGCTATGTCACGAGTGCTAATGTCTCTGTATCAAAAGCACCAAAAGTGACACCAGTAGACAGGATGGAATGAAAATAGTGATTTATTTTTAAAGAATAATGAGGTGAGACTTGAAGCACAGGTAGAGGCTGAGAGATGTGCCTGAGGCACTGGAGCTTGGAGGTGGAATGTGTTGAAAGCTAGTGGCTACATTTACATGCAGTCATTAACCCTTTCATATTTAGAATATTAGCAATAACCCAGCTGCGCACGGCCATGTAAACATCAAGAACCTTTTATAAAAATGGGATAATGCTCATATTCCATTTGAAAAAAAAAAAAGAAAATCCCCCCAGGGTTACTCCTTTGTAACCCTAATATTTGGTCATGTATACGCCTGTCAGGATATTCCTATCGAAAGGACCATTAATGTGTGTTCATGCGTTGAGATGCCTGCCATTGCCTGTGCGTTGCCGTTTTGATCAGGATACCATGTAAACAGCAATAACCCTGTTTGCTCAGGCATGCAAACTAGTTATTACAAATGTTTCAAGAAACTGGAATGTCAACCTTAACTCGAATATTGACTGCATGTAAATTTAGCCAATGACACCACATGAAAAGTGGAGACAGCCTGGAAGCATAGAAAAAAAACTTGGGGGTGCTTAAGCAGGTGCCGACGAGTGTAAATGAGGAGCAGGTGAATCAGGAGCCACAGAACTAAGAGACCACATCCCAAACCCTGAGAACACAACATGAGAACCCCACCAGACACACAGGCAAAACAAAGAACAAACGGAATCAAGAACCTCCAGACTACCTCAAATTTGATGTAAAGCAGCAAAGATAACTGATTCAACAGCAAATGTAGCACATATTTATTTATCTTTAAAGGGGACATATCATGCTGATGCCTGATTTAATGCTTACATATAATATAATACATTTGAAAATAAGACCTTTCACCCCCTGAATTTTCAAAAAACGAGGCTCTGGCACTCTAGAGACTCTAGACACTGGCTCTACCCCCTCCGCCCCTCTGATAGAACTGACCAATCAGAGCACAAAGGGCTGTGACATTGCAAGGTTACTGGAGGTCATTCTGGAAACAGAGCGTTTCAACGAGATCTTCAGAATGGCCTTAAATGAGGATATTGAGAACGCTATTGTGGGGCAATGAAGGAACTAAATGACTTGTACTGAGGGCAGAAATGCTTTACAGGCATCCTAGTCTGGCATAGTGAAAAGGAGAAACAAGCATGATATGTCCACTTTGAGTTTAACCTTTAGCATAAATATAAGGATTACAATAAAAATAATAAAATAAAATAACAATAATAATAATAATAAAAATAAATAACAATGAAGAGGCTAACCAATCAGACGTTCTAAACTCAAGAGGGTAAAAAGGTGGTTATACTTTATGAGGCACAATCCAGAAACAGAGGTTTTCAGAAATGATTTGTATTAAAAATGAATATTAATATAATAAGATAATACACAAATATTTCTGTAAAAATGTTTCAATGGTTTCACTCCTTTTTAAGATAAGAAAAATTCAAAATCAGATTTCTCTATTAGACTGCAATTATGATTGTCCCCATGACTGAAAGTCTTATCTGAGTAGTTATATATAGAGGTAGATTACAATACATAGATTTGATCTTTCAGCTCAACATTTATCAATGTCAATGGAAACCCAAAACACTGGCCAATTCAAAATTTACTCTCAATTTCATACCATTGTCTTGTCCGGCACAACTGAAACCACAGGTTCAGTTACTCAGCGTACTCATAATATAAGCTAACCTTTAAACTTTATATAACATAAGTTCAACTTCTCCAATTATTCATTCCTTTTGTAAGAACTTCTGTCCGCTGGAGTCCAGCACTGTGTGCTATGAGAAGCACAGTCTTATAGAAACACTTTCAGGATCACGCCAAGCCAAGGCCACTGATTAGCCATCCATAGTAACACAAGGCCTCAAAACAATGTGAGATCTGATATAAACGACTGTCAATTTATAATCAATACAAGTTAAACTTTTTAGCTACACACATTTATCTTTACATGTGAATGGAACATGTCTTTAAGGTTTGTGATCTGGGTTACACATATTTATAAACAGACACATATTCAAATAACCACAATAGCGTCTGGAACATGGTGGAAGGTGACAGCAGATGTTGCAGGAACCACTAGACAAAGGGGAAACCCTGTTTCTTTGTCTGGTTTAGAAGATTGTAAGGATGTCGCTGAGTACCATCGGTCTTTTGTTAAGGCTCAGTTGAGCCACAACCTCAAGTTTAAAGCATTTCTTTAAGCTTTGTGAAGGTTAGAGTACCTGACATTTTGTGATCGAGGGAGAATAAAGGATGTGAATAAAGCCATTGCTCAGACTCTTAAAAGGAGGGGGTATTATGCCTTTTTAGTCTTTATACTGTGGCTTTTGTGCCCACTGGTCCTTTAGGACACGTATTCTAGCCTCTGTCTCCGTGTTCCAGCTGCTGTCTCTTCAAGGGCTGTCAGCCCTCTAGAGGCCTGCAGGACGCAGAGCTATGAGAAGACCTCAGGGGCCTGTCCCTGTCAGGTCAAGAAAGTTTTATTTTTAATTTTTACAAGCAGTTGAGACATCATTTTTGTGGTTGAGTGTCTTGAAATAGGGAATTTCTCAATTTTCACTACCAACAGGACAAAAATGCTGACTTAGATTTTAGTTTTTTCAGTGTAGAAGTTTGAAAGTTGGCCCATTTTGTGGGAAAAAAACAACAACAAAAAAAAAATAGCAAACAAATGAGTGCCTCTTCTTAAAAGTCATCATGCCCCCAAGTGAACATTGGTGCCTTAAAAAATGTCTCTCTAAGCCATAGTCAGAAAACTGCATCATTTTTTTCCCCTCCCCATCAATATCAATTTAACCAGAGTTAACAGCAACACCTGCATCTAGTTCAGACAAAGAACTCCGAGCTCAATGGTTTTCACACTCATGCGTCATTCTCACAATCACCTGTCAAACATCCTACCTAACAGGCACTTTGTTTACCCACCTGCAGGCTCCAGCTTTAAGAGATCCTCTCATCGCTTAGTTCTGCATGTAAACTCAAACTGAGGGATGATGAGGTCAGAGATTAGACATAGACAATGAATGTACTGGTTCTGAAACAAACATTTAAAAAATGTGTAACATGGGTTGTCTGACTGGCACAAACATCATTCATCTGAAATCTGTAACTCTGCGTGATATGTGTGTGGGCTAAGACCCATAATATTCAGCTCTACAAGTACATCAGCAAATACATGCTCACATACACAGGCACACACAGGCACACACATGCTCGCACACACACAGCAACAAACAGCCACCCACACAAAGATCTCTAACATTCATGCAACTAATGGATTTCATGAAGAAAAGGTTGCCCTCATGCTGTCACGACGATGTTTCTGAGAGACGAGGCGTCTTCTGTTGCCAGGCTGTGCTTGCAGAGAAACACTCCAGGGATTCGGAGGAATTTTGCCTTTTACGAACTAAGTGACTAAAAAATGAGTCATGACATGTATAGAATGGTAGCAGTATCAATAACTGTATTATAAGTGGTTTCATTATCAAACTGCAGGTATTTGTGTGCTCAGCAGAGTGTGTGAGTGTGTACGATAAGTGTTATTTTCTTCAGAGTGACTCAGAGTTTAGTCATTATATGAAGTATAAACCTTTATGACAGATAATGTTACTAAATGTTGGCACTGTTCTACAAAAGAAAAAGGCCCTTCATGTGCTATAGATCTGGAGACCAGGGCTCAGACCCATGAGTCCTTGTTTGAGAACATACATCAGACCTTGAGTTGAACTTGGGCATTTGCTGCATTAGTACTTTGTCTTTTTCTCATTTATGGGAGGTCTTGTTCAGCAAAACTTCCTGCAAGGATCCCTACATAGGCTTTGTCTATCTGTGGGTCCTGCTTTCAAACATTTGACAGTAAACAAAATCAATAGCAGTGAGAAGTGATTGAAATTAAACTGAGTTAATGAGGAGAAGAAGGGGCAAACTAAAAGTTCAGCGGCAAACAGTGGATACAAAGTAACATGGATATAAAGTAACAGGACGTTCATACTAAACTTGTGCAGATTTTCAAATCTCTACATATTCATATGTTGTAGAAATCCCTAAATCTGTCTGTAAACTGATCAGAAACATCTAAAATAATATGTGAATATACACAGTCCTCACCAGACTTGCTGAAATGATGAGATCATCATAATAGGATCTCCTAACTGGTTCATGACATGTAGGAATGAGCCTTAAATACCAAAGTCTGTTTATTGCTCTCCCCCCTAATAGGTCTCTTGAAGGCTGACCAATAAGAAGGAAGGGGGTTTGTGGAGCAGGGAGCCTTAAAGAGACAGCAACTAAAATAAGGCATTTCAGACAGAGACTGAAGATAAGATATTTTTTTTATTAATCTCACAGGGAAATTCTCTGAGTCAAAGCAGCAGTACAAGAAAGTTCCAAGAATATAGAATTAAGATAATTTAATCAGTTTCAACTTGATACAAAACAAATCCATCAGAGATGACAGCTTGGCCATGATTTTCCAGTCTGCTACCACCTCCACAGAGTCCAGAGGGCAGTTCAGGACTGATGTGGACTCCTCACCAGTCTGTTCGGTCTCACTCTCTTCTGTCCTGTCCACCTAGAGAAGGTGAAGTCCTTCCAATGTGGTGTTTATGTCCGTTAGCCATGTCTGTGAATAGCATAATGCTACTCTGCCCTCTGGTACTTCCTCTGGTGCTGGGTTAGCACAGCTTGCTCATCCATCTTATTGGAGATAGATCTTACATTCCCCATGGTCAATTTCATCTCTTCTTAGCTCACATATCAGTACCTGCACTTTGTCCCTCAGCTTGCGGGGAACATCAGGCCTAGCACTGGTTAGCATTGACATGCTACAGATTGTTAACATCTGAAACCTTGTGTGTCAACAACTACATTGAACGGAGGATCCCCATTCAAATACATGAACAAAAAAATTTATAACACCATTGATGTAACCAGTTTGGTGTCCATAGTCGACAAATGAGGCAGATAAAGTACAAGGGAGAGCTACTGCAACAATCTGCCACCTAAGCAGCGCTATGCAAAATGTTTTCTAAAACACCAGTTTGGTGTGTGCCAAAATAGTTTGTTTGTTTGTTTTTTTTTTTTTTTTTTGAGGAGTTTGTCATTTAAAGCTGCAACAGAGAAACCAGAAGGGCGGCAAAAAGACAAAAAAGAAATAATACTACTTCTTTAAGCTGCATGGGCTATTGATTGTGGTATACTGTTAAGCAAGCTAACAGTGAGTCAAAAAGTGCTCAACAATAGGGTCCAAGATGTGTGTTGGCTTATGGAATTGTGCATGTATTTATGAGTTGAATGGACATTAGCAGTGATCCTACTGACAGAAAAATGTTTAACTCATCTCTCCATGAAAGGAGGAACGCTGTGGACTGACACAGAGGCACATAGCGCTGTAACTTGAATGATAATTAAAATCCACTGACAGGCTGATAGGATTATTTTGAAGCTTTTTACAGTATGTTAAATGTTTGGGTTTTTTCCCCACATCCAATAGACCCCAAAGGGTCAACCAGGCTCCTACAATCAACAGTGGCTTCACATGTCCATTTTTGCTTACATGTCAGTTTAGTTTGTGTTTTTTTTCTTCTTCGTCTTCCTCTTAGATAACTTTAAAAGTTGAGACTGTAAATAAGTCAGGCTGGGAAAAGCATCCCTTTTATGCTCCACCACTGCACAGAAAGTCAGAGGCCGTCTTCTTTTGAAAGCTGCTGTCTGTGGTAAAAAGCAGGGAGTTTTTTCAGCATGTGTGCCAAAGTCCTTTCTGTTCTGTATCAAACACTATGGCACATAGCCTTCAAGCTCTGTTATTTACAGCTCTGGCTCCTCACACAAAGAGGAGCTTTTTTTTTTTTTTTTCTGCTGGATGGTGGCATTCGGCACAATGACAGATGATCATGTAGGGCGGCTAACAAAACCGTTTGTATCAGCGTTTCTGACAACTGAGGATGTGTCCCTGGGTTTTATGGCAACAATGACATTTTGAAGAGAGTTTTCTGGATTCAGTGAGCAGTCTGATCCAGGTATACCAGGACCCAGAGCTGAGGGGGAAAGAGACAAATCCTGGCTCTGGGCTTTGATATTGAATTATTTTAACTGTCATACCTTCTTTTCCCCTTCCTGTAGTCCACATTCATGTACACTGAATGATTTAATACATGCAGGCTCTGTCCTCTGTTTATTGCTGCTGTTCAGTGCTTCTTTTGCTTGCTTTACATTTCTTAAACTGAATTATTTTATAGGTAATGTTGATACAGCAAATAAACCCTGATGCAAATCTTTAAGAAAATAAGCATGTGCTTTCTTTTTGCGCAACACCGGGAGAAGAATGCAGGGCAAATGGCACATTTCAATAAGACTATTTGCATTGATTTGGAGCAGATTCAGCCTCTTTAAGCTTGGTTTATACTGTTATGTTGACCTGATGCCTCAGTGGCTGGCAGTTGTGAGCACTGTGTACTTCTGCATAAATGTGTCTTTGTCGTGCTACAATTCTACTCAAACACAAGAGGGCACTGTCATCTGTATTACCATCAGATTGCCTGTTTCGACACGAGGTACCTTTCTTTTTATTGAAGTAATCTGATAAAGCAGCTCCTCCTCTGTGATGTCAGTTAGTCACACAACCACCACCGAGGGATACACCCACCAAGAGCCGAGTATAAACGTATAAACTATGCCTTACAGTACCGGTTTGACTCACACACTGAAGCATCCTGAGATGATCTGTGTCCAGGTGGATTTTCCTTCTCCTGAGCTGCAGAACCGTCCGGGTCTGACTCGGGGTCCAATACAAAAGGACGTATCCTACACTCTGTCATTTTATTAGTGCTATCAATGCCTTATGGTGAAGTTTTGGCAAACAGCAAACTCGCTCGGTCTGCCCCATTCAATATGGCGATTTTGTAAATACTGCCATGCTGCAAAAACCGCGCCCTGGCTCTACCCCCTCCGCCCCTCTGATAGAACTGACCAATCAGAGCACAAAGGGCTGTGACGTTGCGAGGTTACTGGAGGTCATTCTGGAAACAGAGCGTTTCAACGAGATCTTCAGAATGGCCTAAAATGAGGATATTGAGAACGCTATTGTGGGGCAATGAAGGAACTAAATGACTTGTACTGAGGGCAGAAATGCTTTACAGGCATCCTAGTCTGGCATAGTGAAAAAAAGAAACAAGCATGATATGTCCCCTTTAAATTTGCTAAGAACAACAAATGAACTTATTCTGTGGATTTTTCTTTTAATTCTAAACTTAAAAAACACCCACTTGTTCAGGCTTGGGATTGGCAAAAGTGGCCCAAAAGAAACACTCATTTGCATGAAGACGTCTGCTCTGGTTGCTGTTGGGGGCAACTGCTGCGATTGGGGGAGGACTTGCTTGCAGCAGCACCCACTGCTCATTGAGAAATATAAGATGGATATGTGCTTTCATGTCAGACAGCCAGGTTTCACCAAATGTGTCTCCAGTCCAGCTTTGCTCCATTATAAGGACCAGGTCAGATTGGTTTCTACTCAAATCAATGTGTCTTACACTGGTCTGTTCCAGCTCCAGCAGTTTACAGCCATTGATTAAAAAAAAAAAAAGGACAGCATCTCGTTTAGCTCAAAGTGAGATCACCAAAAAACTGCTCTCCCTGGTGGCTGGCTGCAGTGTAGGTTAAAAAAAAAAACAAAAAAACTGTTTTCTCAGTCATTCCAGATGGGCTGCGGTCAAACTTAAAAAAAAATAAATAAATATACCTCTTAGAAATGTTTCTCTTATCCTTATTCTGTGGTGATATGAAGATATTACTGGGCTGTGTTTTGTTCAAGTCCTCTTTTCTCTGAAAAGTTTCCTTCTTATTAATTATCAGACGTTAAAAATAGAGTTTAATGTCACGTTTCAGGATGATTGACAGCTGCTGTTATTTAGTTTTTATCAGGAATATTAAGACACATGTTGAAGTAGAGCCAAGAGGAGGTTCAAAAGAAATACATTTATTTGTCACCTGGCTCCACTCAGATTCTCTTCTTCAAAACTGAACAATGGTATATGGTGGAGCCATGCTGTTCGTTCTATACACAGTCGTTGGTAACAACAAAGATGCAAGATTTTTCAAAATAAAACAAACTATGTCCAAACCACATCATATTCAGCTTGACTACAACAACAAACCGGCGTAATGAGTGGAGCCAGACCGAGAATCAACAGGTTTGAGGTTTTACAGCCCACCATAAGCAAGGAGAGGCTCATCATTAGGGATGGAATTCAGAGACCTCGTATGTCTTGGCACTCGACATATAACACTTTTTAATTTTTTTATTTCTATCTTTTCTTTTTTAATTTCTTTTGATTTTTTCAAAGAAGTCCTAGAGAGGTCTGAAAACTTGCTAAATATAACGACAAAGTTGTCAACACTGGCCTCTGGTCCTGTTTTGCTTTCTGCTTTCCCACAGTGATTCTGAGCATGTTGGGTTATATTATATATGACCCATGGTGCTTTTTATCATCCAGCATTATTTCAAAGAAAGGATAGAGAGGATATACAATGTGCAGCAGATGTCCAGGCATTGTAGACATGTTATAAACACAGGAAGCACGGTCCAACCCAGCGAACCAATCACAGGGCTAGGGCTCAGTACTGTTTCCACGTACAGTATGGTAACATTTGGGGAGGGGGGGGGTTCAGGAAAAGTGCATCAATTGGATGCACAAGTACACACCAGGCTGTACATGCAGATGAATCTTGTTGTCTAAACAAATGAAGTAAACAAACAGCGTTGTTACCGGCCATGTTAATCTGCAGAGCACACAGTGGGGCTGTAGATGGCTCACTTCCACCATCGCACTGAAAACCTGAGCAGAGTGTGCAGAGCTGCAAACCTTTCCAGCCATGTTTGCTCTTGAATTCCATTAGAACAATATGCTTTGTGAATCTGACCATGAGATTGAGCAGACAGGGAGGACAAATGATGTGCTATTCTTGGTGCTATTAACGGCTGCAGTCCTCTCTGAGTGAATTCCCTCACAGTGTTTCCAGAAGGTGAAAGCAACTAACTAGAAATGTCGTCCAGTGTACGCTTCATGTGGGGAAAGGAAACTCAGGACTGTAATATGAGGCTATTAATAAAGAGCTTCTTTGTTTTTCTCTTGCCTTAGCTACAGTTAAATATTTATTCTTCTTCTTATTCCTGCAGCACAGTGAAGGTTTCTCAGGTTCTTGGTTGCTCTCTGACCCGTCTTCTGGCTGCACCATGAAGCAAACAACTGAATAAATAGATAGATAAGCCCAGAGGGGCTCAGAGTATGCTATAGTATCTTCTGTGCATTCTTATTTTGTCTAGGATAAATCTTCAGCATCAGCCACTCTCAGTCTGAACGTGCCTCACAGTCTCTTTAAGTGTCTAAAAGCCAGATGCTCCAGTGTTTGTCTGCTGCAGCTAATTAGGCCACAGCTAATTAGGCGAGTATGAAACCAGCGTATTTGAGGGAGAAAGTAATTACAGTGTTGTTTGTTCCTCGGGTTTTACAGTGCTCATTGGTGTGATGTGCAAACACCTCATCAGATCAGTCCTTTAAACAGCCATGTGTTCTTGTTGTCTTCTCCACACTGTTGAAGATTTCATTTTGATTATTGTGAAACAAACTAAAGATCAGCTCAAGAATAACAAAACCACCTCAGTGTGAGTCCAAACCAAAACTCAATCAGTGGCTGCTTCTTGACTCTTTGGATCGTTTCTTTTCCTCCCGTCATTTCTCCTTAAGACCAAGCAAAGTAGAATTTCTGTTGGAGTCTTTCAATGACGGCACTTTGACTTAAATAACACCAGAGAGGATGTTATTAACTTGTTTGACTAGGATTCTGGGTGTTTTCAGGTACCTGCACTGCAAAAATCAAAGTGGGAAACTTAATATGAGACAAAAGCATAATTGCAAAAAAAAGCGAATTGCAAATGGCAAAGAGACTGGTAGGAAGGACCCAGATGTATTACAATTTAGACGAAAAGACTCTTTATTACAAGAGAAATGAGGCAGGAGGTATCATTATGAGCAAAAACACAGCTAACATGCTGGAAATCAAGAAAAGAACAGCACAAAAAAAAGTCACAGTCAAGCTGTCAAAAAACTGGATAACTATGGTACTTGGCTTCCTGGCAAAGTTAGCAAGTGAACAAACCGTACAGACAAAGGACAAGGGGCAAATGCCGATCTCAATACAGGAAGTAAATGGACAGAGGTGGAAACAATAAGAAGCAGGGATGATGATCCCAACAGCAGGAAAACACCAGGGCAGAAGGTGAAGTGCCCTGAATGAGAGGAGATACAGGATTTAAAAAAAAAAAAAAATACATATGACAAACATGTAAGACAGGACTGATGTATGAAGGGGTTACTTGACGTAAATAAGAGACATGGCAGTGACAATAACTGCACATAATGTTTGTGCATTATCCATGCTGCAAGATTATGAGTAATCTTGAATTGAAGGGCAACTCCGGTTTTTTGACACCTGGACCTTAGTTATAGGTGTGTGCATGCTCATATACTCACTCAGACAAACATCGTGCAGCTCAGAGTCCTTCAGAAGTTATTTAGATCCAACCGATTTTAGACCCACTTAGCGGGGGCCACGGCAAGGGAGCTTCAGTGCGGGACATAATCTCTGCAAAATCGCTCATTTCAGCTATATTTTTTCATCCATCACCAGTGTCATCATAACGTCAGCTCGTCTACCGTCTTCAGGTGGGTCAGCTGACCCAGAGCTGACCTAGTAAACAAACGTTTGACGGGTGTCCTTACTGGTTTGAGCCTGAGTACACGGACGAGGAGCTCCATGAAAGAAGGATGCAGAGGGAGAGAGACGAAGAGCTGGCTCGAGAACAACAAACAGGAGCACGTCCACAACTCAATGCGAACTGGTGGTGCGCTTGTGGACAGAGTTCGCCTATGGCAACAGAAGAGGAGTGTGTTTGTGATAACACTGGCGATGGATGAAAAAATGTAGCCGAAATGAGCGATTTTGCAGAGATTATGTCCCGTGCTGAAGCTCCCTTGCCGTGGCCCCCGCTAGGTGGGTCTAAAATCGGTTGGATCTAAATAACTTCTGAAGGACTCTGAGCTGCACGATGTTTGTCTGAGTGAGTATATGAGCATGCACACACCTATAAATAAGGTCCAGGTGTCAAAAAAATGGAGGAACCTTTAAGACTGTGAAATCTAGAAATAAGTGAGCCTTGATATGTATTTCCCTGTTAAGTGTTTCATTTTCCTTTCTTATTGAGACAAAAAGACATGTTCATCCTCAATTAAAGATTACACTAAAAACTCGAAGATTTCAAAAGGAAAAAAAAAAGTTGGAAACAATTTAAACAAGGTGACTCTTAAAGTCTTCTCAGATAACTTTTACTGTAAATCAAATCAAACACGTTTCAGTTTTTGGAATAGTGGTTTGGGGTTTGCATAACCTCCTGTCGACTATTCATCCATGACATGTAACATGTAAGTTTACACAACGGTTCTACTCAAAAGAGTGAGCCCTGATTTCCAGAATTCACTGTAGACAGAAGCTGACAGTCTACCTGCTAGCCATTGCAAAGATGAGTTCATATTGACCATATGACTGCAAAGAACACACTCCTAGGCAACATAAGACTAAATAAAATGCTGAACTAAACCAACATGACAAAAATGAGAAAAATATGACCCTTTTTTTGAAAGAATACTTGAATTTGATAACATTTATTAATAAAGTTGCTCTACTCGTCATTTTTTTGTTGTTTGCTAATGTCTTGCCACATATCAAGCATGTATATTAAGCAGACACGTTAGCAGTTAAAGGAATCCATCCACACAGAGTTAAAATTGTTTTTTTTTTTCAGATTTGTCCTTTAGTAAATTTGGTTATCTTAGCAGGGCTGTAAAACTTGAGGTTAGCCACAGGTGCATGGAAAGTTGATGGGCTGTTGATGTTGCAGGAGGTGAAGTAGAGTGGTGGTAGGCTTTATTGACAGATGAGATGAAAATTTAGTTCAACATGTTAATTCATGATTTTATTTAGTCAATGTCTTAATTCATCAATATCCTCTGAAAT
This sequence comes from Halichoeres trimaculatus, assembly GCF_033239565.1. NCBI lineage: Eukaryota > Metazoa > Chordata > Actinopteri > Labriformes > Labridae > Halichoeres > Halichoeres trimaculatus. The sequence continues at coordinate 30,964,794 of NW_027437193.1, forward strand.
AAAAAGAAAATTATTCGTTTTAATGATTTGGAGCAAATGATTCATGCTTTTATCTCTACACGTCTTGACTACTGTAATGCATTGTACACGGGTATTAGCCAAGCGAACCTGGCACACCTACAGTTAGTCCAAAATTCTGTTGCTCGTCTTTTAACCGGCACACGACGTAGAGAACACATCACACCAATTTTATCTGAACTGCACTTGCTCCCTGTTCATTTTAGAGTTGATTTTAAGATTTTATTGTTTGTTTTTAAGGCCCTGCATGAACTGGCACCCGCGTACATCTCAGACCTCATTGCACTTTACAACCCTGAGGTCTGAGAGCCAGCTCCAGCTTGTCGTTCCTAAGACAAGGCTTAAAAGTCGGGGTGACTGGGAATTTTCTGTTGTCGGACCCAAGCTGTGGAATAATCTTCCACCACACATTAGAACGGCGCCCTCTGTTGATGCTTTTAAGTCTTGTTTAAAAACATGTTTTTATTCACTTGCGTTTCACCTGGAATTAAATTATGTGGTCCTCTGACTGTTTTTATTTTTATTTATCTGTTTTAATAATGTTTTTAATTCATTTTTTAGTATTTTTTTTTTTTTGTTAGTATTTGTCATTCATTTCTTTTTGTATTGCTGTTGGTTGTTTGTTTTTATTAGTGCTATTACTCTCTGCAGCACTTTGGGGACCTTGTGTTGGTAAAATGTGCTATACAAATAAAAATGGATTGGATTGGAATATTGTTTTTTGAAAGTTACAAGGAGCCACTGCAAAGGAGTCAAAGAGCCACGTGAGGCTCCAGAGTCGCAGGTTGAAGACCCTTGCTGTAGACAAAACTACAGTCAGGAGTTTCTCTTAAATATGACTGGCCAATGGTTGAGCAGCAACACTGACAACAAAAAATTGAGTTAAGTGCAGCTGGTGTTATTGTACATGGAAAGTTGTGCTCAGAAATTAGGCAGTTATACATAGAAAAGCAGAAATAAGCAACTAGTGGACACAGGCCCTTGATGAAATGGAAACTAAGTAGCTGTTGAATTTAATACATGTTTAAAACACAACCAAAACATCTGCTCAAAACCTCTCAAAGTATTTTCTTTCATACTGAATCCATGTGATCTCTTCTCATTTTTCTTAGATCAAACAGATCTACCTGTGTGCATCATCTTCACACACTGGATTTCTTTACTTTTAACTTCAAGCTGCTAAAATCCCTTTTTCTATGGTAAGACCACTAAAGCAGAAATCTGAGGACAAGGAGGAGGAAGGAAAGAGTGGGCAGTCACTTTCTGCGTCTGCATGTCCTGAAAGACTTGACCGCTGGCTCTGAGAAAGCAGCGCAGATGTCTGTGGAGGAGGTTTGAGCGAGAGGGGATGGTGGAGGTGGCATGCTGGAGGATTATGCACAAAGACAGAGGCAGGGTGACACTGTGGAGTGACAAGTTGAGACGTGACGAAGAAAAACTGCTTGATTTCTGACAGAAACAAAAGAGCCAGAAGCAGAGTTAAAGGGGCAGGAGAAAGAAAAGCCCTGAAGGAATAAACTCATAAGTGACGATCAGTATTCACCGCCTATAAATAGCCCAAGGGCACGGGCCCCCGAGCTGATGGATCTGCTGATGTGGTAGTTCATCTTGGGACGCCGTTACGGGTGAGAGGTGGTGACGCTGTGGCTCGGCAAGGCGTAACCTGGTACCTATTAATCCCTCAACATGTGTAGAGGAGAGGAAAAATGAGATTGAGCTGAGCTGCCAGGTAAATCAAGGCAGAGGGAGAGGAAAGGAAGGTTAAGGAGAGGAAGCAGAGTGAAAAAGATTAGAGGGGAGGACAGGAGACCAGAGGGGAGGATGGAGGATGATGTAAGGGGGAGGAGTGGAGGACGAATCTAAAAAAAAAAGAAGATAAAAAAAGTGAGGAGATAGAGGATGAGTGCCTGAGAGCCAGAGACAAGGAAACGAAGCAAGCAACAAATAATCACAGGAGGTTGTTGGACAAGAAACAAAGGAGAGGGCTCAGCCAGGTGATTTATGTGTTCCTTAACAACTCCAGATTTCCTTCTGTGAGACTTTTTGAGGGATTTGTACCTTTGTACATTTGTTTTAACTGGAGCCCGGCTCTGTCACTGCAGCCTGGGGGGCTTTGTCACAGCAGGGGGAGCAGAGGAGACTCTTTGCCTGAGGAGGCACTTTCACAAGCATGGAAATACTCACACAGACACTTCCACTACTACTTCAACCTTTTGACGCTTGATCCCTAACTTCCTCTCCTCCCCAAGTCTGGAGGGAAAACCTCCCTCCTCACCAGAAGATAGAGATAAGTGGAGGAGGTGGAGCTGACTTCCTCTCCCAGAGGGGGGTCAGTCTGTGTAATGAACACCCACTTATCGCTATGAGCTGCACTTCCTGGAGACGACCTCAATGAAGAGTGACTAAGAGGGTGGAGTAGAGGCACCATGGGGGAAACATCATTTTACATTTTAAAGAGGGGACACTCTGCTTTCCCTTATTTTATAAAGTAAGAATGCAGGATGTTCAGACCAAACGTGGACATATTTTCAAACTGCCTCACACCAAAAACTAGAATCTAAGAAGGCATTTTTGTCCTTGACTAAGACTAATTAGGCAATATTCATCAGACAAGTACAGAGAAACTTCTTATTTCAAGATATTCAAAGGCAAAAATGATGCCTAAATTGCTTGTAAAGAATAAAAATGAGACATTTTCTTGACTTGTCAGGTAAATGGGGCTCAAATTAAGTCTTATGAGACCTTTTTTACTCAATCTGTCTAAACTGCGCAGAACACTCCATTCTAAAACTTGAATTAGATCTTCACAAGATCTTCACAAGATGGAGTCGCAGGCCTCAAACACTAAGGTCTGCCCATCGCTCTACCCCCTGACAGGCCCCCAGAGGGCTGGCCAATCAGAGGAGAGGGGGTTTGTAAAGTGGGGAGCCTTAAAGAGACAGCAGTAAGGCCCTTTTTCTACCAAACAGTTCAGTTCTTGATTAGTCTCGGTGCAGCACGCATTTTGTGGCATTTCCTTAGACTAAAACCAGGAAAGATCCCCAAATAACCGATCCATACTGTCCCACCTTTTGGTACCCTTCTGTTCGGTTGTCAGACTGATCCAAACCCAGAAGGTGGAGCTAGAAACACTGCAGTCCATTGACTGGTCAATAGAATCGACGACAAATTAATAAAATGGATAAAATCAATTAGTAAAAGTGACGACATTTTCCTGTAATCACTGCACTGCACTGCGCCATCACTGTTTTAGTTTCTCTTCAGTTTAATTTGTCTTCTTAATTTTTGTTGGATTTAATTAGCGGTTAGCATTTAGCTAAAGGTGCATTACCTCCACCTACTTGACTGGAGTGTAGATTATCTGGGCTGCGGGGCTGTATGCGTCACACGAGAATAGATTAGCGTGGCGGAGGAGGTGAGGAAAACAAGTAAACGCAAATAATGGCAGAGCTGGGGAAGCTGTTCATCCCAAAAATTCTAGGGTTTGGGAGTATTTCACACTAAGTCAAAGCACACAGTGTGTTAATTGACAAAAATTACCTCACATGGCATGGAAGAACGACTGCATAGATCCAGCACTTGAAACACAAACATGTTGGGCTCACCGATGACAAGCTGGGAGCTCAACAGCGAGGTGAGGAGCTACAAAATCTCACATAGACTCCTTTTATATGATAAGAAATGCATGGTATGTCTTCTGGGACTCGTTTTGTCTGTTTATTAAATGGTCACCCCAATTTGAAAACCTTGAGGAGTTCATTAAACCAACGTTAGCATTAGCGTTAGCGTAGTGGTAGAGCTGAGGGGACATAACAATATATTTTCTATTATTTTGCCCATACTGTTGATTCTTTAAGTGACATTAAATTCATATCATTCATGATCTGTTTTTCCTCGAGGTCATTGATTAATTGTGAATGTAAATGTCGGAGTAATCGATTACTAAAATAATCATTAGTTGCAGCCCTAAAAGAATTGTTACTGTATGTGCTACTGCGACTCTGTATTTATCCTGGCGGCACACAGTCTTCTGTGGAACAAAACTTGATTGTGCTTTGTAACAAAGAGCCACATGCCAATCACAAAGAAAACAAATTTCTGGATGTCTTCCATTGTTACTCTTTGTTTGCTGCGTTGCATTTTTCTTCTTTGTTGGATTTATTAGCTGGGTACACTGTTAAAGTACATAGCTGATGTGGCTAACGGCATCCAGCTTACATGCTGCCCACCAGGAAGGGCACAGTTGGCTGTGGAAACACAAACAGGATCAAGTTTAACCAACCCAACCTGTACCAAACTGAACCTATCCATACCAGACCACTTGGTGGAAACAAGGCCGCTAACGGGGCACCAGAGGTACAGTATAAAACCCAAAATAAGGACTTGTACACCCTCTATAACAGTGAGTTTATAATGATCAGTGCTGACGTGTGTCGTGAAGCCCTGTAGTCGGAGGAATTGAAAAAAATAGTCTATTTGGATATACACAGTTTAACCTTCATGCACACCTTTTGATCAAAGGATTTTTAAAATATTAACTGCTGCCCCCATGTGGCTAAAAAATGTAGTTCAAAGTGTTACGCTATGTTCTTCTATAACCAAAGATTCAGCTCAACAACACCTCAGTCTTTGCAGTAATGAGCACAACTTGTCAACCTTTAATTTGACACATTGGCTGGTATAAACTGGGAGCCCTGGAGGAATCATGACCAGGAAATGGAAGCACAGGAGGAAAGGATCAATTAATTCAAAGTATTTTTTTATAACAATATCAAAATCCAGCTTTGGAACTGTTTTCAGTTTTACATTGCTCTGAAATCTGTTGCAGCAGATTTCCAAACAATCTTGACCTCACTCCACTGAAGATCTGTTCGAAGGTCAAGATGCTCTGATAGAAAGTATTTGGTTGCATTGAGTGTTTTCTGATTAGCCAACAAAGTGTGAGGAGTGTTTTGAGTGAGTTGTACCTCTGTTTGTCGCTGTCATGTGTTTCCATCTGCTGGTCCGGCTGGCCAGACCCAAGCTTTCCTGGCGCCCAGTGCCAACACGACTCTCCTGAGACTCAATTAGAACACAGACACACAACCTATCAAATGTCACCGCAGCATGTGTGTGAGTGTGTTTGAGCGTGTGCATCCTGGTGTAATTGCATCTGTGTGTGTGTGTGTGTGTGTGTGTGAGTCACAGCTGCATGCGACCAGGCGGGCAGGCCTTCCAGTTAATGAGCTGCTCATTAACAAGGTTTTCCAGCTAAAGACAGCTTTTTCTCTCCTTCCAGGGACTTGTAAAGTTCATCCTTTCCGGAGTAAAACTTTACGAGGTGGAGAGTCAGACAGGAGCACGCTCACCTGTGGCAGCTTTTTAAATAGATGTACTTTACTCAGACACAGACTCATCGGTGTGTTGCGCTGATAGTACAAGAAAGTCTTGCTGCCCGACCTGAGTGGGAAAAGTAAATGAGTCATTCTATAAGTTTTCTTCTTATGCAACTTCTTTAAATTGTGATATGTCTCTGCATGGCTCCAGCTGTAGAGCTGTAGGATGTTTAGAGCAGTACCTGCCAGTGGGAGGGATTATTTCTCACAGAAAGTGTTGAGCGTTGATGTTGGAACTTAGTCTAGAGCAAGGATCTGAGAGGCCTTAACAAGCACTAATCTGCCATGACTTCATGACCGGGTCAGAACTTCTCTGAGACTGCAGCTCATGTGGTTGCCCATATGGTTCAGTCCAGCTCAAGAGACCAGGAAAACGAAAATGGAGATTCTGGAAAGGTTTTTTTTTTACTTGTGGGTGAACTTGCACCATAGAGGCTAACTGGCTTTGCGGCAATGTGTCTGAATCGCTCTGCATTGCTCCATCAAAGCACATGAGGGCAGTGTGGTCCGCATGGTCCCCTGTTTTTGTTCCTGTTATGCTTTCTGCTTTTTTTCGAGCACATTATGTTATGTAAAGCTTATACATGTTATGCAGCGCTGCAGGGTGGCGCAACCTCACAGCAAGAAGGTCACCAGTCCGATACCCAGCCTGGCTGGTGGGCCTTTCTGTGTGGAGTTTGCATGTTCTCCCCGTGCATTCGTGGGTTCTCGCCGGGTCCTCTGGCTTCCTCCCACAGTCCAAAAACATGCTCATCAGGTTAATTGGTCACACCAAATTGTCCCTAGGTGTGAGTGTGTGTGTGAATGGTTGTCTGTCTCTGTGTCAGCCCTGTGATTGACTGGTGACCAGTCCAGGGTGTACCCCGCCTCTTGCCTAATGACAGCTGGGATAGGCTCCAGCCACCCGCGACCCTGAACAGGATAAGTGGTTCAGAAAATGAATGAATGAATGAATGAATGAATGAATGAATGAATGAATGTTATGGTTGGTCATTCAGGTTGGAGGAAGTAAAATTTGTGAACAATATGTGATGATTCAGGAGATGTCAGAAATAGTAGTGTTGAGTACCAATGCTCCAGTAGACCAATCACAGGGGTTAAGATCTGTGTCATCTGAATGAGATTGTGTAGCTGTACACTTGTAATGACGTCCATGCTGACCCCATTTCACCGTTGAAAGCACCGACACAAGTTACAGGAGCATCAGGTCTAGACCAGAAGGTACAGAACACCTCCAGAGGTCTAGTGAAGCCCATGTCTCATCAGGTCATGGCTTTATGTAAACCAGACCTGTCATCAGAGGGTCTGAACAGTAATTTGCAGGGAATACACCAGCTGGCTCTCTGGTTAGAAAAACTAAAGCTGGCTAAATAGAAAAACTAAAGACAATCTTTTGAAAGTCACTTTTCCTGTCCAGCTCAATCCGCTTTTTGCTACAATGACACCGTAACAGCTCCAAAATCCCGCAAAAATAAGATTGTTGGGTATCTGCTGCAACATGCCGGAGCAGAGATGCAGCTGGACCGCAACGGAGCAGGTTCAGTGAGAGTTGACGCATTGGGCTCTAATTTCTTTGACCAGGGGCACCTGCCCTGCGCCGGCAGGGCGTGACCAGCGCACTTTTCAAGTTTCCTGCAGTGCCAAGAGAGGCGCACTTAAGGCACAGAGGAGCGCAGAGGAGCGCAGAGGAGCGCGTCCACGCCTCTCTCCGTGCAAATGGCAGAGAGGGAGGAGAAAAGCCGTGAGTGGGTTTAACACAGCCGAGAGCTTCTTTCACCAATCAAATGAGCGCCTCTCCTCGCCTTTAAATGCCCTGCGGCCGAGACGCAGCGTCTGATTGGTCTAAGTGATCCCCAGCACTGTGGAAGGTATGCTGGAAAGATCCGGTAGCGGAAACGGTCAGAGCCGCTGTCCCTGCAGCTTGAGAATGGACAGCGGGGCACATCAGAGGACACAAAGCGTGTCACCTTGTGGGCCAGCTCCTGGGACAGATGTAATCTGTTCCTTTGTCATTAATAGGAGAACAAAATGAAGAGACACTTACACAGCTGGCTTATCCATTCAGAATACTTTTGATCCACCTGCACTCCTGGTTTGTCATCACCAAATAGCAGAACCTTTGGTGATATACTGTATACTCTCCTGGTGTCTCCGCCTCATTCTCCTTACAATAATGTACTCCATCTTTTTAGATCACGTTAAAAATAAAGACTAAAACAGAGAAATATGGGAAATCACGGGTAAATCTTGAGTGACATACATTTATTGTGTCTCTTTTTTCTTCATCTTTTCTCTCCCTCTTTTCTTTGAATTAAATGAAATGAGAGAAGCCAGATATATACTCAGTATCAGATGTTAAGGCTGTTTATTGTTTAACTGTAAGATGTGCATCAAACTTCCAGCTGCCGTCAGGTTAACTTTCCATTATGACAAACGGCTTTAATCTGACATCAGATGTGACGGGACAGTTAATATAGATACAAATGTATATGCTGGTTCAGACAGTTACATTAAATAGTGATTGCTGTGATTGTTTATTCCATTAAAATGTGCCTGACACTCTGGAAACCTGCCTCTGAGGCTTTGTTGACATGTGCGCACATGTGCGCCTGTCACCAAATTACAGCTGTGGAGGTTGAGCTCCGCTTTGCGCCGAGGATAGACCAGGTTGGAGCTGGTGAGCTTTCAGCGCACTTTTTTGGCACGAAATTGTCACTGCGCCAACATGAATCTAATGACACCTCCCCCTGGTGTGCCGTCAACTCCCCCTGGCGCACAGTCACACCCATCTCTGCGCAGACGGTCTACCAAATTGTCAAATTGGCAGTGCTCGAAATTAGCACTGCGCAGGGTGCACCAGGCTTGCACCCCCTGTGGTGCGCCACAAAATTAGAGCTCATTGACTTAAATGAAAACCTATCTGTGTCATGTCAACAGGTTTTAAGTTTCTTATTTGGTATTCATTAATCCTTGTGTCTCTTATCTGGTGCTTTCTGTTTTATTTTTTTACTTACCTTGCGTCTCGTTTCAGATTGTCTCTCGCTGCCTGTCTACACCCGTCTGTGATTACCCCATGCGTTCCTCCTGTGTTTGTAATTGTCTCCCTTTCCCTGGAGTGTTTAGTTTTCCCCAGTTCCTTCCATCCTTGCCTTCATAAAGCTTCCTTGTGTTTTCCTTATTTATCAACCTGGTTTCGTAGTATGACCCAGTCTTTGCCTGCCGATTGCATACCTTTGCTAGATTCTTAACCTTTGTGTACTGACCTATCGTTCTGATTAAACAGACTTTGAATTTGCATCTGTCTCACATGTGAGTCCTTTGCCTGGTGCAGTGTGACAGATCTTGCTGTGATGGAGCACAGCTGCATCTGGTGTATTTAGACTGTTAGGGCTCCTTTTTGGATAAGAGGTAAAATTGGTTCCTCTTTTCTCCATAATTTTGTCCTGTAGATGTAAGAGCAGTATTATTTTTCCTCAAATAATCGGAACTCTTCTTTTCTAAACCATCATACGCCAGGAAGAATGTAGAAAAGCATTTTTTTTCCCCAGAGCTGGTTGTCAATTCTTTGCCTGACAGTAAACCCACGGCATATCTTCCAAAATACAGATAATGCTTATGCACAGGATCCTGTTTTACATAAGTTTCAGTCCATTTCACGAACACATTCAGGGCTCTAATTTCGTGGCGCAGCGCAGGGGGCGCAAGCCTGGCGCAGCCTGCGCAGTGCTAATTTCGTGCTGCGCACCGCCGTGCGCTGCCAATTTGACAATTTGGTAGACCGTCTGCGCAGAGATGGGTGTGACGGCAACCAGGGGGAGGTGTCAGCAGATTCATGTTGGCGCAGTGACAATTCCGTGCCAAAAAAGTGCAGTGAAAGCTCACCAGCTCCAACCTGGTCTATCCTCGGCGCAAAGCGGAGCACAACCTCCACAGCTGTAATTTGGTGACAGGCACACATGTGCACACGTCAACAAAGCCTCAGAGGCAGGTTTCCAGAGTATCAGGCACATTTTAATGCAGTAAACAATCACAGTAATTACTATTTAATGTAACTGTCTGAACCAGCATATACATTTATATCTATATTAACTGTCCCGTCACATCTGATGTCAGATTAAAGCCGTTTGTCATAATGGAAAGTTAACCTGACGGCAGCTGGAAGTTTGATGCACATCTTACAATTAAACAATAAACAGCCTTAACATCTGATACTGAGTATATATCTGGCTTCTCTCATTTCATTTAATTCAAAGAAAGAGGGAGAGAAAAGATGAAGAAAAAAGAGACAAAATAAATGTATGTCACTCGGGATTTACCCGTGATTTCCCATATTTCTCTGTTTTAGTCCTTATTGTTAACCTGATCTAAAAAGATGGAGTACATTGTTGTGAGGAGGATGAGGTGGAGACACCAGGAGAGTATACAGTACATCACCACAGGTTCTGCTATTTGGCGATGACAAACCAGGAGTGCAGTTGGATCAAAAGTATTCTGAATGGATGAGCCAGCTGTGTAACTGCCTCTTAATTTTTTACTCCGAATAAAGACAAAGGAACAGATTAAATCTGTCCCAGGAGCTGGCCCACATGATGATGCCCGTCGTGTCCTCCGATGCGCCCCGCTGTCCATTGACCTGCTGCAGGGACAGTGGCTCTGACTGTCTCCGCTACCAACACTCTCTCCGTGGTGCAGGAGATCAGTCAGAGGAATCAGACGTGCGCCTCAGTCGCAGGGCATTTAAAGGCGAGGAGAGGCGCTCATTTGATTGGTGAAAACAGCGCTCGGCTGTGTTAAACCCACTCGCGGCTTTTCTCCTCCCTCTCTGCCATTTGCGCGGAGGGAGGCGTGGACGCGCAGCTCTGCGCTGATGTGCGCCTGTACTGCGCCTCTCTTGGCAATGCAGGAAACTTGCAAAGTGCGCCGGTCACGCCCTGTGCGCACGGCGAAGGCTGGCGCAGGGCAGGTGCGCCTGCGCCTGCGCCTGGTCTACGAAATTAGAGCCCTCAGACTCTTTACAGTAGCTTTACAATATAATACTAATGAACTTTAGCGTGTAGCTGTGCCAGTTGTTTGAACTTAAGGTTGTTCTATCTTCAACAATGTACTGTACTCTAATGAACAGTACAGATGAAACAACTTCAGTGACACAGCCGATAGCTCGTGTGTGTCAAACAGTATCTGTGATCCAAACAGACTTCAAACTCTAACGGGAGAAGCTCTCTCCAATGAGACATTCACATTCGTTGTCTCTCATCAGGAGCCAAATCCATTATACGGACAGCTTGAACAATTAGCGCCTCAGTCATTTAGTTAGCTGTGATTTCTTTAATGAAGAAGCTGATCATCATATAACCGTTTATATCTTTTTACATCAGCCGATCAGGTTAGTTAGGAGACACAAGTCACGATGAGATGATCACCTTTCATTTCACACCGCGGGACATCGGATATTAATAACCCCTCATTACTCACCTCAGCGCTGACATCTTATCGCTGCGAGATAATTGGGTCCAAATTTGCTATTCATAAATTCACAATGGGCTATTCTTTGGGATTTTTAATTATTTCCCGCTGTGTTAAAGGTTAAGCGTTGGAGGTGGAGGAAAAGTCTTCCTGGATTCTTCAGCACAAGTTTAGCTTCGAAGTGACCGGTGCTAACTCCTGCCAAATCCCTCACAGCGATCTCTATCCCTCTCATTCTTACAGCCAATCTTTTTTAATCTGTCTCTCCTCCTCTCGACCCTGCAGCCCCCCTCTGGGGAACAAAGTCATTCCCATCGCCTCGATGCAGAGAGCTCAGTGTAGCCCGAGCTGCTCACACACACAGACACACACACACACCGCCTACCTTCACTTCGCCCTGGGCCCAAAACATCTTGCAAAAGGAGCTGGAACACTTTCTTTCCTCTGTCTTTACCACGAGTACAAAGATTCACAGCTCTCACAAGCTTTTCATTGTGGAGAGATGTTTGCACCTGTAATTGCTGACACACTGGTCACAGGACAGTGTCTGCTGGGCAGCCTGGAGGCTGGTACCACAGATAATAAAAGTCCTCTGATCAATGAAATGGAAGCCAAATTTTGGCACCTCAGCAGAGCATGGAGTGGATTCACACACCTGGACTTTCACAAATCAATCATCATCTCACTGACTGCTGAGGTCAAAGAGGCTGATTTATGTGACCTGGAGGGCTGACTTCAGTTCATGTTTGCGAGTTCAAGCCTCCATGAAGTAAAACTCTGTTAGGAAAGTGTGCTCATGCCTCCTAAATCTTTCACCGTGGGGGGTTTGGAGTGCTTCAGATTCCTGTGGAGTCAGGAACAGCACAGTTTGTAAAACACTTATCAGGCAAAAGATTAAAGTTAATAAAAAGCATGTGGTATAAAATGCAAAGTGAGAGCGGGATTTCACCTCCTGCGTTCAAAGAAACAGCGTTTTAAAAGCACAGCATGTAAGAAGCACAAGGTGAAAGCTCTGAAGGATTGAAGACTAAGAGGTTTTCTCCAGGCTAAAGGAGGAGGAAAAAAAGATCCCGTACCTTGTTCTTCAGAGTCTGCTCAGTGAGGCACTCCAAACAAAACTGAATGACACGCTGTACTGCTGACAAACAGAGACTTCAAACACTGAAAAAGTGCTCCTTTTTTTACTGCTGGGAAAATAAGAGCCTGCGTCCATAATGATGTTACTTGCAGCATATCCAGTGTTCAGTTTCAGTGGCAGGAAAACAACTTCATCGTCAGCTTTGTTTTGTCTCTGCACTTTCAGCCCTCTCACTTTGAAATGTTTAACTTCTGGAACACTCACCACAAGCTGCATTTTCATCACACATATACGTTTCCAGTAGGAACAATTGCACCTTGTTGGTGTTTTCATTACCACTAGAATTGAGCACAACTTGAGTAAAAAAATACTTAAAGGGGACATATCATGCTGATCCCTGATTTAATACCTACATATAATATAATACATTTGAAAACAAGACCTTACACCCCCTGAATTTTCAAAAAGTGAGATATTGTATTTTTTCTGATATCCTAGAACGAGATTTGATGCCTTTGAAAATAGGTCATTGCCAGTTGGCCGCGAGATTTCGACCTTTGTGACGACACAAGGATCCTTTCTTTTTATTGGAGTAATCTGATAAAGCAGCTCCTCCTCTGTGATGTCAGTTAGTCACACAACCACCACCCAGGGATACACCCACCAAGAGCCGATTATAAACGTATAAACTATACATGTTACAGTACTGGTTTGACTCACCACACTGAAGCGTCCTGAGATGATCTGTGTCCAGGTGGATTTTCTCCCTCCTGAGCTGAAGAACCGTCTGGGTCTGACTCAGGGTCCAATACAAAAGGAGGTATCCTACACTCTGCCATTTTATTAGTGCTATCAATGCCTTACGGTGAAGTTTTGGCAAACAGCAAACTCGCTCGGTCTGCCTCATCCAATGTGGTGATTTTGTAAATACTGCCATGCTGCAAAAACCGCCCCCTGGCTCTATCTCCTCCCCCCCTCTGACAGAACTGACCAATCAGGGCACAAAGGGCTGTGACGTTGCGAGGTTACTGGAGGTCATTCTCCAAACGGAGCGTTTCAACAAGATCTTCAGAATGGCCTAAAATGAGGATATTGAGAACGCTATTGTGGGGCAATGAAGGAACTAAATGACTTGTACTGAGGGCAGAAATGCTTTACAGGCATCCTAGTCTGGCATAGTGAAAAGGAGAAACAAGCATGATATGTCCCCTTTAACGTCTGTCAAGACTCTGATTTTGATGATGCTGATTTGTGAACTTCAGTGTTTTTATTCACTGGTCAAACTGTCCGCCATGACCACGCCAACTCAAAACAGGCACAAACAAAAAGTGAAAATCATGATCTCCAGCTCACCTGCTCTCCCACCCACCCACACACACACCTCCACCCCTCCCTCCTGATACACTCTGGCGGGTTCACAGCCTTCATGATGCTTTCACTACTGACGGTCAAAAACGCCAACATCTGCACTGATCAACTCTTTTGTCTGGTAAAATACTATGTATGGGACTGAGGGAGAAAAAGAAAGCCTGTAACTAAACTAAATAAAGTATAAGAAATACAAAAATTCATAGATTGTTAAACCACGACAAGATAACAGGTTAACCAACATTCATATAGCCGTACAAGTTTTTTTCTCATCTATTCTTTATTTTCCTCTTTTCAAAGTCACTGGTTTTTGCATTTCCTGCAAACTGAAGTTTGTGTGGAAACATTTTCAGGGTTCAGGTATTGGACTTTCATCTACCATCTCCTACAACATGGTTACCAGTAGATGAAAAGGGCAAACTACAATAAAACCCAGCTATCTAGCCTACAACTGAGGTCCTGAGCTGAGAAAAAAAATCTGTGTTTACACAGAAACTCTGAGAGAGTGAAAACACTGGAGTAAGTGTGCCAGGTAACTGTCTTATCAAGAAGTGCCTTTTGGTCGATCTCCACAAAAGTAAAGTTGGGTCAATCATCTGGTGGCACAGAAGTGGAGCAACAGATGCTCATTTTGCTGAAGACAGTCAGCAGATTTAGCAGCACAAGCACAACACGGTAGTCCAGGATGATTGTAACAACGGTACTGTTGGACTTTTGTGTGCACTTGCAAGAAGCAGAGCTGAAAACGCCGGCATACTGTTTACACGGCAATGGTGTCGGCTAACCTTGCAGAGCAGATGGACCTGCCTGATTCAGTTTCTAAACTCCTGCAGGTCCATCTTGCCAGACTCCATTGACCAATTCTGACTGGCCCAATCGGGGAAGAGAGGCGGGAGCTGTGGGAGCAGACGTGACGTCAGCAGACTTTCGTACTCGTCAGCGTTCCTTTGATTCTTAAGTTAAATTTATAAAAACGGAAGCTGTCGTCTAACGCCTTTTTCACAGCTGTTTCTCGTGATTCAGTAGTTGTTCATCTATGGTTTCTCAGAAGCATCAGCTCACATAAGCCATGTCATACCGTGGCTTGATGTGGATTGCTCTGCTGATTTTATTTAAAGTCCTGCCTCTGAAAATGAACCTGAAGAGCTGCTATCCAGATGGACTAGTGAAATATTTCCATGGCGGATATATGAAACTGTTCGTCTGGCGTGTCAGGTTAGGTGTCGGCAGCATTTCAGAAAAATTCCACTCTGGAGAATGTTCTCAAAAGTTTCTGTTTTAGGTCCGCTTTAGTGTAAATGAGTCGCTAAAACACAACAATACTTTTGTTTTCATTCTAAGACGGTTGTTGTGTAAACGGCCACTGAGTCTTCTTTTACTACAGCTGCCTCTCCATTCGTCATGTTTTTCTTTTTACAGCAGGAGGCAACCAGCTACCATTGTCCAAGATAACAGTTACCTGAGCTAAATACTATTGCTAGCTTATGATCCTGTCCACAGTATCAAGAAAATTAATACTGCCCAAAAAAAAAAAAAACTGTATTACAACCTGTGAATTTTTTGATTGTAGAAGAAAAGAGATGAGAACAGCACCAGGATCTAGACTCTTTTTGTGCTGTGTGGATCCGTTTGGCAGCATAACCTTCACACATAAAGGATCTCAGTGATAATGTAAAAGGTGTAAAAACATAAACAGAGCCTTGCTGTAACTTGAGATCATTTGCAGCTTGAGTGGATGCACCGTTAAAACCCATCTGTGGGCACACAAAGCCGCGCTGCCCCATCTGGGTTCCTTTTGCTGTTCGAGACCTTGGGAGCAGTCAAGGTTAATGCCCCCTTTATTAGGCACCGCCATCAGACTTCCTTTGGTGTGTGGGCTGTGCATGTTAAGGAACGCCTCACACTGGTGGACTACAGCTTCGCTGTATGCTTCTGTCCTCCATTTATCCTTTATTAATATTGAGGAGGCTGCTGCAGGCTTTCTCTCATACTGATCAGGGAAACAAATTATTTATTTCACCAGCTGACGGCTGGAAGAGACAATTTGTCCCCAGGTGAGTACAGCAATTACATATTTACAGTTCGCTGATGCCCACTGGGTGCTTCAAAATCCTGTAACCACTGGTTTAGTGTCTGACTGAGGAGCACAGTGACCTAGATTTAGACTTGGGGATGATGTCCTCTTATCCACTCAGACTGGGCTCCCAGACTTGGACTAAAGTCAGCTGGAGTCCCTATTTTAAGGACTCTTCACTGTTAGGTCATTTTTTTGGTTCTGACGCCACTCTGAATATGTAGAGGACGACTTAGGCGCCAGTTTCTTTCTAACCAGAAAATACTTCCTGTGCCCCATTGTTGTTTCTATTTCCACAGAGGTCTGAAATCCCTTGAAGATTATTCACATTAGGCCAGTGAGTATGGAAAAAAAAAGTAATTGCACAACACACAGCCAGTCCAGTAGAGGGCAATAAAACAGTAGCTGCATTTCCTTAACACCTTTTTTGCAAAATAAAAGGG
This sequence comes from Halichoeres trimaculatus, assembly GCF_033239565.1. Taxonomy (NCBI): domain Eukaryota; kingdom Metazoa; phylum Chordata; class Actinopteri; order Labriformes; family Labridae; genus Halichoeres; species Halichoeres trimaculatus. The sequence goes on from NW_027437193.1 coordinate 30,980,613, forward strand.
ATATTTTTTTTTCCATCAAGAACAATTTCTGCTGTTACACAGGCAACAGCAGAGCTTTCCCAATATGAATGCCACAGTATGTGAGGTTCATGGCTGAGGAGGTGAGGGAGATACATTATTGTGACAATGTAACATGGTTTTGTGAAAAGAAGTCTTTCCATTGCACTACTACGATAAACGTCAATATCAAATATCAAAACTTAAAAAAAAACAAAAAACACCCAATTAGAGCATTAAAGCTTTTAATCAAAATTTGAGAGGTTTTTTGTAATTTGGTGTTTCAATTACCATAAATTATTGTGATTGTAACCCACTTTTCTCTGCTCTAACAAAGAAGGGCCCTGAGTTTGTATGAGAAATGATTTCTTTGTTGTCAAATGCTCAAAACATCAATAAACGGCCAAATATACGTACAAATCACAGGCAACATCAAAATAAGTTCAGTGGGCCCACACTCTCATTCACGCACGCACTCACTCAGCCGCATTTTGAAAAGAAACCTGGCGTTGCAGGCCTGATGCGATGATACTTAAGAGCGGTGAAATCCTCAGCCACCAGCAGCTCGATCCACGGACAGCAGCCTACCAGTCCGGATCTGCACAGTTCTCCAGAGCGACCCACAAGCGCCCAACCAAGGCGATGTAGGAACCAACCAGGCAGCAAAACAAAGTCCGAGTGATGATCTGTGGTGCACACTCACGGCATGTCCGAATACTCCTCTCGGCCTCAGGTTGAGATGATGGAAACAGCCGATAGCTTCAGCTAAGTTAGCGAGGCAGTGGCTAAAAGTCCGTACGCTTGGCTAACGAATGCTCATGCCACACACTGAATTAGCATATGGGCTAAACTTGTGTACAAATACCGCGGGCAACTTCGCTCAGAAGTGTCCTTAGTCGCTTACAAACTGGGCTCAGAGAAAGATTCAATTCTAAGAATGTCCAGCTGACAATCTCTGGTATTGAATACTTCAAACTCACAGCATCCCACTATCACCATATCCATGCTGGTCGCATCGTGCTACCGCCATTGCTCACTCAGATCTCACATACACCTTTTTTCTATTTGGCCTGGGAACTACATGCACTTCAACCAATGAAAGAACGGCATTCTACTACGTCACTTTAAACCTTTCAAAATAAAATGAATATTTATCAAACACGTTTCTTACGTCTTTTAACTCTTTTTAAACATATACTTATTTATAACAGTACTTTAACCTTTTATAAAATGTTTTTAACCCACATTTACAAATAGTGTTAAACAATGAAATCAACATATTTATAGATATTCTCTTTTAACGATAACTTATTTTAACATGTAAACATTTTAACAGGGTTACATGATATTTAGGTTTTGCACAATTCTAAGGTAATGGAAATGCAGCTAGTGATGAGGACCAGTCAGCAAAGATGATACCAAACAAGACAACAGACAAGCTAAAATCCTCATGTGCAGCCCCATTGTTAGCCTATTAGCATAGAGGATTTTCAGCCTGTGCTGGTTTTGATCTTGTTTTAGTCCACTGCAGATGGATTTGTTGGCTTAACACTTGAAAGCAAGTGGCACAAGTACTGGCATTAGTTGTGGCAGGGCAATGGTCCAATTAGTGGTCCAAATAGAAATACAGGTAGTAGCACAGTAGTATCAGGGAATTGGTGCAAGTAGTGGCAATGCCTGTTTTAGAAATGGCTGCGACCTGCAAAACCACAATCAATTTCTGCTTGTATTTCGGTCTAAAAAAGAAGCTAAAATATGCTAAAGCCAAGGCTGATGGATAACGGAGTGGGAAAAAAAATGTTTGGTTAGCTGAAATCTGGAGAGTCAGTTGTAGGTCAGTTTGAGTTTCATCCTATCGTGGCAGGTTGGATAAGTACATCTCTTGTCTATGATAAGATGATTCATAAATGCACCCCCTGTGTTTAAAGCATACTGAGGCTTGTATTTTACCTGTCAAAAGAACAGTTCACTGCCTGGATGGCCTCCAGTTTTTCTTCAAGAGTAGATATTTCATGTTTTTTTTTTTCAGCTACTTATGCACTTGGTATCAAAGATGCCAGCCTCCCATGCTTAGAGGAAACCACTTTCATAAATGTGAAGTGTGTCTTCTGCAGAGAGGGGTTGACATTTAAGTAGCTGCCTCGATGAATAAAAACACATCAGTGGTGCCACAAAGTGATTCCCCACATCCTTCATCCAAACACTCTCCAATTTATCCCCACAGTGACACCCCACAGTCTGCAGGCAATAACACGCTGCAGTGTCCCATCATCAGACAATATCTCTATCTGAGCAGTGATGGCAGGGGAAGTAAACCAGTATTTTTCTCCCTGTCTTTAGCAGCTGCAGTTAAAATGTCCTTGAGCAACCTCCAGCTGCTCCACTAGAGCGACTCAGTGGCCAGCAGTGGGGCGCTGTGGTTTAACTGGGCAGCAGCTGACCACAGGAGGGGGTTCCCGGACAGCTCTCAGATGTGAGTAACTGTGAAAGGATGAAGCAGAACATTGCTGAACAGAGCTTCTGTGAACTGTCAGGCTCCATGGGAATAAAAGAAAAATCACTGAGAGGTTTCCCCCAAGGTTGAAAAGCTTGATAATAGCTGGCTGGATATAAATGACCGCCCAATTCCAGCGTCTGTGTTCGCCTGAATCCGTTATCCATCTCTGATTCCTTGGCAGGAGTCAGAGAGGCAGTTCATCTTCACACAGGTTTGCTAATGGCAGAACAGAATCCTCAGGTGTTTGTTTCTGTGCTTTACTTGATGAAACAGAACCAATGGGGAGAGGAGGATGGAGGTTACAGGTACTGGGTTGTTTAGTTCCTCCGGGTGTTTCTTTTTAATTTATTTTAAGCTCATGTTTTTGGGTTATTGATTACCTAGATGATTTCTGTCACTTTGGTTGGCCTCCTTCAGGAGCTTTCATACGACTCTGGTTGCTTCTTTGGACTAAATCGGTAGTAGGAAAAAGATTGCGTTACCCATGATCACCATCACCCACAGCAGTTAAAATGTGTCTCTTGTAAAAGTGTCAGTTGAGGGAGTAACTGGACTAATGGAATCTAGATCTTTAAATAAATACTTGAAATATCACAACTTTTTGCATGTGTTGAAGTATAGTAAAATAAACTTTGTGAACCTGGGTCTATTACATTAAGATAACATAGAAAAGATGATCAAAAGTCCTGACCTGCCACAGCTCTTGTGTCACATTGTGAGTAGGGTTGCAAACATATATTTATTTATTTATTTAACTGTGTTAATATTTTCTTGGACAATAAATGTGTAAATGTGCCGTAAGTTCATTTCTAACACTAACATAGATCTCAGTGTAACTTTAAACCTCAGCAGAAGATAAGAGAGGCCATAAACTTGTACATTTTGCAAGTTCCCGTCACCAACAACAATGCCACATTCAAAGTCAATTAAATGGCCTTTCTTCCCCATTGTGACGTTTGGTTTTAACTGCAGTAGATCGTCTTGACCGTGTCTACATACTTATATGCATTGACTTGCTGCCATGTGATTGGCTGATTGGAAATTAGCGTTAACGAGCAGTTAGACAGGTGTACCTAATAAGGTGGCCGGTGAGTTTCTTTTGGAAACTAGCGATCTAAGTTATAAATGGCTTAACTCTTTAATTTGTGTGATAGTGGCACAGTGACAGTGTTTTCTTCTGAGTGCTGTAAAACAATAGGAAAGATATGGTTGCTTGGCTTTGGATGTTTGAGCTACTGGCTTCAGACTTTTTTAAAGCAGTTACATGTTTCCAGTTACAGTAAACGTTGTGGCAATGTCCCTTTAGGATGAAAAAATAACCAGATAGGACGGAGGATCCAATCATCAGTGAACAAATCAGCGAGGGAAGACTTCTTCTGGTTAAGGAACGCATGAATTTTGTGTTGGTGACCCATAAAGGATCTCTGGCGACCCACCTGTGGGTCAGGACCCAGACTTTGGGAATGACTGGCCTATACAGTCGATGAAATACTCAGACCCAACATACTTAAGGATAGTTTTAACAAATCATCAGATACAAAGAGCCAGGTAAATCAAGTCATTGGAGGTGGCCAATAAGGTCTTAGACCTTAAATCCAGTCTTGAATTGTTTAGTGTGGCCTGCCTTACCTAGCTAAGCTCTTGTTATAGAGTTTCTATATTACTTCAACAGAAAACATGTGGATTTAATAACCCTGCTCCCGTATCAGCCATAAATACAAAAGATCATTCTGTTAAAAGAATCTCACTTAGACACAAGAATACCTAAGCTTAACTCTCTGTAGGTTGCAGAGGATTTTGGCTGTTTTGAAATAAATCACAAACTACTCGTAGTGCTTGAAATACCCTGATGTTAGCCATTATTTCTTCTGCATCTAAGAAGAGCCAGCTAACAGGTGCAATTTTTGCCCCAAGACCAAAACTTTTGATCTGATTGATAGCTACTCTCTTTAAGATCAAATTTACTGGGTAGTACTTTCACAAAATACTCAATTGGAGTCCAGTTCTTGTCCAGATAAAGATGCAATCTGAGATTTCAGTTCAACAAGGTGTGACTCAAGGTTCAACTCTTGGGCCACCACTGTTTCTGTTTGTTTATTTACTAATTTTTTTTAATTACCTTGAAATTCATCTGAGTTTTAATCAAAATAGGAACTTATTTTTTGTCCATTCATCTGAGAAAAAGCAGTTTTTACCATCCTGTAGAAGTATTGTGTGTTTGTTTCTGCTCTTGAAACCAGGGGATACTAACTTTAATAGCTTTAATAAACAGTCCAGCATTTGTGTTTGCTGGGTTTTGTCAGTGTTATTCATTGAAGCAGCATGAAACCAGCGTTCACAACATTAATCTGTCTGTTAACAAGAGCCTTATGGAATCTAAGAAATCTTTTAATGCTGTAACTTCCACAAATCAGTCATTAGATGAGGTTACCTGTCCACTTACAGCACACTGGAGTAACACCTGAGTGTGATTATTGACAGATGTATGAGTACAGAAGGGACTGATAGAATTGCAAGCACCACAGAGTCATCACTTCACTGTAATTACCTGTAAATACAGTTTATCTCCTCAGTCTGTCATTGGATGGGTTATTTCTGCTGGTATGAGCAAACCCATGACATGATAGACCTCATTTCAGTCATTGACATGGGTAATAGCTCCAGCTGTCCATAATAAAGAAACAGAGACCAATTTTAATTTTAATGATTTTAACAAGTGGAGACGAAAAATTGGAAATGAAGTGAACTTTGAAACAAGTTTAACCCCGACATGCAAACACTCATTAACTCAGTACACAGGCAAACCCACACAGACTGACTGTGAGAGAAATAATTACTAAATCATTGTCATAATCAAGCTGAGATCATCAAATAGGCAAAAAATATAAATAATATGATAATTTACTCAATATTCAGGTCATCACAATTTGTTTTCTTCAGTTGTTAGCAAGAGATGATGAAATGATTTCATTTTTCAAAACATTGCAGGTGAAAATAAAAGGTACCAGTGCCTCTTTAGAAAACATGGCAACATGAAAATGAACTCCAGCCCCAGAAATGATTAGTTTATTCTGATTCCCTGCCCACACACAGAGCTGGTACTGAGAAGGTCAGTGGAAGCAGACCAACATTTGACCCACTGTAATAACTGTAGGTAACAGTAATAACAGACAAAAAAAAATAGATTTTTCCTAGAAAATACTGTACAAGCATAACAAAATATTTTCTCCAGGTGTATTTTCTTATCACTCCGGTCATTTTATGCTCAGGACTCTTGAAAAAACTTAAAGACACAGATATTTCTGCCTCTCTCTTTCTTCAACATCTATGCTAGCTCAAAGAGGTATTATCTTTATCTGTCTTTTTTCTGTCCCTCTGGTGCACCTGTCATAGCTTTTCACGATTTATGAAAATCTCTATATTTCTCTCACTGGTGTTTTAGAAAACCCTTATTATCAGCCTCTGTCTGAATCACCTTATTTTAGCTACTGTCTCTTTAAGCCTCCCCACTCCACAAACCCTGATTCACTGTGATTGGCCAGCTTTCTGGAGGCTTCAAGCAAAACATATTCAGCATCGTCCCACAAGTTGGTAGGCAGATGCTCACTCATTGATAAGGTCCTGAAAAACTTCTCATGTTTTGGTTTAGCAGCTTTGTTTATTGACACTTCACTTTTCAGACTCCAAGAGTCAATCACAACCGCTCACCCTTTCTGTCAGTTACTCATTGCAGCTTCTCCACTGCAAAAATTAAAAAAAAGGAAAAAGGAAAAAAGAAATCTTGTGAAGTGTTTTTTTTTCTTATTTTAAGTTAAGATTGTCATGCTATACTCGATATGAGCCACATTCACCTGGTCGGTCCAGAAAAATGTCTTCTTTAAGTTTTCAAAAGACAAAAATTAGGTCTGAATTGCTTGTAACAAGTAAAAAAAAAAAAAAAAACAGTCAGGACCACTCTTGTCATACATTGAACCATTTATTGCCAAATGGATACAGTTAGAATTAGCAGAGCAGCCTGCTCAAGCTTTCCAGGGAGTGCACAACAAAACCCCCATATGTACATACAGATAAGAAGGATGCATACGTATCAATGGGATACATACAGAGTCTTAATAGGAGGAGGCTAGGGTGGCGGAGGAATTCTTAAGACATCAGCAACTGGGTAGCAAAAAGGTAGCAGGGATAAGACAGAGTGATGAAGTGATTTAAATATGCTGCCTTGTTGATAGACACACGCTGTGATTGGTTGACAGGAGTAAGATATGGAAAATCAGCCTGTCAGCTGATCACAGCTGGGCGTACGACGTCTGTGTCCTGCATGGACTTATGCTAACTCCATTCTGCCAGTGGAACAAGAAAAAATTGCTAGAAAATTTGCTTGAAACTAGAATAATGTATTTATAAAAGTAACTTCTTTTTCTTTGTCTATTGGCAGATTTTTTTTTACCTGTTATAAGTAATTCAAACCTCTTTTTTTCCTTCAAATAACTGAAGAAAAAAAACACACTTTTTTTTGACTAGTCAGGTGAATAGAATAGAGTAGAAAATACTTTATTTATCCCCTGAGGGAAAATTCAGGAGGAGACCACAAAGTAAGAAAGTGTATAGAAAGTGCAAAAAGGTCCATAAGAAAATAGATGCTGACAGCTTGTCCATCATTGTCCAGTTCAGCCAGTCTCCACCTCCACAGGGTCCAGGACTGAGCTTCTTCAGCAGTCTGTTCAGTCTCTGTCTCCTAGATCCTGTCTGCTCACAGCAGGTGAAGCTCTTGCAATGTGACGTTGGTGACTGGCGTTAGCTCCGTTAGCCATGTCTGTGAATAGCATGATGCTACTCTGCCCTCTGGTATTCCCTCTGTTGCTGGGTTAGCACAGCTAGCTTGTCCATCTTACTGTAGATAGATCTTACGTTCCCAATGACGATGGATGGAAGGTCAGGTCGCTGTCGACACTTCTTAGCTCACACCTGAGAACCAGCACATCGTCCAAACCTCCTCCTCCTCACCTTGTGGGGAAACATAAGGCCTTGCACCAGTTAGCATAGAAATGCTACGGGCTGCTAAGAGCTGATTTCACATGTAAACACTGTGGCCATGTCTACATGTAGGATCTCCAGACAAACACAGGAGAAAGAGTAGTAAAAATATTGCTGAAGACAAAACCAGTTTAGGGTCCATGACCAAAAAATGAACCATACGAAGAAATGACCCACCCCAAAGATGGCTAAAAAAGACGAAAAATTGCAAGAAACAAACAAAGAAGACAACAGGCAGCCACAACCATCAGGGCAGCACCTAGCAACATGTGGATGTTGAATTAATGTGGCTCATATTAAGTCTAAAAGGCATTTTTTAGTGAAAAAGAGATTAAAAAAAAAACCCTCATAATATTTCAGTTTTTTTCCAGTGTGCTCAAAAAACATGATTCCAGATAGCTTTTCTTGCATAGATATCAATGATTACTTTCAACCATCAAATGTATGGATTGACAATCTTCATCTGTCTTCTTAGGATGTTTCTGTTGACATTCATTTTGGTGTGCTGGCAGCTGAAGCTGTGACATGTCACAGGGATACTAAAAAACAACAGTTTTATGTATTAAAACTGTGTTTGTTTTACGAACATGGTGCCATAACCAGCCTCCTTGTGATTTTAAACCCACACAGACGTCCTGCTGTCAGGTGTCTTCCCCCTCACTGGATCGACTTTTATATCCCCACGCCTCTCTACCTTCCAGGGCTTTTACAGCTCCACGCCAACCTTGAACGTGAAGCAAAATGGCACTTCTCGGTCAGATTGATCTTCTTTATGACTTGTTAGAGGCTGAAGGCACCACACCCAAGCATTTGTTCTTCCTTTTTTTACACGTTACAATCACCCACATGGGTCCAATAAGCACCCCCACTGATAGTATTACCTCTCTGCTGTGTTGTGCCCATGCACAATCTGGTTTCCCTGACAGAAATTATTTCCATTTCTCACCGAGGGGGTGCGGAAGTGTGTGCGATGTCGAGTGTAAATCTGTCACATATGTTTAGATTTGTGCGTGTGATAGGCTTCACAGAGACATACTTCAGTTTTATTCAGCTGATGCTGAGCCAGAGCGAAATGTGTGGTCCTTCGTGGGTTTCAGCAGCACAAAGTAACAATTCGTCAGTTTAGAAAGCCAGACCTCCCCTGAAGCGGTGCCTGACATGGAGGGAATTGGGCTGTCATTTGGTCTATTTGTATTCCACTGAAAGCCAGAGCTGGGTGAAGAATCTGAATGAGAGCTGTTAGTACATGTTGTCCTGTCAGAGGCCAGTGACATCGTAGGACAGCAAGCGAGGGTGAAGCTCTTCATTAATGAGGAAGAAGTGGTGTTACAGAGGGAGAGTCGCTGTGTGGGGCTGCTGTGTGTGACGGGCTTCATCACATCTCTGGTTTTAGAACATGAATTTCTGCATATGGAAATTCTGTTTAATATTTCATTTTTCTGCATATTTTTATGTCATACCCAAAGTTAGTGGAGTGAACTATATGTAAAAGTCTATGCACACACAGACTGTTAAATATAGGATTTATTGATTTTTGCCTCAATGATAGACATAAATCAATGCAGCTACTCTTTATCACCGTTTCTATGAAATGCATTCCTCTGATAAGATACAGCTCCTTACATTACCCATGATGCAGACAAAGTTTAAAACTTCTGATGTGCTCTGAGAGATTGAGGCCTTACACACACACGTCCCCCTAATTCAGTTTTAAAAATACTTTCGTCTACACGCAGCGGGCAAATCTGCTGATAAATGTGGCTCAAAGCATGTCAAACGTGAAATGTGTGCCAGCCAATCAGAATGAATCCGTCATGTTTCCCTGTTTCTTCATGAAACCATGAAAGCAGACTTTTGTGAAATCTTCACTTTGGCCAGTTTCCAGAAAACATTATTTTCAGTGACGTAAAGCTGGGGGTTCATGTAGAGTGAACATGAGTAAAGGTTAGATTTATTTAATTTCCCATGTCTGGTTTTGACAGTATGACCATGACCCCTGCTGCCTGTCAGCTGCCCCAGGACTCCATCCCAAGAGTGAGGCAGTTTGTGAAGCCCCGTTTCCACCAAGTGGTTCAGTTCAGTTTATCTCGGTACAACACGCATTTTGTTGTGTTTCCACGTGGAGAGATCCCCAAAGAGCTGAGACAAACTTGGAACGCTTCTGTTGGGGTGCCAGACATACCGATCTGACCCGAGAAGGTGGAGCTACACCACTGCAGTCTGTTGATTGGTCAAAAGAATCATCGCTTACCATGTTATAGCAGCATCTGCATTTCTCCTCATGGCACACAGCCTCCTCTGAAAACAAAGCTTGATTGCATTCTGTAACAAAGAGATACATGGAAATCACAAAGGAGATGAATAACTGAATGTCTTCCATCGTTGCTCTTTTGCTGTCTCACATTTTGCTTCTTTGTTGGATTTATTAGTGAGGTACACTGTGTCACAGTGCTATGGCGTCACACTATTATGTAATTCATACCGCTAACAGCATCCTGGCTTATGCCTCAAATACACCAGATACGTCTGTAGTCCAACTCCGTTCCGTTGCACGTTGGCTGCGTTTGCCAACTCACACCGGCTGTGTGTTCAGTTGGAGTTACAGACTGAGAAGTTCCTGCGCTTCCCTCTCTAATGACAATTCTCTCTTCATTCATGTTGGGCTGTAACCCTCAAACCTGTTGACTCCTGGTCTGGCTCCGCTCATAATACCCATTTGCCATCGTAGTGGATATAAATACAAACTGAATGTGACACGGTTTGTTTTATTTTGAAAGTCACTGGGTGTTTTTAAGTAGTTTCCAGTCACAACTTCCTGTCATGCTCGATCTTCCTTGCGCTGAATTTCAGCGTCACAGCTCTGCGTCCATCAAAAATAGCATGTCTGGGTGTTACCTGCAACATGACGGACCAGCCATGCAAACTAACAGCAATGGAATGGATCCAGTCCAAGCTGACAGATTGACTTGAATGAAGACTTATCTAATCTGTTTGCCCTGACAGAACGCACTGCAGATGCATCTGGTGTGTTTCAGCCGGTACACGCCTACCAAGAGAGGGCACGGTTAGCTGTTGAAACACAAATAGGATCAACCCTCATTAAACTGTACTGATCCAAACAGGGCTTAAAGGTTCCATATTGTGCTTTTTTTCTGCAGTTTAATATGGATCATTGTTGTCTTCATGAAATGGTAGTAACATGTTTTGGTCCAAAAAGCCAATAAATCAAGCACAGCAGCATTGTTTCCGGGCTCTCATAGCCCCTCTGTTCAGAGAGGTCTGATTTAGTGGGCGTGACCTTCATATGTAAACGAGCCACCGCTGATACCGCCCCGCTCTTCCACATCAATGAGAGCGGTGCCATATGCTCCCAGTGCACAATGTTTAGAAAACAGCGAAACTCGTTTACCGTAACATTACAGGCTAAAACAACAGGCTAACCGCAGCTAAAGTTAGTATCCTGAAGCTAACACAGAGACAGGGGGGACACTGAGGAAAAGCTCTTACATCTGCTCCACAGCACACAGCATTTAAAATACTCACATTTCCAGGGTCCCAGGTTTTTTGGTGGATGGTTGGTAATGCACCTGGATTCAGGACCAGTCTATTCGCTAGCTCTCTGTTGTTCTGTCCAAAGTTGGAAAAGCAGTCGGCCGTGAAATAACTAGCACACACATGCACAGTTTTACTGAGTGCAGCTGGCACATTTCCTTGATAAATGAACTCTAGCCACTCAGTCTTCTCCTGAAATGGGAAGCTTGTGCATGGAACTATGTGGCTGTTTACAGCCAAAAACAAAGCAGTGATGGCTCTTCAACTACGGCATTCTCTTCCCGCTGCTGGAGAGATTTCTCTCCAGCAGCGGGAAGAGGAGTTGGCGGGGAGGGGGTTCGGGGGTATCTGCGCCGGTGGACCAATCAGGTCAGACTTGCTCCTGATTGGTCAAAAAAGGGAATCGCTGACGTCAGCAAATCCCCAACATTCAAACAGCTCATTTTAGGTCAGGATTTTACATTCACAAGCACTACTAAGTACAGGATTTGTCATTAAATATCACATTTTGTGGGCTGGGAGGAAAGCCAAAGACCCACAAATTTCACTAAAAGACTTAATAAAGTGATTTTTGCATAATATAGGACCTTTAAGCCGCTTTGTTCCTGGTTCAGTCCTGTGACCACGCTCCTTGATCTCAATGATCTACATGAACTTTCAGTTTTACTTATTATCTCTTTGTCCACATGACCCTGGATTCAGATAGGTTTCAGTTTTTGCATCGTTGCCAACTGAAGTAATTGCTCAATAATGTACAGTTGATGGACATTGAAAAACAAACAAAAAAAGGCTAGTTTTACTTCCAACACCACCTGACCCCACCTGAACTTAAAATATACAAATGTGAGATAATCATCTTGTGCCTGCATATTTAAATCAAGTTATACAAGACACTCTTCACTTTCCTGACAGTGGGGACCACACTTGTTCTACACACCAGCAGACAGACAACAGATTACATTTTTTTTCATTTTTATGTAAAGATGATGTTGTGCAGTGAGAACAGAACAGCGAGCAAAAGCATCCATTTCAGAAAATGGGATCGTTATTGTGTCGGAGGAATCGCAAAGCGAGCCACTCCTGATCGTAATGTGAGGTTTTGTGTTAGAGCTTATTAAATTTATGAACACAGATGAACAAAGATGTTATTTCCATGAATTTCACATCAGCAAATGTTCTGTGAGACGGCTTGAATGACTTGTTGTGAAGAAGTATTCTTTCACAAAGTTGAGATTCAGCGTCTGTAAAATGTGAATGTGCAGTGAAACCTCTCTATGGAGGGAAAAAAGCAGATAAACCAGTAATTTACCAGATCAAAACATGACTGAGGATATGTTTTTCTCTCAACACTTTGATGCAAAGACAACAGTTTAATAAATGATGTAAATAAAAGGATACAGAGTGTGAGATACATCTCATCATCTCTGCAGGCGACTTGGCTATTATTCCTGCTTGTGCTGTTAAATACATGAACTTTTCCTCCCACTGCTTTCCTCCCATCAGTAGCTCTGTCAACATCCATTAATGCACCAGCCACATTTCTCCATTTGGAGCATGTAGCTCTAAAAATATGATGCTGAAATTCAGGTCAGCACTTGATCTATGACTGAAAAGGAGTCAGTCAGGTCAGCGTTGGAGGCAGCGCTGCTGGAGAGGCTGAAAAGTTTGCACACTGTAACAGCTGGGATTAGAAATGTAATAAAAAACCTCATGTGCGTTAAAGTCATCCAAAAAAAGATGGAAATTCTTCGTTTTATTGGATTCTAACTGAGTTCACTTCCTGTTTCGTAGAGGCAAATGTGTGGTATTGTCATGCGTCTGAATCTGATGTCGTTTTCCGTCAGCCTGCAGCAGAGATAACAGAAAATGAGTGTGTAAGGTAATCTGAGGTTCAGCATACAGTTGCTTATGAATTCTAGAGTTCAGCTCATGTCAAGTACAGACAGCGCTTGTGTCCTCATGAAGGATTTCTGCTAATTATGGAAGATGTGTCAGAAAAAAGCTGAAGTCTTAAGGGGATTAGGAGCTAATCTGGAAACAAAAAGCTTACTTATTAAGAAGCAAATGTAATTAAGATGTATATTCATGAATCACCCACACTTGGTTTTCTGTTTTATGCTTTTCTGTTGGATCAGTTTTTGACAGGATTTACTGATACAGATAAGAGTCAGTACACCTCTTTGTAGATTACTTTAAACCAAGCTTTTGCACAAGTTCATGGAGGACATGGGGAGTCCTCCATGGCTGATGTTTGAATCATTGTTTCCAACCTCAATCAGCCAATCAGAGCCCTTTCTAATGATAATGGTTACTGTGAATATGTTTTTTCTCTCTCAACACATTTACATACACACAACAGTGTTAGGTTATAGTCTGTGTCCTTTTTTGTTAAGCAAAATTAATTAATCTAATAACCGAAACCGTTTTGTTTTTCTCCCATCCATGAACCTAAAGTGGCTGTAAGGCGTTTGTGAAAATGTGTCGGATTAATTTAAATCCTAAAGGCTACTAATATTATCAAAAAATATAACTAAGGGAATTTTGTCTTTAATTTTGGTTAGTTTCACTTAGTTTTGTGAACACAAGATACAGTTTTAGTTTACTTATCGTTTTTGTTTTCTTTTCTAGTTTTTATTAGGTTGAGTTAACTGCAATGTATTTTAAATTTTAGTTTTTGTTTTTAGTTTAGTTTTTAACTATGATAACCTTGAGTGGAGGTTTTGTAACCCTGGAGGATATTGTTTTTTTACAAACTTGGGAGACTTTAGCTCTGTTCTGTCTGTGCACTCCTGCCATGCATCTGCTTCACACTCTTGTGTGTATTCATGGGTTTCCTTAAATGCCTAAGTGAAGTTACTGTAAAAAAAACACAAATCAACTGAAAGTCTCAGCTTTCACAAACCGTTGGATGTTTTCCCAATTGTGCAAACTGATAAGGAATAACTGTCCTTCAAAGTGCAATGTGTCAGGGATGACACATCCAGTGTTGAAGGGGTTGACTGTGTCATTGCGTCACACACTACTCTTGGGCCTTGCTTTGAACTCACTTCACCGAGGCTTTTTTTTGCAATATTCTGCTGAATATATTTGGCTACCCAATATTCAGTGCATCCCTAATATAAGTTATTTGGGGGGCTTTTATGCCTTTAATTTGATATTAGAGAGGACAGTAGATAGAGAAGGAAACAGGGCAAGAGTAGGGAGTGACATGAAGAAAAGAGGCCACAGACTGGACTCAATCCTGGGTCACCTGCGCAAGGGTGAGCCTCATGGAGCGCAACCTTAACCAGTAGGAAAGACAGGGGGACAAAAAAAGTTTCATTTGTAGTTCCAAACATGAAAATTAGACAATAACATCATTTAGCAACTTCTAGGACAGCCTACTTTCTTTACTGAGGAGTTGATAACACTGGCTCCAGCCTGCTGTAGTCGAGAATAGACCAGAATGGTGCGAGTCAACACAAAAACTCAAATCAAAACCTTTCAGATTTGGAGTAATCGGCCATCATCCATGGAGCCTTAGTCCCAAGTATACCCCCACTGGGCTTTAAATAGTTAAAATCTGCGTCTGGAGCATCCTGGCTGAAATGTGACACTAGTCTGCACGTGCAGTGAATCTGAATTTGGCCCACTGACATTCAAATCCAGGCTGAAGTGCCCTGAGGTTACACTTTTCCCTGCTCATCACTTTCCACAGGGATAATCTCTGTGGACCCTCAGGAGGATTATCATCACAGTTTATGTAAAACTAAAATTAAATCTGAATTTTTTTTTTTAAGGTATCGAGTGCCTGGTCCAACAGATTGATGAACTCTCTCATCAATGATGGATCTCATATCAATAAGTACTTCAAATGTAGTTTTTAATTCGGAGCATCTATACAAAGTGGCACATTAAACCCTCTGTGCTAACTATTGTGTGATGGATGACGCCTTTAATGTGCCACCGACACTTTGAAGTGATGAAGATAGCAGCTTACTCGACAGCTCTGGACCCTCTGTTTCCGCTCCGTCTCTCCCAGCCGGTGTCAGCACAGAAAAAAAAAAAAAAAGAAAGAAAGAGAGTCGGAGCGTTGCTGCGTTCTCCTGAACACATCCCAACTCCAACCTTATTGTCTGTCATGTCTGCAAAGGAATTAAAGGCACAGAGGAGGAAGGATGATCATTGAAGTTGTTGTTGCGAGAAACCATGTGGGATTTAATGAGAGGATCTCCCGTAGATGGAGCTGACAGACGGGGCACTGCACACAGAGAGAAGAGAAAGGAGGTGTTTGAGACGACGTGTTCGCTGCTACATATGACAGGCTGCTGTAAAACTATCAATTCTAATCTGAGCTGTGACAGAGACTCTGTGACAGACTGTAAGCGAGGGTTAGAGCTGATTTATGTGCATGTTTGTGACAGAGT
Organism: Halichoeres trimaculatus; assembly: GCF_033239565.1. Classification (NCBI taxonomy): domain Eukaryota; kingdom Metazoa; phylum Chordata; class Actinopteri; order Labriformes; family Labridae; genus Halichoeres; species Halichoeres trimaculatus. The sequence continues at coordinate 30,996,099 of NW_027437193.1, forward strand.
GTTTTCATCATACGAAGCATGAAAGAACTCAGATATGAAGGTGAAAGTGCAAAAGAAAATTGTGTTTTTCAACACATACCAAAAACACGAGTGGTAGAAGTAAGACTCAATGAGACAAGGCAATTAGGCATCAAGTATAGACATCAAATAAAGTACCTATACATTCACTTCAAACTAGGTTTTCATCATTCTTATGAGAGGAGGAGATCATTAAACCAGACAAACTCGGCTAAATATCAGAGCACTTTGAGCTTTTTCAGCTTTGCTGTCCCTGAAGTTTGAGGTCTTCTTGTTATTGTCAATCTGTTTTCCTCAGACTGTCTTAATCTGCCCCTGACAGAGCTGTGGACGCCTGTCCAATCAGAGGGAAGGGGGTTTGTGAGGCAGTGGGCTTTAAAGTGGCAGCAGCTAAAACTAAGTGTTTCAAGGCGCGCTCAAACTGGCCATCTAAAACGTACCGTACTCAAGCACGATTGCCCTCCCCCGCTGTAGAGTACAGCCAGCAGTCACACTACTCCAACATGAACCAGACTTTAGCGGGTATCACACACACGGCTCACCTACTAACCCTAACCCTAACCCTCATCAGGGTCAGCACCATAAAGCACACAGAACACTACTACAACTTTAGGGACTTTTCGACTGATGACAAGTCATTTTGGTCTGACACAGCCCTCTAACACAGACAGAGGCTGAAATAAGATGTTTCTAAAACATTAAAGAGAGAAAAATAGGGATTTTTAGAGTGGTAAATCATGAAATGCTATTATGGCTAAGACCAAAAAAGTGCAGTACCCCCTCTTTAAAGTTGTGTTTTGAAGTAAGAAAAGCGCAGGAGTTTTAGTGCAGCCTGACTACTAACAGTATCTTAACTTGGCAAACAGCTACAACACAACAAAAGCTCAAACCAGGAATTTTTTGCCCCTTTTGTGTTAATACTATATTATAAGACTTAACATTAGTAGGAATGGCATTGATAAGATTTTATCGATACAAATGCCCTTATAGAATAGAATAGAATAGAATAGAATAGAATAGAATAGAACTTTATTATCATTGTTACAAGTACAACAAAATTAAAGTCACAGCAGCAATCAAGAAAACAAAAGTAAGAAAGTGTATAGAAAGTGCAAAAAGGTCCATAAGAAAATAGATGCTGACAGCTTGTCCATCATTGTCAGTCATCCAGTCTCCACCTCCACAGGGTCCAGGACTGAGCTTCTTCAGCAGTCTGTTCAGTCTCTGTCTCCTGGATCCTGTCTGCTCACAGCAGGTGAAGCTCTTCCATGTTTGCTCCGTTAGCCATGTCTGTGAATAGCATGATGCTACTCTGCCCTTCGGTATTCCCTCTGTTGCTGGGTTAGCACAGCTAGCTCGTCCATCTTATTGGAGATAGATCTTACGTTCCCAATAACAATGGATGGAAGGACAGGTCCATGTCATCACTTCTTAGCTCACACCTGAGAACCAGCATGTCGTCCTAATACTGGTTAGCATTGACATGCTACAGACTGCTAATAGCTGAGTTCACATGTAAACAATGCAGCCATGGTTACATGTAGGATCTCCAGACAAACACAGGAGAAAAGTAGTAAAAATATCACTGACGCCACAAAAAGTTTGGTGTCCATGACCAACAAATGAGCGGTACAAAGTAATGATCCACTCCAAATACAAAGATTACAAAAAAGAGATGAAAAATTACAAGAAATGGACAAAGAAGACAGCTGCTGCAAAAGGCAGCCATAGTTAACAGGGCAGCACCTAGCAACCAGACATCAAGTCTGCTCTTCTGTATTGATTTCCTTATCACTTCCTTGTGGAAATTTTCTCTGTACAAAACAGTGGCTTTACAGGTTTTCTGGGTCAACAGCATTTAAATGAGTTTATAAGTAAATATACATATGTAATTGGACCCTGGATCTGGATACCTTTGGGTAATAATAATCAGAAAGAAGTAAAATTTTCAAAATATGTGACGTCGATGTTTTGTAATATATATTTGACACAAGTAAGCCATCTAGTGTCTTGAAGTGATTATAGCATTACTCTGAGTTGTTTAGAACCTTCCCTTGGTTATGAAGCACGCCGTGAGCCTGCACCAAATTTTTCTTTCATTTACCTGCAAGTATTTCGACATTTGAAGTTTTCGGTATTGTTTACTTGGAAACTGTGATCTGTCTTTGTGATGAAAGTTGATTTGCATTTGATGCATTCTTCCATACACATTAGCATCAAGCTAGCGCTATTTTGTTTATGTAATTTTTGGTGAATAATAAGATTTATACCATGTTGTCAGTACTGAATATGAATTACATGCGAAAGAGTAATGTGCATTTCTGTGTGAGTTCAGTTCTTCAGTAAAACTCCAAGCTGAAAATCCTGAATCAGAGTTTTCTTGGGAAACTATTGTCATCTGCTAAGCTAAGATAGCTGCAGAAGACTGGTCAACATAAGGCCAGGCAGCTCCAGCATAATGTAAAAAATCGATAAGGGAATGATTAAGCACAAAGGCTAATGATATGGTTGAAACATTTCTCATAGATTCTCTACAGGAACTGGTTTTTGATTCCCATCCTTAAATATTAGCCACATTCATCAACTATTTCAGAAAAATCCCTTGTTCTAAGATATTATCTGATAAAAATTGACCTTAAATTGTTTGTAATGTGAAGAGATTCTGCCAATGGGGCAGAAAAGGAAACAAAATAAAACTCTGAACTGATTTCTTGAATCAAGACTTATTCTTATTACTTTTTCACAGAGACTTCAGGTATTATTTTTGGTGTGTAAAACCTCAAAACAAAAGATCAAGGCTTTTTTTTTTTTTTAGGTGAATATTGCTTATTTGAAGTCAAACAAGTTATTTTTACCCCGAACAAGATAAAAAATGCATTTTTTAATTTTTTTTTTTTTTTTTTGGGGGGGGGGGGCTGTAAATATGCTTACCTTCCACCGACAGTCTTGCAATCATAGCTATTTTTGCATCTCAGCCTTAATAAATTCTGCATGGATTAGTTTTACAATACGTTCTTTATTTAGGCACACCTTAAGACATATATTTTGGTAAAAACAACCATGTCAGTTAGCGCAGGACAAAAACTTGCTGCCTTTTGGTCTTTTTTTAAAGACCCAGAGGATCTTCAGAATCGTTATGATTCATCATTCATCTTTCAAGGTTCATGAACGACATGCTAACATGTCATTATTTTCCAAAGTGGGAAAACACTTTAGACCAAGCAGTTAAAGAAACTACAAGAGACTCCATATTTCTGCAGCCACACTTCCAACTAGGCCAGAACCAAGAAGCAGTGAACTCTCCGAGTTTGATGGACTTCACTTTCCACTACACTGCCCGGCAGTTTGACTTCTGCAAATCCTGCTCTGACTTTTTAATATCCCTTGTCCTTGTAGAGAGTTAAATGAACAGGCTTCAGCCAGCCAGTCACTTGGCTGTCGTCTCTGCTTGATGATGTCGTGAATCACCAAGTCGGCACAGAGACGGAGATTTGGGGGCCGCACGGTCACCCATTATGGAAAACAACCCCCCCGGCCTCTTTATCTGATAGATTTTGAGTGAGCCAAATTGTCCATAAATTTGGGACATGGAGTCATAAATGTCAGGAAAAGGGAGGAAAACAGACAGACAAATTTCTCCAGCGTGATAGCAGCGCTAATGGCCCCTGCTGAGAGTGTGTGAGGAGAGAGTGAGGGAGAGGCTAGCGCTGGATAATGCTAAGGGGGTGTTCAAGTGACTCTGTGTGTGTGTGTGGCGCTGTGTGCAAGTTAATCACTGATGGAGGAAAAGGAGAGATGAAGAAAGATGCAGGACAAAGTGAAGGAGGACGTGAGGAGGTATTGATCTGAGTCTCCTCCTTTCTTTGCTGAGGCAACAAACTGCTGGAGCCTTGAAACACATCACATGGTTTATTTTAATGAGCCTGCTCCACTGAAGAACTAGTTCACATGGTGTTTTACGCCATCTTCAATTAGAGTGGCATCCGTCACACACTAACTAAGGGTTAAATTCACATAGACAGACAATAAATGTGAGTAATTTTTCTGTGGGAGCTTGTCGGTTTGTCACATGATGGTGTTTACATGTCTTCCTCAAAGTGTTGTGGTGTTTTTAGGATATCTCATATTTAAGGGGATCATTTGCTGTCCACATTAAGTGGGGGGATTCACTACAAATGGAGCCACTTGAAGGAGCAAGAGTGGTGCATCACTTTCTCTGGCTGTCTGGTCTACCAAAGGTCAAATTCACTAAATATGTGCTGTAAAGATAATAAAGCCCCAAAATGCCATCACAGCTCTGCATCTTTGTACAGCACATGTGACCACAAACTAAGTTTTCCATAATACATCCTGATTATGTTACCCACAAAATGACAGCATCCAGCCACAAGATTTATACATCAGTGCCATTTTCTGAACTACTTAAATTGAAAAATAAAACAATGATTCCGATATGTCCAGGAAAAGAAAAATTGATACAAATGGTAGGCTGTTCCAAGAAAGATGGGAAGGCCAATATAGGCCTTCAAGAAAAACAACAAATAGCGCAGAATTTCAAATTGCAATTGCAGCGGGATGTGTTGAAGAAAACCACAGCCCAAAAAAATGCAGGGACAGCTAGCTTTATTGTGGCTGAAGAAATTACGCTGCAAAGTCTTTTACTGAGGGTGCATTTTTTAGTTGCATTTATTTTACATCACATTTAGTTAGGGGAGACTGGGGCTGGTTGTCACATTGCTTATTGCAGCCACAATAGAGGGTGCTGTGACATGATATTGACATTGAACAGTTGGCCTGACTTCCTGCCCCTTTTGCACTGGTCATCTTGTTGATAAAATACAACACACTGAGGTGAGGAGATATAATGTGATTTTTAAGGGTCATGTTAATGTTGATGTAATATTCATATTGTGTTTGTGAAATGTTTATGTTTTTAATAAAGGCTAGATTTTTTTCAGCACTGTCAATTCCTTAAGTTCACTTCTTATTAAAACAAATAATCACCTGGTTCAGATTCTTGTTTAAAAGACAAGGGGGATTAATAAATACTTTTAGTATTCTTAAAAAAAAAAAAAAAAAAGTGTTTCTAACTTAAAAAATAAACATTTTCTTATTGTTTTAAAATACTTATATTTTTTTACTGAAACCTCATTGATAATTGTAGGGACAACCAACCTCACACCCTGTGACAGCCAACCCTGCCGTGGGGTCGCTTGTCACAATGTGTCAGAGTGTCTTTAAGGCATGATTACCACTTTGTTGTAATAAGTAGAAAAATAAAAGGGATACACATTTCAAGCCAAGACCTTAAGCTTTCATTTAATGTAGGGATGACAACTGAGAGATGTTTTGATGATGAGCAATTCACGCCAGAGTAAAAAGTGTGACAAACAGCCCCGGTCTCCCCTACATTTAGCTACACTTCATGAAGGAAACAGGCACTTTTATACTTGGTGCTGGGTCTTTATTTGCCTTCAGAAGGCTTTCTTGAGGAAGCGCCCTTACTCTCTTCTGTGGAACCGTCTTATCTCTATAGTGGCATCTTTCCTGGGAAGGTATGCAGTGACTCGATGAAAAACAGAAATGTTCAGACCTTTAGATTCGGCCAGAAACAACAAAGGCCCGGACAGGTCACCACCCCAACTGCCTCAACCAGGGGAACAAAAAGCATCTGAAAAGATGAAATATGGGGACACAATTGGATGAAATAAAGTTATATAATACAAATACAAACTTTTGTTCTCTTTGTATCTTGGTGAATTGTGCTATGGAATGAAGCTCTTTGTTGAGTGGATGGGTATGAATCCTAGACTGTAAAAAAAGCTTGGCCTGGATTGAGGTCACCACAGAAACTGCTCCCCCTGGTGACTGACGGCAGTACAAGTCAAAAATCCATCTCCCCAGCCGTAACAGATGAGCTGTGATCAAACTCAAAAAAATAAATACACTTCATAGAAAAGTTTCTCACATCCAATTGCTGTGGTGGTATGAAGATGTTAATGGGATGCATTGTTTTCCAGTCCTTTTTTTTCTGAAAAGTTTCTTTTTTCATTAGTTATTAGAGGTAAACAACAGGGGCTTACATCATGTTTCACAATGATTGACAGCTGTTTTTGTGTAGGTTTTTTGGGGGATTAGTAATATACGTTAAGAGGGAGAGCCAAGAAGAAATTGGACTCTAAAAGAAAAAAAAAACAGTTAAGCTTTTATATGTCAACTAGCTCCTATCAGGGATGGGTACCTTTCACAACTGAAATGAAGCAATTGGTATTGGTACTCAACTGTACCAGTTTTCGGTACCTCTGTGTGTTTATGTGGTAATAAATAGAGTAAAGTAAAGTTTTTCAATCTAACGTATTGATTCAATATATAAAATTTCAATGTTGTGTTCATGTACAGCATGGAAATTTGCCTACTCTTCCTCTCTCTCATGGTCACAAGGATGCATTTAGGTGCCCAAACATGGTACCATTTGATCCTATATGAATCAGTACTTGATATCACAGACAGATTTCAGTCGGTACCTATGAAGCAGCTAATTCAGTACCCATCCCTAGCTCCAATCAGATTGTCTACTGCACAGTCTCTGGTTGTACAATGGCAACGCCTTTGACATGGGTTTTTGCTTCAAAACCATACCGTTGAACATTGTGTAGCCATGCTGTCCATTCTATATACAGTCTTTGGTATGAATGTGTCGAATAAAACTGTTGGTTCTTACAGTAGAACTCTCCAGTATCAGTGTGTGAATGAGGTGTGGATGGGTGAAAGAAATCAGATGAGTTGAAAAGTGTTATACAAGGACTGGTCCATTTATCAGTATACAGTATGATGAGCTGGGTGGATCACTTTAGCTTATAGACTCTCTAAAACATGGACGTAGTCTCTCCAATGTCACCCGTCTGTTTCTGAAACAGAAAATGAAGCAAATCAGCCATTGCGGCCATATTGGTAGTGGCAAGGGTTTTCCATACAGCTAAAGGGCTCCTGTTGGTCACGTAACCTGAGCTGTGCCTCTGATTGGGCGAGCTCATGATCTTCATATCCTCTGAACTGCTGAGTAAGAAAAAACCACCCCTGCACCGTGTGTGGCGATAGTAAAATTAGCAACTCAGACGGGAGACGCTCTTTGAACCAGGCTGTAAATAGGATAATTTCTGCTTTGAAAACAGCTTCTTTTGGCTTGGTGTGTACGTGACTCCCTTCCAGAGCCTGCTTCAAGTGGACACTCAAGAAACAGCAGATTTAAGCACTTCCGCATTGTCTCATATTCTTTGCCTGGAGGTTACCGCTTGCTTTAGCAGCCATCCTGTCACTCAGGAAGTTTTAAAGAAAAAAGCTAAGGTCCATTCGCTTGGTAAACAGTAGTTGCCTGTTGCATTTATTATAAAAAGAACATGGACAATGCTGTCCAATTCTAGGAACTGATGAACACCCTGCAGCCAATCAACACTGAGTATTTACCGATGCTCTTGTAGAAAAATAGTGAATGCAGCCAAACTATTTGAACTTCATGTCAGCACACAGTGGGGAAAAAGAGAGAGTATAGAAAGAGAGACAGAGAGGGAGAACAAGATGTTTCTTACTTCTATGCCCAGAGAAAGATCAGAGCCATGGATAGAGGCAGAGTATGGCAAGAGAGGGACAGGAAAAGAGAGACAGAGCGTTGTGTCATCGGGGATCACTGAGCACTGTAATAGGCTCCAGTTTCATCAGTTGGGCTCAGCTCAGGTCGGCTTGGCTGCAGATTCCCTTGCTGTCTCCCTGCCAAAGACAGCACATGGGAATACGGATCTCCAGCAGACCCAGAACAATCCAAGAAGGTCTCACTTAGCTGGATTTGAGAGGAGAAAAAGAAATAATGGGCTCAGTTTTTCCCAGGGGCATCATGCTGGCATAATATTTGGCCACTGGTTCATAATGGAAGTACAAAGACCTCATCAATGGAGAGTCCCAACACAGAGAAACAAGCTGTGCTGACATTAGTCTCTGTGTAATTTACTCCAACTGTGTCGGATATTTTACTGACGGGAATTACAAACACACACACTCTCATACAAACACTGGACACACACTGGTCACACACTGGTCAGTTTGCTTAATTGTTGAGCTCTGTGTGACAGGGAGTTAGAGGCAACCAGCAGGAAACTTTTTTTTACCTGCATGTTTTCCAATACATTAACACATTAATGACAGCTGTTGATTGTGCTCTCCTGACATCACCAGAGACCAAAAATCTCTCCCGCCAGGGCTGCCGCTGAACTTTTAGGTCAAAAATAGTCATAAATGCCATGATATTAATCCAGAGTGATAAATCACTTTCAGGGAGCTAATAAAGTCAGATCTGTCCGATCTAATTAAGGGAAAGTCATATTATGAGTCCTGATTTGTGCATTTGCTTTGCATATTGGCCTCATCTGCCTGTTCTTCCTTCATTTCGCTAACACAGGTGTGTTGAAGCAGACTGTCCATGTCTGTGTGTCTCGGTCACATGGTGCTTGTACAGCACACCTAACGTGAATATGCTCAGGGTAGCTCCAGTTTAAAAAATCCGATGAATAACCTGCTCATTTAACCTTTATTTATTTAAAGGGGCAGTGCAAATTAATGAACATTACAGTACAGCATTCATGTTAATATGCCACAGTTAACCATAAGGCTGATTTTATCCATAGTCCCCAGCAGGTCATGGTAGAGTTTATACTGATAAAGGGGGGAAAATACACCACAATAACATTACCTGGACAAAAAGCATTAAGAGTGCTATTTACAGCTGAAATACACCAAATGTGTATTGTTTAATGCTAAATGTGCTCTACTTACAGTAATCCTTTCACTAAATGCCTACAAAAAAAAAAAAAAAAAAAAAAAAAAAAAACGATACAGAGACTATCGCAGCCTTGAGTATTGGCTGATACTGATGTTGGTCTGATCTAGTATCGGCACAAATAATACACACTTTTGTTACTTATTTTGTAGTATGGAATGTAAGAAAAGGCTCGATCAAGTGTTACTACTCAGACTCAATGCTAAGGTTGGTCATGACTAGTTTTGCACTCTGCTGCCACGTCCTCTTAAACCGCCTGCCACAGTCACAGTGTGGGAATATTTTGTTTTTTATCAGAATGAACAAAGTGTGAGCTCATGAACACCAACGAGCTGATATGTCGCAGTTGTTTGAAAATAGTGGTGACGAAGAAGAAGAAGGGGAGGTGCAGCGGAGCCTTGTTCTTTGACAATCCGCTCTTACTGAGGCTTTTGGTCGGCAAAGTAAAGAGAAATAAAAGCACCAAATGGTGGGCGCTCAAAGACAGCTACATCACCAGAGAAATGCAGCCCTTCAATACAGTTGAAAGCCAGAAATGTTAAAAAATGTTTGACAGACAGGACGGATTGACTGGGAAAAAGTACATGTTACAAACAATTCAGGAACTGTATAAGCTCTCTTTTATTTAGGCTACAGTTTTTATTGTTTCTTTTTTTGTTGTTGTTGTTGTTTTGTTTGCTTTTTTTGGAGTTCCTTTTTTTCTTTACAGACAGGGTCTATGTTTTATTGTTTTTGATTAGTGTTAATTATTTTCATTGACATGTATTTTTTTCTTAAAGAGAGTCCATTTCATTTTCAGTGTATTTTTTTCTCTTTCTTGTTTCTTAAATGTATTATATTTTTTGTTTTATTTATTTTATCTAAAAGATCCTGGCCTGTTAATTAAAGTTAAATACTCTTAAGACATTAAAGTTTCTTGCTTTTGATAGGGTTAGGGTTAGTATGGTGTACTCACTTTATTATCCCATTTATCATAATTACATTATTGAAAAAATGGAAAAAAAAAAAAAATCCAAATGATATTGACAATAATATCATTTATCTGCAATAATATTTTGGAAAATTATCATCTAGCAAAATTTGTTATCGTGACAGGCCTACATTTGGTCAAGCGGGAAAATTCAAACAGCTCCTTAAAAAGAGAAAGGCAAGCTTTATGGTGATATCCAATGTATTGCTGTACTGCATAGGAATCCAAGTGCAACAATGTTCCATTTTCAGGCAACAAGTGATGTTTGCTGTTCTCAGTACCCTAAGTCTTTAACCCAGGAGTGTCAAACTCATTATCACTGAGGGCCACATCACCATAACGGTTGTCCTCAAACAGCCAAATGTAACTGTAAGACAGTACGAAATGTAGCTAAATGTAAATAAATGAAAGGTAAAATAAATGCAGCTACTCCTCAATGTACTCCTCAACCTCATAACACTAAAGACATACTGTTTTTTCTCCTTGAAGCACAAACTCAGATTGGCCTTCCCATCTTTCCTGAAGCAGCCTTTCATCTGTATCAACTTTTCTCTTTCTGGATTTTTTGGGATCATTGTTTTATTTTTCAATTTCACAAGTTTGTAAAATGACACTTATGTGAAAACACTGCGATCTTGTGGCTGGATGCAGTCATTTCTCAGGTAACATAATCAGTCGGTATCGTGGGAAACAGTTTATGGTCAGTGCACCTTTTTGATTTATCAATTGGAAGGCAATCAGACCTTTTAAACTCTTGTGGGCCACATGAAATAGTGTGGCGGCCACATTTGGCCCACAGACTCTAAGTATGACCCATGTGCTTTAACCATTTGGCCTAGTGACAAAAAAGATGTGAAACTTCCTGAAATAAAAGATGAGCGTTCACTCTTTTAGGACAAAAAAAAAAGTCCAGGTGGCCTGTATGGCACTTGGGCCATAAAGGGTTAAACAAATATAGAAAATAAAACCAGTGCTTCTGCTCAACGACATGAGAAATGAACTCCTTCCTCAGTGGTTTTGTTGATGTGTTGCTGGAGTTGCTGTGCAGACGTCTTAAAATGAACCCAAACAGGGACTTTGGCTTCTGTGTTCTTTGCTTTGACACAAATTTGCTTCGGCAGCTGCAGAATTTGCTGAGAATCACATCCATAAATGTCTCTTGGTCATTTGCATTTCAGAGAGGAGCTTCACAGAGAGAGTCTGAACCTCTCAGTGTTTGACCGCATGTTTTTATTGGTTTACTCAGCTCCTGAATAGAGATTCTGATCAGCCTTTTAAGGAAATAAATTATGACATTTATGGAAATGGCCACCTGTATGTGACATTGTGCTGTCAATCATTGGGTAACTGTTTCTAAATGAGAGTTGGAAATGATGCCGCTGTGAACAAAATGAGCATCTAATGGTGGGGTGAATGAGCCTCACCACAGATTGAAGCACAGGTGTTTACTTTGTAATGAATATTCATTAAAACGAAACAACTTTTTGTGCTTTGATGACAAAGAAAGCTCCAGCAGCTCCTCTGGCATTATCAAAGCATGCCACCGTGGAGAAAATAGGCTACGATGTAAGGTTTGCAGAGTTTAAGAGAGGTTTGTTCGGCATTTAATTTCTCTTTCTCTTCACTCCTTCCTTGTCTCTCTCCCTGCAGATGATTTCAAAGCCTTCCTGAAGCGCTTGCCCACTGACCGGTTCTTGAATGTGTCCATGATTGCAAAGTTCTGGTCGGCTGACTTGTCTCTCCAGAAGCGCTACGCCCAGCTGGAGTCCAGCACCGCCCTGGTCCGGGGGAAAGCCCAGAAGATCATCAGGAAACTGTTCACCCTGAGCAAACGCTGCCCCAAACAGCCTCGCATCAGTCTGCCCAGAGAGAGGTAACCCACTGAGACACACACAAAGGCATAATTTGTCATCACTAAGAGATTTGGCTGCTGTTTCCTGCTGATTCATTACAGCTGTAGGCTTTGTAGCAGCCTTACAAGCCCAACACATTCAGAAAACCCAGAGCTGTCTGCCTGGATGGAGCTCCGCTTTGGATTCTCAAAGAGTTTACAGACTGCAAGATAGAGAACTTACCAAAAGGGAAGGTTGAAAAGCTCTACTTCAAGCAGATGTACACTTCCAAACACAAAAAATAAAAGGAAAAGACCATTTACAGATGGCTACGTTTGTTTTAACTTTGGACCTCTTTGTTATCAAATCAGAATGAATGTCTTACAGTACCAAACTTTAGATTTGTAACACTATGTAAGTGAGGTCCATTTACATGTAAAAAAAAATATAAAAAAATAAAATAAAGAATAAAAAACTCACCATATTTTGCTCATTAGATTAGATTTTCTTCTGGACTTCCTCTCAAAGTTGCTCCACGACTTCTCCCCTCTCACTTTGAGTCAGGCTCTGTATGAGCAGAGTCTTAAGTTCAGGTGATTAGTCCACCCAAAACCTACTGAGCTTGTTCATTTTTTAATTGTTTGCTCGCAACACGTCAATATGAGGTTCACCTTAACTGATCAATCAAAATATGGTCATACATTTCAAAGTTGCTGACACAAAACCTCACAGTTCTCTTTACAATCCGAATTATCTAATCCTTCAAAGACAAGTTATGCTATGATTTGCTCTGCATGAAAAAGTGTTTAAACTACAAGTAGAACATTACATTGCTCACAAACATCTATCATAGTTCATAAGTCCACCTCCTGATTGTCCTCCAACTTAAAGAGGGGGTATTCTGCTTTGGTATTTGTTTAACATGGATATAGAGTAACACAGCTGGATGTTCATACTGGACATGCAGATTTTCATATGTTGTAGAAATCGGTCTGTAGACTAATCAGAACACCCATTTCAAAAAATATCACTAGATCTTAATAAGCTCAAACACCAAGATCTACCCGTAGCTCTTCCCCCCCAAGAGGCCGCCATGAGGCTGGCCAATCAGAAGGAAGGAGGTTTGTGGAGTAATGATTTTTAAGTGCATTAAGTCTTCGGAAATATAAACATTTATTAACATCCGTGAATGTTTCCTCTGTATTCCTTTCAGTCACCATCCATAGCAGCTCCTCTTCTGTGTACTCTGGTTCATACAGGTATCCTTTTGGTTCCAAAGTGAATGGAACTTCATCATCGCTGTCATAGTCACTCGTTTTGAATTTCCTACGCTGCCTCACAATCCTTAGAGTACAAAAAAAAGAATTACGATACTTGATCAAACTTACACAAGGCTACAACTGGAGCCTGAAGCAAAGCTTATTTACATTCCCTACAGCTGAAAGGAGGAGGGGGGACAGAGCACACTAGCGCTGCACGGAAGGATACACGACCAGTTAGTTAAGTCCGGATAAATGTTTATATTTCCAAAGACTTAATGCACTTACAAATTATTTCATGTAGTGTACACTAAAAATGTAGTATTACTTTTTGATATTAGTTCTTGTAGGCAGAGAAAATAGCCTTTGAATCCGGTATGCCATTTCCCTGTTAGCGCCTATTTCCTTGTCACGAGCGATTACAGTCTGTGTCTTACTGAGGGAGAGGAGACAACTTTCTACTGTATCTAATGTCCTTAGTGGTCACATAGAGCTCATACAACCCCACTTCAAAAAAACTGAACTGTCCCTTTAAGCCCCTTACCACCAAGAGGTTAAGTTTGGTTCATCATGGTATGGCACACATTTGCGACGTTTCCTTTGACTAAAACCTAAAGTCCCCCCCAAAAAAACTTGTTGGTGTGCTAGACATACTAATCTGACCCCAGAAGGAGGAGCTAGAAGCACTGCAGTCTGTTGATTGATTGAAAGAATTGATAGGAAAAGGCTATCGGCATCTGGCTTACACACCGCCTGCCAAGAAGGAAGCGGTGGCTGTGGAAACACAAACAAGATCAGGCTTTACGGCTTTATGCTGGACCACTTGGTGAAAACAGGGCTCTAAGGAGGCAGCAGTCGTGATGAAGCATTACAGACAGACAACAAAAAGTGTTTTCTGAGACCCTAGTGCGAGAATTTTTTTTTTTTTTTTGAGCTTTAAATCATGTAAAGATACTCAGGGGATACCAGGGGCAGTGTTGTCATGTCTGCATAAAATAAGTAACTCTGGACTAGTTTTTTTTTTCTGTTCAGTTGCTTGCTAATCTCGTCAGTTACGTGTTGTGGAGTTTTGGGCTTGGTTCCTACAGTGTAGTTGCTTATTTGGGTTTGCTTTGCTGCTTGTTAGATCTCTACCTAATTCTCTCCCAGCTCTCTTCAACAAGAAACACAAATGTGACAACACATACTAAAGTTTCAGTTTCTCTTCTCTATGCCTTAACCCTGGTTTTGTTGCAACTCTCAAACTCAGTTAAGGCACTTAGTTTCACAAGTCACCACAGTTATTCTTTACAGAGTGGCTCCTCAGTCTTATCTGAATGAACCATACATCAGAGAGTGCTGGCCTTGGCCAACCCTTTTGTCAACACAAGATGACTTTACCATGCTCTCACCACTAAGTATCCGTATTACGTCATGGTATTAGCTGGCCTTTGACCTAAACTGTGATTTGTGTGTTAGTGAGTGCTCTTTTATGAGCTTGATATGCAACAATGGCCCCCATCTTGACACATGGTTCTGACCTTGATTACACCCAACCTTTTTAAGTCTTCATGTTTTGGCCTTTCTGTGAGATGGAGCCATGTATTAGCGGTCTGCAACACCATGTAAACACTTTGCCTACAGTAGAAAATAAAATAAAAGGACAATGTGAAATTATCTTTCTAACACTCCTCTTTCTGCATCAGTTGTAGTTTTTATGTTTCTTTATCATTTTGAGACTACCTCTCCACTCAGGTATGTAATCCATGTGGATGAACCCTCACCCTGCTGCTGAAGAGTGTGTCATTGAGACACTCCAGTGAGTGTCACCCATGGATGGATATGTAATGCCAGATGTAGTTGGACTTCTAATTAATTGATTGGTGTTGAAGTGGTAAGAACAGTGTACTACATATATCTTTAAATGCATTTTGGCGCAAGTTGACAGATTAAGTTGCGAAGAGAAGTACTGGGAGCTGGTTGGAAATTTGCAAATATTTCATTTTTTAATCTTTGAATGTAAAAAAGCCAAAATTATTCTAAGGAAATTTTTATTTAAGGAAAATAACTAAATCTGCAAATATTAAAAAATGCTAATATAAAGAAAAATGCTAATATCTCCAAAATTTGGAAATATTTAAATGAAATGTGAATGAAATTTCAGAAAGTGGTAAAAAAAATGGAAAATTTTCAAAAGTTGGCTAAAATCTCCAAAAAATTTGCAAAAAATAAAAAATAAATAAATAAATAAATTAAAAAGGATAAAATGTGCAAAAATTTAAATCAATTAAAAAACTTCCAAAGTTAAAAAAAAAAAAAAAAAAAAAAAAATGAATTTCTGTGTTTTTTTTTTTCTTTCTGTCTTGCTGCACATCAAGCATGTTTATACAGCTAACACGTTGGTAGTTAAATAAATCCAATTAGGTCTAGAATTTCTGTCAGATTTTTTTTTGTTGATTTAGTTTTCGTACCAGGGGTGTAAAACATGAGGTTAGACACAGGTGCATGAAAAGTTGGTGGGCTGTTGATGTTGTAGGAGGTGAAGTAGAGCTGTGGCAGGCATTATTGACAGATGTGAAGAATATCAAGTTAGACAACATGTTAACGCATGATTTTATTTAGTGTTGATGTCTTTAATCATCAATACCCTCTGTAAGAAAAATAAAAACTCTTCACTTCAGTACGATTTTTAAAGCTACAAGGAGCCACTGTAGAGGGGTCAAAGAGCTGCATGAGGCTCTATGTGTTGCAGACCCTTGCCATAGACTGTATAATATATAGACGTAGTCTCTGTGACATCACCCGTTTGTTTCTTATACAGACTTTTAAAGCCACTCGTCAACTGAGGCCACATTGGTGATGAAGTCTACCTGGTTTTATTTGAGTTTGGATGGGACCAAGAGATGGGCCTTTTACCTCTTTGTCTGTCAGTCAAGTCAGCCATTCCCTATATAAGCAAAAGTTGGCTAACTTTGACAATAAACATATGAATCACTTGAGATACTAAGTTCCCCTCAGCTTGATCAGGACCTGAAGCCATATGTTCGCAAATTCATGACAACTGTCACCAAGGAGTCTATAAAGGTGCCATCGCAGACATGTCCATGTGTTATACAGTCTATGGTTACAAGGCTGGACTATTTTGGTGGAACTAGCTTTACCAAAAACAGCTCCACTTGACCCCTACACTGGTACGCTGCTTCAGCAGTTACAGTGGTTTGCTGCTGTGAACAGGGCGTGTCGGGTCATTTCACATTATGGCAGCTCCCAGACGCTGCTTTCTATATGGGCCTCTGGTGGATCTGTGTCTGGAAATCCTGCTCTCTACGGTGAAAGTGAATTGTGCAGAACAGCCCTATACACTTTATTTCTTGTTATTGCACAAATAGGCGGGTGTTTGATAACACACCATGATTATACTCTCTTTCTGCTACTGCAGTAACACCAAAGCGCCGTTGTTAAAGCCACCATCATAATTTGACAGGTTAACTGACTCCCTTTGGCTGAGTGAATTCTACACCTGTGGTTAACTGCTGAGCAAAATACCCTCACAAGCTTCGCTCAGCTGTCATAATGTGGCAGTTTTCTGGCTGTGTCAATGAGAGAGGAAAGAAAAAAGCTTTTAGGAAGAGGGAGGGCTTCGGACAAAAAGGGGTGCTCAAAGTGAAAATGTTGAAAAAGAACCAGTAAGAGAAGCTTTAATGGGCAGCAGAGATGTAATGACAGTGAGGAGACAAAGAGAGAAAGAAAGGGAAGGAGTGAGATGAGAGGTGTACTTATTGGAGCTGGAGGCCTTTGTGGGGCTGAGGTACATGGTCTTGCAGCATGCTGTAATCAAGTCTTCACCCAGTTTGACAGCTCGGCACTTGTTTACAGAGGACTTTAATTTCCCTGACAGTCCTTTCTCCAGCACCCGTGACTCCCCCTGCCTTCCCCCTGCATTTCTCTCTCTCTCTCTCACTCACCTTTGAAAAGCCCAGCTCTCCCTATCTCAGTCGTACCCGTCACTCAGAGTCTTAAGCCACTCTGTACCAGCTACAAGAAGCCATCAGTAGCTGCTCAGCTGCAAAAGCTCCCTATTTATTTCAGCACAAATCCATTTGTTTTATCATCATCCATTTTTTGTCTATTTACGTAGGCCTGAGGGAGAGGAATTGCTGGAGCATTTGGGCAATGTTGTGTGTGATTTCCTGAACTTAGCCTGGGGATAGAATCTCTGCAGAGCCAATTTTCAGTCTCAACTTGTTTCTATTGCTACAGCAGCAAAGTGGATGGTAATTTATGTGTGTCTGCCTCTTTGTTTCTGCTCTTGTACTGAACATTCACCCTTTTTGCCCAAATGGTGTCAAATTCTAAGCAGCAACCATGGGTACAGTGTAATACAGCTAACTCAAAAGTGCTCAAAGCCTCAGCTCCTTAAAGGGGAAATATCATGCTTGTTTCTCCTTTTCACTATGCCAGACTAGGATGTCTGTAAAGCATTTTTGCCCTCAGTACAAGTCATTTAGTTCCTTCATTGCCCCACAATAGTGTTCTCAATATCCTTATTTTAGGCCATTCTGAAGATCTTGTTGAAACGCTACGTTTTGAGAATGACCCCCAGTAACCTCGCAACATCACAGCCCTTTGTGCTCTGATTGGTCAGTTCTATCAGAGGGGCGGAGGGGGTAGAGCCAGGGGGCGGTTTTTGCAGCATGGAAGTATTTACTAAATCGCCACATTGGATGGGGCAGACAGAGTGAGTTTGCTGTTTGCCAAAACTTCACCATAAGGCATTGATAGCACTAATAAAATGGCAGAGTGTAGGATACGTCCTTTTGTATTGGACCCCGAGTCAGACCCGGACGGTTCTGCAGCTCAGGAGGAAGAAAATCCACCTGGACACAGATCATCTCAGAACGCTTCAGTGTGGTGAGTCAAACCGATACTGTGACATGTATAGTTTATATGTGGAAATATAGGCAGACTTCACCAATAAAGTATTTCTATAACAGGGCTCCATCCTGCTCCTTCACTTTTCTCTGTCTGTTTTATCCATCATGCTGAAAGTGTAGTCTAAAGATCGCCTCTACCGCCAGTTCCTCACTATGTTACTACCGCAGCATTATTGTGGTCCAGGTTCACAGTGCATGTCAAAACAAGCATGCAAATATCACAGTCTCACAAGTATTACGATGTCTGCTAAAATTACAGTGTTTTAACTGCTAATTCACCATGTAAAGCCGAGCTGCTCAGCAGAGCAGAGTCCCTGCATCCAGCACTCAGTCAAGTTAGCCAGAGCTAGTAGGGAGCTTTATTTATACTGGGCTCTTGGTGGGTGTATCCCTCGGTGGTGGTTGTGTGACTGACATCACAGAGGAGGAGCTGCTTTATCAGATTACTCCAATAAAAAGAAAGGATCCTTGTGTCGTCACAAAGGTTGAAATCTCGCGGCCAACTGGCAATGACCTATTTTCAGAGGCATCAAATCTCGTTCTAGGATATCAGAAAAAATACAATATCTCATTTTTTGAAAATTCAGGGTGTTTAAGGTCTTGTTTTCAAATTTATTATATGCAAGTATTAAATCAGGGATCAGCATGATATGTCCCCTTTAAGTTTCCACTTCAGGCTGCATCTTGATAATAATAATAATATCAAAAATAACTTTTATTTATATTGCAAAAGGAAAACAAAAATAATAAGAACTGTGTCATAAAAATAATGATGCAGTATAACAAAATAATCCTTTAGCTGACAGAGAGAAGTCCAGGAAATTCCGACAAAGCAGGAGCAGAATACTAATCTCTCTAAAATAATGCTCTTATGAAAGAGCAGAACGAGCTGTTAGCTGATTTCTACGTTTAACAAATAGGTGTTTCCTTTCTTGATTTACTTTAAAAACTAGAGGGAGCAAATGCTGGATGTTGAAATGCTGAGTCATTTCACCCTCTAACCCTTAGTGCAGCAATCATTTATAACCCTTGTTGGGCACCTGAAGCTGAATCTTTTATGACATCACCAGCTGGTTTCGATGGTGACAGACCATTTTGCATTCATTTTTTGTAGCTATCTTTTGTGTTTTAGATGTTAAATAAAAAAACAAGAGTTGGAAATTTGAGTCAAAAATGTGCAATTCTCCAGAATATTCTGAACATTTTGCAACTTGATTTGTAAAAACAGTGGAAACTTCAAATACTGAGCAAAGCATTTCAACATAATTAGAGAGGCCTTTGTCAGTCATTAATATACCCGCATGTCCATAACAAAGCCTCCAAAGAACTTTCAGAGGATGCTGTATCAAACTAATATCATGTTTTTTTTGTCCAGGACACTAAACTGATTTCAGGATTTCTTGAAGATTACTGTTTCACTCCTAGCAATATCATCATATCAATTTGGAAAAAAGTGGAATATTTAATAACAAAAGCTGGTCATTTACTGTATTGATCCTAATATAGGACAAACTGGACCTCACATCAGGCCTTACACCAGTTAGCATTGACATGCTACAGGCTGCTAACAGCTGAGTTCACATGTAAACAATGTGGCCATGGTTACACATAGGATCTCCAGACAAACACAGGAGAAAAAGTCGTAAAAATATCACTGAAGCCACAAAAAGTTTGGTGTCCATGACCAACAAATGAGCAGTACAAAGTTTTTTTCCACCCCAAATACAAAGATTACGAAAAAGAGACGAAAAAATTACAAGATACAGACAAAGAAGAGAGAGCTGCTGCCAACAGGGCGACGCCTAGCAAAGATGTCTCAAACTGCAATTTTAATGAAACAGTATATGTGATCAGAAAAACAACTGGGCCAAGTAAGTCCTGAGACCCTGAGGAAGCTGCCCATGTTAGTTTTATGTCTATGGACCAAGAAATGTGGTCATGACGGCGAGAGACAAATGAGTGATCCTCCACAGATCTCTGAGAAAACCACTCTGGAATTAGCATTGGAATACATGGGTGCTGGTGCTGACTTTTCCTCTATCCTTTTGCTTTAAAAACCACTTTGACAGAAGCAGGAAAAGGTTACCTACATTGTGACGCGTTACATTCCTTGATTGGACAAAAATTGTGCCCAAGAGGGCTGTTTTTCCAGGGAGTTTCTAGGTTTCGTCTCCCCCTCAGCCCAATGTGTTGTTTGAATCTCCCACACAGCTGGAACATTCTGTCCAATACACACCAATGTTAAATGGCTGAAGGGCTAAAATGCATTATGACCTTTGAAGGGTCATTGTGAAGTCAATAAATGCTACACTGCAAAGGGGTTGCTGTAAAATTTACAGTATTATACTGGCACCAAGATGCCAGTATAATACTGTAAATGCCTTTACTGTAGTTTTACTGTATTTCAGTCTTTGCAGTACTGCTACTGTATTTTCAGTCTACAGTACTGCTACTGTATTATCACTTACAATAGTTATTGTATTTTCAATATTGCCAATTTACAGCATTACTATGACTTTATGTCAATCAGTACTGTATTTTCATTTATTTACAGCTTTGTGATTTAAAGTCCAGTAACACTTTACTACCTGTAATGACATTTATAGTTCTACTTCTTTTAAATCATTTTTATTGGGACATTACAAGCAGCATATGTTTAAAAAAAAAAAAAAACATTATACACAACAAATGACCATTACTCAAATATTATTCCAGTCAAAAAATGCTTTAATTAATCAATTCATTTACATATTTAAAACATAAACATGTATCAGTCAAAACTGCTTTAATTTATTTCTG
Source organism: Halichoeres trimaculatus (assembly GCF_033239565.1). Taxonomy (NCBI): domain Eukaryota; kingdom Metazoa; phylum Chordata; class Actinopteri; order Labriformes; family Labridae; genus Halichoeres; species Halichoeres trimaculatus. Next base: position 31,016,717 of record NW_027437193.1, read on the forward strand.
GTCAAGAGCTCAAGCTCTTTACTTCGGAAAAAAAATTGACTTGTTTCTTTCAGGGCTTCAGTATACTTTTGCGAGGAACAGATATAAAACAAGAAAAACAGCATTTAATCTCGCAAAATTGAAACCCTTGATTTTTCAATGTCCCTATGCAGTGATGGAGAAGTGCATCAATATTGTACATTTGTGTAATTTGCCAATATTAAAGATATATCGGCTGCAAGTATCTGCAAAAGTTTTGATATAGGCTGATACAGGTAGCAAACAGATAATATGGTACATCCTTCCATAGAACATAACATTAGATATTGAACGGCATCCTAACTATAGCTGTAAGGTAATGACATGAGGCCATTTCTAGTCTCTTGTGCAACTCAAAGCGCAGCTGGTTTGGCTCAACCTGGATTGGCTCACTTTAAAACACTGCCTTGTGAACATGAATTTAGTGTCATTTAGTGCAGTCCAGAGCAGTGAAGAATGCTCAGACCTGGACTTTGGGGAAACCAAACAACCGCTTCACAGCGTATGGCTTAACACAGGAAAGCTACCTCCTCAGGTCAGGACTTAGCAGTCCACCTTCACCTAAAGGTCATGGGACACTCTTTGGGGGACAGCGATGCACTAGTGTTGGTGAGAGAGGAAAGATGGTTGGAAAGAGGAGTCAAAGAAGCCATCTTCGCCAGGCTGGAGAAACCTTCTCGAACAGAGGTGGTGGACTCAAACACAACCTCTCAGCCACGCACAGTGCAGTGCTAGGTTTGTGTGTTTGTTTATGAGTGTATGTGTGCCTCTCAATAATTCTGCCAGTCAAAGTCAACAACTTCTCTGATGAGAGATGCCACATGTGGATTAAAGCTGGAGATCTTCCTCTGGACACTCTTTCCTGAGGTACTGCTGATCATCGTCTTTGCTTGGCATTTGAAGCCTTCAGGGTTTATTCTTAGCAATAAAAACCTAAAGCCTAGAACCTAGAGCTTTACAGTCTATGGATGTCACTGAGTGAGCGATCCAGTTTGAGTCATTTCATGACCACACGAGGCGACTGAAGTGGCCAACAAGACGTATTTAGTGAGAAAACAGGAATAAGGTTAAGTTGGCTTGATAGGTTAGTTCCGGCAATGCCATAAATTACATATATCAACCGAGGAAATGCCAATAAAATCAAAAACCTCACCAACCATAGTCCCAAACTCGTCTGTCGGCTGCTGCCCTCCTTCCTGGGCTCCTTGCTGTATCTATGATGTAGATCTATGGTCTAACAGCATCAGCAGTGCTACCTGCTGTTGTGTCGTGCACATTGCAGAACATTGCTCGAGTCGTGTGCTGGCGTTCATGAATAAATCTAAGTCCTGCGGATGCGGATCAGAATGGCGGAAAGTTACAGCCAAAAGTCACGTGACGGCGGGAAGATCATGCCAAAAGTCACGTGATGTGGTAAAATCATGTCAAAACTTTTTCTCTGACTTGCAGAACTGTTTCACCGCAGAATTGTTTCTCCTACTTGCAGAATTGTTTCTCCTACTTGCAGAATTGTTTCTCCTACTTGCAGGTTTTTTTTTAACTCGAGAAGAATAATTTAAATCTTGAACAATATTTTATTTTGTACTTGAAATATTTTATTTTTGCGCCTCAAGGATATTTTCATATAAGTGAAAATACATTTTTCTGTATTTGTGAAACAAGATGTATTTGTTGGAGAGACATTTTTTCTCATGAATAAAACTAAATACATTAGTTGTGAATTATGTTTTGCTTTTGCAAATCACACTGAGTTTGTTTGTGAATCACTGGCCGCAAATAAAACACAGTTTTTGTGTTTGTGAGGTTTTGGCAGTAATCTAACTCCATAGCGCCGCTCCTAAAACTGCATTAATCGTCCAAAAACTCATTAGTTTCACCAATATTTCATCATGGTCTGCTCGCCTTTCTCCTCCATTACAGTGCCGGCTCGCTCCACCCATGTTGTCACTGTACTGACTGGATGAAGAAAAGTTACTGCCACCACTCGCCGCTGAAACAATGAGCCGTACTGCACATGCACGCTCAACCGCAAAGAAACTTTTCAGTTCAGAGGTCAGAACCATAGAAGTTTTATGTACATCTATGGTCAGTACAGTGACAACAACATGGGTAGAGCGAGCCGGCACTGTAATGGAGGAGTAGCATGAGCAGGCCATAATGGAATATTGGTGAAACTAATGAGTTTTTGGACAATTAATGCAGTTTTAGGAGTGACACTGTATGCCCCGTGTAGTACCACTATACAGATGTCCGCCGCACGATTTTGGATCTAAATATTTTTTTTATTACCAACTGTAGTACAAATATTTTTTGTAGCACTCTCTCTAAAAAAATGGTTAAGGTGTATCCATCTGAAACTTACATAAACTTTATATGATTAAGTAATTTGGGGAGTAAAGTCATTCTTAACACACAAAGAGATCAAAACTGATTTCTCGCTTTTAAATGTTTAAATTTGTTCATGGCAAGCAAAGGACTGGAAAAGTTGCTTTGTGTAATTTTTCCAGAATGGTCTCAACTTAGAATTTCCAAAACATTAAGTAGCCTCACCAAGTGCAATCAATCTGGGAGTGCTTGGTAGAGAAAGGCTGTCTTCTACATCTGCTGGAGTTGCAGTGACCTACAAACAGCAATAAACAGAAAGTTAATCTAAATTTCTTAAATAAAACACTCTATATACTTGTTATAAAAATGACTCTTATAATATTTTATAACGTAGCATGTGTGTAACAGCACTCTTTGCACAGATACTTAAAAGGCAGTCTTGAAAATGCTAAATGATGTCCTTGAATAATGTCATCATTCTTCCAGGACAGCTTTTCAAAATTACATTTATACTCACATCTGCCAGTAGAAGCAGTGCATCCTCCCTCTCTTTGAAGAAGGCCGTTGTGGTGACCAAGAAAGCAACACCATAGTCAATGTCTTGTCCATCAGCACTGTTGATCAGTTTTAAGACTGTCCGTACATTCTTTGTCCACTTTGGAAGTTGACTTTCAAAGAAGTGCAGAACCTTCTTTGCTTTTCTGTCAAAGGAATCTGCTAATCTGCTATCAATGTCAATACTGGTCAGTATGTTGAAGTAATCATACATGAACCTTTAAAAAAAAAGAAATGGCCAGTGTTCTTTGAGTTCATCAATGCATCAATGTTCAACTATTGCAAGCACTGCCCCTTGCAGTATTTGACCACTGTTCAGCTCAACTCCTGTGTCTTCAAGATCCCTTAAATCTTTTACAAGAGGACCAAACACCTTTTCTTGCCCAAAGAACTTGAAATCTCCCTCCTTCCAAAGCATAACAAGCTGTATAGGATCTATGGAAGACCTGTGGTGTGGAGAAATCTCGGACAGAGTCATGTAAACAGCAAGCTGCTTATGCTTTTTTCTCCCAGAGCCAAGGGGATTTACCACTTCGAAGGCATCCTGGTAGAGAATAATGGAGACTGAGGAGACAGAGCGCATGAAAATGTCTTTGTCTTTAAAAATCTTGCCATCCCTGACATCCTCCAACATATGTGGATCCTCTGACTGGTGCTCCTTAGCTTCAGCATACTGTGCTTTAACTGAATCATGGTTTAGAAGAGCTTTCAATGCCTCTGCTACTGGAACATACTGAAAAAAAAACAGTCATTTCCTTTTGCATTTTTACCCAGATAAATTTGTTTTGGAGGCACATGGTTAAAATTCTTCTTGAAAAATGTCTTACGTGTTTCATCAGACTTAAAAACTCCCTAATTAAACAAACACAGAAGGTTGTTCTTGCTCAGACCAGCTATCATGTTTTCAATCTCACTTGCTGACACATTCAGCCTTTTTAACTCATCCCTCAGTTCTGAAAAAATATGTTCTATGCTGTTGTCCTGTACAATCTGCAATTCCTCTATCAGAGTTTGGATAGTAGAGGCTGGTAGCAACATTTTGGCTTACATCCTAAAATAAAACAGTGCCAGATTTGTCAGAAAATTTTCCTCCTCATTTTTGCCATCATGTACTTCCTGGTCTGTCTCATCTGCATCAGCTTCATTAGCATAGAAAGTATGACTGAGATCATAGCAATCTCTGTCAGGGATGCATGCTCTGTTAAACTGAACAGGCTTCTGAATGCAGTCCTTGTGTTTCCTGCAGACATGTGATCCAAAAGATGACCTAACGTGGAACTTTTTATGACAGTCAGGAAAGGGACAGGTTACACTTTTCCCATCTCTTAAATGTATCTTTAAATGGTCAACTAATAGAAACAGATTTTGAGATGAATAATCACACCCCTCAACCTGACAAACCACTGGATCATTTTGAGCAGGGCTACATTTTTCCCTCACTTCACGTTTATTTGGCTGTGGGTGTTTTCGACAGTGTCTTAAAACTACAAGGACAACTCGGCAAACCACAGTCGAACACAGAATTTGCCAGGTTCCTATGAGTTCTGACATGCCTGTAAAACCCTGAGAGTGTCCGAACAGATACTCCGCACGGTTTACAAACCAACAACGCGACCATTTTTACAGATATTCACGACTTTCTGTCCGTTCAAATGGCGTTTTGAGGCCACACAGGAGAGTGAACGTTTAAAATTCGTATTATTCACTTTTAACTCTGGCCCACGGTCGACGTCAACTGACGCCGTTCCCCTGTTTAAAGTGCCAGAAAGCCACCCCCAAACTAAACCAACCACCAACGGCTGACAGCAGTTGTTAAAAGAATTATTCAGTAAAATTAATACAACTTAAATACTCTGTTTTGTCCTCAGTAACTCCCGCTATGTTTTAGGTGAAAGTAAAGGTACTCACCAGCCACAATATAGCCACAGACTGCGACTGTATCTCGGTCCAGCACTCCTCTTGAAAAGAAGAAAAATAACACGTCAGACATAAAAAAGAAACCATGAAATTTAAATCAGCGTCCACTGGGATCTAACTTCTTCTAACAAAGTAATCCACGGCAGGAGCAGGCAGGCAAAGCCGCCTTACTCGTGTAAAGTCACTGATCAACCAGGTCCTAATACGAGTTTTATCGAATAAGAGAATGATACACAAAGACAACGGTGTTTTACAAGTCCGAATAATTAATGAAAGCTCGTACTACCTGATCTTGTAAGGTTATAAAATATATGCGACTAGTTTAGCTTAAGTGAAGAAAAGACAAAATGCTTAAAAATGGATTGGTAGAGCTCACAGGCACTGCCCTCTGTCACTCACAATACCCAAAAAACACAGTTAGAATGGATATTTAACCAGTGAAATAAGCAAAACATAGGACATACCTTTAATATTTATTCATTTACTGATCTTCAATTTTAAATATTAATGTACTTTCGTCTGATATTGGAATCCCAGCAAAGCAGTTTAAGATTTCCCTCTCTTTGTCCCATCTCTGCCAAAACCGCTCGGGGAAAAAAAAAAGTTCGTTCAAGAAATCTGGCATGCCATTGGTCAGTTTTTCCCGGGCAAAAATGATTTACAGTAGTGTCCTAATTCTTTCCCACAACTCTTTGCATTTAACAGTATTATACTGTATGTACCGTTTACAGTAAGGAACTGATGATATTACAGTAAAATACAGTTGAATTTAAGAAAATCCTTTACAGTGTAGGAAAAAAAATGAAATTAGCTTGAATAAAGCAGAAACATAGCTGAATGTTTTAAAGTTTGTATGGAGTTTGTAGCTGAATGTATGACTGAATGAGAAGGGTTTAAAACGGGCTGAAAAACATCCTGAAATTAGCCAATTTTGAAGATTCCACATCCATTCTCTGAGGCTACATTCACACTGCAGCCCTTAATGCTCAATTCTGATTTATTTCTCCAATCTGATTTTTGTGTTTGGCTGTTCAGATTACACCTGTAATGTGACCTGACTGCAGACTGTGATGTGAACAGCTTACACTTCAGAAGTGACACGCATGCTTAGTTTAACATTAATGACATCACGCACAGCACAGTGTGATGAGGAGCAACAAACACAGAGCAAAACTGTGCCTCACAATGCTGGAATGTTAGTTTCTATTTTTTTTATGCTTGAGTGTGATTGGACTGAAGTGTGAGTGTCCCCTGGGCCCTTGCGTCCAAGACAAATTTCTCCCATGGGAGACAATAAAGATCTTATCTTATCTTATACCATGGTCAGTGAGAATTCCAATGTCAACTGGTGTGCTTTAAATTGGTCTAATGCGTTACCATAGCAACACGTCACACACATTTTAATGCATGCGAGAGCAGCCTGCGCTCCTACTGGGCCCCATCTCTAAAGCCTGGCTCACACTACAGGATTCTCTCCCGATTTAACCCAGATTCGGTCCTCCCGACAATCGAGGAAGAAATCTGGTCGGGGACTAAAATTGGCCCCAACGTTTGGGCAAGATTATCCTCTAGTGTGAGCAGTTGACAGATGAATCTTTAGCCCCACGATCGTCTCACAGACTCGTCGGAGCCACCCCGATAATTTTCAAACATGTTTGATATTTATCTGGATGATTACAACATTCATTCTCACTGAGGATGACAACAGACAATTAGAAAGAGACCCAGAGACCGGACAACAGACAACAAACAACAAACGCAGGCTCAAAGTGCAACTGAAAGGCTCCGGTCAGCTGACTGCGACCCTAACTATTGTCTTTTACCTGCAGTATGCCCTTTAAGATACTATCCGCTTGAACGAATCAGTATTATATATAAATAATAAATATAAAATAAAAAAAAGACCAAGGAAGATATCTGAGACAATAAATGAAAGTTACACAAGTTTATTCAACCACATATTTCACATCAATACCAAAGGAAGTTTCTAGATTGAGTTTTTTGAATATGGAAGTATTTTTATTTGTTAAAGAATGGAGGGAAAGAGAAATGCATGTTGTAGAACTGATTCAGATTTAACAGCTTTATTTTATTTAAGGAATGACACACGGAGACAGGCAACTTTTTTCTTCCAGACAATTTACAGTGACTGCATAACCAGATGAGTGCTTTTTTTGGCCCGTGGGGGAGCCGGGGCACCCGGAGAAAACCCGCACATGGGCAACGGGAACATGCAAACTCCACACAGAAAAGCCCACCAGGCGAACTGGGATTCATACTGGTGGCCTTACTGTGCAGGAGCAGTACCCCGTTGTACCCAGTTTTCTTTTTACAGACATATTAAATTAAACATGACGTCAGGATCCTAATCTAAATTTCATGATAGCGTGACTGAAATGGCACAAATTAAAGCATTCATCACGGTTAAGGTCACCTCACCTCATGGGGCTGTGGAGGGTTTGCAGTCTGGAGGTTGAACCCTCAAACCTCTTCGTCGTAACAGCCGTCTTGGGTTAAGAAGACTCTCCTCTTGAGTGATTTAGTTTTTGGTTTGGGGCAGACTGGAGGTTTGGGGCTCAGTTTCCTGGTTGATGACTTGGAGCTCCCTCCTATTGGGGGTAGAACTGTTTTTGCCCCAAATGTCCTAGATCTGTCTGCTGAATTTGGTGGGGCGGGAGGTAAATGGTCTGTGGAGTCCAGCTCGGACTCTTCGGCCATAGGAGCAAAATGGAATTGCTCTTCCTGAGTTGGTTCTTTTTCAGGCCACTGTGTGGTTCCACTCATCTTCAAGGCCTCCTCTAATTCGTAGTTGTACTTTTTCTCTCTGAGATACAGCTTTTTGATGGTGGGCAGCTTATCAGCCAGGTTCTTACTTTTTTCCTTTTCAGCTGCAACTTGGCTACCCAGAAAAATAGTCTGACCTTTCAGTGCATTTAACTTGGATTTCAACACTCTGTTTTGCCCCTGCAGCTCTGAAACTAACAATAAATCCTGCCGTGCTGGACATATTGAGAGCTTGTGTCTCAGCAGCTCACACTCCTTCTCCAAATTATGAATGATCTCGTCTTTTTCATTCAGCTGTTTGTAGAGTGCTCTTTGCCGTTTGTTGTAAGCACCTAAAGGTTTTAATTTTTCCTCAGCTTCAAGCTTGTGTGATGTTTCCAACGCTTTCAAAATATCTGGCTGGTCGTTTTGACGCTCCAATATGTGTCTTTTTTCCCTCTCTTGAGTCAGCTCTTTGCTCAGTTTTTTATATCTTTGCCTTTCTATGACAATGGCCTTATTATTTTCTTCAACATTTTTTATTCTTTCAGCATCCAGACTTTTTTCCAGATCACTGTTTGTCTTCTTGAGTGCCTCTACCTCAAGCTCTAGGGTGTGGATTTTTTGCTTAAACTCTATCTCGTTTTTGCTCATAGTCTGTGTAAGGTCCTTGTTATTTTTTTTTTCCTTGCCATATTTATCCACATAGTCTGAGAGTTCTTTCTGGTACAGTTGGGCTCTCCGTTCCCATATTTCTGCTTCCTTTTTGGCATGATTCAGGCTCACTGTCAAAGTGCTCTCTGCTTTCCTTTTCATCTGTAGCTCAATCTGAAGCTCATCAAGGTTCTTCTTATTGTTGTCAAATCTCTGTCTCTCCTTTTCTAAAACCCAAACCCGCCTTTTTAGAGCAATGTTTTCCTCTTGAAGTGCCTCCCTAGCAAAACAGCTGTATGCGTGGTGAGGAACTGCATTGGTCTTCTCCCACATGGCAAAGCTCTTTGTTTTTTGTTCCATATTGACGTTCTCTGTGAAACAAACGTGTAATCCTGTCGTGGTTTTTTGTGGTTTGGTCTGTGTCTTACTGTGTCTTACACTTACTGACTCCTCAGTGAACCTCTGTTCTGGAACAGAACACAGTGCATTATGACATCATCGTTCCCTTAATCCAAGGGCAACTTCACCATTGGAAAAAAAAAAAACATTCCGCCCTATTTGAAAGGTCATGTGACTTTTTTTTTTTTTTTCTACCTCAAACTCTATTTACAGGGCACACATAACAGATTCACAATGGAAAAACCTTTAACAGGTATTTAATAGAGAAGACCACAAAACTACTGTTTCAGCCACCCCTCACTGGCTCCCTGATAGTTTTATTAGAGATTTTATCATCTCACTGAAACCCTCTCACCTCGAAAAACCATATTTGTATGTATTTTTACTCAGTTTCAAGTGCCATTCATAACTCTTTTCATATTTTTATCCCTCGTTTAACAATCATTTTGTCCATTAATGGATAAAAAACACTAGATTTGTTTGAATAAACAAGACAAACAACAAAAAACACTTGAAGTTTTACTTGGATGTTTTTGACTTCCAATTTTTGAAAATTTAATGTCATTTATGTATCAAGCATCAAACCTCAATTTATAGCCACTTTTCTCAATGAAAACAGGTGATTTTTTTTGTGAATCGTTTTCTGACCCTGTAGATGTGTCCAAAAAGTCCTGGGAGTAAATAGAAATGTGCTTACCAGTGGTGGGACTCCATTAAAAGCAAACAAACCATCAGTGACTTGGGGTATTGCACAGAGCTGGTTAAAAAAAAGTCTGGGCAATCACTGGTGAGTGTTGCTTGAATAAGCAGCCACTTTAATCTCAGCTGCAACTCTTTCCACGAACGAGGCTCAGCTGGTTTTCAGAGAGCTTATTCAAGCCAGGCTGATCCAAGCTGCAGCTAAGTCCATGGTAGATAAAAAGCCCAGATGTGTTGATTGTTGAAATGAAAAAATCATGTCAAAACTGAGAGACGTTTTCCTCAGTGGAGCTAAAAGTCCTCAAAAAGTTGTATGAGGACTACGGGAAGAAAATCACACGAAAGGTTGACATGGTTGCAATTAATAAAAGCCAGCGATGCAGCTTTACTGGTTACCACTATATGTATTATTTTTGTCACCCGGGTCTGCTTAGATTATCCCAGAATCCCTCACAGTCTCTTCTGCGCAGACTCTGGCTGCACATCGTGTCGTAAAACGGCGCTACCTCCGCTGCACAGCCACAGCTGGCTACGAGGCGCTCGCCGCTTAGTGTAACAGTGCACGCGCGCGGCGTGCCAGATGTAAACAAACGCAGGTAGTCTGCCAGGATGAAGAGACATGATGAGAACTAGAGCCTTATTTAGCGGTGTTTTTGTGTGAAAGTAACGCGCTGAAAATTCTCTAAATAAAGAGTGATGCAGACCAATATCAGATTTTTTCGGTGGGAGTCTGTTTATTTGTGTTTTTGGTCAAGTAAAATATGGCCCGGTCTGAGTGCAGAGGAAAGTGGCAGGGGAGCAGGGAGGGGGTGTTTGGTGTGAGCACCCTGGGCTTCTGCTGCACAAAAACACTGCTGTAGGGGTAATTTCTGCCCTAAACCTTGTGATAGGACCCAACTTGTTCCATCCCGGAGTATCACTTTAGGAGTTGGAACATAGTGCATTAAACTAGCCTAAAACAGACTGGGTCTCAAACAGTGGTCCCAAATCTTTTTGGCTCATTTGGGAACCTATGGCTAATTGACAACTGTGACATCTGTATATATCCCACCCCTCTGTGCAGTCATCGTGGGCCCACTGCCCACATGTACAATGTGGCACCCAAATTTCTTTTTTTTGAATTGCTGAATGCTTCTCCACACACTTTCTTTGAAAACAGTCTCTCCTCCACGGCTCTTGACAACATGAATGAAATGGGCTCCCACTATCTGAGTGTGGAGAATACCATCCTGGTCACAGGTGGCAACCCTAAGCTCAGCTAACATTACCCACGGGACTCTGTAGCTGTTAGTGTTGAGACTCAAAGCTCAAGCGACAATGAAAGGGAACAACAACGAAAGGAAAAAACAAACAAATCCCAAAGAAGTACAATCTGAGTCAGTGTGATCTGTATAGTCACCTGTGATGGCGTATGATTAATGGTCCTGTATGTGACAGCCTTGTCGTGTTTTTTTCTTTTCTTCTCCCTGCAGGCCTGTGGGGTTTTGGCTGAGTAGAGCCCAGTCTCTGCTCTACTGCAATGAACATGGCGTGCTGGGCTCCTTCTCAGAAGAGACCAGGAGCTGTATCTGCCCCATGGAGCAGCCCACCTGTCAGGGAGCCATTCCTTGCATCGTGGGCACTTCCTCCACCTCCTGTGTGTCTTGTGCCACAGACAACACGACCCGTTGTGGAGCCTGTCATCATGGAAACCTCCTTCATCTTGGGTCCTGCCGTCCCAGTATCGCTGCATCCCTAGACCACTATCTGAACCTGGACCTGGACATGCCTGATGCTGAGGTTTCCAGAGCTTTATATGTAGTCCATGTGTTGTCAGACATTAGTGGGACAATAATAATAATAATAATAATAATAATAATAATAATAATAATAATAATAATAATTATTATTATTATTATTATTATTATTATTATTATTATAACAATAGCAATAGTAATACTAATAAACCTACAATAAATGAAAGTTGTAATGAAAAAAAAAAAATCAACATAGCTGTTGATAGTGGTTTATTTAGGGCCAGGACAAATGTAACGCAGACAAAAACAAACAAACAAAAAAAACAGATCATGATATAATCACTGGGTAATAATAAATATCTGTTAATCCAAAGATCCTTAATAAACAAGAGTCTGTCAATGACTTGATATAAAATGGAAAGCATGTTGAGTGCCAATAAGAAAAGTAAGTACAATCAGTGTAGCCAACTTAATTACTTTGTTACTTTACTTTGCGAGTTCGTAGACCCCTTGAGTGACTAGTTTTTTTTTTTAAAAGTGACAAATCTACAGACTTAATCTGGAGTTTGGAGACTAGCGTGAAAGCACATATCTATCTTATTCTTCCTCACTTGCGTAGCAGTCTCTCCCAGCTGCAGCCAGAGCAAGACGCTGCATGCATATGAACGTGCACATCTCTTTGGGGTTCACTTTTGCTGGTCTCAAGCCCAGATAAAGAAGGAGAGCTGATATTTTGACATTAGAAACAAGAACAACCAAAAGGTTTTTTTGTTTTTTTTTTTGCTTAAATCCCTGTTATATAAATTATCTGCATGCCAGCTAGCCAGTCTGGGACTATGGGTAAGTGCAATTTTTTAAAGACTGGCTAGATGATGTAAATTTGGATTGTAATACAGCAGGATCCCCCAACCGTTGCCTATATTTCTAGCATTTTCGGCTGTAAATGTCATTCAAGGTGGCATTAAAAAGTCTTAAATTTGACTTGCTGAAGCCTGCAGATACCCTGTAATGTATTATGCTTCTTGTCCCATTAGGCTGACACTGATGTACTATCCTCTCTTCAGGTGAAGTACCTGCTGCAGCGTCTGGACAGTCGGATAGAGGTGCACGCCATCTACATCAGCAACGACGTGCGCCTGGGAAGTTGGTTTAACCCCGCCTGGAGGAAGAGAATGCTGCTGACACTCAAGAGTAACAAGAACAAGTCCAATCTCATCCACATGCTTATGGGCATTTCTTTTCAGATTTGTTTAACTAAGAATTCAACGTTGGAGCCTGTGCCTGCAATATACGTAAATCCTTTTGGAGGAAGTCACTCTGAGAGCTGGTTCATGCCAGTGACCCAGCCTGACTTCTCCAATTGGGAGAGAACTCGACTGGACGCTGTCGCCACGGCACAGTGTTACAACTGGACACTGACTCTGGGCAACAAGTGGAAGTCCTTCTTTGAAACGGTACACATCTACCTGAGAAGCCGCATACTCACAGATGACCCAACAGTGAATGAAACTCTCTTCTATGAACCACTGGACCTCGATGACCAGACATCCAACATGGGGTACATGAAGATCAACACGCTAAAAGTGTTTGGATACAGCATGCACTTTGACCCCGAGGGCATCAAGGATTTGATTCTGCAGTTAGACTACCCCTACACACAGGGTACACAGGACGCTGCCTTTCTCATGCTGTTGGAAATGAGAGACCGGATTAACCGTCTGTCTCCACCGGCACCGCAGCCACTGGATCTGTTTTCTTGCCTTTTGCGCCATCGCCTCAAGCTGTCAGCTGGAGAGGTGGCACGCATTAAGGACTCGCTGCAGATCTTCAACTCCAAGCTTCCCAACGCTACCCCTGAACCTGAGCTTGCTCAGCTGTGCAGCTAGCTAACCTAGCACACAAGTCAGGCGCAGGAGTGGAGGTTAGTCGAAGGAAGAAGAGTCACTGCTTCAGGGGAAACTGTCCAGCATCATGGACACCAACCCTGGCTTTTCTTACAGTCACTCCTAGCTTGTTTTCTGCTGTCACATTTTTATTATAAATTGTCGTCAGAGCACTGAAACAAAGGGTGGAGTTATGTCCTGAACTTTCAGGACAACAACTTGGACTCTTTCAGAGGATCTACTGTTGTGACCTGAAGGCCTAACTTCACCATTTCTGTCCTACTTCAGAAAAATATAACAGATGAGTCAAGACTCTTACACTGACAGGATCCAGGACCTCCATCTGGAACTTTACAGAGCCCATGTGGTGAGGGAAACCCAAGACCTTGCCTTGAACAGATGAAGGCAGTTTTGATATGTAGAGAGGAACAGTAAAGGGGTCCTCTGACACAACTCAGAGAGGATTCCCCCTTTTCTAACTCTATCCTCTTTGGCTACAGAACAATCTTATGGGAAGGGAAATGGGAAAATATTATATATGTGGTGAATGAGTTGTTATGTTACGCTTAACATTTTAAAATTTGATAATCCTGAACCCTATTACTGTCTTTGAATATTTCTTTTTAATCCCTGCCTTTCACTTTATCTGGCATTTGAGAACTTGTATCCATGCTTAACATCAGTGAGAATTTGGTTAGTGATGTTCTGTCCTTGGTGGTGTGTCTATACCAAAAGAAGGTGAACACATTGACAAACTGAATGGCAAAATATTTTATAATTTGAGCTTTTTGAGCTGAAAATCAGAGGAATCTTTAGATGTGGTGACAAAAAGTCTGCTGGTATAGCGCTGTAAATAACGCTCCATCTAACCCCAGGTGTGAACAAGTGCACATTGCTTTTTAGATAACTGAGTGCAAAGACCAAAAAAATGTTTATAAAACAAACTCATGCCTTATATGGAGAGTCAATGTTAAGATAAGAAGCACATTTAGTTTTGCGTGTTTGATTTCTGGCGAAGGCTGTATTGCTTTTTCTAGTTGGATTTTTTTACCAGGACAGAACAGCAGTCACATTCTCAAGACTTGACGTGGTAAAGAAACTTTTCCATGTAAATGCCAGTCACACATTCTGTAGTCGCTTATTTTGAGTTAGTTTAGTGGAAGTTTGAGCGACTCTTCACACTACACGCACGGCACACCAGTGCTTAAAGGCTTTCTAATAATTTTTCGTGGTTTGGTTTTGGTATCAGGTCAATGAAGCTGAATTTCTTTTTCTTTTCTTTTTCTTTTCCTTTTCACATGTGGGTCCAAATTCAACTGCCATTAATCATGATATCTGAAATGATTAGTTTTCTGTAGAGCAGTGATGATACTCCTGAGAGCTGTAACCTTACCAGGTTGATATTTGATATGACTCTTTATTTTATTCACTAATCTGTCGATGAAATCAGTAAACCTTGTACATCATTTTCAGCAATTCTTCTGTGCTCAGCTTGCTTAAGTAAAAACAGAGTGGTTTATCTATTTTTGGATTCTGCTTCTTTTTTACTTTACTTTACTTTAACCAGCGTGTGGCCTTTGTGATGATGCATTCACATTTCAGGCATAAAAGGTGGGGATATTTGTGACTTGTTAGCATGCACTGTATAAAACATGAATGTAGTCTCCCCGACGTCACCTGTCTGTTTCTAAAAAGGAAAATGAAGCGCATTGGTAGGCCTGTCACGATAATCAATTAATCGATTAATCGAACGATAAATAAAAACGTCCTCGGTAAGTTTGCCAGCCTCAATAAACTGACACGTGCATGCATGTTTGTTTTCCTCCTCTCTTTCCACCAAAGAGGCTGAATGAGAAGATGACTCACTACGTCTATCTTTCCTATTATCGGGGTGCATAGGTTCTATAGCGGACTTAGCGGATTTATAGCGGAGTGAGCATCTGTCAAAAATGCGATCTTTGGGGTGAAGACAGGGCTGCTCGCGTGTACACATGGAGAGAGCTGGAGCGAGCGTCCTGAGGGGTAAGGAGGAAACACACGCTAATATGAGTGATGGCACGAAAGATACAGTTCTCAAGCCGCCTGCCACAGTCCCAGTGTGGGAATATTTTGTTTTTTATCAGAATGAACAAAGTGTGAGCTCATGAACACCAATAAGCTGATATGTCGCATTTGTTTGAAAATAGTGGCGACGAAGAAGAAGGAGAGGTGCATCGGAGCCTTGTTCTTTGACAATCCGCTCTTACTGAGGCTTTTGGTCTGCAAAGTAAATAAAAATAAAAGCACCAAATGGTGGGCGCTCAAAGACAGCTACATTGCCAAAGAAAAGCAGCCCTTCAATACGGTTGAAAGTCAGAAATGTTAAAAATGTTTGACAGACAGTACGGATTGACTGGGAAAAAGTACATGTTACAAACAATTCAGGAACTGTATAAACTCCCTTTTATTTAGGCTATAGTTTTTATTGTTGGTGTTTTTTTTTTGTTTGTTTTTTTTTTTCTTTAGAGACAGGGTCTATGTTTTATTGTTTTTGATTAGTATTAATTATTTTCATTGACATATTTTTTTCTCAAAGAGAGTCCATTTCATTTTCATTGTATTTTTTTCTCTTTCTTGTTTGTTAAATTTATATTTTTTGCTTAATTTATTTGATTTAAAAGATCCTGACCTTTTAATTACAGTTAAATACTCTTAAGAAATCAAAGTTTCTTGCTTTTGATATGGTGTACTCACTATATTATCCCATTTATCAGAATTACATCGATGAAAAAATGGGGAAAAAAAATCAAAATAATCCAAATCCAAATCCACTTTATATAGCACATTTTAAAAACAGACCAACGTCTCCAGAGTGCTGTACAAAAGCAAAAACCATAAAATAAATAAAACATTACAAAAAAAATAAATAAAAACATGAATTAAAATGATAAATAAGATAAAATAATTAAAATACACAGAGGACCACACAACTCACGCGAATAATATTGACAATAATATTGTTTATTGACAATAATATTTTGGAAAATTATCGTCTAGCAAAATTTGTTACTGTGACAGGCTTCGCATTGGCTATCGCGGCCATATTGGTAGTGGCAAGGCCTCCGCATATACTATAGGGCGCCTGTCTGTCCACTACCTCTTCCTTTGTGCAAGGAGGAACAGGAGGACCACTGCCACACCCTGCAACATGAGCTCCAGCAGACCACAAATGTGCATGTGTCTGCTCAAAGGGTCAGAAACAGACTCCATGAGGGTGGTATGAAGGCTGACGTCCACAGGTGGGGAATGTGCTTACAGTCCAGCACAGTGCAGGACGTTTGGCATTTGCCAGAAAACACCAAGATTGACAAATTGGCCACCGACACCCTGTGCTCTTCACAGGTGAAAGCAGGTACGCACTGAGCACATGTCAGATGTGACAGAGTCTGGAGACGCCGTGGAGAACGTGCTGCCGCCAACATCCTCCAGCATGACTGCTTTGACAGTGGGTCATTAATGGTGTGGGGTGGCATTTCTTTGGAGGGCTGTACAGCCCTCCATGTGCTCACCAGACGTAGCCTGACCGCCATTAGGCAGCCGGTAGTCTCATACAGGTCTTGTGTTAAACACAGTGTGTGGCGGCAGCCGGCAAATTTGTGAGCAGCTATTACAAAGAGGAATACAGAGGAGACGTCAAAGGAGTTAAAATGTTTGGCTTTTGTGAATACAGAACGCACAATTGCCCTTATTTATCAAACGTGTGGAAGCCTGAAAAATTGGTGTACACTCCTTTCTATGCGAGGATCAGCATGTATCAATCTGAACATGTGGGTTGGGTACGCTCAACTCCCACACCAGGTCTGAGTTCATGTAGGCAAGTTTAATGGTAGTCGGGAGCAGGGTACAGCGAGGGAAATCTGTCAGTGGGGGAGAGTTATTCCATCATATGAGGGCCAAATATTTTCGGACAGAAAAGTGATGTTTTTAGATTAATATTTAGATCCTTGAGTTAGATATGACTCTAAGAATGTTTCCAACATTTCACTGTTCTTCTGCCAGTCTATAAATACATCGCAATGAAAGAGCAGCGCAAACTGTCAGCTGATTTCTAGGTTTAAAAATGTGTTTCCTCTATCAGGTTTACTTAAAATTATTATTTAAAAAAATAGAGATGCACTTATCAGTTTTTAACACACTCCCATGTCCATGATAAAGTCTCCACGGGGAACGTTCAGAGGATGCTGGATCAAACTTTTGGCCTGGATTTTTTTAAGGAAGCTTTATTGATTACAGGATTTACTGAGAAGATGATTATTTCACCCACCACTATATTATCAAATAAACATGAACTGTGTGTGACAAAGTGACTATTCCATAACAAAAGGCATTCATTTACATGAAATCACAACCTATGTGTTCGTCTCATGGTACGAATAATCATAAAACTCCGGTCTACCCGTGCGTAATTGCACATTTTCGACACACATCTTGGCCAGGCACCAAAACAACTCCAAATGAAGTTAATGAAATCAATTTTTAGGTCAACTAGTTTTCAGTATTGAAAATGTTTTATTGTCAGCATCTGGCGCAGTGCAGATTGGTTTGTCCCTCTGTCACTTCTGCATGAAATTAACACAGACCCAGTAAGAGCTTCACTCTGTCACCCCAGGCTCACACTGAATCCGGTGCGGGTCCAGTGCAGCTTTCGCATGTAATCCGTATCATTGAAATTACTGTTGTAGGCTCACATTAGCCCCGCATGGTGCGAGTATGGTTGCAGTTGTTTTTTAAAGTAAATGAGGTCACATTTTGACAACAAGGGACGATGAGAGACTCATCCTGGAAGTGGAAAGTCATTCCATTTTATATGACATATCCCATACTATTATAAGGATAATTCAAGAAAAGAAAAAAGTAACGTCATTAAAAATAATAAACATTAGAGAAATAAAGGTCTCGCGCAAGTCCAGATAAGAACGTGAACCCACTTGAGCTTCTACTTTCGGGAGTGCCCTTTCCGCACCCAGCACTGGAGCCAGCCGCAGCCTCTATCTGGAGCTGAAGTGAGTGGCAGCTTGCAGAAAATCTGCATGGTATCTGGACTGCAACTGTACCGGAGCCAATGTGAGCGCGGCATCAGTCTGTGACGGGTTCAGGTTCAGGCTGGAGTCCGCAGCTTCTTTCAGAGCTCAAACTCATTTCTAAAGCCAACTTCCCACGTTTCTGAACCTGATCGGAAACAATTAATAATATTGTGGCTTTTCATAGTCAGACATCACAGATTAATTAACCAAGGTATAAACAAAGGATGGGTAAATTAAATTTTTAAACTCTGCTGAATTTTACTTTGTCACATCCACACTGCTGAATTACTGCAGTGATTGCTATGCAGGTACGTTTTTCTGATTCTCTCTGCTTTTCTGCCACTTTTCTAACTGCCAAACACTGGGCGTTATTTCTTTCTACCTCTGTTGCTATGGTGTTGTGGAATACCAGCATGGAGAAGTTCCCTTTTTCCCGTAATGCGTCCCTCCACATCTTGAATTCTGTGGGTTCGGACAGCTGAACCTTGAATATTCAGGGGCCTGTTGTGTAAATTACGATGGTTTTCAGCTGCCATATTTATCAACACCTGATCAGGCATACGCCGTAGATACATCACACACTTGAAAGTTGCTGTAAGCTCGTTTTTACACCCAGCTCTGTGCCAAATCCCTCGTAAGACTGTTACATGAGGGCCAGTGTGATTGGTGAGCTTTCCATCTCTTGGATTCATGACAGGTTTAGTAGGAAACACAAAGTGGAGCACCCAAGTGCAGATGAGACTCAAGAAAAAATAAATAAATAAATAAAATCAGACAACCTGAAAACAGAAATCAAATTCAAAGAACTAAAATCTCAAGAATTCAAAAGCCATGAATGAAAAATCAAAGAGCACAACCTGCAGACTGGGAAAACAAGACACAACTGAGCCTCCTCTGTAAGTGACGGATTTCAGATGTCCGTACAAATGATCAGGGGGACAGCCAGGGTGCCGATCATACGAGGGAGCAAGTTCAAAGGGGTTGGCCTGGGAGCTGAGTGAGGCACTGACAGTGGAGCTGGTGCTTCTGAGCGAGGAGCAGAGTTCAGCAGGGCCTTGGAGCAGAGAACAGGAGGTGGTCTGCATCTCTCAGCCACCAGGGCCGGCTTGGTGCTGCCGGACAGTTTTGGTGGGAGCCGATGTGGTAAGCCCTGATGACCACGTCGCTGGTGGCAGCCTCTTAAAGTCGGAGTAAAACTTGCCAGCCTAGTCACCATGAAGACACATCACCTCAGCACTGATTGAAAATAGTCAATCTTTGGAAAAAAAAAATGTCCAAATTACCAGTAAGATAAACAGCTGGGTCCACATCTGGTCTGTTTGTTCTGTCACAGTTCATTATAAACACCAGAAGTGGGGAGTACCCAAGTGCAGATTTAACTTTAACATGCTGCAAGGAAGATCGGTTTTATTTAGAGTGCAGCGCCACCTTTTCACCCAAAGCTTCGTGTGGGTGTTGTGGAAATGATTGGAATTCAGATAAGGACAAATTATCTTTATTCAAGACAACTTTTCACCACAACGTGACGAGGTAAGGTATCTATCAGCAATTATGTAGCACTGTTGTTTGAAACGTGACATCAAGCAAATTTTCTGTTTGTTCCCTAGTTTCTATGTAGCCCTACCGACAGCCCAGCGAGGTGTTGTCATAGAGACTTGGACCTGCCGTTAATCAATCCGATGTAGGAACCCGATCTGCCAATATATATATATATATATATATATATATGTATATATATATATATATATATATATATATATATATATATACATATATGTATGTATATATATATATATATATATATATATATATATATATATATATATATATATATATATATATATATATATATATACATATATGTATATATATATATATATATATATATATATACATATATGTATATATATATATATATATATAATTGATCTGTAATTATAAGTTGTAACCATTAAATATATAATAAATCATAATATCATCATATCATAAATATCTATATCTAAATATCTAATTGATAAAAAAGACATCCAGGGAACATCTTTTTTATTTTAAATTTAGAATCAAAATAACACCACAAAAACGTGTAAGTCTTATTACGTTATGGAAACAGAGGTTTGAGGTGAATTGACCGAACAGAGAAATAAGCTAAACCATGACAGTCTTTAACCGAGCACAACTGAACGAACAGAAAAATAAACTAAACCATGACGGTCTTTAACCGAGCACAACTGACACATATTAAAAGGAGCACAATTGGGTTTGTCCCAGTGGCGTTGCTTTAGCATGACACATCGGCAGGCGCAAGGCACTGAGCCGATCTGGCAGCCCGAGCAGATCTGGTACCTACCCGGGATCAATAAATCCGTCAATCTTCCAGACCCGGAAGCATTTGGAAATAACTTAAATTAGTGCTGATTATCTCATTTTAAAGTGTTAGTTACGATCAGGCATATATCTAAAAACTCTGAAGCAAAATCCAACAATCTGGAAACAGTATTGTGTGTCTTTTTCAGGGGTTTCCAGTGGACTGACGACACTGTAACACCATTAGTTTGTAATATTTGTTACAACCTGGCTCCTGGGCTGTAGCAAGAACGGAAGGTGGACAATAGAACTGCTGATTAACATTCAATTCATTACAGAAAACACAGGAATTAAACTGCTTCTTTAAACTATTTGTCGAGTCAACAGTCACGCCACGCCACGTCCCCTCAGGTTGCACGCTGTGAGGTAGGAAGCGTCACACTGATACGGAAGGGTGGGTTTTAAAGAAAGGCAGTACACCGGGCCCAGGTGCATCACATCCTCTCCTGATGACCCCGCGACTGGCTCTGAAAGACAAGACACAGGCCGTTTTCGAATTCCCATACTATACTAGCAGTGCCTACTGATTCGACCAAAATGTAGTATGCAGTATGCAGTATGCAAACAAATGTCAGAGTTGCAGTATGAGAAAAACACCCGGATGACGTACTGAATCGGAAAAAATCCACAGTATGCATCAGACCAGTCTGCTTTGCCAACTGTTACCCACAATGCAACGCGCCTGGTCCCATATCAGAAGTGAAAATGGCAGAGAGCTGAGCAACAACAACCGGAGTAGCAGAGGAATATAAACGTAAGAGCCATTTCTTTTTTATTTTTAAATCCTCATCATCTCCACCACTGAAAGTTAATATAAAATGCTCTCTCTGGCAATATATTTGCAGATAAGTTACTCGTGGTTTGTTTATTTTGTACATTTTCAATAAAGTTTTTTGGGGAAAAAAAGTCAGCCGTAGCCAACTTCCGTTTTCTTTGAACTGAAGACCAGCGTAGCATACTACAAAAATTAACCCAACTGAACAGTCATACTACATACTGCTTATGAAAGTAGTATGCAGTATGTATAAGCAGTATTCATGAGCAGTATGTAGTAGGTGAATTCGAAAACGGCCACAGACACACAACCAGAAAACTGCTACTAGCAGCACCTAGGGGTTTAGAGGGGTCATCACATATTCCACTTTTTAAATTTCATTGATTTAGATGAACCTGTGATCAGTGTTGTGCGTCACTGAGCAAAAATGAGTGCTGCATTGAATGCGCTCATATTTTCATGAATAGTGAACTGAACTACTCAATTTATAACTCATGAACAGGAGCAGGAGCCAAGTTGACTCCTGAGGCAGTGTGCAGACGCTCACTATCCGAGAGAAAAGGGCAGTTGCTGAGAGATGCCGAGCACTGTGGTTAACAGCAACAGAAGTCAGATCTACTACTACTACTATGGCACACTTGGTCGCTTCTTCTGTTGACAGTTTGCATAGTATGGTAACAGCTTTTCTGTCTGTGATGCCATAACAGCATACAGGGATTCATATATTTGTGAAATTATCTTGAGGGATATAGATTAAGGACGCGGTCACACTGGCCATCCAAAACGTACCGTGCCTAAGCACAATTGCCCCCCTGCAGCGCTGTTCCCCAGCTGTAGAGTACGGCCGGCGGTCACACTACCCCAATATGAACCAGACTTTAGCGGGTACCAGACACACGCACAGTCCGCCTTCGTCATCGTGAAGCATTTGTTTACATGAAGCACGATCTCCTAAGAGTCAGCACAATGAGTCCGCGTGCTTTTGCTCGTGCATGAAGTAAACCGTGCCGAATCCACCTCTTCGAAGCGTGCCGAAGCACGGAAGGGAACCGTGCTTGAGCACGGTACAGTTGCGGTCACACTGGCCATTCCAAACGTGCTTTACGGCTGAAGCGTGCTTAGGCACGGCACGATTGGCCAGTGTGACCGCGTCCTGAAACAATCATTCCCTAAGTCTGGGTCCTGACCCAAAGGTGGGTCGCCAGAGATTTTTTATGGGTCACCAAATTAGTTTTCAAAATGTTTACACGAAATTCATGCTTTGCTTAACCAGAAGAAGTCTACCCCCGCTGATTTGTTGACTGATGATTGGCTCCTCACACTCTCATTGCTGGTTATGTGTTCATTGTGAAGGGCATCGCCACAATGTTTACTGTGACTGGAAACATGAAACTGTTTTTCAAAAGTCTGAAGCCATGAGCTGGTGGTACTCAAACAGCCAAAGGCAAACCACCGCATGTTTCCTTCTGTTTTGCACTCAGAGGAAAAGGCTGTCACTCTGTCACCATCACACATACAGAAGAGCTGAGCCATTGATTACTCAGATCATTAGTTTCCAAAAGAAAGATTTGAAGTCAGTTTAAAAACCTCCTTGAGTTTGAAAGTATAAAGTCACTGCTGGATCTTGGACTGTTACTGATTGTTACAGCTGTGCAGTGACGTCACACTGAAAAAGAGGCATGGACGAATGCTGCTACCTGTGTTCTGGATGAACATCGCATCTTAATATCTTGTACTGAATATCATATGACTGGGATACAACTCTGAAAAGCAAGCAGGCTAACCCGTATAGGAAAAATGCAAGTATTTTCAGAGTGTAAGCCTAACAAAGCTGAAATGCATTGGTCAAACATGTTAGGCCTGTTAGCTGGTACAAAAGATGTTAGATGATGCAGGAACATGATTAAACAATAAAACAGTTTTTTTATCCTGTCAATTGATTTACAGTTTGGACAGATTTTAGATTGGGTTGCCATGGCTTGTTTCCCCCAAATTGTGGGTCACCTGAAAAAAAGTTTGGGAAAGTAGAGGGCTCTACTGAAAAAGAGAAGTAGTCAATTTTTTGATCATGAAATAAGTTCAAAATTTTCAAAAATAAACTATGACCGTGAATAGGCCTGTCACCATAACAAATTTTGCTAGACGATAATTTTCCAAAATATTATTGCCGATAAACGATATTATTATCAATATTATTTTGATTTTACTTTTTTCATTTTTTCATTGATGTCATTATGATAAATGGGATAATAAAGTGAGTACACCATATCAAAAGCAAGAAACTTTAATTTCTTAAGAGTATTTAACAGTAATTAAAAGGTCAGGATCTTTTGAATAAAATAAATAAAATAGATTAATTAAACAATAAATATAATACATTTAACAAACAAGAAAGAGAAAAAAATACAATGAAAATGAAATTGACTCTTTTAGAAAAAAATACGTCAATGAAAATAATTAACACTAATCAAAAACAATAAAACATAGACCCTGTCTCTAAAGAAAAAACGACCCCCCCCCCCCCCAAAAAAAAAAAAAAAAAAAAAAACAACAACAATAAAAACTATAGCCTAAATAAAAGGGAGTTTATACAGTTCCTGAATTGTTTGTAACATGTACTTTTTCCCAGTCAATCCGTACTGTCTGTCAAACATTTTTAACATTTCTGGCTTTCAACCGTATTGAAGAGCTGCATTTCTTTGGCAATGTATCTGTCTTTGAGCGCCCACCATTTGGTGCTTTTATTTCCATTTACTTTGCAGACCAAAAGCCTCAGTAAGAGCGGATTGTCAAAGAACAAGGCTCCGTTGCACCTCCCCTTCTTCTTCTTCTTCTTCGTCGCCACTGTTTTCAAACAAATGCTACATATCAGCTCGTTGGTGTTCATGAGCTCACACTTTGTTCATTCTGATAAAAAACAAAATATTCCCACACTGGGACTGTGGCAGGCGGCTTAAGAACCCTATCTTTCGTGCCATCACTCATATTAGCGTGTGTTTCCTCCTTACCCCTCAGGATGCTCGCTTCAGCTCTCTCCGTGCGTACGCGCAAGCAGCCCCGTCTTCACCCCAAAGATCGCATTTTTGACAGATGCTCACTCCGCTATAAATCCACTAAATCCGTTATAGAACCTATGCACCCCGATGTTAGGAAAGATAGACGTAGTGAGCCATCTTCTCATTCAGCCTCTTTGGTCGAAAGAGAGGAGGAAAACAAACATGCATGCACATGCCAGTTTATCGAGGCTGGCAAACTTACCAAGGACGTTTTTATTTATCATTCGGTTAATTGATTTATTGATTATCGTGACAGGCCTAGCCGTGAACTAGTTCATGTAAATTGGTGTGAAGTGAACTTTGAACTGACTCCCTTTTTGTGTGAGCTTTCACGACACTGCTTGTGATACAGAAAAACATGCTTACTTGAAATAACTTCAGACCTAATTTCTGAAAGTGGGCGTCACAGCCCTGACTGAAAAATTGCACATAGGCGTTGATAAATGAAGGCCCTGGTAGAGAACTGCTATAAGGAGGATGCATAAACTTCCAATTAAGAGTCTGCCCCTCATAATAAGATGAATGTCCTCCAACATACAGTGCACTGGGGTTTTTTGTAAGATGAAAAGCCAATTTCCTGTGTTGTCAAGGGCCAAACAAGAACCAAACACACACTGTCACTTTCCATCAGGCTGCTGGTTTATCTGCCAGAGAAGGCAGGAGAGAAACAGAGAGGGAGACAGGAGGAGTGACTGAGACAGCCGAGAGAGAAAGAGAGTGTCACACGGCCAGCTCAGGCTGCTGCCTTTCCCTCCTCCCCAGCACATTAATAAGGTGGAGAAGGAGTCACTCTACATCGGGTTAATAAACAGTTATTCATCTTCAGCATGGCACCCAGGAAACAGGAGTTGGTTTGCCCTTGGGCTAATCTTCAGGCCTGTAGAAGACAGCCAATCCATCAGAGCACTATACAGACTGCATACTACAAACTTCAAGACCTCCGGAAGAAGCAAGGTGAGGAAAGAGAAAATGAGAGAGTGATTGAAGAGGGAATGGATGACAAGAAGGGAGAGATGGAGTGGGATAAGGTGGAGAGAAAGTGGGTGGGAGAGAAAAGGTGAGAGGGGTTGGGCTGCTGGTCCAGGAGTGATTTATGATGTTTAGAAAGTCAGACTGTTTGAATTAATGAGGTAGAATTGGTGAAATCAACCTGTGTGTGTGTGTGTGTGTGTGTGTGTGTGTGTGTGTGTGTGTGTGTGTGTGTGTGTGTGTGTGTGTGTGTGTGTGTGTGTGAGTGTGTGCGTGTGTGTGTGTGCAGAGTGTGTATGTACCTGTAGGTCATTTGACACAATCATCAGTAACACTGTATATTTGGGAGTTTGAAATTACATTATTACAAATGTGTCTGGAGGAATGATTCATGTTTGGAGCCTGTGAGGGGGAGACGGACAGAGAAATTGAAAAGTTAGAGTTTGTTTGACCTTGACGGAGAAATGCTGAGGCAAACTGAGTTTTTTGTTGTCAGAAGCTGAACTATAATAACTGTATCAACAGCAGCATCATGGCTGACATATCTGAAATTCAAGGCTTCTACAGCTCATCAGTTTCACATGGCAGCTTGCAGAAAAGACAGGGATAATGTATTCCTTATATTGCTTTCCAAGTCTCAGTTGGCAAACTTGTTTATTACCTTCAACCAAGAAAAGACAAGGTCACATTACATATTCACCGCTTTTTTTTTAGTTGTAAGCAATCTGAAATGAAAAAGTGTGGTGAGAAACAGCTTGCTTGCTCTCACAGTATCATTTGTTCATCTTGTTTTCTATTTAACAAACCATGGGTACCATACAGCATAACATTATTCCTGTTCTTTCTGTATCTATTGAATATTTTCACAGGTTGGACTGCACAAATTTATATACAGTACATTTGTATGTCCTGTGCATCAGGTGTCAACACCACCAGTGATTCTTATCAAAGATGTTAAGACACAGCAGAAATAGTGGCTAATAAATAAGCATCATTTAGGTAGAAATTGTCATAACTTGGCTTTAGGGCCATGTTGAATTCAGGAAGGAATGTATATTTTTTTCAGTCTTAAATTAAATAGAGTAAACAGCATATTTGACTTTTATGTTTAGTTTAGTTTTAGTCAATAAACATTTACTCTTTGCTTTACATATTTTGTCTTTGAGGGTTCAAATTTCGTGGCACAGCGCAGGGGGCACAAGCCTGGTGCACCCCGCGCAGTGTTAATTTTGTGCGGCGCACCACCGTGCACTGCCAATTTGACAATTTGGTAGACTGTCTGCGCAGAAATGTGACGGCGCGCCAGGGGGAGGTGTGATTCATGTTGCCGTGGTGACAATTTCGTGCCAAAAACAGTGCAGAAAGTGCTCTGAAAGCTTGCCAGCTCCAACCTGGTCTATTCTCTGCGCAAAGCGGAGCTCTCCGGCAGCCCCTCTGCCGCTGGGCTAGCACGGCTAGCTCGTCCATCCCAGCGGAAATAGATCCCACGTTCCCAACAAGGATGGATGGAAGGACAGGTCCATGTCTTCACCTCCCAGCTCACACCCAAGATCCAGCGCGTCGTCCTCGCCTCCTCCTCCTCACCTTGAGAGAAATCATCAAGCCTTACACTAGTTAGCATTGACATGCTACAGGCTGCTAACAGCTAATTTCACATGTAAACAATGCAGCCATGGTTACATGTAGGATCTCCAGACAAACAGGAGAAAAGTAGTAAAATTATCGCTGAAGCCACATAAAGTTTGGTGTCCATGACCAACAATGAATCATACAAAGTAATGATCCACTCCAAATACAAAGATTATGAAAAAGAGACGAAAAAAATTACAAGAAACAGACAAAGAAGAGAGAGCTGCTGCAACAGGCAGCTACTTGGGCAGTGCCTAGCTGGTGTCATTGATCATTGGTCTGACCCAAGTTAATCAAATTTTATTTAACTCAGCTCAAGACAAATAAAAAATCGTCTCTCATCTTAGGCCATCATGGGTACAGCACTTTGCAGAATTTAGCAAGTCACAATGGCAAGGACAAACAGGCAGAAACCTCAGGCTGAACCAAACTCATGTTAGACAGACAGACAACTGCTGAGACTGTTGGGTTGGAGAGAAGGAGAAGCAACGTTAAGAGAGATGTTGAGAGAGACAGAGACAGACAGCGAGGAGTTACATAGAATAAAAGGGAACTAGAAAATGAGATGACGAGAGGATGACAAATTGAGACAGAGAAGGAAACAGACAGGCTGGCTGACATGAGCGTATTCCCAAGTGGTAGTGAGTGTCCCCTGTGATCGCCATCCTGTCATTTGAGCAAGAGCCTTAACAGAAGAGGACAACATACAGCAGAACAGGACAGTTAATCCTGTTAGGCAGAGCGAAGTGAACACTGCCACCGTCTTCAGATGAACAGATTCACACGCAGGAAGGAACCATCTACATTAGCTGTGCTGAGCTCACGGCTGCTTTCTTACCGGTTATTGCAGGAGGGGGGTGATGTGTTTTCCTTCTCAGTGAAGTGAATGACTCAGCTCTGAAGCCAGGGAGGGGTTGGACACAGCAAAGCCTTAAGGCTTATCGAGTATTTATGTCTCATTTTTAGTACAAACTGTCTCATTAGACTTTGTATGAGCCACAGTCACCTGACAGGTGCAGAAAAAAAAAATGTACTGGTTAAATTGATGAGTTAAACTGGTTAAACATGATCCTTATTTCAAAAAATTTGACACATTTCTTGTTTGTTTTGTTTTTAAAGGTCCCATATTTTGCAAAAATCACTTTATTAAGTCTTTTAGTGGAATTTGTGGGTCTTTGGCTCTCTTCCCAACCCACAAAATGTGATATTTAATTACAAAACTTGTACTTAGTAGTGCTTGTGAATGTAATATCCTGACCTAAATGAGCTGTTTGGATTATGGGGGTTTTCTGACCTCAGTGATTCCCTTTTTTGACCAATCAGGAGCAAGTCTGACCTGATTGGTCCACCAAAGCAGATATCCCCCAACCCCCTCCCCGCAGCAGCCATCACTGCTGTGTTTTTGGCTGTAAACAGCCACATAGTTCCATGCACAAGCTTTCCATCTCGGAAGAAGACAAGACTGAGTGGCTAGAGTTCATTTATGAGGGAAATGTGCCAGCTACACTCAGTAAAACTGTGCATGTGTGTGCTAGTTACTTCACGGCCGACTGCTTTTCCAACTTTGGACAGTACAACAGAGGGCTGAGAGGGCTCTCAGTGACGTGGAAGAGCGGGGCGGTATCAGCGGTGGCTCATTTACATATGAAGGCCACGCCCACTAAATCAGACTCTTCTGAACAGAGGGGCTATGAGAGCCTGGAAACAATGCTGCTATGCTTGATTTATTGGCTTTTTGAACCAAAACATGTTACTACCACTTCATGAAGACATCAATGATCCATATTAAACTGCAGAAAGGGAGCAGAATATGGGACCTTTAACCTCATTTGCAGATTTTTGTTTTGTTTTATTTCACTTGGGGAACAATTAATGTGGCATTTTCATCGAGACATGTTTCTGCCTTGTCTGGTGAATGTGGCTGATATTAGGTCTGAGAAGGCCATCTGTTCTTAATATGGAAACACTTGCCCAGTTTTAAGTGTTGTAGCGTATGAGACACCAGTTAACATTTTGTTTGCACTGATCTTGCAGAAGTGTCATTTTGGTTTTTCCTTTATTGTTTCCTCATTTCCAATGACTGATGTTATCACAGCTTCTTTATTAAGGCAGGTCGGTATTAGTTTGCTTGTTCTATAAAGGTCACCATGGACATGCATGTCAACACCCTTTAGATACCATCTCTCATGGAAATGCTTTCCTTTGAAGAAAACAATTCATTTCATTTAGTAATTAAAAAAAAAAACAATAACAAATTTTTCTAATTTAATTTGAATGCTGCCTTTCAAGGCACATAAAGATATGTTACAATGTACAATAAGTAAAAAAGGATCCAAAAGAGTCTGCAGAAATCATACTTGTTCATAAACAAAACATTCAAAACTGGGCTTCTCCTCCTTGGATCAGTACCAGCGGGAGTGCACACCCACTGCTCGGACCGTGACAACATGAACACTCACTAGCGCACTAGTCCAACAACCACCTGTAGTATTGTGTTTCTACGTGGGAGAGACTTCAGGCATGTTAGCATGAGCTAATCACAGGTATTCAAAACCCTCCAACTCACATCACTCATTGTCCAAGCTGCTTTCTGGAAGCTACTCAGGGCTGAAGGTACAGACAGACCTTGGTGTTTGAGGCCCCCTTCCAACATCTCATAAACCAGTTAGAAAATATCTACGTGATGACCTTATCATTTCAGCAGATTGTTCCAGTTTTAAAACAGAGAGTTTTGATCAGTTTACAGAACAATTCAGGGATTTCTACAACATATGAACAGGAAGAGGTTTAAAAATCTGCAGAAGTTCAGTACGAACATCCAGCATTGTTACTGTATATACATTTTTTAAAAACGAAAAGCAAATTGCCCCCACTTCAGGATAAAAATATGAGCCTGTTCAATGATTTAGTCCTGCTTTTGAGTTTACATCATAACCAGCAGCATTTACAGCATCATATAAATCCAGGTTTCTTTTGTCTTTGCTTTAGTCAAGTTTAAATATATGGATCGATTGGATTTATCTGCTGCAGACTATCCCTCCATCTTTTTTGTATTTCCATTGCCCCTCTCAAGGAGTAACAGCCTGACTATTCAACGCCTAGGGCTGTGTATTGATAAGGTTTTAATGATTCCAATGCCTTATTAATCCATGCTTATCGATCCAATTCCTTATCAATTCTCTTATCAATTCCCACTACGGAAAAATAAGAACTATGTGATTACAGATATAGTAAAAAAGGTTTTATTAATATAAAAATAATTTACAAGCTGGGTTGGACTAGGCAGCAGGACAGGGGCAGGGCTGGACATAACTGAGCAAGGCAGAACATGGCTGGGCTCTGAGTACACAATATCAATCAGAATTCAGTCAGAATTCAAGTTAGAATAATGAAATCACTGAGATCAATTACAATTATCAATAACAGTCATGATGTATCAAGTGAGAACTTTCAGAACATCATGAATTATCAAGTGAGAACAAACAGTTCAGTGAAAGGAAATGAGAAACTTAACCATTCTTTTTCAGAAAAATGAGCTGGTCTGCTTTGTCAGTAAGGAGGCTAAATCTCTCTGGGCTTAATGCGTCTCCAGCTGTGGAGAAGACCCTCTCACTTGGGGTAGAGGATGCCTGTGGCTACACTGTCCTCTTGTCTTCGAAGCGCCTCAAACATGGTGCATTCTTTGAGTTTGATGCCATGTTGTCCTGCCAGGTGTTTGATCATGTTGGTAGTGTTACCCCCTTTAGCTGAGAGGGCTTTTTTGCAAGTGTTGCATATTCCCGCATCGTCTTTTTGGTGAAATGTAGCCACACCTTTGACCGTTTAGCGCGAGTTGGGGACATCTCTGCAACTGAGAGGTCTAGCAGCAACAACAAAAAGCACATGGAACGACGTCACTGTGCATTGCTCATGGGATGCGTTCGTTTGCGGTGTTAGCACACCCCGGGAGGAATCGATAGGGGAACCGAAATGGAGTTTTACCAGCAATTCCAAGGAATTGGTCAACTGCGGACCCGGTTCCAAATTAAAACCGGTTATCGATGCGCAGCCCTGTCGACACCTGGAGAAAACCATTTTCACCAATAAATGACAGGGTCAAACATCAGGCTACATGAACTGCTAGAACCTCGGTGACAATGATTGAAATGATTCAACATTCAAAAGGGAACGGACGTTCATCTGTTTTGAACCTTCCTCTGAATCCATTCCTCCAAAGTCAAACAGAAGGCCACTGAACCTGGTAATGGATCCAGGGTCTACCTCTTTCCATTAGAGCATCAATCTTTAATGGTGTCATCTTCTGGCACACAGTCACCTCTACCAGATGCTCTGACGTTCACTACCTGGTGCCTTACAACTTAACATTTCAAGGCCACTTGAACTGTCTGGCATCAGTGTGCTTTTAAAGGGTCGACCACTGGTTCTTAAAGTGTCACAGAAGAGCTACAAGTGCTCCTCAGTTTATAGATAAGAGGATATCTGCTTCCTCAACAAGGTCATGGTATATGGGTTTAGTTTTTTGTGTGTGTAATGGCACCGTCTTGTCAGACTCCTGGACATTCAACCCACGCAGCAAGTTTCTGCCTGCTTCAGGATGTTCTCACTACTATCTTTAGCAGCTGGCACGATCAGCACTTCTAAACCTTTCCTCTGGGGGTTAGGTTGTTGAGCACATCTAGAGCTGCATCTTCAGTTTGCACAAACTGAATGGTTGTTGCACAACCTTTGATCTCCACATGCTGCTGCTGAAAAGCGGCGCTGCCAGATGGTTTCTTCACAGTATGTGAGCCATCCTTATAGTGTTGACCTTCTTCCTGTTGCGTTTATGAAGAGCTTTGAAGTTCTTCCAATGTATCTTTCCCCCATCTTCTGTCCATAGCTCCAGTGAAGCTTCAGGGCAGTCTGAGGAAGTTTAAGCATGTTGCATGCATCCAGTACTACACTTTTCTGTGTGGGGTTTCTCTGCATGCAAGAGGAATGGCTTGGTGTTTTTTTTATCACGGCTTTGAGTTTCACTTTCATTGTCAAGTATCACTGGTGTCCAGTTCACAGGTGCAGAACTTCTCTGACACATCCATAATGCATGATGAGAAAGGACACAATCAGAGATGTTTAAGACTGCATTAAAGCAGCAAGCACAAGGACCAATCAAGGGTTGGTTACTGGGGTGCATCAGTTCCATAAGTGCAGTTTGTTTGTAGTTGTTTTTCAGGCTTTTTATACAACCCTGTTTCCTTATAGCAACAATTCCCCCAAAGAAGGAAAGAATCTAAAGCCAGTTATCTTCATCCTCTAGGTATTGTTCAGATCTTTCTTCAGTCCTTCTAAAATTCAAAGAAAGAAGAGAAATTGTTTTAATTATAAAGCAAACAGCAACCATTCTCCAACATACTAAAAACAAAAAAAAAAACTTTGACTGCTGCATGAGACTTGCTAAAATGATTGAGTCATTGCATGAGGATCTCCTAACTGGTTTGTATGAGGGCAACTTCTTTAGAATGAGCACTGTGGATATTTGTTTCTTAATTCCCCATACAGTATGTCCTTAAAGGTAAAGTCTGGGGGAATTTTTGTTTTTTGTTGGCAAACACCCACCGCCTCCAACCAAAGCTACGTGATGTATGACTTCTCCTGTTAAAGTGACTTTTTAATCCAGGAAAATCCTGCAGACCCTACCCTCAAGAAGAAGTTAGAAATTTAGTTTTGTGTTATAACTGCCACATTATTTCAAGCACAATATGTGCATTTAATTTATAAATAGACAGTTATCATCAAGACTGAAACAGGGAGACAGCCTCATTTGAAAAGTTGGATGATAACTTAAATACTATAGGTGAGGAAAGTAACAATTTAATAATTTAACATTCACAGAAACACTTCAAAAATAAAAAATACATAAATGATATTTGATTTCAGCTTAAAGAGGAGGTGTTATATTTTCCCACATTTTCAACATGGATATGTAGTACGAATAACAGATGTCCATGGGAATGTATGCAGTTTTTAAACCTCCTCATAGTCATTTGTTGTTAGAAACCCCTGAATCCTTAAACTGATCAAAACAGTTCATAAAAATACCTCAAGATCTTTACGAGACTTTCTGAAATGATGAAATCATCTTATAAAGAGCTCCTAAATGGTTTATGGTTTATGGTTTGACATTTAAGAGGAGCAGGCCTCAAACACCATGGTCTGCCTGTAGCTCTGCTCCTGACAGACCTCCAAAGGTCTGACCAATCAGAGGGAAGGGGTTTGTGCAGCAGCGAGCCTTAAAGGTATAATTGGTAGTTTGAGTTAGAACCACTTTTTGTTATACTGGTTAAAATGAGCTACAAGTCTTGACGGCAAGCAATATGTGATGTGTTCTTAAATGAGAGTGAATAATATCTGCTATCTACAGCAGGAGAAACCCCAGGAAAATATCAGCCAATCACATCGATTAGGATCCAACCTGTTAAAACAATCAAATCCTGTCCTACCGTTTTGCCCTCCTCCTGCGCGTACATTTCACCAGCGGGCACTGCCCCTGACTCAATGCGTGTTACCGAGTTTAGCGGTCTACAGCAGAAGAATGGCAGAGAAACTACCCATACCCCGAGTACTGGTAACTGCTCCTCCGGCTAAACAGAAAGATGTAAAGAAAGACGGAGGCTTTCTTTTTCTGTTCCCCTGCCTCTAACTACTGCCCCTCTTGCTCAACCTCGGGGCCTGTCCCCTCTGACCCGATGAGGTACTTGACTCTGGGCTGTAGTCTGGATCACAGTGGAATAAACTCTTACCACAGGGACTCTGACAAGCAAAAAAAAAAAAAAAAGATATTTAGTAAGTTCTAGAGAAAATGTACATGTGCTATTTGTACTATAGCTTTACTCCTGATATCGTGTCACAGGTAAAAGTGGATAATGCTAGCTTGACAGTTGCAAGTGCTAAGAAGTCACGTTTGTTTATTTGTTTTTAAGCTTTAGGTTTTAACATTTTGGTGTTTCCTTACCTCTAAACGAGACATCATGCGACGTAGTGCAAAACATAAAATGATGTGCTGAGTCTTTCAGTCATTCATAATCATAGTCGGGAATCAGCGGTGCTCATGCATGTGAGCGGGGGCGTTACTTTGGAGGAGCTCCAAGGGGAGGAGGGGCTAGGCAGAGTCCTGACAAGATGCTACATTCAAATTCATGCTAGTTTTTCAGGACTGCCAACCCTGCCTTTAAAGAGACAACAACTAAAACAAAACGTTTTAGACAAAGGCTAAAAAAGAAGTATACTAAAACACCAGTACAAGAGAAATAGGGGCTGTTGATCACTATGAGATCACTAGGAAGATAGTTAAGACTCTAAAAATTATCCCAGCACCCCCTGGTTACTCAGAAGACTTGTGGATATACTCTTTGGGCTCTAATTTCGTAGACCAAGCACAGGCGCACCTGCCCTGTCCGCGTGGACAGGGCGTGACCGGCGCAGTGCCAAGAGAGGCGCACTCAAGGCGCAGAGAAGCGCGTCCACGCCTCCCTCTGCGCAAATGGCAGAGAGGGACGAGAAAAGCCGTGAGTGGGTTTAACACAGCCAAGTGCTGTTTTCACCAATCAAATGAGCGCCTCTCCCTGCCTCTAAATGCCCTGCGGCCGAGGCGCAGCGTCTGATTGGTCTGAGTGATCCCCAGCACCACGAAAATAGTGTGCCGGAAAGACCTGGTAGCGGAGACGGTCAGAGACGCTGTCCCTGCAGCAGGAGAATGGACAGCGGGGCCCATCGGAAGACACGAAGCGCGTCACCGTGTGGGCCAGCTCCCGGGACAGATGTAATCTGTTCCTTTGTCATTAATAGGAGTACAAAATGAAGAGACAGTTACACAGCTGGCTTATCCATTCAGAATACTTTTGATCCACCTGCACTCCTGGTTTGTCATCACCAAATAGCAGAACCTTTGGTGATATACTGTATACTCTCCCAGTGTCTCCACCTCATCCTCCTTACAATAATGTACTCCATCTTTTTAGATCAGGTTAAAAATAAAGACTAAAACAGAGAAATATGGGAAATCACGGGTAAATCCTGAGTGACATACATTTATTTTGTCTCTTTTTTCTTCATCTTTTCTCTCCCTCTTTTCTTTGAATTAAATGAAATAAGAGAACCAGATATATACTCAGTATCAGATGTTAAGGCTGTTCATAGTTTAATTGTAAGATGTGCATCAAACTTCCAGCTGCCGTCAGGTTAACTTTCCATTATGACAAACGGCTTTAATCTGACATCAGATGTGACGGGACAGTTAATATAGATATAAATGTATATGCTGGTTCAGACGGTTACATTAAATAGTGATTGCTGTGATTGTTTATTGCATTAAAATGTGCCTGACACTCTGGAAACCTGCCTCTGAGGCTTTGTTGACGGTGCGCCGAACAAAATTAACACTGCACAGGGTGCGCCAGGCTTGCGCCCCCTGCGCTGCGCCACGAAATTAGAGCCCTAAAAAATTTTACCAACACCACCTGCTTACTGAGAAGACTTGTGGACATACTCTTTGTGTGTATATAATAAAAAAATAAGGGATTGGATTTTTAAGATGCCAATGTTTCATGTTCCTTGTTGTGCACAGAAAATGAATGTTCATGAGTTCATCAACATGCTGTGAATAAAAATCCTGTGATGAGAACCCTGACATAGAACACAGATTTACTTGGATAGGAACCATGAGAAGGAATTTTTATGACTAAAAATGACACAAACAACTTTTCCGTCTCTGTTTGTGGTTTGAATTCACATGCATCGGGAAGAGACCAGTCATTATAAGTACATGGAGCCAGCCTTCCTGCCCCATTGCGCACAAAAACAAAACACCCTGAAACTCGTACATTACCTTTTGAAGTACCATCATGGTTTTGTTGCCTTGCTAGTCTGGCTGCTTCAAGCTGTGCTTTATTTCTGTAACAGCTTCAGTGAGGGATGCTGAAGCGTGTCAGGCAGATAAACCACAGTGCAGACAGAGCACAGCAGACACAGAATTCAGGGAGAAATGTTTCAGATTAAGTATGGGGAGTTATCATGATGTGCAGTCTGTGGTCCAACCTGTTTTTGTTTTGTTTTTTTCTTGTCTTTTCTCTGCTGAAACATCTTTCAGTGATTTAAAAGTGTGTTAGTGTTGGAGGAAAAAAGTTGAGACAGGAAAGCTGTTCAAGGACACGAGTCCATCAAATCTATTAACCTTGAATTAGCAGCCATCACTAAGTCACACACTCAAACTCTCATATTGATCAGGGGGAGATTGATCATTGGAGCTTTCCATGCTGGAGCTCTCTCTCTCAGTATTAACCAGCCAAAAGTACACGATAACACATCTTTGAGTGCTGGGATGTTTTCTTTTTACCTTTACAGGATCTTTAGGACACATTCACAAAGTGACTTTAAAAGTGGCATGGTTGATTGAGTATTTCACAAACCGCAGATCTTTTGGGACTTTCATCCACCACTAAAAAGAGCAAATCTCCACCGAGCAGTAGTTCTCTGAGACTAAATGCCTTGTTGATGCCAGAGGTCAGAGGAGAATGGATAGACTGGTTGGAGATGATAGAAAGACAGTAGGAACTCAAATGACCACTCGTTACAACAGAGGTCTGCAGAAGAGCATCTCTGAACACACAACACGTCCAACCTTGAGGCAGATGGGCTACAGCAGCAGAAGACCACACAGGGTGACCCTCCTATCAGCTAAGAACAGGAAACTGAAGCTACAATTCACACAGCAACACCAAAACTGGACATTAAAAGACTGAAAAACATTGCCTGGTCTGATAAGTCTGGATTTCCGCTCAACATTCAGATGGTTGGCTTAGAATTTTGTTCAGGCGACATCCTGCCTTGGATCAGCACTTCTGTATCGGCTGCAGCCGCATCATGAGTGGGGTTGCCCTGTCCGTGTGGTAGTGCCTGGGTGTGTGTGTGGGTCTGAGTGCACTTGCGTGAGAGGGTGCTGTCCTACAGGTACGCTGCGATTGGCAGAGGAGCACGTTCTGCAGGACCACTCGGCGTAGAGCAGCAGGCTCAAGAGGCTGCAGACGCGGGTACTCAGGGGCAGACACTTCGATAGATGCTTTTGTTAGGTTGTCCATCATGTGTGAGGGTGGGAGGTAAACTGCCTGAACTGTGTGTAAATTATATGGGCTGGAGGAGCTGAATCAGAGTTTTGGTTGTATTGGTTATTTTGTTGTTTATCTCGCTCTAAGTCAGAGTTACTTTAAGTTGTAAGACAAAATAAATTTGTGTCTTTTGAGTAGCCACCTCCTCCCCATTTGTTCGTACACCTCCCTGCTGGTTAACTGCACAGATTTATTTCTTTGGGACAAATAAATAACTTTATTTTACACCAGAACCAGGGTTTTATGTTGCTTACCTTTCCCCTCACGAGTCGGGTTGTAACAGCCTCAGATTGAGGCCCTTAGTAGTAGTACAAAAAACATTGTTCTAAAGAAAAAAGGGGGGCCTACCTGGTAAATGCAAGGTGCATCTCCATATTCTGTACAGTCTGCGGATTCACTTCAAACAGCACATTTCCATTGAAGTGAACCCTAACATTGTGGGTACTAATGCTACCACTTACAGTTCCAGCCACTAGCTCCTTCGGGATGCTCACACCAGCTCTTCTTAAGTTGCCTGAATTGCAGGATAAGCTCCCGCTTCACTTTTCTCCACCTCGAGATGTTTGGTGTCCAGTAGCACCTCGGCTGCCATCACATCTGTGTAGAATAACTGTCTTTATGTCCCGTCCAAAGACCAGCCTGGTATGGATCAATACAGTTTGGTACAGTTTGGCTCTTGTTTCCACAGCCAACCGTGCCCTTAATGGTCGGCAGCGTGTAAGCCAGATCCTGATAGCTGTGTCAACTACATGATAGCAAGATGGCACAGCAATGCAACACAGTGTACCTCGCTAATAAAGCCAACGAAGAAGAAAAATGGGACATAGTTGATAAAGAGCAGTGATGGAAGACACCCAACAATTTGTCTTCTTTGTGACTGACATGTGGCTTTTTGTTACAAAGTGCAATTAAGCTTTGTTTCAGAGGGTGTTATCAGAGAGTTATGTGTTGTTCTTTATCACCGCTGCCACACAGGAGGTGACAATTCTTTGGACCAATCAAAGGACTGCAGTGTTTCTAGCTCCACCTTATGGGGTCAGATCTGGATGTCTGGCACCCCAACAGATGGGTACCTAAAATTGGTGTGGTATGAGTTGGTAATTTGGGGACCTGTCCCAGTTTTAGTCAAAGGAAACGCTAGCTGTACCAAGATAAACTAAATTGAACCATATGGTGGAAACAGAGTTTAGGGTTTTGCCACCACGTCAACAGGTAGAGAGAATAGAGACTCGGTGACCCACGTTTGATCAGGTTGTATTGCCTTGTATTGCCTTTGCCATTGAGATTTACTTTCCATTTTGACCAATCAGAATCAAGTTTTTTACAAAGTCAGGTAAAAACCATGCATCTTGAATATCAGCACCCTCCTGAATTTATGCTAATAGCCTCAGTGTCAAAGGAAATGATCTGAGAGTGTGTGAACCTCAGTGCCAAACCCTACTGCACTGAAAATGGCAAACATAAAGTCAATGTCAGAGTGAATAATGAGTGGAGACTAAATGGCCTTTCAGTCTGAATATCAGGCTCTGTTTTCTCTGAACCCTGAGAAGATCACCTGTGAGTATCTGCAACACCACACTGCCCACCTTTATCAGTCTTCCTAAACACCGCTGGCACACCACGTTTTGCCTCCGTCTAGAAGAGCAATATTTCTTGTCACAGTGGAATAAAGTTTAGAATGGATTATTTACCCCACTGCCAAAACTACTTAGAGCTAAAGAACAACTCAGAGAGGGAGAGAAGGAGCAGGCGAAGGGGAAGGGAAGTGTGGGAGGAAACAGAGAGATATTGGCATGCAAGCATTTGTCCATGGTCGGGCAGAGATGGGTGAATCGATAGTCTGATGGAGGGATGACAGAATGACAGCTCCATGCCGATCGCTGAAGGACGTCCAGTAAAAGGAGGAGAGGGAAAGAAGGTGAAGAAACAGAGAGTTAGCAAAGAGCAGGCAGAGGGAGAGTTATAGAGGCTGACAGCGAGCAGTAATGAATGATAATTGTTCATCAAGCCGACGTGCTCAGTATGTGGGGGCGAACGTTCAGCCTGGTCATTTCCTCAGCCTTCTACACATCAGTGTCACGCCTGTCAGCACACACACACACACACACACACACACACACACACACACACACAGGAATGAGGAGTTCCCAGAGGAGCCAGCCTCTCTTGACAAACACATATTTAAATACCTGCAGTGGTGTAGACCTGATAGCATAAATCCTGCTGCGTAATGTTTTTTAAAGGGCCTTAAAATCATCAGAGAATGATTAATTTGATTTAGTTAAAGTGTCACAAAGGTCAGCTGGCCTTACAAGAACTTTTTACAGTCATATACATATAAGCCACATACAGAAGATCCAACCAACACGGTCCCTGAGGTCAAAGGTTACGGCACAGTGTTACAGATACAGTGCAGCCTTTGCTCAACACTTTGTTGATGCACCTTCAGCAGCATTTACAGCCTCAAGTCTTTATGAATATGAAGCCACAAGCTTGGCTCACCTATCTTGGGTAGTTTGACCCATTCCCCTCTGCAGCACCTCTCAAGCTCCATCAGGTTGGATGGGGAGTGTTGGTGCACAACCATCGCTTGAACCCCAGAGGTGTTCAGTCAGGTTCAAGTTTGGTCTCTGGCTGGGCCACTGGAGAACGTTCACAGAGTCGTCCTAAAGCTACTCCTTTGATTTTATCCCCACAGGATGATGCTTCCACCAACATGTTTCACTGTAGGGATGGTGTTGCCCAGGTGATGAGTGGTGCCTGGTTTCCTCCTAACATGATGCCAAAGAGTTCAATCTTTGTCTCACCAGCACAGATGATTTTTTTTTCTTGCGGTCTGAAGGTTTCATTCATTCATTCATTCATTTATTTTATTAATTTGTCTCTTGAAGGGCGATTTGGTTTGCAGCACATTCACATTTAGACGTAAAAACATAAAAAAAAAACATACATGATAATATGAGCAGTA
The DNA here is from genome assembly GCF_033239565.1 of Halichoeres trimaculatus. Taxonomy (NCBI): domain Eukaryota; kingdom Metazoa; phylum Chordata; class Actinopteri; order Labriformes; family Labridae; genus Halichoeres; species Halichoeres trimaculatus. The sequence goes on from NW_027437193.1 coordinate 31,056,629, forward strand.
TAGACATTGGTGCACAGTCAGTTCCAGTACAGGAAAGTAAATAAACAAGGTAGACTTATCAAACCAAGGTGTGCTCCTGATCAAGGAGAAGGACGGGAAATGACAGACTACTGTTCAGAAAATATACAGTAGCTGCATAGTAAAAAGCATGGTCCTTCAGACCATGACGCTACTGTGGCATTAGTGCCTGGTGTTAGCTCCATTAGCCATTTGTGTGAATAGCATGATACCAGGCTACTCTGAGGTATTCCCTCTGGCGCTAGGTAAGTATTGCTAGCATATCCATCTTATGAGAGATATTTCTTACATTCCACGCAATGATAGATGGACAGGTCGAAGTCATCTCTCCTTAGCTTGGACCCCTCCTCACCTCCTTCTTCTCAGCTGGGGGGTGGGGGGCATCAGGCCTAGCACCTGTTTGCATCAAAATGCTACGGCTGCTAAAAGCTGAAATCTTGTGTGTTAACAATGTGACCATGGTTACACAGAACTTCCGGACACACAGAAGAACAAACAAAAAGAGGCATAAACATAAAAATTAATGACAGGCTTTAAATTTGGAGATACTTATGGCTGAAATACACCAGTTGTGATTCGTCTTTTGTTCAACTCCCTAATTAAGGCCCACGGTCATTCAGTTTAGATGGGCCGCTAGATCGTGGAAGGGTCCTGGTGCATCTGAACTTCTTCCATTTAAAGGGGACATATCATGCTTGTTTCTCCTTTTCACTATGCCAGACTAGGATGCCTGTAAAGCATTTCTGCCCTCAGTACAAGTCATTTAGTTCCTTCATTGTCCCACAATAGCGTTCTCAATATCCTCATTTTAGGCCATTCTGAAGATCTCGTTGAAACACTCCGTTTCCAGAATGACCTCCAGTAACCTCGCAACGTCACAGCCCTTTGTGCTCTAATTGGTCAGTTCTATCAGAGGGGCAGAGGGGGTAGAGCCAGGGGGGCGGTTTTTGCAGCATGGCAGTATTTACAAAATGGCCATATTGAATGGGGCAGACCGAGCGAGTTTGCTGTTTGCCAAAACTTCACCGTAGGGCATTGATAGCACTAATAAAATGGCAGCGAGTAGGATACGTCCTTTTGTATTGGACCCGAGTCAGACCCGGACGGTTCTGCAGCTCAGGAGGAAGAAAATCCACCTCAACACAAATCATCTCAGGACGCTTCAGTGTGGTGAGTCAAACCGGTACTGTAACATGTATAGTTTATACATGGAAATATAGGCAGACTTCACCAATAAACTATTTCTATAACAGGGCTCCATCCTGCTCCTTCACTTTTCTCTGTCTGTTTTATCCATCATGCTGAAAGTGTAGTCTAAAGATCGCCTCTACCGTCAGTTCCTCACTATGTTATTACCGCTGCATTATTGTGGTCCAGGTTCACAGTGCATGTCAGAACAGGCATGCAAATATCACAGTCTCACAAGTATTACCACATCTGCTAAAACTACAGTGTTTTAACTGCTAATTCACCATGTAAAGCTGAGCTGCTCAGCAGAGCAGAGTCCCTGCATCCGACACTCATTCAAGTTAGCCAGAGCTGGAAGGGAGCTGTATTCATACTCGGCTCTTGGTGGGTGTATCCCTCGGTGGCTGTTGTGTGACTAACTGACATCACAGAGGAGGAGCTGCTTTATCAGATTACTCCAATAAAAAGAAAGGATCCTCGTGTCGTCACGATGGTCGAAATCTCGAGGCCAACTGGCAATGACCTATTTCCAGAGGCATCAAATCTCGTTCTAGGATATCAGAAAAAATACAATATCTCATTTTTTGAAAATTCAGGGGGTGAAAGGTCTTGTTTTCAAATTTATTACATTATATGTAAGTATTAAATCAGGGCTCAGCATCATATGTCCCCTTTAAAGGTGATGGCTCAGCAAGAGCTTGAACTTGAATCCAACGGATGTCTCGGCAGGGATTTGAAAATGTCTGTGCACCAATGGTCCCCATCCAACTGATGGAGCTTGAGAAGTGCTGCAAAGAGGAGTGGATCAAACTGTCTAACGATAGGTGAGCTAAGCTTGTAGTATCATATTCAAAAAGACTTGAAGCTGTGATTGCTGCCAAAGGTGCATCAACAAAGTGTTGAGCATGGCTGTGAATACTTATGTCCTTGAATGTCAATTTTTTTTAAATAAATTAATAAAATGGAAGAAAAAACACTTTCTTCTCATTGCCATTACTGTATTGTTAAACTATATAGTATTTTGGAATGAGGCTGTAATATAACAAAATATGGGAAAATTGAAGTCTTGTGAATACCCTTCAGAAGCTTTGTACAACAACAGAGTCACAGAGAGACTTTAACCATGTCAACACTCTAACCAGGGTCTAACACAGGTGACCTCTGGACAACTGGAGTTGTGGTTCTGCATTCATTGAATAAATTCAGCCCATTTCTCTCAGGTGAGTTTCTTGTTCAAAATTCTCTCCTTTCTCAAACCTCTGCAGGCGCCAGAGCCAGAAAAGCCTCAGGGTTAGTCCATACTTAGATATAGTCTCTCTGAGCAGTCCTCCTTAACAACACTGTCAATAAACACCAGGAGTGAGAGGATTTTTATTCTTACTGCGGTTTGTGTTTATTTTTGAGGAGAAATACTTGAAGAAAGATCCTTAAGAACCTCAGCAGAGCAGGTTTCCATGTGCTGATAAATCCTGTCTAGTTGAGCTGAGAAAAATCAGACTGTAACACAGAAGAACATTAGTCTTAGCATGAAGGTTTGGTTTTTCTGATGCCCCTGTGTCAGGTGAGGAAAAGTGATACTTGTGAAAAAAGTTGAGACGTGGAACAGAATAAAAAGCTGTGAACAGAAATGGTTTCAACAGAAAAGATGTAATGAAACAGAGATTGTAGGAGTAAAAATGTGAGGGCGGAAGAGAGAAAAAGTTGCAGAAGAAACTAAACACAGACTTGAAGACTGATACAGAGGAGAGCAAGATTACTGCAGTCAGAGAGAAAGAGGCAGAGGGTGTACACGGGGAATTGACTCACCATCATCATATCCTCGGGACAAAGAGCTGAGAGGAGGCTTGCACTAGATGTCTTGAAAATAATGAAATATACAGCAGAGGAGTGCGAGGTGACCTGACTTGATCTCTACATCTGCTTGCAGCTATTCTACATGGAGCAGAGAGGACCAAAAACAGGAGTTCTGTTAATAGGATGTGCTCATTCTGAAGCTCAGAACAAAAAGGTCTGCAGAGCTTTGAGGAGTCTCAGGGATGGAGGAGATGGAGGTTTGTTTGTGGTTTATGTTTGTACAAACACAGGATGCTTCTGAAATAAGATTTTTTTCTGGACTTATCAGGTGAATGTGGCTATAAAAAAGTAAAAATAAGAAATAAAGTTTTTTGCATTTTTATATTTTCCTAAGTTTTCCAAAAATTATATTGTTAATATTTCTGTCTCCTACAATCACCAGAGATATTGTGACAGTCCTGCCTCATGGAGGTGCATGCAGAAAATAAAACTGCAGCGCTGCAGTCAACACAGAAGAAGTGCTCCGGGCATGCTCAGTAAAGCAGCTGACTTCCTGACAGGAGAGGAGGAGAAAAGTGTTGATTTATTAATAATCAGACCATCAAAAAACAGACAACAGCAGAGTGTCTCTACATCCTATATTACCGAACAGCTGCACAACTTTTCTACATGCTCTGAAGGTGGATTGGATCTCTGACTGTGTGCAGCAAACAGTAGCTCTGAACACCTCCCTGAGGTAAGTGGTCTTAAAACAAAGTTTCACAACAGGAGATTAATTGCAGGTCTGTGCTGTTAGACTGCAGTACATTCCAAAACCACAGACCTGCAATAAATCCAGACTTGCTTATTTTTGTTCTGTGCCACAACAATCTATTGCAGACACCTGGCCTGTAAAAGCTCTGCTGTGTGGTCATCCAAAGGTCCTCATTACTGAGTTTTCAAGAGGCAGAAAGGTGGCACAGGATGTGGAAAAAGAAAATGTTTTTAGTCCAACAGAGGATTGAAAAGGCAATTTGACTACATAATTTACATTTCTGTAGATACTTTCATGCTAAGCACAGCTGGAAGAAGCAGCAATTTTTCTCCTTTTTTCTTCTTGTTTTAGTTTTCTTTGTAGTTGGAGCCTGCTGTTACTTTTTATGACTCATTTGTTGGCTGTGGACACCAAACTGGTTATGTCTGCAGTTTTTTTTTTTTTTTTGCTTATTTTGTTCCTGTGTTTGTATTTGATCCTCTATGTAACCATAGTGTTACTGTTTACACTCAAGATCAGCTGTACGCTACCTGTAGCATGTCAATGTTAACCAGTGCTAGACACAATGTTCCCCACAAGCTTAGGAGAGGGTGAGGGTTAAGTGCTGGCACTGCAGTGTAAGATAAGAAGAGATGACATCAACCTTTCCTTCCATCCATAGGTATGGGGAATGTGAGAGCTATTGTAAGCGACGTGGGTGTAGGTGTCGGAATAAATCAGTTCAAACACGTTCTGGGTCTTTCTCATAACTTTAGTGAGCTTCTCCAACCTACCGAACAAATCAACAACAGCCTACTTCTCCCCTCTCTCTTTTCTCCCCTTCTCTCTAAGCCCCCTCCTGTCTCCACAGCGCCCACTAGGGGGTCAGATTATTAACATTACTGTTAACCCTTACAAACGCCAGTTGAGAAAAACACATTTCAGTTTTCTCTAAATAAAAAGGGAACATAATAAACATTTTTCTAACTTAAACTTTGAGTATTTGATTTTTCTGTTGCTAGGCCCTGCCCAAGTAGCTGCCTGTTGCAGTAGCGCTCTCGTTTTTGTCCATTTCTTGTAATTTATTTCGTCTCTTTTTCGTCATCTCTGTATTTGGAGTGGATCATTACTTTGTATGGTTCATTGTTGGTCATGGACACCAAACTTTTTGTAGCTTCAGCGATATTTTGACTACTTTTCTCCTGTGTTTGTCTGGAGATCCTACATGTAACTATGGCTGCATTGTTTACATGTGAAATTAGCTGTTAGCAGCCTGTAGCATGTCAATGCTAACTAGTGTAAGGCTAGATGATTTCCCTCAAGGTGAGGAGAAGGAGGTGAGGATGACGTGCTGGTTCTCGGGTGTGAGCTGGGAGGTGACGACATGGACCTGTCCTCCCATCCATCGTTGTTGGGAACGTGGGATCTGTCTCCAGTGGGATGGACGAGCTAGCCGTGCTAGCCCAGTGGCAGAGTGCTGTTCACGGACGTGTCTGACGGAGCTGACAATGGACGCCGGCGCCACATTGGAGGAGCTTCGCCTGCTGTGGGCAGACAGGATCCAGGAGACAGAGACTGAACAGACTGCTGGGGTGGCTCAGTCCTGGACCCTGTGGAGGTGGAGACTGGCTGGGCTGGAGAGTGGTGGACGAGTGGTGGACGGGCTGTCGCCATCTATTTTCTTGTGGACCTTTTAACACTTTCTATACACTTTCTTACTTTTGTTTTCTTGATTGCTGCTGTGACTCCTGAGTTTCCCCTCAGGGATAAATAAAGTATTTTCAATTCTATTCTATTCCATTCTATCCAGTTTTTGACTCTTACACTAATATAAGATGGACAAACTAGTGATGCTAACCCAGCATCGCTAGCTGGAAGCCAAAAGAAAAGTTGTTATCAGGCATCGAGTGCTTTAGAAGAAGTGCGAGAATGATTACTTCTGTGGAATTAAAGGAATCACACTTGTCTCATATGCAAAGAGAAAGTTGTTGATCTTAAGGAGTATAATCTCAGGCAGCGTTATTCAGCTAAACGTGGAGCAGTATGAAAAATACCAGGGGGATGAACTGGTACAACAAGTTGCAACCATGATCCTATATCTAATTAACTGCTGAGTTAATCTGCTGTACAGTGTGTGCCAACAGTGAAATTAGCATTTCAGACCTAAGCCATAGCTTGAACCAGGCTGTAAACATGTTTATACCATAAAGTCTTTTTTTTTGGCTTTGTGTGTATGTGGTGTCCAGTCTTTCTGTTGCCAGCTGTTAGTGGATTCTTGATGAACAGCAGCTTTTAGCACTTCCACATAGGCTTTTTTATCTGGATGTTGCCCCTTGCTGTCAACACAACAGAATGCATTCTAGAGATCAAGAAAGAAGGCAAATCCAAGAATGTGTCCAGACCTTAGGTCCTGATCTACCAAAGGTTTGCATGTTTAAAAACATGTGCAAAGCTGATCTACTAAACAGGTGCAGCAGCTATTGTGTCTGTAAGATGAGCAAAATAGAACACACAATCTAAGAAAAGCCAAATATGACTGTAAAATAATTCATGTTGAGAAGTACAGTTGACCCCCCCCCCCAGGGATGTGTCTCAAATCATACTTTTGTACACTTCATTCACACTGACAGAAAGGAAAAACAAAATGCACTCTGATTTCTCGGTGCACCCAAAAAAGTCAAAAAAGTTGAGTGTGAAACTCTGAAAATGTCTAGGCTGTGTAGCAGAATTGGAGGAGACGGATCAAACAATGGATGAAGATTGAGATTAATGAACAACAGAAGATCACTTGTGAATGGTTGTGAAATGCAATAGTCATTTGTGACCCATTTATTGACCAATATGGATTCAGTTTTTTTTTTCAAGCATCTTTATTTTTTATTCTATTTTATTTATTTCATTATTTTATTTATTTATTTATTTATTCATTCATTCATTCATTTTTATTTATTTATTTATTTATTTATTATTTATTTATTTATGGGGGGGGGGGGGGGGGGGGGGGGGTCATCAACATGGAGCAGAGGCTGCAGTGAGGGCTTGCATTTACCTTCATGCTGTCATTACTGAGACAACACATGAAGAGGAAGAGGAAGAGAAAGAGGAAGAGGAGGACTCAAGTCCAGAAAACAGAATTTGCTTTTTCGACAAAACTTAAAAATTTAAACCAAAAACATTTACTCATTGAAAAGAGACACAAGGAAGAAAGACTGAAGCACAAGGAACTACAAGGGAATGATGAGGTAAGATGATGTGATGCGACAAACTGACATAGAGGAGAAAACAGATTTAAACAGGAAACACCCATAAAACAAGACGTGTACATCTCCCGTAACTGTAAGACACAAGATAAGAAACAAGACAAATCCACAAACAGAGAAAGGAAATCAAGGATTGATACAACACACGTAACAGGAAGACCACATGACACATGCAGCTATGCTGCAGCAACAGGTGCTGCCAAAGATGTGCCACGAAGCCAGCGTTTGCTGTCAACTCACACAAACAACTCCAAAGCCCTCTGAGCCAAGTCCTAGTCACATTTAATTTGTTACTGCAAATCTTACATCAATCACAGGCTGGGTTATGAATTTATTAAAACACAGGAAAAGAAACATTCATAAGAAAACAGAACTTTGAAGTTAGACCTAAAAAAAAGACAAGCTCACGAGGAGCACACCAGCTGCACGCTGAAGGTCAGCAGCAGGAAATGGCATGTTCACAGTTCAGTGGTCCACCACAGATAGTTCTGGTCTACGATCAGGGGTGTAGCAGAAGTCCTGCTGCTGATTGAAAAACTCATCATGCATACTCTGCAAGTTGAAATACCTCTATCAAGCCGTCTCTGTCAATAAGAGTCTTCATCCTGTGAGGTTAGTGTCAGAGAAGTCATTAAAATTAAAGAGAAGTCATGAGTCACAGAGGATTTAATATGACTGTTTGTTTTCACTTTTCAGTGCTGCAAAAATGTTCTTTATTAAACTCACCATCACATGCACTTAAAGGCTCAGCGTAGGTCAAAAAAACCCACATTAATGAATTTGTTGAATACATCCAGCAGATCCACCACTGGATGTCTGAGAGCCCACAAAGGCACAGAGCGCTGTGACATATTTGAAGAAAGAACAAGGGGTTAAAAGCAAGGTATCAACATCAGTGTTTTTCCCAAAGGAAAGTGGAAGATGTCACCGAATATTTGAGCCAGAAATGCACCAGTTCAGTAGCTGATTTCTTATCCTTAACACTTTATTGCAAAAAAAACACTTTAGAAATCTTTGAGTCAGAAAAACACACCTAATATCTTTGGAGAATCGTCTTCTGGCCAGGAAGAAGACCTTCTCACTTGTTGAGCCTCCCTGAACCCTGAGTAACCCTGTCACCTGCCATAGCGTCACTGACCCTTCTGCCATAGACTCACTCAAACATGTCATACAGTACATATGGTTGACACATGTTTAGTAAGAACTGATTTTATGCCATTGTTTAACACACATTACATACAGGCTTAACAGAAAAACATACGTGGCTTCCTAAAGATTTAGTCAGAGTGTATGTAAGTAATGAGTTTACACATTTTCTACAACATATGCTTAGTGATGACTGTGAATTTGCAAAACATACTGAGCCATAATTCCATTTGATGGACATGGAGCACAGTAGCTGAAACTCCGTACCTCTCAGTGACCTGGTTCTGAGAATATACATTTTCCAAAGTTTGTTATGTGGCCCCATAATTTAGAAAACAGTTCAAATGAGATACAGGTGCATTTAGTTGCATTGGGTCTTCAGGTTGCAAAAAAAAAGGAAAAGAAAAAAAAGTTGCTTCAGCCACATATAATGTTATTTTTGTTTCTAACACATTTATTTTAAGCCTGTTTTGCATTAATTATTCTTAATTTTAATTGCAAGAATTTGATACATAGTAAAAACAGGTGTTAAGATAGAGGACATCCCTGGCTTACACCTTTACATAGGGATAGTTCCGTTTTTTTGAAGTGGGGTTGTATGAGCTCTATGTGACCACTAAGGACATTAGATACAGTAGAAAGTTGTCTCCTCTCCCTCAGTAAGACACAGACTGTAATCGATGGTGACGAGGAAATAGACGCTAACAGGGAGAGATGGTACCAAATTCAAAGGCTATTTTCTCTGTCTACAAGAACTAAAATCAAAAAGTAATACCACAGTTTAAGAGTACGCTATATACATTTTTTTTTTAAGTGCATTAAGTCTTTGGAAATACAAACATTTATCCAGACCTAACTAACTGGTCATGTGTTCTTCTGCGCGGCGCTAGTGCGCTCTGTCCCCCCTCCTCCTTTCAGCTGTAGGGAATGTAAACAAGCTATGCTTCGGGCGCCGGTTGTAGCCTCGTGTAAGTTTGAGCAAGTATCGTAATTCTATTGTTTGTACTCTAAAGATTGTGAGGCAGCGTAGGAAATTTAAAATGAGTGACTATGACAGCGACGATGAAGTTTCATTCACTTTGGAACCAAAAGGATACCTGACGTCCAAAGCATAGCTTGTTTACATTCCCTACAGCTGAAAGGAGGAGGGGGACGGAGCGCACTAGGGCTGCGTGGAAGGATACATGACCAGTTAGCTAGGTCCGGATAAATGTTTATATTTCTGAAGACTTGATGCACTTAAAAAATATTTTATGTAGCGTACTCTTAAACTGTGGTATTACTTTTTAATTTTAGTTCTTGTAGGCTGAGAAAATAGCCTTTGAATCCGGTACAGTCTCTCCCTGTTAGCATCTATTTCCTCGTCACCAGCGATTACAGTCTGTGTCTTACTGAGGGAGAGGAGACAACTTTCTACTGTATCTAATGTCCTTAGCGGTCACATAGAGCTCAAACAACCTCACTTCAAAAAAACTGAACTATCTCTTTAAGGTTTGATTTTATGTTTGCAACCCAGTCTGTTGGCCAAGCTAGCTATCATCAACACCATGTGCAGAGGCTGGTTTTACTGCAGACGCTCTTTCCTGCAGGTATCCTGCTCTCTACTCTCCATATTTAATATTTTTTAAAATTTATTTTATTCTTATTACATAAGGGGAAAACATCTGAAAATTAAATACAAAAAAAAAATCTGCTGGTGCAGAGACTTCAAAGTAAAAATATTTGAGGAAAATAGCTTCCAAGCATTATCATTTAATACTTTTTTTTTCTAAATTCAAAGAAGAAGCAGCTTTTACCCTCATGTTTATTCTGTTTAGGGTCTATTGAAGTAGATGAGGAGCAGCCATCCGCACTGAGAACACAAATGTTCGACTTTATGCTCAAAAACACTCGATTCTGTCTGTGTAGGACGAGTTTCAAAAGAATACCAGATGACAGGCGCTCCATACAGAGAGATATCTACAGAGAGATATCATGAATACCATAAAGTATGCAATGTAAGCTTCTTTATTGGTCTTTCTTTCTTTCAACAGAGCCACAATGCTGAGATGTGGTGTTATAAAGCATGTACAGTACTGAAGCAGAATGTCTCTGTACTGAGCCTTGGAGGATTACAATGAGATCGTGTGTCAACAAAAGCTGCTTTTAGACTCAAAAACAGGACTTTAACATAATATGAAATTAATTTTTACTTCAGAGGAGAGGGACCTCGCGTTCTGCTCTTTCATGATCAAATATGAGAAACCAAAGGGCTTTTAGGTGGATTATCTCAGACCATGAGGATATTTATAAAACCTGAATAATCAAATGTGCTAAAACAAAAAAGATCTCTCTGTTCCCTTCATTGTGTTGAACTCAAGTGCATTTGATGAGCACGTTAATGAAAAGCATTTTTCAAAGTTGGCACACCTTTTAAAGCATTCATTATTCTGTTATAACAATGTGCATCTATTGTTTCATAGCTGATTATATTTCTTGCAGTCTACAGATACTCACAGTGAGACTGGAGGGAGAGGAACAGAGGAAAGGAAGGCCAGAGAGCAAGCGATGGAGGGAGGGGGAGATCTGTGACAGAGCTCAAACTAAGGCAGAAATCAGTGAAGTGTGAAAGCATATTCAACAATCAGGGCTGCTCTTTGTGATTCAAAGAGTGAGGAGACAGCAGCGGGGAGAAGAAAGGAGTGTGAGTGATTTTTTAAAAGCAGAGAAAAGCATCTGAGAGATCCTCCAAGGTCAGAAATGTAACCCCACAGCGAGTGTGGAAGTCACAGCTTTGTTTCAGAGCGCTCTTTGGATGCTCTTTTAAACTGCTGCTGGTCTTCTGACAAGCAAGGGCATGCTTTTTCCCATGTGTGTGAGAGTGTGTGTGCATGTGTGTGATTGTTCACATATTCATATGGTAATGAGCTTTGTTACACTTACTTAGTATTTGTAGCCTTAAGGTCTAAACACTGGAAGGCCAAATCCACATTAAGGCTGTCACATCATCAGCATTTAGCATCGTGATAGCCATAGCCCCTAAATGATGATGAATTTGGTATTTATTTAGATCTTTTTTTTACTTTTCTAGCAATATACTCTAAACATGAGGTGTTCACTCATTGTTATAAGAGTTAAAAGGCCACCAGAAGAACAAAATGCAAATTAAAGCTCACCACATGCTGGTGTTAGGACAGTAAGGTCATGTTTGAGACTGCAGATGACTAACCACTCTGAAAAGATACCAAAGTGGTCCACTGATCATGTCTTCAAGCCATAGTAGCTAACGCAGTCATAAGCACTAAACACCTCTGTTCGCACTGCTTTGCTATACTCCCCCGAAACACATGAGGGCAGTGTGGTCTGTATGATCTTCACATCGCCTGTTTCTGGTCCTGCTCTTTCCTCTACTTTTTCACCAGGATTTTAAATGTACAGTGGTGTCTTGACTCATGAGTTTAGTTTTCCAAATTATTCAAATGTCAATCCAATTTTCCCCATTGAAATGAATTGAAATGCCATAATTATATATTCTGGATCTCCCAAATAACTTTTTTTTGAATTTTATTTTACATTATTATTATTATTATTATTATTATTAGTATTATTATGTATTTTTTGCACGTGTTGAGGATTTCTTATGTAAATTACGTCAATACTGGGGCTATCCAAAAGCTAATGATTGTCTGGCAACTTAAGACGCCATGTAAACAGGAATAACCCCATTTGCTCGCGCATGTAAATGGATTATTATGAATGTTTCAGAAACCAGAGGGGTTTCATGAAGCTGGCTAAAAAAGGCCAGGCTACATCCAATAACGTGGCTTGAATAACCTGCCACTTTAATCTTAGCTGCAACTTGTTCCACTAACGAGGCTCAGCTAATTTTCAGAGTCGCTTGTTCAAGCCAAATTGACCTAAGCTGCAGCTAAGTGCATGTCCGCGGTAGATAAAAAGACCTGATGTGTCAATCGTCGAAATGTCGGAATCATGTCAAAACCAAGAGCAGAGACGTTTCCCTCAGTGGAGAAAAAACTCCTCAAGGAGTCATATGAAGACTACAAAGGGAAATCCACATAAAAGGGTAAGACAGTGGCAGAATTCCATTCTTATGTGTCAAATCAACACTAGCCAAGGTTGCATTAGGAGTTTTTTGTCTTTCTGAATGGAATCTTCCTGAATGACTTTTCCGAAAACAACAGTATACATAGAAAGGAATATTCCAATCTCTGGTCTACATGCGCTGCTACAATCAAACAGAATAGTCAAACAGGGCATGTGCAGAAAAACGTAAACATCACGTGATTTATCAAAGTTGCTTCTTACGTCATATCTAACCTGAAAGAATGCACCCTGACAACTTTCTGTTTGAGTGGATACATGATACCTCGATCAGTTTGGGGAGAGGAATATTCCACCCCTGTGAAACCGATTAAATGTTCATTCGGATTGGCAAGTTTCTTTCGGAATGAGGTGTATACAAAGGTTAAATTCTTTCTGTTTGAGCAAAAAAACGAATGCAAGCGAAATATTTGGGTCCATGTATATGTGGCTACTGCCTGTTTGTGCTGAGTTTGATGATCTTATTTTTACATTATCATCATGATCAGAATGGACCGCTGGTAAAAGGAAGGTATTTCTATGGAAAATTGTGGCTGTTGTCACCTTTTATATAAGACAATTTGTGCCTTTATTCTGTTTTATGTTGACTGTACTTTGAGGGTGACAGAAAAAAGAATCAGATATTTACAAATAGTTACCACTGGTGGAATCAAACCCACGGTGAAAGTAAAACACAGATTAGTGAATAAGCTCTCTAACCACTCAGCCACTGACTTTCCTTCAACAGGGACAGACAGTCTAGTATCTGACATGTCTTCATTCACATTTATTTCAGTCAAGTATGATTGGGGAGGTACACCTGTCAAAGGATAACACAGGTGTCCTAAGGCGAGCTCAGGGAGGAGGGAAACCTCCCGTGGAGCAGAAGGGCAAAAGCTCGCTTTATCTTGATTTTCTGTATGAATACGGATGGTGAAAGCGTGACTTTTGGGGTTTTAAGCAGGTGGTGTCAGAAAAGTTACTTATTTATGTTTCTGAACAAGAACATAATTCATTACAGTTCTAGATTGATTTAATGTGAGACGAGGCGTCTGTCCGAAGCCCATTGACCTTCTCTGAGACGCAGCTAAGGTAAGCCTGACTGGGACCAGGCTTGTCGCGCTGACTAATTTGCCATGGTTACCAAGCCACGCTAGCCCTAAGCCTCGGTTGTGGAACCCAACTCTCACTAAAGTTAGTGAGGCTAACCAAAATTAGCCAGGCTTTGAGCTAAGCCAGCTTCGTGAGAAAAAAAAAACAGAATGTTGACTTTAACCTGAATGTTGACTGCATTTAAACATAGTCATTGTTGCACTAACTACAGTTTTCCCTCCTGTCTAAATGCTTGCTTGTGCTGTACATCACTTTCAACAAAAGTAACTGCTAAATGAAAATGTAGAACTGTAAAATTGTAAATGTTCAGTTATTACAGCAGCCCAAATCTGAATCTGCTGTAAATATGATGAAACATACTGTCACATTTCAGCTGTGATGATCAAATGTGTTTCACATGTGATCACATGATGCTCTATTGTGTTCCTGTGTGACTTAGTTTGCTCATTTGCACTTTAGTGCATTCTCATCTTGAGACCTCACTGGTGATACCAAAAGGTCAAGTCAGAGTCCACAGTGGTTTTAGCAAACACAGCCATGATGAGGAGATGTTTCTATGTGACCTCTCTGGAAAATAATCCATCCATAAGTTGTGGCTTTGGCAAATAATGCATGTATATCAGTTGAAAGGACACCTACATTTTTTTACAGCATATGGAATCAAAACTGTATAAACCATTATATTCAATCAATGTATAGAAAGAAAAGATATAGAAGAAAAGATGACTAACACCTAAAAAACAAAGAACATCCAGACCTGAATAATACCGTGGGCCACCTGATGTAAGAGCAGAACAAAACCAAGCTAAAATGTTCAGACTGATCAAACTGGGTTGAACACTGGGCTCAGTTTGTTTTCTCTCATTAAGTCCAGCTCTGCAGTCATAAATCTTAATTTCTCTCTGTGTAAGAACTGTTTCTCTCTTTTAGTTGATTTTCCCTTGATGTCGGAGTTCGGGTCAGCCAGAAAAAAAGCTCTGAGAACAGGAAAGAAAAAAGGCTGCTTGAGAAATATGAAGTCAATTTTTTTGATGTGCTGACGCCCTCGAGATCTGAGGAGGGGAAAATGATCCTTGGCACGACCTTTTTTCTGTCTCTTTCACCCTCTGACCTCCCTCAGTTCGTCTGAAATGGTTCACTGCTTTTTTTACAGACTTCAAGGTCTTTCATCACGCTGCTGCCTGTCACATCGTGCAGTTCCTCAGGATGATGCACAATATACATCTGATCACATTCTTAAAGTCTCATCCCCACATTATCCTGCTTGTTATCAAACTGGGAAAAAGACAGAGGACAAAATATAGAGGAGTTTTTTTTTAATTGAGTTTCTATGTGGATGTTAATTTTTATGGGTTTCTGGATGAGGTTGAAATAACTCTGGAAATGTGCAGAACTTGACCATTCTGCCTTTCATTTCAGTGGAACAAAACTTATGACAAAATGTTCAGGGTTTCCTGGAAATCGAGACATTACCAGTGTTTGTATTTGCAGATATTAAGATTTAGGCTAGGAGTAGGTTGTAATTTGGGTGTCTATTTCTCTCATCACATTTACTCTCTGAGTCAGGTAACTGGTGACGTCACAATGAGACAAAAATTCTTGGCCTTGTTTTAACAAACTGTTGCCTGATGAAGGTAGAGCACTAACAATTGCAATTAATGAATACTGATTTTCTTTGCAAGACGGTGTGGGGATGTTTTGAACCTATGAACAGTTTGCTGGATATTTTGCCCTCCGATGCACCTGACCTGAGAAAAAGATGTGCCAAGTAACCTTTTCATTGTTATTTACCATGTAGCCCAGGCATGGGCAAACTACGGCCTGGGGGCCACATGCGGCCCTTTAAACGTTTTAATCCGGCTCGCCAAACTTGGAAAACTTAAATGAATAAACCTTGTTTATGTTTTATTTTCCCTGCAATTCTGATGTTTTCCCACTAGATGGCGCACTGTAGATACATTGGCTTTGTGGAGGTGAAGCGTAGGCCTATTACTCCACGTTTGCACTTTACCCACTGACCCATCAGCCCTTCTGTAAAGATGAACAGACCTGAGAAAAGGAAAGTGGACAAAACAAAACTCATTGAAACACATGGTAGTGCACATATGCGCGCGGATAAGATGGAGTGGATCGTCAGCGATCTGTTGCTTATATAAAAAAAAACAAAACTCAGGAACATGTCTTTATAAATCTTCAATGTGAGTTATTTGTCTAATTTTTATATAGAGACGTTCACATTTAATATCAAAATATCACACAAACAATTTTGACACATTTTTTTTTACTATTTTTTGTTTTTTCATTTTTTAAACCAGGACAGAAAAACCATGTTTTCTATTTTTCTGTTTTAGTTTTAAAACAGAAAAACAAAACAAGTCTGTTTTATTGTTTTTTTTTAAATTATTTTGTTTTGAAACAGAATAACGAAAGAATGAACCATACACGGATTAAAAATCCCATTATAATTCTATTCTCTCATATTTTAATTTTAATTTCAAAACAAAATCAAAACAGCGAAAAAATAGACCGTTAATTGTTTTCTGATTTTTGATTTTAAAAAAAAAATTGAATAACAAGTCGTTATCAGTTTTTCGATTTTGGACTCTTAAACGGATATGGAATGAACGAATGATACCCTGATAGTTACCATAGCACTCCATCCATCTGCTCCTGGTCCGGCCCCTTTATCAAATGTTAGAACCCATTGTGGCCCACGAATCTAAAAGTTTGCCCAACCCTGATGTAGCCTCACTGACGAACAGAAAGACAGGAAGGAGCCCATGCACATGATCATAATTCAAACTGCTGCAAAAAGATCTGTAATTGTTTTGGATGCATAAAGCAACAAAAACTAAAGCATCACGGTGCCTTTCAGTGAGGTTTGACATTGCTCGTCCTGCAAAGTTTACCACAAACATATGCACATTGCAGTGTTGACATCTGAACAGTATTTCACGTAGCAGAAGTCTTAAAGGATGAATATTTCAAGGTAAAAAAATACCCACAGTCATTATGACATTGCTTTGTCTCTCTTTTAAACAAGTTAAAACTGTCAAAACAGCTTCCCAAAGAGCCATTAAATAAGTCATTCCTTTTCTTATGGAAATAAGTGAGAAGCTTTCATGTATTCCTGAAAGGCTTTCTCTGGTTGCATGTAAATTTACACTGGCACTGAAAACATCGACTGGCAGACACTGCTGTCAATATTCTGCAGAAACTAGAATACTAAAAAAAGTCTTTGGACGTCCCCAAAAAAAGTCTTAGTCACACACTGACAGCTGTCGTAAAATAAAAAAAAAGAAAAACAAACTTTATTCTTTGAAGCCTCCTTCAAAATTCATTGCCTCTCCAGCGCCATTCAAAGCTTGTTTACCCAGATACCTATAGCAACTCCCCCTATACGAGCCTTCCACAAATATAATGTGGAGACAGGTAGAGGATAACACCTGTGTGAAGGAGAGAAGAAGGTCACACTCCGAGGAGAGGAAAGAGATGAGAAACGACTCAGTACAGTGTGTTTTGTGTTTCTGCTGTCGTGGGTTTCCTTTTGGCTCACAAACCAACACACAGCATCGATCTTTCCTGGAGGAGAAGGATATCTATATCCACTGCTGCTACTTCTGTCTACTGTAACTGTGAGCATAGTCATTTTTAAACTCAGCCAGCCATCTTTTCCTTGAATTTTTTTTTCTTTTCCTTTTCTTATGTAAAAACAAAGGTAGACTCGGGTGATTAGTTTCCGGCCTTGTTCACTTTAAAATCCTCAAACTGGTTTAAACTTAGACAGACTTGTTATTCTGTACACAGGACAAATTTTAATTTGCATGAGCCACTATTGGCTGGACATGCACTCAGGCCCAGGACACATCAGCCAACTGATGATTCAGCTCACTGACTCAATCTTGAGAGATTATTATTTACTTTAAAATTCATAAACTTTCACCATTTATGCATGTCAAACTGAAGTCAGTGATGAACACATGAAACATGTGGAGGCCCAAAGTGTGTGATACACAGAGCCTGTAAACACTGTGACCCTTCAAACAGATGTCACAGAGTGGCATTATGGTCCACGGTAGTCAAATTTTTTAAAAATTTATTCTGGGCATTTATTTTTCCAGCTCCAAATCTATTTCTGGAACACTGAAGGTCACAGATCTAGTGCAGCAGATCAGGTTCACAAAGCGTCAGAGATTGAACTCAGGGAAAGGAAAGAATCAAGTTTCAACAACTAAAATAATAATGAATAAATACATAATTGAAAAAGTACAACAAAAACATGCATACAGAGCAACCAAAGAAAATAAATAAATAAACTCAGAAGTTTCATCCATCCATTTTCTTAACCGCTTATCCTGTTCAAGGTCATGGGTGGCTGGAGCCTATCTCAGCTGTCATTGGGCGAGAGGTGGGGTACACCCTGGACTAGTCGCCAGCCAATAGCAGGGCTGACACAGAGACAGACAACCATTCACTCACACACTCACATCTCGGGACAATTTAGAGCATGGGTCCTCAAACTTTTTCCCGTCAGGGCCAAACAACTTTTCCCTTCTCTGAGGGGGGTCCAGGGTCAGTATGTAAAAAAAAGTGTGATGATCTCAGAGGTGTCCAAACGTAAATATTTATTGTTTCCTAGAAAGCCACACATAACCAAATATTATGACCCTTTCTAGGATCTTGACAGGAAAGAATATCAGAAATAAATAATAACACTATTAGTGAAATACATAACACTGTTTATGGAATAAATGATAACCAAATAACCCTTTTCAGGTTTTTCACAGAAAAAAAGACCATGAAATATTCACTTTCTTGTAGACACCACTGTTTGCAGCTCTCTCTCATTAACCACTGTGAAAACCAGACAGCAAGCAGGCTAAGAAACCAAACTAAGTGATACAACACCTACGAGCACAATACATTTCACTACCAGTATGGCTGTAAAACAGGATTTTTATTTATTTATTTTTTCTTTTTTTTTAAAGAGGGGTTTCAGATAGGGCACAAACTGCAGAAGGGTGGAATAGAAAGTTCTATACATGTGTAAGTCTTGATCACATGGCTAGACTAAAAGAAATAATTATAATGAGCCTCTGGTATTGTTCAGGGGGCCAGGCAAAATGTGGAGGCGGGCCGTATCTGGCCCCCGGGCCATAGTTTGGGGACCACTGATTTAGAGTATTCAGTCAACCTGATGAGCATGCTTTTAGACTGTGGCAGGAAGCCAGAGTACCCGGAGAGAACCCACGCATGCACGGGGAGAAACATGCAAACTCCACACAGAAAGGCCCACCGGCCAAGCTGGGAAACGAACCAGTGACCTTCTTGCTGTGAGGCTTGTGACGGTCACTGCTTTAGCTCCTCAGACTAATATCTCCTCTCTCTCTCAGTTACCTGAGTGAGCAGTAGTGATTGGATCGCCTGGTGCCTGCTGGGTATAAAAGCTGAAGCCATGTGCTGCGCTCTCTCTCTCTCATCCTACCTGGAGTCCCCTCTGCCGTCGGATCAGCATTTTGTTCGTCTGTTCTTAAAACCTCATCCTTTAATAACACATTTGCATTTCCATAACCTTGGTTCTTTCATTTGGTTTGACAATAAATCCCATGATTTACTGCAAAAACAACTTGTTCCTCCTGTATTTGTCACGGCCCTGAGCCATGTTATGACAGCCAGCATAGCTAACCATTGCGCCACCGTGCAGCCAACTCAGGAGTTGACTTTGGTTATTAAAATGGATCGAGTTTGTTTTGTAGTTGTGCCTCAAACAGGGGAGTGAAAAACAAAGGATCACATAGTTTGTGACTGAACTTAAGAGTACCAACACAGAAATAAATTCTCACCATTGTAGGTGGTTGAATTAGTTTATTCTTAGTTGAAATAGTCAAATTAAAAGACGTGTAAGGGAACACAGATGTCACTGCTCTGATGTCGATATAGTCTGTTTGATGGAGTCCTTGTGTTGAAAGTATTTGCTTTTATCTTGAACATGGAGATATTTCTCTGATCTATTGTTTTATCAGGAAATGTTTTCCAGACAAATCTGTACCACTTTACAGTGACAGGGCTCCAGACCACAGGGGGGCACTAGAGACACAAAAACAAATAAAGGCTCTGTTAAAAGACCATTGTAAAAAAAAAAAATTGACCACTAACTTTTTATTTTTTTTATTTTTACATTTTTTGAGTGGATAATTGATTTATGGCCAAGTCCCGCCCACAACATGATGAGCCAATCACAGTGCGTAAAGCTAACCAAACATACATACAGTTATATGCAATAATTAATGACATCAAGGCACTGAGAGTAATGTCTGAGGAGTGTGAATAATGTCTGTTTATTATGATTCATGGTCCATGGGCCTGGTAAATCTGTGGTGGGTGTTGCAGAAGAGGACAGACAGAGCCAAATTGTAACATAGATAAGAGGCTTTCCATGTCTTCAAGTTAGCAACACGCCACCTATGCGCCAACTCACACCACATGCCAGGATGCTTGCTGGCAGCTGTAGGGCCCTTTCCTGCCTGACTTTCAGTTCTTCCTCCCAACTTATCTTCTTTGTCAAACTTTAAAATCATGTGGGTTTGAGAACATACTGAGGAGAATCCTGCCTCTATTGTTTTTGAAGAAACAAAGTTGATCCATCACTCTCTAACTCCATTAGAGAGCAGCATGGGACCCAAACAGCGCATGAATTTAGAGGAGGGTGGTGGCACAGATGTGACAGTGAAATGACAGCTGACAGCAGAGGAGTGAGAGACGCTGTGACGGGGACGAGTATGACAGCAACAAGATGATTGGCTCACAGAGGTCACTGGAGAGTCTAATTGGCTGTATGGCAACAGTGAATGCCTGTGTTGGTTCCCTGGCTCGCACATGGTCAAAAGAAGGACAGAAAATTTAAAGAAACGGGCCAATAGTGTGGTGTTATTTATACTGGCCAATATATTGTGCATCTATTGTGCTCTGAGTTCTGTTTATATGACTGCTTTTCTACTTTCTATTTTCTGAGAGGTAAAAACAGTTAAAGAGGGGGTATTGTGCTTTTACAGTCTTTATTTTGTCCCTTTGGTGTCCCTTTAGTGACATTACTGAAACACTTTGTTTTAGCTGCTGTCTTCTCTTTAAGCCTCCCCGCTCCATAAACCCCCTTTCCCCTGACTTGCCAGCTCCCTGAAGGCCTGTTGGTGCTATGGGCAGAACATGGTGTCAAAGGCCCACCCTTCCAATGTGTTGTGAACTAGTTGAAGAGATCCTTATGTGATGACCTCAGTATTTCAGCAAGTCTCGTGGAAATTTCGTGCCATTTTCACATTTTTGATCAGATCAGGCAGATTAAGGGTTCGTGGATGTTTCCTCTGTATTCCTTTCAGTCGCCATCTGTAGCAGCTCTTCTTCTGTGTACTCCGGTTCATACAGGTATCCTTTTGGTTCCAAAGTGAATGGAACTTCATTGTCGCTGTCATAGTCACTCATTTTAAATTTCCTACGCTGCCTCACAATCTTTAGAGTACAAACAAAAGAATTACGATACTTGATCAAACTTACACGAAGCTACAACCAGCGCCCGAAACATAGCTTGTTTACATTCCCTACAGCTGAAAGGAGGAGGGGGGACGGAGCACACTATCACTGCGCAGAAGGACACACGACCAGTTAGTTAGGTCCGGATAAATGTCTATATTTCTGAAGACTTAATGCACTTAAAAATTATTTTATGTAGCGTACTCTTAAACTGTGGTATTACTTTTTGATTTTAGTTCTTGTAGGCAGAGAAAATTGTCTTTGAATTTGGTACCATACTTCCCTGTTAGCGCCTATTTCTTCGTCACCATCGATTACAGTCTGTGTCTTACTGAGGGAGAGGAGACAACTTTCTACTGTATCTACTGTCCTTAGTGGTCACATAGAGCTCATACAACCCCACTTCAAAAAAATTGAACTATCCCTTTAAACTCTGAGAAACAGTGACCCAGGCCCTGTCAGATCACAAAAAACCCCATTAAACGTAAATAGATAAATAGATAAATAAACTTCTTGGAGTATGAAATGTGTCATTTCCATACCTCCACTTTTGGAGGGCCTGTGCTATTTCCACAACCTGTTTCTTTGTTACGTTTGTCATCATCTTTTTCTTTTGTCTACAAAGTATTTTTCTCCCGTATTTTCTTTATATCCCGTCATCCTACCTACAGCAGCCTTTAAGTCATCAAATACACAGTAAATCTCATCAATCTGACAGAGACAGTCAGGTCCTGTAATCTTGCCTGAACTGTCAACCCTGACACAAAGACAGGTGGATCTGCCCTCTCTCCTTCAGGCTGTACACCTGAAGATGGGATCAGGCTAAAATCAAACTGAATCTTTTGGAAATCCAATTATTTAGAAAATTAAGTTTAATGATGGTAAAAATGAGCAAGGCTCACACAGGAAATTTAGGTAGCTTAGGTGAATGAGTATTGACTTGATATGTTCATATTTAAAGGATAAGTTCGGTTTATACAGCTTTTACATTGTTTATAGCATGAAGTAGAACAAAATACTCACCCAGAAGGCTTTCCTGATCCAAGCAGTGCTTCGGGAGATATTTAGATCCAAAATCGTGCAGCGGACGTCTGTATAATGGGATCCATCGGGGCATAGACAGCGCCGCTCCTAAAACTGCATTAATCGTCCAAAAACTCGTGTTTTTCACCAATATTCCATCATGGTCCGCTCCGGGTTAGTCCTCTGCTGCAGTCTGTGTCACTCCAGACAGCGCTGTGTGGCTGTACTGACCTCTGAACTGACAAAGACTTTGTTTATGTTTGCCCCTCAAAGAAAGGAGAAAGTGGAGTCAGCGCTCCAGAGAGTACTGCGCATGCGTGGAGGGGCAAACGTAAACAAAGTCTTCGTCAGTTCAGAGGTCATTCTTTAAACAATGTAAAAGCTGTATTAACCAAACTTATCCTTTAAGGCTATTACATGTTTAAAGGTTCAAGGAGATAACTCCAAAAGAAGGTTAAGCAAGTGTTTAACAGCCAACAAAACCAACAAAAAGTTATTAAAAACAACCAGAAAATGAACTAGAAATGACAAATAAAAGAGTAGAGAAAAACTGTCAACCTCACTTCACAGGATAGAAATCTGTGGTTAGAGGAGAGCTAAGAAGTGATGGCACTCATTCACTGACCAATCAGACTGGGTAAAAATCTGACCCCTTTGTTACATCCATGATGAGGAGAAGCTGCACTAAACACCGACATTGTGCTCCTTGTGCTGACATCTTTTCTCTCATTTCCACACAACTTCAGTGACTCAGCTGAGCCTGCACAGGACGCCAAAGCACTCCCAGCTGGGAGCTTTTTCAAGGAGCATCTGGTGTTTTAGCTGAAAAGAATGAGCCCAGAGTTTCATTTATTGAACTTTATTTAAGCTCCTGTTTCTGGATCATGGTTCAGGGTTTTCTTTTTGTTCTACCTTTTGAACCTTTTGTCAAAACAAATCGGTAACCTGGGTTTAGTGTGTGTGTATCTGGCCTCTTGTGTACGGCCTTTGGTGAGTCATTAAAAGCCTGAAGGGAGGAAGAAAACTCTAGTAATAGCTTCCATTGTGCCGTGAGTTTTAATGTCCAATACTTAAAATGACCAGTGAATGAAATCACAGCAGGTTCAGACTCCTAATGTAGTCTCCTGGGGAAACTTTCAATTTGGTATTCTTGGAGTCTTCTGTGCAGTCCATTTGAGGGCGAGAGCTCAGCATGAGGCAAAACGCTCATTCCTTTAATATGATTTAACACAGAGAGGAGGGAGGTGCTCACTGCGGTACCACAAATGAGACTTTTTTTTTTTTTTCAAACAGTCATAAGATGAAGAATTCAGAGCAGCCACTAAAGCTGATATATACTTCAAAAGTTATAAATAAATGTTTCAACCTAAAGGCTGCTCCAACCAGAAACAGCATGTCCACTGCTCACAGTGTCCGTCCTCCTCGATCTGGGCTTGATCAGCTCCAGCTCCTGAAAACAGCAGAGAGGAAGATAAAAAAAGAAAAGAACACACGGCTCAGTTTTATCCACAGAGTCTGTTCCTCTTTAATTGCCAGTGAAGCAGCTCCAGAGTTTGTTTACTTTAAAAGAGTTTTGGCTCTCCACTTTCAGTCTCTGTGAGGCTTTTGTGTGCTCAGTCATCGATTAAACTGTCCAAAATCAGAAGTGCCGTATGGAGGAGCCAAAAGAGATGAATTTATAATTCCACAGATTTACGTCAGGTGAGAGAAAAACAGAGCTATATCTGATCTTCAGGAAACAAAGCTTCTCTTTACTGCAGCGTCACTTTCTGATTCCCAATCTGCTACCAGACTTTGAGCTGTTTCAGAATCCAAACCTGGACTCTGTGTGTGAAGAGTATCAAGAAACCAGAATTTATAGATAGAAAAATTTCAATAATAGTGATACCTGCTTTGATATCACAGCAACAAAGAGTGAACTGCTTAAATTCAAAGGTTCGGTAAGTTTCTTGTTCTAAGTAGTGATTGTACAGTGTACGTGCTGGTACAATTTTTTAAAACAATCAGAAGATACCGACTAATGTCTCCTCTACACTTTAAATTCAACCATTTTTGATTCTACTGAACATAAATGACAAACATAATTCAAAACACTTAGTATCAAAAATGTGGCAGGTAGCACTTTTTTTCAGCATGTTAGTATCTTGATGGTTTAGGTTTAACTTAAAGAGGGGTATTCTGGTTCAGGTTTAACTTAAAGAGGGGGTATTCTGCTTTCCCATATTTAAACACAGATCTAAAGTAACAGTGCTGGATGTTCATTCTTTACATGTGCAAACTCATACATATTCGTATGTTGTAGAAATCTCTTAATCTGACTGTACACTGTTCAAAACAGTATGTTCTTAAAATAAAAAGTGATCTTCTTGAGACATCCTGAGATGATGAGGTCATCACATAAGAATTTTGAAACTTGTTCATGGCATGTTAAAGGGGAGAGCCTATAGGCCCATTTAAACTCCCTTGATGTCCAGAATGTCCTTTTCCTACACCTTTTTCAAATAATACCATCATTGCTCACATGCATCCTTTACATTGGCATTGTGGGGGGGCAGTCAAAAGTCAAAAGTTTATGAAGAGCACAATATCAGACATTATGACTGTAGAGGAAGTACTACTAAAAAAACAAATTTTGAAGTTTTTCAAAAAGTTCTGCCATTGTTATTTTATCCTCATGTCTCACCAAAGTCACATATTGGGTAGTAACAGCAACACTGCCCCCAGGTTTTCTAGTGGTACTGCTCCGTTTGGCCCGTATCTGTGAGCTCTATAGAAACGTGCAGAAATACAGATGAATTGAATGTAGAGCACAGACAGAACGCTCCATCTGTATCTGGATCTTTATTCAATGTTGAGCATAAATGGCCTCAAAGGCGCAGTCACACCGATCACCCGTACCATACCCAAGCACGCTTTAAGCCCTAAAGTTCAGTTTGTTGTGGCCAGTAAGCCCCCAAGTGTACTGTGCTCAGGCGTTTTGTACTCTTCTCTGCTTTGGCATACATTGTAGAGGTGTGATTTGGCACGGTACACTCAATGCATGAACACAGGCACACATATACAGCGAGGACCTGCTATACAATCCATGACATTTACTCTCCACAATCACTCTCCACAATCTCCACAATCACTGTCAACATTGGGAGTGTTAAAGGGCTGTGTCTCATTGCGCTGACTCTGACGAGACTGTGCTACTTGTAAACATGCTTCGTGATGACAAAGACGGGCCATGTGTGTGCCTTAAGCCTCAAATACACCAGATGCAGTCAAACTCCGTTACGTTGCGCGTTGACTGTATTTGTCAACTCACACCGGCTGCATGACTGATAGACAGCTGAAGTCACAGACTGAGGAGTTCCCACGCTTCCAACTCCATTGATAAGTATCTCCTCATTAATGTTGGGCTGTAAAACTTCAAACCTGTTGACTTCTGGTCTGGCTCCACTAATTATGACTGTCTTTGTAGTTAGCTAAAGCTAAATACAAACTGATTTTGAAATTATCCATTTATTTTTGTTTTCTTTTTTTGAAGGTCACTGGGTGTTGTAGGTTGTTTCTGATCATGACTTCCTGTCCCACTCGACCTTCCCTACACTAAAATTATGCGTCACAGCTCTGCATCCAGCAAAAATAGGATAGCTGTGTATTACCTGTGACCTGCTAAGCCTGGTTCATTAAGTGAAGGGGGGGGGGGGGGGGGGGGGGGGGGGGGGGAGTGCCATGATCTGGATGGCCAAAGTGATCCCTCAAAGTGCAGGAATCTGCCTGACAGACAGGCCTCCAGAGGGCTGACCAATCAGAGGGAAAGGAGTATGTGGGAGCCTTAAAGAGACAGCTGCTAAAATAAAGCTTTTTGGACAAAGACTGAAAAAAGAGTTTTATAAAAAACAAAAATAAAAACCTACCTTTTTAGTTGAGCTTTTACCTGAATTACATTTTAGTTTTTATTTATTTTAAGTACAGACCACTTTTTATTTTATCTTGTCTTATTATTTCTTTTATCTTTTCTTTTTAAAATCTTTTATATTTTCTGTATTTAATTCTCTAGCTTTCCTGTTTTATTCTTCATTTATTAATCATTATATATATACATACATATACATACATACATACATATATATATATATATATATATATATATATATATATATATATATATATATATATATATATATATATATATATATATATATATCTTAATTTCAAGTATTTTTATTCTTAATTCTTAAAAATCATTTTCTTATTTTATATTATGATATATTTAATTGTATACTTTTTACCAAACCTCCAGTGTTTTCTCATTTTTAAACCTTTAGGGCCCCGTTTACATGGAGACTCCCGCAACGATTCTTCCTTTGCGTTTTCAAAAGCCACCCGCGTTTACATGAGGACGGCGTGAAAACGATCCGCGTTCATACGACTCCAGGAGGAGAAGTCTCCTCTTCTCTTCTTTCTTTTTCTGCCGTTTTGTTGCGCGATACGGTCGGCAATCCAACCATAAAGCGCATTACCACCACCTACTGGACCGGAATGGCTCAACTGGAAATGTGGCTGAGCGCGGAGCCTTCACCTGAAACTGCGAGTGCGCATGCGGTGACGTCAGCGTTTAACCCTGAAACGCTCCGCTCTGTGTTTACACGAAGCTGGATGGAGGAGCGGACTCAGATCTTTCCACTCTGGGGAGCGTTTTCAATAGTTTGCGTTTTCACTGAAAACGCAGCGTGGTCTCGTCTAAACGGAAGGCCAAAACGCAACAAAATGTTTGCGGAATCGACCGTTTTTGGCATCATGTAAACGGGGCCTAAGATGCCGTTTCCTCAGTACGTACTGGGTACATCAGTGTGCTCTATTACTGTCTTTTATCTATGTTGTTTTTTATTAACATTGTGTGTGGAGCATTGTGTGGGTGGGTTCCGGGGCTGGGTGGAGTGGGTTTGTGGTATAATTCTTTTATTTAATTCATGTGTCTGTTTGTAAAGCACTTTGTGCTACATTTTATTTATATGAAAAGTGCTATATAAATGAATTTTGATTGATTGATTGATTGATTGATTGATTGATAAAACACCAGTGAGAGAAAAATAGGGACTTTTTTTGAGCCGTGAATCATGCAAAGCTACTTTGGGGGCACCAGAGGGACAAAATAAAGACTAAGAAGAAAGCAACATGGGGGCGTCGGTGGCGCAGTTGGAGATTGCGCTTGGTCGGTGGTTCAAGCCCAGCTCTGGGCGACACATGGTGATGTGTCCTTGGGCAAGACACTTAACCCCAAGTTGCTCCCACTGCTGCGTCAGTGGTGTGTGAATGGGCATGAAAGGGCGTGACTGTGTTAGACATACTGATGGATAGCTACCATAGTAAAAATTGGATATATCAGTGAGTGAATGTGAGAGGGAATGGGTGTGGATGGATAAGTGTGACCTGTGGTGTAAAGCAGCTTTCAGTGGTCCATGACTACAAAAGCGCTATATAAGCTCAAGTCCATTTACCATCATGTCTAATACATGTTGGCAAAGGCACAGTAATGCATTAATAGATTTTCAGCAAATAGGGTATTAAAGTAAGGTTTAGCCTTTGGGTAGTTAATTTAATGTATTTGTCATAAATGACGCCAGGCCCAGCAACATGACTTTCTTTGTTAGCCCAAAGCATAAACTACATTTTCATGTGCTCATAATCTGAACTAACCCAATGAACTGTTTTAAGCCTCCACAATCAGCATAACACCTGTGTTGTGTTTTCAAGAGATGGTGGTGTTTAAGGGAAAAAAGCAGGTTATTTTGTCTGTGATGACTGTGCCAAGGGCTCATTCAGCTGCAGGTAAATGAGCTGGTAAAACACAGTTCATTCAGTGGCAGCTTTCTGTATATGTTTGACTGAATTTGACAGAATCAAACCTCGCTTCTTGTTGCCTACACCTTGAGTGAACGTCACCAAACAGCTTCTTTGAAACAAAGGAAAACAAAGGAAGGTCTGATCATCACCACAGCTTGCATTTTTTTGGCTGCAGGGAGAAGCTATCGATTCTCTTGACTCCCATGCTCATGTTACCACAAATAAATCAATGCACAAGAAACCCTGCAAACAAGCTGAGCAGCTGGGATGGTACCGTGGGTGGGAAAATGCTGGAGACAGGGTAGTGACTGCAAACTGAGTTGAGCAGCTGCATCAGAGCCAAAATTAACCCTGTTTTGAATTGATATCTCATCAGCATTTAGTTTAAAAATGGCCAGTGAATATCAGCCCAACTGACCCTCACATTGCTTACAAAAATGTGTGCAGCCATAACTGTTTACAAACGGTAAAGGTTGAACATCAAGAAAACAAGAACAGCTCCTTGAACCCCTTCTCTGTTGGCGCAACTGTCATTAGATTAATGTTTGTTGCATGGATGAAAGGCTTCTGTTATCTTCATCATACTGTGGAGCCTCCTTGTGTGTGACCGATGTGAAACCCCTAAAGGTCTTGTGCTCAGACCACTGTTCGAGCCAGAGGGAACTCAAGTTGGTGGTTGATGTTAAGTTCTGCAGATTTTCTCAACATGTAACAGGGATCAAATGAGTTTGAATCATCTTTGTCAAGCATAAATTGAGAAAAAACAGAATAGGCATTTTTTAGTTTGGAGTTAATGATCACAGGATTCAGCCGCTGAGCTTCAGTCTGTTAATGATGGTGTTGATGTGACGAAGTTTCCAAACCCATCGAGTTGAACTAACTTTGTGGAAACATGAAAGCAGGGGACTGAGAGTCTGCGAGGGACAGAAGTAGAGGTGATTGAGCAGCAGCAGCTGTTTTCAGGGTGCAGACCCTGGAGCAGAGAGCGCTGTCAGCTGGAACAAGCTGCCTTCAGTGAGGTTTTGTCTGATGATCTGTCCTTTTGGTTTTCTGCCCGCTGACTGCAGTTTGCTGCAGGGAACACTGGGGACTGTCTTTCTGAAGAATGAGTGGAATCAGTCTTCAACAAGCGGGCTGCTGCCTGAAAGACACGAGCTGCAAGTCGAGGTGATGTGGAGGATTTCTGGTGGGTAATTGAA
Source organism: Halichoeres trimaculatus (assembly GCF_033239565.1). NCBI lineage: Eukaryota > Metazoa > Chordata > Actinopteri > Labriformes > Labridae > Halichoeres > Halichoeres trimaculatus. The sequence continues at coordinate 31,085,542 of NW_027437193.1, forward strand.
TGCAGCCTTTGCACATTTATTTCCTCACATAAAGACCAAAGAACAAAGAACATAAAGAAATCATTCAGGGAGCGTCAAACAATACCACAGCAAGCTACAAGGATAAAAAGTTTTAAAGAGTCTTGCAACAGAAAAACACTGTGTCTTGATTTCTTAACAAAGGGTGGGACCTGTTGTCCTGTTGTTAATGCAGTAAAATACAGTTCTTACAGAGAGCAACAAAAAGTTTTATGTTTTTGAAAGCACAGCTTATTAAGAAGAGAGACAAACGTTTTTGTATTAAAGATTTTCTTTCTTTCTTTCTTTTTTTTTTCCTGGCCTGGGCCGCTCTGTTTTAAGGGATGTGAAAACCATCCTTCCCAGATACGCAGATTATCGCTGTTACATAGGATGTTTAGAGGTAAATTCTCCTAAAAAAAATAAAATGTCAACTAATACAGGATAAATCCTGCTTGGTCATCTCCTATGGGCCTCTATAATTGTCTGCCAGTGTCAGTGTCTGTGTCTGCCTCAACTCCCTCCTCTACTCATAGTTGATGTTTTTGTTGTGTCAGGACAATTCTTGGAGTAAGTTACTTCAGCCAATCACAGAGCACCAAGTGCGCAAGTGACTTTGCATGTTGATATCTGTGAATAGAAGAAAAAAAAAGAGAAAAAAAAAGAGAAAAAAGAAAAAAAAGAGAAAAAAGAAAAAAAAAGGAAAAAAAAGACGAAAAAAAAGGGAAAAAAAAAGAAAAAGCAATCCTTTGTGGCTATGGTAGTAGTAGGACGAAAGATGCAGAAAGAAAAATACATCCAAAATGAAACAAAACGCCAACAATATTAAGCTTTTTCCCAAACAAGGGTGAAGCATGGCTCGACTTTCACTCACTTTCAGGCACTTGGAGAGCAGCAAATTGGCTTTCTGCTAACTAGGAATGTGTCAAATCCCCAAGATCAGCTTGTGCAAACATGCTAATCTGTTGCACGACTCTTGAGTTTCTATCACATAGAAACGCGATGCTACAAGTGGTTAGTGGGCTGGTGAATGTGATTGTGTAGGAGGCAGTGGGTGTGTGCTGCTGCTGGCACTGAGCCGGGGGGGGGGGGGGGGGGGGGTAGTTTGAATGTGTTCACTTACAAGTAATGGAAATTCCTGTAGACCGTCCCTTTAAAATGAAAACTTCAGCCAACAATTCAAAGTTAACAATACAAGTCAGAAAGGTTTTAACACAAATTTCCACTTTTTGGCTGATGATACCATTATGTGTTGCTCTGCTCTGCACTTTAGACCAGACTTCAAAACAGTTAGAATACTTGAAATTTGTTTTGAAACAAAACTGCTCTCTGTTTAAACAAAAAAAAACAAAAAAAACAAAACAAAACACTGAACCTGTTATCAATCAGCACCCTGTCTTCCCATTACAGATACTTTGGTATTTTAATCGATGACACTGTAACTTATCTGCATATTCAGCAGCTTGTTTAAGGGTTAAAACTAAAATTGGGTTTTTACTTTAGGATCAGATCCTGCCTTTTTATTTTAAAGCCAAATTGAAACGTGTTGCTGCCACTTTCTGTCGTGCTTGATTAGAGTGATGTTTTATATATGCATGCCTCCACTTCAGATGGGAGTGTGCCAATGTTTCCACAGCTCTAAGTTCCCACGTTTTTAAGGTTTCTTCCCACTTTCTTTCTTTCTTTCTTTTTTTTCTTTGTCTGACTTAAGGAAATGAAATCAAAGGTTTGGTTTCTATGATCTCTGCTTCAGCCAAACCCTTTCCGATCAGCCTCCATTATTTGTTCCTTTAATAATTGTGATTGTGACAATTTGTATGGTGTGGGAACCTGGGGCCTGATTGTCTGTTTGAATTGTGTTCCCACAATTCTGGGACTAACTCAGGCCAGCTGCAGACCTCTGCTCTCAGATGACTCTCTTGGAGAGTTCTCCACCTTTAGAATAGGTGACGTCAAGATAAGAAGTAAAATTTCAAAATAAAAGTTGCCATCAAGGTTATGTTGGGTTGACACTGAAATTTTTCTGCATTTTAATTACCTCAATTAACACGGTTCCTTGACAGTGTTACATTAAAAAAAGAAAATGTATTAAATACACATCTCCAATAACACAACATGATTTAGTGGGTAACCCCATTTGGTGCAATGACCACGACCATTTTCATTTCCTCATTTGTTTCACGCCCAGCTATCGTAGCAGATAGATAACAGCCTAGAAAAAAATGATTCAGGATTTTCTGCTGAAGTTTTCCTGAGGAACTGAACACAGAATTAAATGTACATTCCTCTCTCACACCAGAGTCCTGTTCAGTAAGAGTTTGTTTGTGTGGACTGACAGTCCAAGGCAGACACAACGGGGCAGCGCCACCCTGTTGGTTGTGGCTGCCTGTAACAGTAGCTCTCTCTTTCTTGTCCATTTATTGTAATTTTTTCGACTTTTTTCATCATATTTGCATTTGGAGTAGATCGTTGCTTTGTGTGGTTCATTTGTTGGTCATGGACACAAAACTGGTTGTGTATTCAGTGATAGTTTTACTATCTTTGCTCCTGTGTTTGTCTGTAGATCCTACATCTAACCAAGCCTGCATTGTTTACATGTGAACTCAGCTGTTAGCAGCCTTTAGAATGCAAATACTAACTGATGCAAGGCCTGATGTTTCCCACAAGGTGAGGAGAAGGAGGTGAGGATGACATGCTGGTTCTCAGGTGTGAGCTAAGAAGCGATGACATCGACCTGTCTTTTCATCCATCGTTATTGGGAATGTAAGATCTATCTACAGAGGGAAAACCAGAGGGCAGAGTAGCATCTTGCTATTTACAGACATGGTTAATGGAGCTAACACTGGACACCAACGCCATATTGGAAGAACTTCACCTGATGTGAGCAGACAGGATAAAGGGGAGAGCTCTATTCGCGTGTAGATGATCTTACTTGGCATCATGCAGACTAAAAATTTTGTTTACAAGTATCTCTTTGGTCTGCTTCCCTCTTATCTCCTCACATGTATTGCACCAAAAAATGCAGGAACTTCTAATCCTCATTTCTAAACTCACTGACTGTTCCCAGGGTTAGGACTTTGGGAAAAGAGCTTTCAAGTTTGCTGCTCCCTCCAGCTGGAACGATCTACAGCAAGACTTGAAACTTGCTGGAATGGGCTCACTGGATGCTTTTAAATGGATCCTGATTAATTTGGAGGCAGATGTTTGTTTTGTCAAGATGTTTTAAGTTCTTGAGGTAAATGTTATGTACACTTGTTTTGAGTGTGATATTTGTAGTAGTTGTAATTATGTAACAGTGTCTGTCTTGGCCAGGAAATGCTTGGAAAAAAGAGTTTTAATCTCAACAACTTTCTTTATGGACAAATATCTGATCAGCCAATCACATTGTAGCAACTCAATGTAGTCATGTAGGGATGGAGAAGACAACCTGCTGAGGTTAAAACTCAGCACCAAAAGGGAAAAAAAGATGATGGAAGGGAATGTGGATAGTTGTTGGTCAAAGTCTTTGACAATCTGCTGATCTACTGGGATTTTCACCCACAACCATCTCTAGGGTTCACAGAGAATGATCTCAAAGAGAGAAAATATCCAGGAGATCATTTTTGAACACCCAACATGTCGAACCTTGAAGCAGAAGGGCAGCAAAAGACCACTCCATGTTTCGCTCCTGTCAGCTAAAAACAGGAAACTGGGGCTACAGTTGACACAGGCTCACCAAAACTGGACCGAAGAGGACTGAAAAACATTCGCTGAGTCTGGATTACTGCTCCACACTCAGATGGTAGACTCAGGATTTGGAGTAAACAAAATGAAAGCAAAGAGCCATCCTGCCTCGCACCAACGCTTCAACTACTGCTGCTGGTGTAATGGTGTAGGGGAGTTTTTCTTGGCTCACTTTGGGCCCCTTAGTACCAATTGAGCATGGTTTAAAGCCACAGCCTACCTGAGTATTGTTGCTGACCATGTCCATCCCTTTATGAGCACAGTGTACCCATCTTCTGATGGCTACTTCCAGCAGGATAACGCTCCATGTCATAAAGCTGGAATCATCTCAGACTGGTTTCTTCAACAAGACAATAAGTTCCCTGTACTCAAATGGCCTCCACAGTCCCCAGATCTCAATCCAGTAGAGCCCCTTTGGGATGAGTTTATGTTTCTACATTTTATAATAAACTTTTATGCAGCAGTTCCATGCAGATGTGTCTTTATAAGTAATGCAAATAGACTCACGTCGTGAAAGTACTGCAGATGAGTCTCACGACTACATTCAGTGGTTCGCATCCACTTCTTGTTCTCTCTACGGCGCTCGCTGAAACACTTGTAACTCAACACCAACAATCTTTTCCCTCCTCCCCATGTTCTGTAGGGATTTGCTGTTCAGAGAGGTTTTCCTTTCTCTAGCTGAGAGCGTCGTGTCAGTTTCAGGAGTCATCCTCTGCGTTTAATCTTACATTCACATTCCTACCAGATCTATCATTTAGCTGATGAATAAATTTGTTTTGAAGCCCGTCCAGGGAGCACTCCTTAGATGAAGTATCTCATGAAAATAGGCTGTGTGAGATTCAGGAGCAGGAGCTGTAACTCCATTGTGCTAGATGCACATTTAATCAACAATGGGAGACGTTGGATCAGCCTCTGTGGGCTACAGTCTCAGTGCAGAGCGCTGGAGGGAAACACTGAACAGGATGAAGCTGTATTGTTTAAACTTTCATGAAAAAGTCAGGCTTCAATTTCCATACCCTGTTCTGACTCAGTTCAGGTCAACGCACACTGATTCCAGGTCAGATATTAAAGCTACAGTCTCCTTCAGTTGCTAATGAAACTTGACTGAATCTGTGCAGTGAGTCCAGGACTGGGACTTGCTGGTCATTTCAGCAGACAGGAGCATGAAATAAGGGTTTCCTCTTTCTCATTCTCCCTGTGTGAGTTGAAACATATGGACAGGCTATTGATGTCGACATGAAGAAGAAGGTGCAAAGGCACTCAAGAGAAAAAAGCATATATTATTCAATACCAGTGGGAGAGGGGGGACTCTTTGATCGTCTGTGATTGGCCCGCTAGGAAATGCTCTTTGTGCTCTTAAGATCTTTGCTACTAATTCTGGCTACATCATTTGAATGAAAAATGTACTGAGCTGATATGAGGTTTTTTTATTTTTTATTTTTAAAACTTTTATTTAGACCAATAAGGAGGACTGTCTTAAAGTGATACTCCAGGATGGAACAAGTTGGGTCCTATCACAAGGTTTAGGGCAGAAATGACCCCTACAGCAGTGTTTTTGTGCAGCAGAAACCCAGAGCGCTCACACCAAATACTCCCTCCCTGCTCCTCTGTCGGTTTCCTCTGCACTCAGACGGGGCCATATTTTACTTGACCAAAAACACAAATAAACGGACTCCCACCAAAAAAATCTAATATTGGTCTGCATTCACACTTTATTAAGAGAATTTTCAGCGCGTTACTTTCACACAAAAACACCGCTAAATAAGGCTCTAGTTCTCATCGTGTCTCTTCGTCCTGGCAGACTACCTGCGTTTGTTTATATCTGGCATGCCGTGTGCGCAGACAGATACACTAAGCGGCGAGCGCCTCGTAACCAGCTGTGGCTCTGCAGTGGAGGTAGTGCCGTTTTACGACACGATGAGAACTAGAGCCTTATTTAGCGGTGTTTGTGTGAATGTAACACACTGAAAATTCTCTAAATAAAGCGTGAATGCAGACCCATATCAGATTTTTTTGGTTGGAGTCCGTTTATTTGTGTTTTTGGTCAAGTAAAATATGGCCCTGTCTGAGTGCAGAGGAAACCGGCAGAGGAGCAGGGAGGGGGTGTTTGGTGCGAGCACTCTGGGCTTCTGCTGCACAAAAACACTGCTGTAGGGGTAATTTCTGCCCTAAACCTTGTGATAGGACCCAACTTGTTCCATCCCGGAGTATCACTGTAAGGTAACATTATGATTTAGCATTGTAAAAATACAGACTGATGGATTGAAAGTATTTATATATATATATATATAAATTTGGGTAATTCCTATCTTTTAGCTGACTGACTCCCTAAAGTGAAACTATCATACAAGTGTTGCTGATCTCTTCAAACACAAATATAATAAGCTTACCACCACTCACACTCTTCGACACTCTCACTTCCCCATTCACACACAGAGCGTGAGCACCGCACAACATAGCGCCGGGAACTACGCCCCGCACTGTGCCGCACACCAAGCCGTACTCGGAAACCACTCTAGTCAATCATTGCATTTACACAGCATGTGCTGCAGTCCACAGGCGCTGTGATCACCATCAGCTGTTATGCTATGAGCACTGACTGTATAAACATGGACGTAGTATACCTAATGTCACCCGTCTTTTCCTGAAACCATGAAATGAAGCCAATCTGCGGACACAGCCACATTTGCTATGACACCGGTTGTCAGTTTCCTTTTGAACAACTACAGGGTGCCCAGCAGTCAGGTGACCTGAGCTGTGTGTCTCTGATTGGACATCAAACAACCCTAATATCTTCTAAACGGCCAAGTTAGAAAAAAAATCACTCACCATACAGTGTGTGCTGATAGTGAAATCAGTGTTAGAGACCCAAGCTGTTTTCTTGAACCAGGCTGTAAATATATTTCTTAATGCCTATTTTGGCTGGGTGTGCATGTGACTTCTGGTCTTTCAGAAGCCAGCCTCAAGTGGATTCTTCATGAACAGCAACTTTTTGCACTTCTTCGTAGGCTTCATTTTTACTAACCAGATGTTCCCCCTCGGCCACAAGTCTATTTTTGCCAGAGTGCGCTGCAGAAAGGCATCAACCTCTGCTGGGCAGATTGTACTGTTGGAAATGAGGTGAGGTGCACGACATACATCTAAGTGTTAATTCCACTGTTTTCCCATACTGCCTTGCAGGGTACCTTTAACTGTGTGCTCAGTAATTTTCCCACACTGCTATCCTGACAGAGCTACTTTTCCCACACTGCCTTACAGGGTAGCTTTTACCGTCCACTCAGTCATGTTCCCACACTGCTATCCTGACAGGGTACCTCACAGATATAGTTTGTCACTCAAAATGATGTCTTAGCTCTAAATTCCCCAAATACTTAAATTACTTCCTGTTGGAGATATGATTCTATCAATCTGACCAGAATACCTTGAAATTATTAATCTGACATCATTCTCCTCTCACCTCTTTCAGAGCAGTTTGTTGATGGGGAAGGATCAGGAGGCGTCCTGGTTCTCAGTTGAACACAAATTTATTAACAATAGGTCAAGAATATACATTTACAGAGATCTCTGGTGCAGCCTCATTTCCCTGTTCCCTACATGTTGCAGAGACAGTTCATGAGACTGACCCTGACTCTCTCTCTCAGCTCCAATATATAGTCACTAACAGAGTTTCTCTAAGAAATGTAGGTTGAGTCATCTTCTTATTGGCTCTCCAGGTGTTGTCCCCCTCTGATTGGCTGATGGCTGTCTTCTGGCTCTGTCTTTGACTGGCATTCATCAAGTGGGTGATCAGCCCCCCTTCACTTATCTGTAGAGAAACTGTTAGAAACACATCTGCTTGCTTGCTTAATCTACTGCCTTTATCAGACCATGTTAAGTGTTAACTCAAAAAAAAAAAAAAAATTAAACTGCAATATGCCCTTTAACATACTAATAATTACCATGCAAGAATGTTGTCATGTGTGCAGCGCTCCAGAGACGTGTCCTGTATAAATTGGCTTAATTCTCACTGACTCTTTAACAACTCTTACCAACTCCTCCTCTGACTCTCGCACCGCCTCATTTTCTCTCTCCAACTCCCTCAAGACTTTGTCACGACTCTCACTGACTCACCTCTTTGAGAAATTAGCCCTTTTTGAGTAATTGAGAATAAACTACCTTGAGGCTTGATGAATGAAATTCAGTCAGAGGAGAATTTTCTTTCAGTTTACAATAATTCATTATATACGGTTCAGGAAAGGATGTTAAATGTTAAAAGACTTTGCTGATTAGACGCCATCGAGACGTCTTTATATCTTCAAAGAGGTGATGAGGCTGACCACAGGGAAGATTACACCTCTGACTGACGGGGTGGTGCTCATGGTAGAGAGTGAGGATGCTGGATGAGATGATCCAAACTCAGACACAGGTGATAAAGAGCAGTGTGACTGTGAGGGACAAGGGACTGAATGATGGACACTGAGCCGTCAGACAGGTGGAGCAGAGGGAACAGATTTAAAGTTCAGCAGCAGCAGAGAGAGAAGGAGGAGGAGGTAGATTGGTTGAAAGAGTTTGTGACAAAGCTCGAGGAGTGAACAGCTTTAAAGGGTAAATGCCTGTGATCAGGTGAAGAGACAAACAGGAGATAAAGAAGGTGATGGAGAAAAACAAAGTGGATGATGAGTGAATGAGGAAAGCTCCTGTTGAGCTTAGGTTACAAAAAGAAATGAAACATGGACTCAATAAATGCACTTTTGTTGATTTCTGTGTAGATTATAGTTTTCTTGACGTTATCCTGCTTATATTCAAACAACATAAAAATAAGTTGTCTTCGTTAGAATACCATATATTATCAGTGATTTGTCAGAGCCCCTGGATCTACGATAAAGACCTCTTTAAGTGTGATAGAGTTTTCATCGTACACGCAGTAATTGCACAGCCAGAAGTATTTCACTTCACTTTCTGGAGCATCAGCCTGCAGTTATCCCAGAACAGGCCCCAGCTGTGATAAAAGCAGCTGCCCTCTCCTCCGTTATCTGCAATTTGCAAGATGTCTCCACTCATTTGTTGCTATTTTCAAAGTATAGGAGAGCGGGTATACAAGCACAACTTGACAGATAACCCCCGCCAACATTTCAATCACAATGCAGACGCTGCTGGAGAAGGTAAAGCAGGAGGTTTAAGAGCTATTTGTGAGGAAGAGCAATCACATACAGAGTGGAGGAGAAGTGAACAGCAGACACACTGAGTGTCATTCAAAAAACAGATTACCAGACACAATACCTGTGGACAATGAGGCACAAAGACACGTGGAAAAAAAAGCAGATAGAGAACGTTCTAGAAGATCTGGTCTGGTTTGTCGTGATCTCCTATGATGAGTGGTTTAAGTGATCATTTGTGGTTGCCACCTTACTGGTCTCTCTTATCAGAGATTTTGATAAAGTGGAGCGTTTTTGGTTTAATTAAAATAAATAACCAAAATTAATATATCCCCAAACTTTGCTGCAAGGCAAATAATGTTACTGCATAGAGTCAAAGGAACATATATATATATATTTAAAAAAAAAGGGAGAGAAAAAAATAGGTTAAGTAGTTGGAGAAAAACATTGACCCTCTGCTGGGAGCTGGTAGGAACTGCATTCATTCTTAAGATAGGGAAGTGCTCAAACTTTTAAGTGTTAATGACAACATTTAACCTAGATTAGAGAAAACTTGAAAGTAACATATCAAAGTTGGTTAAATTCATTTCAAAATTGCTTACATTGAAACCAAAAGCTAAGTCAGTCCTTTGCTCTACCACAACAAAAAAAAGACACACACGTCGGTTTTAACTCCCAATGGCTGAAATACACCAGAGGTGTCTGCAGTCCGGCCCCGCTCCAGTCCACGACTGCATGCTGCATGATTGATAGACAGCCAGAGTCACGAGACCGAGGATTTCCTATGCTTTCCACACCATTGATAAGACTGTCCTCATTCCTGTTGGGCAGTGTTAGAATATCGAGCTTGTGTATATGTGCTTTGCTTAAAATATTATCAAAATGTGCTCATATGTGGTCATAAATTAACAAGTTTCTTTACAGAGTGTTTTAAGCTCCTGAGAGGCTACAGATCACTCAGAGCTAAAAAGAAATAAAAGTCATAACACGAGGAATTTAGCTTTGAGCTGTGACAAAGAACTATTCTTGTATGATTGTGTGTTTTTCATATAAATAATGTGTTTTCAGTTTTAAAATGAGGAAAACTGAGATGTGGAACAGTGTTTTTTTTATAATCTGAAAGTGTAAGGGATAAAAACAGGAAGTTCAACTGCATAAGTGAAACTGTGGTTTTGTGGAAAACAGACATGTAAGGGAAGAAGTTAAAGGTCTGTCTTTACAAAGGCCATGAGTGTAGGCGTCTGCAAGTGTCTGTATGTGTGTGATATAATTCCTTTGTAGGTAACCTATCGATGTCGCTGTGTCCTGAATGAGAACAACAACGTGAGCGAGCACAGAAGCGGTGATGTGACGCACACCAGAAGACTCAGACTAGGGAAATGACATGTCTAAACTAGGAGGAGCTGAAAAGAATGATAAAAGGGCTATATTTTTTCATCCATCGCCAGTTTTATCATAAAGTCAGCTCGTCTACCGTCTTCAGGTGGGTCAGCTGACCCAGAGCTGACCTGGTAATCAAACGTTTGACGGTTGTCCTTACTGGTTTGAGCCTGAGTACACGGACGAGGAGCTCCATGAAAGAAGGATGCAGAGGGAGAGAGACGAAGAGCTGGCTCGAGAACAACAAACAGGAGCGCGTCCACGGAGTTTGTTTACCAGGTCAGCTCTGGGTCAGCTGACCCACCTGACGACGGTAGACGAGCTGACTTTATGATAACACTGGCGATGGATGAAAAAATATAACTGAAATGAGCGATTTAGCAGAGATTATGTCCCGCGCTGAAGCTCCCTTGCTGTGGCCCCCGCTAAGTGCGGCTAAAATGGGTTGGATCTAAATAACTTCTGAAGGACTCCGAGCTGCACGATGTTTGTCTGAGTGAGTATATGAGCATGCACACACCTATAAATAAGGTCCAGGTGTCAAAAAAACGGAGTTGCCCTTTAATGTTAAACTGAGCATGCTTGTCACTTCTGAAGCGTGAGCTGTTCACATCACAGTCTGCAATCAGGTCACATTTACAGGTGATATCTGAACAGCCAAACACAGAAATTGGACTTGAGCAATGAATCAGAATGGAGCATTAAGGGCTGCAGTCTGAATGTAGCCTTAGTGGATTAGGCTTTGCATCTATTCCAGTGACACTGATAACAAAGTAGAAGTATCTGACGTTGAACCACAAAAAGCAGATGAATTTGGTTGTTTTACTTGTGTTCAAAGTGTGTTTTCTGTGCTCTGTGTGAGATGATGAAAATGTTTTATAGTGTCAAAACCATGTCAACTGCAAATGAGTTAACAAATAAGTGCAATAACATGCACTGGACTTTGTCTCTGACATGCCTTTATTTAATGTCATCTCTTTTTGGGGAATATGCCTTTAAATTCAATCTGCAGGTCTTCTGGGTAACCTCTTATTTTCTCTTCTCTGAGTTTTAACACTCGGCTATTACAGTAATACCTCACAGTTTATTAAAACAGATAATGTCAAAAGCACAGTTCTTTGTGTTTTATTAAGCCCATCAATCCTCTATAACCCATTACTCTGTGGAAGGGACCAGAGTCTATCTCTGCACACTAATTACATATGCAAAGGGTGAACTTATTGTTCTCAATTCTCGGCCGTTTTACAACGGGCAAACCCGTAAAAAACTAAATAAGACATAACTTCTGCGTGTCTTCTTTAACGGCTGAAAAATTAAACCAAATGTAGAGGCAATCCAACCTCTTTTCATGGAGACATAAAGCATCTCGCCTATAAAGATGGGTTTTATCTGGGAAATAATGAAAAGGAGGAAAGTTATAAGCCAGCCTGGACAATATTATAAAAGGAGAATGAGAGATTTTAGTGAAGCAGATTTATTTTATTCACGTCAAAGGGAACAGTTGTGCTAAACGATGACGCTCAGTCGAGGATTCCTTACACACACCTTAAATGAGTCTGTGCTCTGAGTCCAAATGGATGAAACAGTTGTGTTTATCACGGAGCGTAACGCTGTTTCACTCTGATCAATTCTCCTTTTATCACGGTTTACTGTCCCGTTTGACTCCAGCTCCTGCTGCATACGCTCGCTTGCTCTCTCTATTATTGCCCCTGAGGAGATCCTTTTTGGATTTCACATTTTCAGATTCATAACTTGTGTTATTTGTGGCCCTTTTGCTCAGCACTGCATGTAATATACCGAGCTTTTTACAGCTGCACAGTAAAATCGAAAATGGAAGAATCGTCTGTTGGATTACTGCTGGCCCACAACAGAAAACAGATATTGTTCCACGCACACTCGCTCTGTGAACATGATATTGTCATTTTTATGACTTTTCTCACTACAATAAACAACAGAAATATGAAGTCCATTCCCCGAGAATCTCAGCTTCAATTTCCCCTGAAGAGATTGTGGTGTGAAGGAATGAGTGTATGAATATTTCCTTCAGGAGTGGGTTGTTAAACTGACTGTGAAATGGGTTTTTGAGCCAGACAGTGTCCACGGATTCTGTGAGGTAAGCAGGACTAGAGGCCACCGACCTCAGAGTCAAGGATCCTCAGCTCTGCCACAATCTATCTGTCAATCTAACAGCAGTGTCTCCCTCTCAGTCATCCTCACTCTTTGTCTTCCTCCACTCTAACACAGTGGTGAGCACAAACTTAAAGGGAAAGGGTGGAGAGAAAAAAAAGTCACATACAGTGCATTCCCACCACTGAAGTGGGCAGAAGTTGAGGGCATTGTAGATGTTTTTGTCAAGTTTTAACCAGCCAAAGGCAGTTAAGAGTGTTTTGCCAACAGGAGACACTTTAGCACGCATTTAAGATATATTAGGGCACATAAGTATATGATTTGGCTCCAAAGTTGGCACTTTGCCAAATCTTTGGATCCCAAGAAGGCACTTTATTGCTGTTTGGCTCTCAAGAGAACACTTAAGTGCATTCTGGCTCTTAAGAGAGCTCCTTATATGAGTTTTGGCTCCAAAGTTGGCACTTCAGTGTGCATTTAAGCTCCCAAGAAGACACTTAAGATGGTGTTTTGACTCCCAAGAGGGCACAACATTATGCATTTTGGCTCCAAAAAGAGCAGTTTTTTGGTGTTTTGGGCCTAAAGGGAACACTTTATTGTTATTTGGGGTCCCAAGAAGACATGTTCACATGCACTTTTGCTACTACAAGGACACTTAAGTGCACTGAGGCTTCAAAGAGGACACATTTTTTGGCATTTTGGCTCCCAAGAAGACACTGTGGTGTGCGTTTTGGCTCACAAGGGGACACTTTATCAGCGTTTTGACTCTAAACAGGACACATTTTTGGAATTTTAGCTATTGAGAGAATAGAATAGAATAGAATAGAATAGACTAGAATAGAATAGAAAATACTTTGTTTCTCTTCAAGGGGAAATATAGGAGTCACAGCAGCAATCAAGAAAACAAAATTAAGAAAGTGCAAAACGTTTCATAGAAAAACAGATGCCGACAGCTTGTCCATCATTGTCCAGTCATCCAGTCAATCTCTGTTTTGGACCCTGTCTGCCCACAGCAGGTGAAGCTCTTACAATATGGCGTTGGTGTCTGATGTTAGCTCTGTTAGCCATGTCTGTGAATAGCATGATGCTACCCTGCCTTCTGGTATTAACCCTGTAGCTAGGTTAGCATGGCCAGCTCGTCCATCTTACTGGAGATAGGTCTTACATTCCCAATAACGATGGATGGAAGGACAGGTTAATGTCGTCACTTCTTAACTCACACCTCAGAACCAGCATGTCGTCCTCAACTCCTTCTCCTCACCTTGTGGTAAACATCAGGCCTTGCACCAGTTAGCATTGATGTGCTACAGGTTACTAACAGCTGATCTCACTGTGGCCATGATTACATGTTGGATCCCCAGACAAACACAGGACTAAAAATAGTACAAATATCACTGAAGACACAACCAGTTTTGTGTCCATGACCAACAAATGAACCATACGAAGAAATGATCCCCTCCAAACGCATAGATGATGATAAAAGAGGTAAAAAAAAATGTACAAGGAACAGACAAGGACGAGAGAGCTGCAACAACAGACAGCCAATTGGATGGCGCCTGCAACAGTGTGAAAAAGAATGAGTCCATATGCGCTTTTGTTCCTAAGAGGACACTTTGGTGCACATTTTGGCTCAAAAGTTGGCACTTTGCCAAATCTTTGGACCCCAAGAAGTCACTTTATTGCTGTTTTGACTCATAGGAGAACACTGTCACTTAAGAAAGCTCCTTATATAAGTTTTGGCTCCAAAGTTGGCACTTCAGCGTGCATTTAAGCTCCCAAGGGGGCACTTTAGAACTTAATTTGCAATATAGAATAGAATAGAAAAAACTTTATTTATGCCTGAGGGGAAATTCAGGAGTCACAGCAGCAATCAAGAAAACAAAAGTAAGAAAGAGTATAGAAAGTGCTAAAAGGTCCACAAGAAAATAGATGACGACAGCCCGTCCACCACTCTCCAGCCCAGCCAGTCTCCACCTCCACAGGGTCCAGGACTGAGCCTCCCCAGCAGTCTGTTCAGTCTCTGTCTCCTGGATCCTGTCTGCTCACAGCAGGCGAAGCTCCTCCAATGTGGCGCCGGCGTCTGATGTCAGCTCCATCAGCCACGTCCATGAACAGCACGATGCCACTCTGCCCTCCAGCAGCCCCTCTGCTGCTGGGCTAGCATGGCTAGCTCGTCCATCCCACCGGAGATAGATCCCACGTTCCCAACAACAATGGATGGAAGGACAGGTCCACGTCATCACCTCCCAGCTCACACCTGAGAACCAGCACGTCGTCCTCACCTCCTCCTCCTCACCTCGAGGGAAATCATCAAGCCCTACACTAGTTAGCATTGACATGCTACAGGCTGCTAACAGCTAATTTCACATGTAAACAATGCAGCCATGGTTACCTGTAGGATATGCAGACAAACAGAAAAAGCAGTAAAAATATCACTGAAGCTACAAAAAGTTTGGTGTCCATGACCAACAATGAACCATACAAAGTGATGACCCACTCCAAATACAAAGATGACGAAAAAGAGACAAAAAAATTACAAGAAACAGACAAAGACGAGAGAGCTGCTGCAACAGGCAGCTACTTGGGCAGCGCCTAGCAACAAAAAAAAGAAGTCAGAAAAAAAAATATTGCTCTAAAGTTGGTAATACAGCAAGCCTGGCTTAAAGGAGGTCACCTTGTTGGCATTTTTGCTCCCAAAAGGACACTAAAGTGTGCTTTTGGCTACAAAGGGGACACTTTATCAGTTTTTTGCTCCAAAGAGGACATATTTTTTGACATTTTGGCTCCTTAGAGGACACTTTATTGCCTTTTGGCTCCCAAGAAGAACCTTTTACATGTGTTTTGGCTCCAAAATTGGCCCTTTGGCTTGTGATTTTGCTCTTAAGTGGACTGCATTGGTATGTATTTTGGTTCCCAAGAGGACATGTTCAAATGTGCTTTCAATCCTTAGAGGACACTTTAAGTGTACATTTTGACTCCCAAGTTAGTACCTAAGCATTTTTTTTTTCCCTCAATTGCCCCCCCGTTCTGACCGCTGCTATCGTGCGTTACCTTTTTATCCCGTCCTCTTTGTTCTCCTCCTCACCTCCAGTGCATTATCGTGCAGTCTGCAGCAGGGTTTACATTCTGCCGTTGAGCTCTTGCTTCACAAAAGCAGAAATCTTTAGCAGATTGAGTCAGCCATGCTGAAGGAAAAGCATCGACCACCAGGCAGGAGCGAATTACCCACAGGGGCCCTGCTTTGCTCTGCATGGGGTCGTGTGAACCCAGTGGTAGGAAACAGAGAGGAAATTACTGCTGGGTATGAAAAAGTGGAGAGATGAGACTGAGAGACAGAGGCAGGGAAGAGGAGAGAGGGAGGAATCAATAAAGTAATCTTTAGTCATAGGCAGAGCACAGGCCCCGTGCTCTGGATTACTCAGTGTGAGGCCGATACATGGAGAGGTCAGCAAAGAAATTATAAGTGGAGGGGTGAAATGACATGGAGATCCCCCTGGGTGGATCTGATGGAAGATGAAAAGATGGAGCAGAGAGACAGTTTGTGGAAGTGTGTGAGCCAGAGAAGAAATATCACATTATCTTCTCACCCGACACAAACACCCCCTCCCCTTCATTCAGGCTGGATTTCACACGACAAGGCGTGTAAACACATAGAAAGCTTTCCACCTAGTGTTCACTCTGGGAATGATCACACTCCACAAGAGCAGCGTCTTCATGTTGGTCCTGCTGTGTGTGAGAGTGAACCATCGGCCCTGCTGCCTCACTGCTGGGAGACCCTATCGATGTGTTCACAACCTCTGAGTTAAGACAGGAGATGTCATCAGTCCTGTTACCGAGGGGATGTGAGGAGTGAAACACACAGCAGCCTTACAGGTCTTATAGTAAGAGACGTATAAGATTTTTTACAAAACATCCTGTTTCTTGTGGGTTTCACATGATATGTGTGGCTTTACATCATACTCACCTCGAGTCAGTGGAAAAAAAACTTTGGCAGAGTCCACAAATCAGTCACTGCAAATCACCCTCCCCATGTTTAACCCATAAATGAACACATTATCACTCTTTTTGTAGATGCTTTTGGTAAGTCGTGAATGCACCTTTTTCCCTTTAGAATTTCTGTATTTTCCCGTCACAATCTGCATCCTAGTGTCTTTTCGGCTTTTGCCTTTGTTTTTATGTCAGTGGGCGGAGTTAAAGAGGACACAGGTGATTAGGGCTGCCACCTTTGAGGCAGAAAAATAAGGGACACCCTCAGCAGCAGGAGTGGGGGTGGGTGGTTGTGGCCCGACTACCAATAGCAGAGTGCAGCATCAGTTGTGTTAATGTTGTGTTAATTAGTTAAAGTTTCATGTCAATAACTAAGAATTTTAAAGCATTTTTTCAAAATGTATCCTTTCCTGTCTGTCCTGTCATTGTTTTCTGTACAATCATGATTGGTACTGGTTATCAATATTGAACCTTTTTCATGTTGTATTAATCAATCAATCAATCAGTGTTTATTTGTATAGTGCCAAATCAAAACAAACGTTATCTCAAGACACTTTACAAAAACATTTACAGGTCTAGACCTGTAACTGTTGATAAAATTGTATCAACAGAAATCGAACAAAAAGACAAGATAAGGAGTCTTATCTCATCTTTACCCACCATGAGTACAGCACTTTGCAGCATTTAGCAAGTTACAATGGCAAGGAAAAACTTCCCTTTAAAGGGCAGAAACCTTGGACAGAACCAAACTCGTGTTAGACAGACATCCGAGGAGACAGGGATGAAGTAAAAGAGAGACAAGGATGGGGAGAGAGTAGGAAAAAGAAGCCAAGCTGATGTTGTCCAAGGCGGGGATGTTTTTCAAAAAAGCTTCTCTGAGATGTTAAGGTCCAAGAACAATGACTTCAGTCTTCTCTGAGTTCAGCAGTAAGAAGTTTCTGCTCATCCAGGACCTTACGTCTCTGAGGCATGCTTCAAGTTTAGATAGGCGGTTGGTTTCTTCAGGCTTCATTGACAAGTAAAGCTGAGTGTCATCTGCATAGCACTGAAAGTGTATGGAGTGTTTCCTCGCTAATTAATAAAATGTCTGTATTCTTGATGGATTGATGAGAAATATACAACCCAAGAAAATGTACTCTGTATAGTATAACACTGTTAGATTAAAAATAATGTATGCCTTCGAAAAATCTTATTTAGTTGAATTTTTAGTCATATTAACTTTTCTAAATCCTATTTTATTAGTTATGATTACAGTATTTGTTGGTGCTTCAGATGTGAAGGACTGTGAATCTGCCATTTGGTATTAGTTTGCCCTGATTTTGCAGTAACATTGCTCCTCAGGCGCATGCTGTTGTATGTCTAACAGGCCACCATGCACCACGGAAAGCGTTTGGCTACAGATTTATGTCCTATAAATTTGTTTCGCCGACACAGTCAAACCATCCATTTGAGCTTTCACACTCACACCTGTGTGTTTGCTTCCTTTGCTTTTCCATGGGGCATGGGGTGGACTAACAAATGCAGCAACAGTCACAGACATGTTAACTTCTGACTTCCTGTGACTTTCTCTCACCCAACTAATGATGGGCACAAATCCTATGCTTCAAATGAACCAACTCCAGTTTTTAGTGGGTGGATACAAGCTCCTGTTGAATTCAGGCAGAATGGTGCTGCATTCAAGGCAAACTATAAATAGGGGACAAATTGCATCCTGTATTGATTCAAAACTTTTAAGATTAACATACGGGACGATTCTGTATTTTACGGGACATTTGGTAACCCTACGTGTGATGGTGATGGCCCTTATTCAGCTATAGGATGAAAGTCACGCTCTGAGAAAAGCGACTGCCTTGCACTTTGGAGAACAATCATAGCACAACTTTGTCTTGATTTGTGGGACACAGGAAAAGTGGTCATAATGCTGAGCAGTCCTGTACAAAGAGGGACACCTACGAAAAGTTAGAATAGACTGAATATTCATCAAAACAATGACCTTTTTAAATAAATGAAATTATAAAGCTATACAAAGAATACTTGAATTTGATAACATAGATTGGCAATGTTGCTCAACTCGTCATTTTTTTGTTGTTTGGAAATGTCTTGCCATCAAGCATGTATATTGAGCAGGTTAGTTTGCAGTTACATGAATCCATCCTCATGGAATTAAAATCTCTATCTACTTCCAGATTTGTCTTTTTGTAGATGTAGTTATCTTCCCAGGGCTGTACAACTTGAGGTTAGCCACAGGTGCATGGGAAGTTGGGGGGTTGTTGATGTAGAAAGTGAAGTAGAGCGGTGGCGGGCTTTGCTGCAAGATGTGATCCATCTTAGGCTCAACAAAATGTCAAAAGGTGATTTTATTTAGTGTCAGTGTTGTTATTCTTTATTTCAATAATCAATTTTTAAAGCTACAGGGAGCCACTGCGAAGGAGTCAAAGAGCCACATGAGCAGGGTGACCATATTTTGATTTCCAAAAAAGAGGACAACGGCACTGGCCTCAAGGCACAAATTCAGACAGGCTTCTTATATTCTTAATATTTTCACTGCCCCTTGGTCACTCCCGTCTGTGGAAACACCACAGTACTGGATTTTTTTGAGTGCTTCATGAGTGACTTCAACAGAATGGGGGACTACAACATCTAGAGATGGGTACCGACCGAATTCTGTCTAAAGTACCGAGTATCGATTCATGTAAAATCAAAAGGTACCACGTCCAGGTACCTGAACACATCCTTGTGACTGTGAGGAAGTGAAAGAATAGTCGATTTTCCATGATGGACATGAACACAGCATTGCAAGGGTATATACTGAAGGATATATATGTTAAATTGAAAAATATATATATCATATTTTTATATTGAAATTGATATTTTTTACCACATAACTACAAAAAAGTACCGAAAATTTGTACTGTTGAGTACCGGTACTGATTGTCAGGTACCGGGCATTGGTACTGTATCGTTTCAAATGTGAAAGTTACCCATCCCTAATAACACCATTGAAAATGGCTTCAGTCTTGGTGCGAGCACTACTAAACTTTTTAGCAATGTCAGAGTCAGGAAATGTCTTCTTTTAGCAAGGCACTGGTGCAATCCATGGACCTGTAGCTGTGTTTTACAATATGAAATGCCATTGCACCCTCCGCTGCATTTACAGCAACCTCTGTTTGCCCAGGTCTAACAAAGAACTCAGTCAACTTTGCAGAAGAATTCCCACCTCACACAGCCTTTTTATGTTTTTCGTTGCCCATGTGAGCTTTGAGATCTCCAGCACCTTTGTTGGACACTGAGACATATGTGCCAGCTTTGCACACGGTTCACTCCGCCTCCCACTTGTCCCGACCGGAACGGTATGACGGAAATTTTTTTTTGCTGTTCATCTGTGAAGCTGTACCTATGCTTAGGCATCTTCCGTGCAATACAGCCCCGCTGTCTAAGCAGCCCCCTGTCTTCTCCGCTCTCTGTCTATGTCTCTCTCTCTCGCCTTCTCTCTGATCCTCTCACTCTCTATGTGTGTGTGCACGCGCAGAGCAGACCTGACCACAAGGCAGCCTCTCGGTAAGTGACGCGCATCATAGTATTGTTTGCAAGCGCCGGTCAATTTACGGACGCGCGTAATGGTCCTATGAAAAACAGTGAACACTGGACATTTTCGTGAATTTATTAAACCCGCCCAGACACCCCGGACAGGACGTAAAAAGTGGACATGTCCGGGCAAAAGAGGATGCTTGGTCACCCTACACATGAGGCTCCAGAGCTGCAGGTTTCAAAACAACATACAAAAAAAAGGTTACAGTATTTCATATAATGTTGATATTTTTTCAGTATTTTCTGTGTCCTTAATGTGGCTGAGCTTGCTGCGTCCATGGATTGGCTTCATTTCAAATGTCAGGAACAGACGGATGACGTACCGGAGGCTACGTCCATGTTTTCTACAGTCTATTGTTAGAACATTCGCCAAGCTTCAGTCGGAAATCCTTGCAAGTCTTAGTACATGAGGCCCCTGCTGTGGTCAGCATGGATCACTGAGCTGGGATTACTATGGAAAGCCGTTTAAGCATAAAATTGAAATCAGTGATATCAACCATGGTTCAGCTCTATATGTACTCAGATTTAGAGTACATGTACTCAATTTACTAGTGCAAATGTAGACTTATCTAGGACAGTAAAATATGTCGACAAGTAGTACTAGTGAAGGAAAAAGTGTCACCAGTACTACAAGTACACCAAAAACTGTTCACTAGTAGTCCTAGTAGATTTTAAAATGATCACTTGTACTACTAGTAAACCTTATAATGTAATAAAAAGGTGGGAAATAACAATTCAGGCTTCCCATTGGCTTTTGAAAATATGACAAACAATCAAGGAG
This sequence comes from Halichoeres trimaculatus, assembly GCF_033239565.1. Taxonomy (NCBI): domain Eukaryota; kingdom Metazoa; phylum Chordata; class Actinopteri; order Labriformes; family Labridae; genus Halichoeres; species Halichoeres trimaculatus. The sequence goes on from NW_027437193.1 coordinate 31,106,257, forward strand.
CTGTATTTGTTTATAATCTCTCCTACTTCATTTGCATTAGGTCTACTAGTGCTACTAGTTACTCTATTGGCCTTACAAGTACTATAAGTAAGCTACAAACAGTCTACTGGTGATATATTTGAGTTTACTTACTAGTAAACATTTTTTTCACTAGTAAACATTTTTGGCCCACTTGTGTGCAAGTAGACCATTCTAGTAAAGTAAAGCTGTCTACAAGTCGAAACCTTTGTGTTACTAGTAGTACTAGTTAAGCTTTAAGGTTTTACTAGTAACATTTTCTAAGTCTACTAGTACTATTGGTGACATAAAATTGTCTACTAGTAGACAATTTTGCTTTACTATTAAGGTCTACTTGCGCACTAGTGTGCCAAAAACCATCACTAGTTAACCAAAATTTTGGTTTACTAGTACCACTAGTCAACATAAAATGTGTAACTAGAAGTACTAGTAGACTTTTTGTAGTCTACTTATACTATTAGTTAAGCCAAAAGAGTCACTAGTAGTACAAGTAGACCTAATGCAAATGAGGTAGGAGGGATTATGAATAAATAAAGAGTCTTGATTGGTTGTCATGTTTTTAAATGCCAACGGGAAACCTGAATTGCTTTTTTCCACCATTAGCATATAAGGCTTACTGGTAGTACTAGTGATCATTTTAAATCCTACTAGTAGTACTAGTAGCCTTAAAACAGTCTACTATTACTACTAGCAAACATTTTTCAGTCTACTTGTAGTACTAGTGACACTTTTTGCTTAACTAGTAAAGTCTACACGTAAACCAAAATTGAGTACATGTACTCTAAAACTGAGTACATGGAGAGCTAAACTATGGTTGATATCACTGATATCAACCTAATGCTCAAAGTGCTTTCCATAGTTTACATGGAGCCTGATATTCCCATGAGAACTGGGTTAGAGCCCAAACTGAATCAAAAATGCTCCATGAAAACACCTCAGTCAAAATAAACAGGCCAAAAAACACACAGAACTTCATTTTGTTTCATAGGGGTACGATGTTCCTTTTCCCATACCAGTCAAAACTGAAAGTTCACAGTTCTGTCATGCAAACAGTGAAACTGAAAGTTGTCAGGATGGGTTCTGTCTGTACATGCTCTATCTCGACGTACGTGCCAAGTACAAGTACGACTTGTTTCCACCACCAACTTAGCGACTTTTTAGACCTCTATAGCGACTTTTATTTATCTATTTTTTGTTGAAAAAATGACAAGCATCTTTTCTGGAGTTTGGGGACTCTGAGGTGACAGCATTATTGATTTCTCCTCAACGAGCAGCGAGCACTTAGCCCTTCCCCTGTTACAAACCCCTCAGAGACAGAAAAATCCTTCTTGCTCACAGCTCTCTCCCACCTTGCGCATCATGCTCTTCTCATATATATATATATATATATATATATATATATATATATATATATATATATATATATATATATATATATATAACCCAGCTAGTTGTGTGTCTGCATAGTCTCTTATGGATGTTTCAGGAGTTTGTGTTTTGTTTAGTTTGATATGTGGAAGACAATGGTGTTTTGAATTCATCTCCATGTGACAGTTTTATGGTTTTCCACTGCAATATGTGTTAAAAGGAGCGGGTACTCTATAACTGTGGGCTGTTATTTTCCCTAACTGCTGCCTTTTACAAATAAAGAGGGTACTCTGTTTACTCAACTATTATTTACCACTTAAAGCAATGCTCTAATTATTTGACATCCAAATATATCAATTACCTTTGCACCACTCCCAGCATGTGCTTTGATTGGAGAAGAAGATGTCCAGGATGCATCCATGTTCTCAGTCAACTCGGATTTATTGATTACAGCACGTCAAAAATGTGCGACAGAGCTCTGGGTTTTTCTTAACTCTCCCTAATGGTACGGCCGCACCAAACGCTAACTCGCAAATTTATTCCTGTGAATGGCCTGTCACGCATCGCATGAACGCCTGAGTCTCGCCGCTGGACAAGCTGAGGGGCGAATGCGCGTTAGCGCGGCACGGCCCATGCGACGTAGAGAGCCCAGTCATTTAAAGACGAAAAGCCCAAAACAGCAGCTGAAAAACAATGAGCTGTGGTTTCAAAAGCATGACAGTAGAGTGTGTGAAAGCTTTGGAGCTCACAATCAATGCCTGCTGTCTCTGCCTGGTAATCCACCTCCACTGGCCCTGCCTGGCTGGTCCCTACGACCTCATCCTCGACCCTCCGTACCTCCGACCCCCCCACCCCTGTTCCTGGAGGTCTCCCTGGGGATAATGAAGGGGTCGAGGAAAGAGAGGACCGCAGAGAACTTCCATCTTTTCCCTGGCTCTGCCCCTGCCCCGCTCTTTCCTCCTCTCTATCAGGCTCAAAACTCCGCTGAGGAAAACACAGTCGGACTCAGTGATGACCCGTGCAGGCAGATCCAGCTGGAAACAAATATTTACAGAACTTACCTTCAAAACCTGTCTCCCCAGAGACTTTCAATCAAGCCTGCTCCTTTTTTCCCGGTCTCTGTAGAGTACACACGTCGTATCGTATAACTCTGGATGATGACACACTGCACAAAGTGTTTTCTCCTCCATCCTCCGGCGGAGTTGGAGCCGGAGCCGGAGCAGGCGGCAGTTGCCCCCCAACGTCGTCAAAACAATGACGTCGTGGGGGAATTTTTTGAACTTGAGCGAATTCGCGTCTACCGCCCAGACGCGTGAACGCTCCAAACGCGCCGCCCGATGCGAATCAGGGGCTAAACGCGTCTTTGCATTGACTTTGCATGTAATCGCGCTGCAAATTCGCGTTTGGTGTGGCCGCGACATTATAGTTGAAGATCGGCCTATTCTAGACATTCAAGTTACTGATCTGAAATGTTATCTTTGGGATGAGCCCCAGTGCTTTTCTAATAAAGAAAGGTTAAACGCACACTCACACACATCTCACACTTTTATGCTGCCCAGATTAACATTGTTTTTCCCTGCCAAGGTACTTCATGTCCTACTGTCCTTCAACTCAAGGCCTGCAGCTGCATCTTCCAAGTTTCACATCAGCACATTTTTAAAAAACAGAAGTTATGTTATGCAGTTATTTGCTGGAAACTCAACAGAAACCCTCAACAGTTATTTCACAAGTATATGGGTAAACAAGATTAATCATTTAGCTTTAAAACAAAACTGTTCCTGTTAATGGTGTCCAGTCTTCCTTCCTACTGAGTGATCTGTAGTCTGCAAGGAGCTCTCAACCTTCTACAAGTACACACATTATCACATGGCCGCAATAAGCACAAATTAATATAAGAACTGTGAGAGTGACACTTTATTCAATGCCACATCATCCTTCATATAGCACATTCCTTGTCCAGGTGGATCAGATTAGACACAGTCCCTGACTTTCTGCTTACTGACACTGGATTCAGCAAACTTTGAACTTTCAAACCTGGTGGATCGGTGTTCATCACACTTTATCTCTTTGCATTTGTTTCCTTCCTGGTTCTTCATTTCTATCACAGCCAGTCTGTTGTAGTGCTGTAGTTGTTGTTTAGCACTTCTTTCTTTAGTGTTTTCCTTTCAAAGCTGTTGCCAAAATCCTCACTTCTTCTAACTTTTCACAGCAAGTTTGCATGTTTAGCGATTTTGGTGTAACAACAAGCACACACGTTTTTTAAATGTTTACATCTGAATCAATTATCCACCTCCATTGTCTTGAGTCCTTGTCTTTTATCTGCCTGAACACACTGTCTTTAAGATTTCTTACCTGACGCTATCATGTTTTCGTTGTTTTGCTTCATTCTTCTGTTGTCACTTTATGATCAAACAACTCCCAAACCTTTTCTCTTCTGCACTAAACAGACAAAGCATTATTTCGTTCAGCTTTTGTCGTACGTTTCTCCAACATAAAGCAGCTAATCCATGTGAAAAATGGATCTTTGTCAGCTTTGTTTGTGTCAGTGGGTGTGTGTGGGAGTTTCAAGAACAACACCGTTACTTCCCACGTCCACTGTGTGGTGAGTGTTACAGTATAAACGTGACTGCCAACATGGCCAGTTTCAGTAACTAGGGTTAGTGTGTGAGACCCAATGGGAGTTTAACAACCATGCTGCAAACAAACTGTTTCACTGAACAAAGATACAAAATAACAACAGGTGAAAACTTACCTGACAGAGTAAAATCTCTGAATAAACAAGAGTTATTCAACAAAACAGAAGTGATCAAAAAATGTTTATGTCATAACACAGAAAAGCAGCGTCTGAAATAAGGAACATCAACAAAAACAGGAAAGGAGACATTCAGAGTGATGTTTTTCCTCCTACGCTCTCCTTCAGAAGGGTCCCACACTCAGAGACAGCACAGAGCCTCCTTCCTCCTCCTACACAAACATCCTGGCTCTAAAGGACCCGTGGTACCTGTAAATGTGGGAACTTCAATCTTTGTGTTAATGCTGTGAAAATCCATCATTTCTCCGATGCGAGTACATCTTGTACTTAAAAAATGAACCTCTTTGCGCAGGATATTTACACACTGGAGTGCTCCTGCCTTCATGTCCTACGGATTGAACTAAAATAAGCCTGAGATGTTGGACATGAAATGCTGTCTGCTGTGAAAGTGTGGATAAAGCTGTGGCTCAGTGTTATTGTAAAGGCTGCACATGGAGCTCTGACACACATAAGTCATTTTGTTAGAAGCTGAAGAAAAGGATTTCAGATGGAGTTATTGTTCCCATTTCAGTCAGCAAACAAAGATCAAAATGTCTTAGAGTCACAGTGATTCTTTGTTCACTCTGCCTCTATCGAGTCAGGTAGTTGGTGAATCTGTTGTGTTATATTTGAGTCAGTGGGCTCTAATTTTGTAGACCAGGCGCAAGCGCAGGCGCACCTGCCGTGCACCGGCCTTTGCCGTGCGGACATGGCGTGACCAGCGCACTTTGCAAGTTTCCTGCAGTGCCAAGAGAGGCGCACTGAAGGCGCAGAGAGGTGCAGGGGTGCGCTTCCGCGCCTCCCACCGTGCAAATGGCAGAGAGGGAGGAGAAAAGCCGTGAGTGGGTTTAACACAGCCGAGTGCTGTCTTCACCAATCAAATGAGCGCCTCTCCTCGCCTTGAAACGCCTACGTACGTTCGAGCTGACGAGTGACTCGTATGTGCTCTGAGTCATACTGTGACTGAGTTAGCGATCCGTATGTACTGTGGGTGAGTAAATGACCCGTATACACTGTGAGTTGGGCCATTCTATGTATCAGCCATTCTCCCGTGATGTGAGTGAGGGACTGGGCTACCCTGAGCTTTGTACTGAGTCAGTAAATGAGTCATTTGAGGCGAAGAATCATGATTCTCGAGTCAGTAAAGTGATTCTCGGGTATTGAACGATTCGTTTATGATTCGCACAACACTATTTCTCATGACAGAAGAGTAAAAAAATGTACTCAAAGGAAATTTCTTGACACATTTATTGACAAAAAAAGAAGTGTTGTGATTATAATATTAAATGGGTTAAATGATTAAAATTGTGTTAAAGTACTTTTTTAACATTTTGAGCACAGTGCAACACTACCATAATAACAATGATAATCGTGATAATTTTGGTCACAATAACTGTGATACACATTATTATATTTATACATCCCTATCAAATACTTTTCTCTCCTTTTCTTACCCCCCTTAGCCTCTGGAGCTGTTCCTCTGGCACAGCATAAATTTTTTTTGCATGCTGTTTCCAAAATGCAGAACCTGCATGGATGGATTAGTCCATACCTCTTGTTCCTTCACTGTCCATTATTTCATTGCTATGGTTGTCAATAAAAACAACTGGCTCATCCTCGCCCAGGGCATTAGCCACTTTAGCCCTTGTACTTGCCGACTGAAGAATCGAACTCAGTGAACCTGACGGTCACTGTCTTCCGTGTTTCAGGTTTACCATCAACCACTTCTGCTTTTAAGATATCCCTAAAACCAAATGTCAACAAAGCATTTAGGCCCATTTGTGGCTTTCAAAAGCAGGGCTAGTTTGATTTCACTTCTGTAGATCTTCAAACTGTTAAAATACAAGAGTATCCTACTTTTCCTCCATTTTTGTACTTACCAACATTTCAATCAGACAGAATGTGTGGTAGATAACAATGACAAAGAACATTTTTTGTTTATTAACCTCTGCATCATCTTTGGTCCATTAGCTCTAGGTACAGGCTGAGGCAGTGATGCTGAGTAAGAAGAGGGACCACCACTGGCTGGGCGGCGGAATGCAAAGCGCACGGGACTGTGCCAGGAAGAGCCCTCATCAGTGGTGTCCACCCCATGTATCTCATAGTGGCCACTGATTTGGAGCTCATTAGTGTTAAACGCGGCATCACGTCCAGGAAGAATGCCTCGACTGCTGTCATCAGTTAGATGAATGCTGTCTGCACGGACCTGAAATAAACAATTTTGGAAAACACTTAGAAATGATGCACATTAGAATGACATGACACAGTCATTACTATAGTTCTACATCTCGTAAGAACTACTAGAATGATAGTGATTGCTGTCATGATGGGTCCACTTAGTTATCAGAGTTAATATTGTTTGCAATGTCTTAGAGACAGCTTGAAATTAAAGATGACAACTTACACTGACAGACACACACATTGATTATTTAACTTTTTCAAACTATTTAGCTTGATATTATTAATATTACAATAAAATGTCAGACATGGTTGTCGCTTAAATTATTACAAGACAATAAATGTAGTAACTGTCTTATCAACAGTTTTACTTGGCCGAGTCACACTTAAAATATTTGTCAACCACAGACTCTGACTCAAGAATATTACGGCAGTTCTCAGAGAATTCTCAATCAAATGAGATTTGAACTATCAACTTAAAAAAATCTATCCATCTCCAGCAGTGAAAGCCGTGGTGGAGAGGTCCACTGTTTATTGTAGCTACGTTGACATCTTAGCTCGGCTTAGCCTTAGCTCTAGCAAAGTATGTTGATTCAAAATGATTCACCTGAAAAACCATGGCAATTGTGTTGACCGTTAGGTCCTCTGCTCTCAAAGCTAGTCGCCTGCTCCCCCTAAAACATCAGGTAGCTCGCTTTGTAGCTCGTACTGTAACCTGCCATTGCCGCCATTGCTGTTCGCCGTCCCCTCTTGTTGAACGCATGGACAACGTCACAGTGCTCTTCTTCGCGGGTGGAAATCAAAAACAATCCTCAGCGTTTCCGGTTCATGAACAATATCAAAATATCACACAAACAATTCTGACACAATCTTTAATTATTTTTCGTTTTTCCATTTTTAAAACCAGGCCAGTAAAACATGGTTTTTCTGATTTTCTGTTATTCTGTTTTTCCATTTTGGTTTTAAAACAGAAAAACGAAAAAACAAGTCGGTTTTTCTGTTTTTTTGTTTTTTAACAGAATAACGATAGAACGAACCATACATGGATTGACTATCAGGTTTAACTGTTAATTTTTCATCCTGTCCCCAGGCAATAGCGTTACACAGGCTACAGGCAGTCGATCTGCTGGATCTATGGCATCCTGGGGAGGCACATTAGGATGCCCTTACCTTTATGTGTTGTGTCACATAGACTGCATAAAACATGTACGTAGCCTCCACAATGTCACCCGTCTGTTCCTGTAACCCTGAAATGAAACCAATCCGCGCAAGCAGCCACGTTTGCTATGACACTGGCTGTGAGTGTTTCTTTTAACAGCTACAGGGGGCCTGCCGGTCACTTGACATGAGCTGTGTCCCTGATTGGAAAACCAAACATTTTGGTTTTGTTGAGAGGACTATTCATTTTAAAGGAGGGGTGACTTTTTGATGACTGCTGACACTTTATTTTCGTTTCACTATTGTTTAAGCTATTTCTGTTTATTTTCACATTTGTCAAGGGGCTTTATTTTACTTTAGATTTATTGTACATAGTTATTTTTTCTAATGTTGCACTGTTTGAACTTTGTAATTTTTCTCAGTTATATTTATCTAATTTAATGTTATTTTGTTTGTGAGTTAGAAAAATAAAAGTTTCTTTAATATATGTTGATCTTTCACTCTTTCTTCACATTGGAGTGTATTAATTGTCCTTTTCAGTCATTTCGCTGGTATGAATCTCTCTGAAATAGATTTCTATGCACTTTCTGGGTAACTGACTCGAGTGACTCAAATTACTCTAAAACCCGATTCACTTTGGTGAGTGACTCATTTAAACTCGACTCAGTAAAAAGAATCGAGTTTCCCATCACTAATACTTATCCTTCAGAAATATATATTTTCCCAGCTCAGACATAAAATCTTTATTTATTTATTTTTTTTTTTTTCCCAGACATGGAAGACATTTTAATACCACCCCGTCATGGACAGTGGCCCTCATTTATCAAACGTGCGTATGCCTGAAAAATGGGTGTATGCTCCTTTCCATGCACAGATAGGCATTTATCAGTCTGAACGTGAGCGCCAGGTACGCTCAAATCCCACGCCAGGTCTGAGTTCGTGTATGCAAGTTTCATGTCAGAGGGGAGCACAGTGCAGCAAGGGCAATCTGTCTATGGCAGAGAATTATATATATATAAGAGAACATCCATGATGAAGCCAACCCAGTCTTCTTGGTGTCTCGCTCTTGGTGTCTCCCTGACAACAGCATACAAGAATGAGACAACCTCATCGAGTTGGTCATCTTCGAAATAAAGAGTTGGCCTCTCCTTCTTTGCTTCCCACGCAGAGACTTGATCCCCAGTTATAATTGCCTGAAAACAAAAACCTACTTTAGAGGATGGTGAAGGTCCATACTGAGTTTGGTCTAAATCAGTGTTTCCCAAACTTTTGCTCAGGTGACCCACTTTTTTGGAGGAATAAGCCACGGCGACCCAATCCAAAAAATCCAAAATATGTCCAATCAGTAAATCCACTGACAGGATAAGTGTGCAAAAATAAACAAAGGTTCTTTAATCATGTTTCTGCCTCATCATACTTTTTTGGTACTAGCTAAAAGGCCTAAGAGACAAATTTGAGGAATGCATTACAACTTTGTTAGGCTTACACTCCGAAAATACATTTTTACTGTGACGGGTTAGCCTGCCTGCTTGTTTTTTCAGAACTGTCCCAGCCATGTGTACGAGATGAGAGAACAACTCACGTATTGAGCCCAGCATCCAGTCTGTTTCTGTATTTTATTGCCAATTTTGTGAGAACTCCAATTTGTATTTGTTTTAATTAGCCTGTTAGAGTCAAGTTTCTGTCAGTCATGACAGACAAGACATAAACTTCTATTCTATTCTATTCTATTCTATTCTATTCTATTCTATTCTATTCTATTTTTATGTGGTTGTGAAAGAGATAAGCAAAATACATACAGATATGACAGTGGGAGGAGCCAATCATCAGTAAACAAATCATTGAGGGGGAGACTTCTTCTGGTTAGGGAAAGCATGAATTTCATGTAAACATTCTGGAAACTAATCTGGCGACCCAAAAAAAATCTCTGGTGACCCACCTATGGGTCAGGACCCAGACTTCGGGAATGACTGGTCTAAATGACTCTTGAAAGATTTAATTTGAAATGCAACTACTTATATGGCAATTATCTTTTCATGCCTATATACTCACTTCAAGGTGTTCCTTCACTGCAGAGCTCCTCTTCATGCAGTCAATGAGGTCAGAGCACTGAATTTGACGCCGTCTCTGTGCTTTTACTGCTTCCTGGAATTTGGAAATGATTTTCTAAGAAATATTTTAAAAAGAAAAAAAAGAAAGTAAAAAATCTGAACCTTAAATTCTTGGCTTCTCACTCACCTCCAGCAGCTCAGAACTGTCCTCACAGCCATTCTAAATAAAACAACAAATATTAATATCAGTGTATGTACTCCTACGGAATGTTCCGCCATTCTCCGAGAAACCACAGACCACACGTTCTTTTCCCTCTTATTTTTCGTAGTTTCCCTCTCTTTTTTTTTTGTCTTCTTCCTTTTTATAAACTTTTAATAGTGTCTCAAGATCGCGGGTACAAGCGGCCGAAATGAGCTTCCTCCGTAGGGTGGCCGGGCTCTCCCTTAGAGATAGGGTGAGAAGCTCGGCTATCCGGGAGGAGCTCGGAGTAGAGCCGCTGCTCCTCCGCGTTGAGAGGAGCCAGATGAGGTGGCTCGGGCATCTGATGAGGATGCCTCCCGGACGCCTCCCTGGTGAGGTGTTCAGGGCACGTCCTACCGGGAGGAGACCCCGGGGCAGACCCAGGACACGCTGGGGAGACTACGTCTCTCGGCTGGCCTGGGAACGCCTCGGGATCCCCCGGGAAGAGCTGGCCGAAGTGGCTAGGGAGAGGGAAGTCTGGGCTTCCCTGCTTAGGCTGCTGCCCCCGCGACCCGACCTCGGATAAGCGGAAGAAGATGGATGGATGGATGGATGGTTTTCAGCAATTTCCGTCTTAGCTAGTGGGCGTGTCATGTAGTCATTATGTCATTACACGACTTGCCCACTACATGACAAGCCTCCGTCTTGCAGGCTGCAGACAGACCCTTCACAAACAACGCGGCAACCTCTGTTGCTATGACTTTGCTGATCCGCTGCATGGGGGAGTTTCCCTTTTCCCATAATGCGTCCCTCTATGTTGCAAATTCCGTGGGTTCCGCCAGCTGAACCTTGAATATTTAGGGGCATGTTATGTAAATGACAATTGTTTTCAGCCGCCACATTTATCAACAGCTGATCAGGCATACGCCATGATTGGCTCTGATACGCACGTTTCATAAATCACACACGAACGTTGCCGTAAGCTGATTTTTACACCCACATCTGCGCCAATTCCCATGCAAGATTGATAGATGAGGGCCAATGTGTACACCATTTGAGTTGTAATACATGATATAAATTACAAAAGAAATATGTTATTCAATCAGTAATGTCCGTTTTTTGGTCACCAGCGATGTAAATTTTGTAATTTAACAAGTCTCTTTAATTTTTAGATTAAATGATGTTGAATTCTGAATTAACATGTCATTGATCTCATAATTTCTAGAAAAAAAGAACAAATTCACTTCAAATTCAAATAGAAGTACCATCAATGTCAATTGTCCACAAAACAAGAACATTGTTAAATGTGATTTTATAGAGAATTTTGCTCCCTTCTTATCTTTTTTTTTTTTTTTTACAAAATGACAATGTGACAGGGTGGTAACTGATGTGATGGAGTGGTAAGGACCTATATATTCTTATGTTATTAGCTCTGGTTGTTGAACAAAAGCTGAACTCAGTGGGGGGTGTCCAGACTGTGCTTCCTTGCCTTGGTTTTGTTTTGCTGTCTCCACCTTTTACGCATCTGACGTTTCCCTCGCTCACTAAGATCACTAATCTTCTTCTTTTTCACTTGCTCTACATCTCGTCTCCATCTCTGACGCACACTCTCTAGGTACTGTTGCCTTCTTTCAGGATCAGCATCTTGATGTGCATGGCATCGTTGCTGTCTGTCAGCAACACTTGATGCAGCCATGGAGACTTCTGCAAATGTTATATACAGGCACTAAGTAAGTGGCATAAAAAACACAGGTGAGAGAGTGAGTAAATGAAAGATTATGAGTGAGTGAATAACTGAAAGACAGATGAGTGAATGCATGATAATTAGTGAGTGAATGAAGGTTTTTGATTGAGTGAATGGGTGAATGAAAGATTATGAGGGTACAGATATATATTGTTGAGGACAGGTTGGCTGTTGGACTCCCAGCTCCAAGAGCATATCTATATGTAGCAATTGCATCTTGCTCGTGGTGTCTCCCCGACTGCATCCAGGGCCTCATTGGTTTATGAGTTTGCTGACAGATTGTGTTGATCAGTGACTCTCTTGGATGTTCTGCAGCTCTTAAGACACGGTGGGCTATGGAGCCTGTGATGCGACCAACCCGCTCTTGATGTCATTGCTCACAGAATGCCTGCTGGATGGTTGCCCTATCCGCATTTTCCACCTCTTCCTCAGTCACCTGGTGCAAGCTAAAACACCATGGCTTTTTAGATGGTCTGGCAAAATCCTTGAAATTGTTTAAAACCACAGCATCAGGCATACATGCCAACTCTCCCGGGAGACTCACGAATTTCAGTGCCCCTCCCGACAATCTCCCGGGCCCACAATTCTCACAAATTTCTCCCGATTTCCACTCGGACAACAATATTGCTACACAATCCTCAATCCATCTCTTCTGACTGGGCGCCGTTTCCGGCCGGACATTAAAAACGGTTACACCTCGGCTCGAAGTCAAGCGCGGCAAACAGAACAGGAGAAGAAGAAGAAGCAGAAGAAAAAATGAATAAGAAGAGAAAGTACTCGTGTAAGTTCCAGAATGAGTGGAAAAGAGAATTCCCGTTTATCCGGGACAGCGCGAAGGTGACGGGATATGCTACGTGCACATTTTGAAGATCTGACTTTTTGATTAAACATGGTGACCGAACGGATATCACAACACATCAATATGTCACCCCCCCCCCCTTTTCAAAATCTCCCGAATTCTGAGGTCTCAAGATTGGCAAGTATGGCATCAAGTGATGTGTCAGCCAGCATAGTGAGGAACTGCTGCTGCTGTGAAAATGAAGCTTTTGGTATAGGGGCCAGAATTTTCCTTTTTCGTGATGTTGTATCCTCTGTGTAAAAAGTTGTCTCTGTTACAAGAGCTGGCTCAATCTTTTCAACACGTCTTGTTCCACTCACAGGCTTTGCTTGTGCATGCCACTTTGTTGATACCCATGCGAACACAAGCCACTAGTTTAAAGAGAACAGCTGCTGCATGGGAACAGACTGAAAAGAAGGGGAAAAAATAGCCTTTAACTCTATCTTACTAATGTTATTTGGCCCAAGACTTTATATACAGGGCATCAGGTAGAGACAATTCTATAGGGTACATGTTGATGGCACACACTCAAACAAAAAGAAGAACATAAAAAACGTACCCTGCCATTAATTAATTAATAAGGTAAGGACAACAATCCGATCCTACGAGTGTTATTTTTTTTTAAGTATCTATCCTTGTCAACGGGCTGTAATGACTCAAAGTACGACATTTTAGCAGTTAGCATCAATGTCAAGATTTGAAATCTGCGGGCTGTCAGTGCTGCAGGCATTTTTTTCCAAAGATGCAATTCAAACAAAATTTCTACCAGGTATTGGTATTAAGTCAAATAATCCACACATGAAAATAAATCATGACATTCAGGTCCATAAATAATGATTATTTGGAATTAAGTGTGATAACACAGGAAAAAAGTATTGAACACGCTAACTGAGACTCATCTAATACTTAGTAGAGAAGCCTTTGTTTGCAATGACGGCTTCCAGACGCTTCTTGTATCTTTTAAGTAATTTCCCACACTGCTCAGGTGTGATTTTGGCCCAGTCCTCTGCACAGATTGTCTTTAAATCTTGAATATTCTCTGGTGCCCTCTGGTGAATCCTTTTCTTTAGTTCTTTCCACAAATGTTCAGTTGGATTTAAGTCAGGTGATTGACTAGGCCATTCTAACAGATTGATTTTCTTTTTTTTAAACCATTTCAGAGTCAACTTTGCCGTGTGCTTTGGATCGTTGTCCTGCTGGAAGGTCCAGTCACATCTCATCTTCATCATCCTGGTGGATGGCAGCAGATTCATGTCAAGAATTTCCCCGTTCATGGCTCCATTCATTGCTCCGTTATATGAAGTTTTCCAGTACCATGAGATGAGAAACAACCCCATGCCATGATGCTTCCACCTCCAAACTTCACTGTTGGTATAGTGTGTTTTGGGTGATGTGCAGTGCCATTTCTCCTCCAAACATGGTATGTAGTATGACAGCCCAAAAGTTCAATTTTGGTCTCATCTGACCAGACAACATTCTCCCAGTATTCTACAGACTTGTCAAGATGCTGTTTAGCAAATTTTAAACAAGCTTCAACATGCCTTTTCTTGAGGAATGGAGTCTTGTGGGCTGAGCGTCCATAGAGGCCATGGTGGTGGAATGCATTACCTATCGTTTTCTCTGTAGCAATTGTACCTGCTGCCTCTAAGTCTTTCTGGAGCACTTTCTGGGTGATCCTTGGCTCGTACTCTTCTGACTATCTTTCTGACTCCCTGGTCAGAAATCTTGCAAGGAGCTCCTGTGTGTGGCCTGTTGATGGTAAGGTGGTGCTTCTTCTTCTCTTCTGCGAATAATGACCCCAGTTTCATTCTGATGCTGAGCAACAATCAGGTTGTGAATGTCTACAGAGAGCTCTTTACCTTTTCCCATCATAAGGTGTGTCGTATTTAACTGCTTGGTGGAAAATCAACCTTTTTTATAGGACCATCAATTTGCTCTAGCCCAGCTGATGTTGGTTTGCACTAATTGAAAGTTATAGTTGAAAGTAATAATTACTGACAGATTTCAGATAGTATGGTGCATTTCCCTGACAAAGTATACAGCCTTTCCATGGTGTGTTCAATACTTTTTTCCTGTGTTATCGTACTTACTTCCACATAATCATTATTTATGGACCTGAACGTTGTGATTTCTTTTCATGTGATGATTATTTGAGTTAATACCAATGTCTGGTAGACATTTTGTTAGAATTGCAGCTTTGGAAATAAGTGAAATGAGAAAAAAGTCGACATGTTTAATACTGTATACCGTAAAACCTCCACTTTCCACATGATTTTAAGACCAAGGAGCATTTGAAGGAGAAACTCTATGAGAAAAAAGGTGAAGTTAAAATAGTGTACCAAGTCTTCTTTGTACTGTGTGTGATGATTTGAGGCTTGTATTGTCAGTTAACCTTTGTAGAACAGTGGTCTATGCCTTGTACCATGTACTGTACAGTGTGTGTAACCAGCTGAGTATATTTCTCCTCTACTTCCAGTTTCCAGTTTATTTCCTGATGAGGAGCGGCTATCCCTAAGTGGCTGGTGTGCTTGCAGAAGGAGACGGTGGTGGGGGATGCTGGAGGTTTTGGTGATGGTGTCAGGGACCTTTTTTTTTTTTTTTTTCTTTTTCCAAAAGAAGAGTCAAATACTCATAAGTTTTAATGTGCATCCGTAAAATACTGTTCAAATTTTAAGTTTATTCTGTAAAATTGTGTTATTTATGTTTGTCTACAGTGTTTTTTTTTTTTTTTACTTAACCTCTAAAATAAAATTCTACTTGTGCTCTTCTCCATTTTACACAGTTTTACTGTCAAACAACATGCAGGAAACCGTAAATAACTCCCAGATTATGAAAGTACTGAGTATTCTAGAAAAATGGGCCAAAACGCTTGCTCACAGGACATTTCTGATCGTTTTATAGTCAATTAAGAAAGAAAAAAAGACCAAGCCGACATTTTGAGGTTCAGGTGTTAAAGGGTTAAAGTGTTTTCCAGCCTCAGAGGCCAGAGAGCTTGATTTCTTTCAATTCGACTTTAAATATGTAACATTCTGTATCTTCTGTATGTACTGTAGAAAAGGATTTGAATAGTGACGGCAGACTGAAAGTAAAGACTAAATTGTAATGACATTTCAATCAAGTGTAGAGTTTTACAGCAATTGAAACTGTAGAGGGTCAAAAAGACTGAAATGTGACCAAAACTAAAAGGCCTTTGACAAATTTCACAGGGCTGCACAAATACGAAAATGATCAGTTCCCAGGGGTGTGCGTCATTAGGTTTCTCTGTCAGCCTGAAAACACCAAATCCTGATCATTATCAAACTGGGCCCAGGCTCTCACTTCAGTCTGTGTAAATGCACAGTCCATCTTGGAACTTCCAAACACTCTACGTGGTCAAATGTTGGTGTCAAACATGCAAACACATGAGCACATCTGCTACGTCTCTGCTGCCCATTGAGTTATTCTTCATTTAAAGTATTTCTAAATTGGCTATTTCCGCTGGGGCTTTCCCTCCAAATGAAACAATTTGTAATACCTCAATTACAGTGACATCCGTCCCCGAGCGGGCAGACTCAGAGCCTGCACAGCACACAAACACTGTAATTACCTACTCGGCTTGCCTTGGTAGGGGGTATGTGGGTCACAGCTGAGCCTGAGGCACACTATTATGGATATGTACTGCTGTTTTTCAAAGAATGGGTCAGGACTCAAAGGTGGGCTCCAGATGGATTAATAGAGAACATGAAATCACTCGACAGGTAACAGCATCAGAAGCTCCACGCTTCATTAAAAAGTCTTCTCAGCAGAAGGAGGAGAGCTCAGGCTGGGCAGCAGACCGGTGAATCCTCCATACTTGATGAATTATTACACGAGAGGCTCTTCATTAGACTTATCTAGACTTTGAAGAGAGTACTTTTTAAGCTTGTTGGATGTGTGTGTGTAAAGATGAAATATGTTCCTGAAGTGAAGATGTTTTAATTCATACCTGAAGGTTTATCAGCCAGCTGCTGGGGGCGTGAACCAGTAAGCTAATCATGCAATATAGTAATATCATGGCTGAGTTTATCTCAATGGAGGACCAAAACTGCAAAAATTAATGCTAAAAAATGATTTTATGTACTTATTTATTGAAATTTAATTCTGTTTCCACATTCATTTTTGTATTTATTTTTACTTTTATTTATTTCACCTCACAGGAAAAAGAAATCAGGATCAGAAATACTGCATGTGTCTCGAGGAAATTTAGTTATTACTGTTGCCCTCAAACTCAATTAAGTAAGAATTTTTGTACAAATAAAACTTATAATAGAATCTCAGGTTCTCTTTCTGCAGTCAGGCTACAACAGGGCTAAGAACAACCCTGTTTTCACCAAGCGGTTCAGTTCGGTTCGTCTCGGTACGGCATGCATCTTGTGGCGTTTCCTTGACTAAATCCTGGACAGTTCCCCAAATTACAGACCCGTACCGTCCCACTTTTTGGTACCATTCCGTTGGAGTACCAGACATACAGATCGGACCCCAGAAGGTGGAACTAAAGGTGCAGAGGGAACTGGATGGTGGCATCAGGCTTTCACGCCAACCGCCAAGAAGGGCACGGTTGGCTGTGGAAATATAAGCGTTAATGCGCCATTTTAGACCACTGTTCCAAACCGTCCGTCTTCTGCAACTCCACTCTGATGATACAGTGAAGACAGTTGGACTTCAAATCATCTTTCCTCTCCAGCTGAAAATAACGTGTCCACAATCCCAGTATCTGTTAAGTGTGTGCTTTGGAAGTATAGCTGTGTAACTATATGATTGACATCTATCCACCACCACTCACACCCCCACCCTGACAGGTTCAGGTTGCACTTTTCGGCAATGTGCCCAAAGTGCTGCTCAAGCACGGATCAGCAGCCAAATGGAAAAACTGTGATGTGTTGAAGTTGGTTTGTCTGTTTTCTGTGAGGCTTTGAAGTATATCTGACAGGGCATGATTGCAGGGAAACGCAGACAGAGAGTTGGTGATACACACTTTACAGTAAAGACAGGAAAAACTATAAAGACTACAACTGTTTCTGGATTGACAATCAGTTCATGATCAACTGATCCATTATCCAGCTCTGCGACAATACTGTGACACTGACACCTGAGGGAATCTGGTGGTCAAGAAGCCAACATGCCCTGAGCTTCAGAAAGCAGGAGAGCTGCTCATTTTGCGTGACTTTGAAACTCACTTCTTCATACTTGACATTTTTTGATACCCCTCTGTTGTTTGGTGATTAATGACAGATTATTTTGTTGTGTGACAATTTCAAAACACACATTTTCTCTACGGTACAGTATGAACTTTAAATAATTTTTAAAAAACGGCTTGTGAGCTTCATGGTGGGGCAACAGTTAGCACCTCAGCCTCAGTAAGAAGGTCACCTCTTCGATTCCCAGCTTGGCTGGTGGGCCTCTCTGTGTGGAGTTTGCTTGTTCTACCTGTGCATGCGTGACTTCTCTCTGGGTACTTCGGCTTCCTCCCACACTCACAAAACATGCTTGTGAGGTTAATTGGTCACTCTAAATTGTCTGTAGGTGTGAATGTGTGAGTGAATGGTTGTCTGTCTCTATGGGCTCTAATTTCATAGACCAGGCGCAAGCAGGCGCACCTGCCCTGCGCTGGCCTTCGCCGTGCGGACAGGGTGTGACCGGCGCACTTTGCAAGTTTCCTGCAGTGCCAAGAGAGGCGCACTCAAGGCGCAGAGAGGCACAGAGGAGTGCAGAGGAGCGCGTCCACGCCTCCTTCCGTGCAAATGGCAGAGAGGGAGGAGAAAAGCCATGAGTGGGTTTAACACAGCCGAGCACTGTTTTCATCAATCAAATGAGCGCCTCTCATCGCCTTTAGATGCACTGCAGCAGAGGCGCAGCATCTGATTGGTCTGACTGATCCCTGCCACTGCGGAAAGTGTGCTGGAAAGACCCTGTATAGGAGACGGTCAGAGCCGCTGTCCCTGCAGCAGGAGAATGGACAGTGTGGCGCATCGGAGGACACAAAGCGCGTCACCGTGTGGGCCAGCTCCCAGGACAGATTTAATCTGTCCAGTGTCTCCGCCTCATCCTCCTTACAATAATGTACTCCATCTATTTAGATCAGGTTAAAAATAAAAACTAAAACAGAGAAATATGGGAAATCACGGGTAAATCCTGAGTGACATACATTTATTTTGTCTCTTTTTTCTTCGTCTTTTCTCTCCCTCTTTTCTTTGAATTAAATGAAATGAGAGAAGCCAGATATATACTCAGTATCAGATGTTAAGGCTGTTTATTGTTTAATTGTAAGATGTGCATCAAACTTCCAGCTGCCGTCAGGTTAACTTTCCATTATGACAAACGGCTTTAATCTGACATCAGATGTGACGGGACAGTTAATATAGATACAAATGTATATGCTGGTTCAGACAGTTACATTAAATAGTGATTGCTGTGATTGTTTATTGCATTAAAATGTGCCTGACACTCTGGAAACCTGCCTCTGAGGCTTTGTAGACTTGTGCGCACATGTGCGCCTGTCACCAAATTACAGCTGTGGAGGGTGCGCTCCGCTTTGTGCCGAGAATAGACCAGGTTGGAGCTGGCGAGCTTTCAGCGCACTTTCTGCGCTGTTTTTGGCACAAAATTGTCACTGCGCCAACATGAATCTGCCGACACCTCCCCCTGGTGCGCCATCACACCCATCTCTTCGCAGACGGTCTACCAAATTGTCAAATTGTCAGCACACGGCGGTGCCCCACACAAAATTAACACTGTGCTGGGTGTGCCAGGCTTGCGCCCCCTGCGCTGCGCCACAAAATTAGAGCCCTATGTGTCAGCCCTGTGATTGACTGGGGACCAGTCCAGGGTGTACCCCGCCTCTCGCCCAATGTCAGCTGAGATAGGCTCCAGCCACCTGTGACCCTGTACATGAGCCTACAACACTATTGAAAAGGTGGAAATAAGCTTTTCAGTCTGACCAAAACAAAGATGGCGTGCTCCTTTTAGCACTCTCAGCTTACAGAAATAATGACATTTTCTCAAATGCATTAATAAATCATCACAGGGACAGAGTGAGGGACATTGCTTTTCTCTGCATGCCAAAGAACAAAAAAAGAGATTATCACTGGAAAGCTTATGATGTCACAGAGTGGTTGGTTTTTGGGGCATGTCTCTTTGAAGTACTGTTCTATTTTTAAAGATGATTTTGTAAACAGAACCAGTGGATAGTGGATAGTGTCAGCTTTGTTTCCTGATTTAAAGGCAAAGGCAGGGAGAGCAGCAGCAAAGACCTCAAGGGAAACAGCGAGCATCAGTGACAATACATATGACGCAGATAAAATCAGACACAGCATCAATGGAGGAGCTGAGCTGGAGGCAGGAACTGTCCCTCTGTGTTAAAGAGATGAGGTGTCTTAATCTTGAGTGAAGCTAAAAGTGGACTCTTGGCTCTTGATTGAGCAGGGCAGCAGTTACACACGTGTAATTGACTCTAATGATGCAGATGGCACAGCTGTTCGTTTACCAGTCAATCAACACCTCACCCTATGCTCATAAGTTTTGCATGCTGACTGAAACCATTAACAGATACAAACATTGGTTTCCTTTGCTCTGTGGCTGGACGAAACCTCAGAGATAGAGTAATGTGTTCAGACATCCAGACGGAGCTTGGAGCAAAGCCTCTGCCTCATTGTATTGACCATAACCCACTGAAGGGTCCTGGCATCTCTTTAGGATGCCTCCTCACAGCCTTCCTTTGAAGATTTTCCAGAGACTCCAACGGGTTGGCCAGCCCAGCCCCGACCCAGAGCTCCAGCAGGGATTATGTGTCTCATCTGGTGTGAAGAATCCTCAGGTTCCTCCAAAGGATGTGGGAAATGTTGCAGGGAGAGCGGTGTCTGAAATAACTTGTTTGGCTGCTGTAACACCACCCGGCCCTCGATAGAGGAAGAGAAGGACGGATGGCTTTAAACTTCTAAAAACTCAGAATCCAAAGGGTGACGTTTCTTAGAATTTATTTCTACAGGTTGGATACACAGTCAAATCTGCACACACACACACATAACATCACAACAGTGTGTGCACAGAGTTCAGAGAGGGTTTAATCTGTGGTTTGTGAGAGAAGAAGCACAGGAAAATGACAAACAGTCTGCA
This sequence comes from Halichoeres trimaculatus, assembly GCF_033239565.1. Lineage (NCBI taxonomy): Eukaryota > Metazoa > Chordata > Actinopteri > Labriformes > Labridae > Halichoeres > Halichoeres trimaculatus. The sequence continues at coordinate 31,126,714 of NW_027437193.1, forward strand.
CACAGCTTCAAAGTGTGGAGGGAATATGTGATGTAAAATGTGTGACCAGCACATTTTTCACCTGTGCTTAGAAACAGATTCTGTTCTTATAACTCACAGCACTGATGATAGGACAGCATTACATGATATGTATTATCCTTTGTTCTCCTAGAGTGTGTGTGTGTGTGTGTGTGTGTGTGTGTGTGTGTGTGTGTGTGTGTGTGTGTGTGTGTGTGTGTGTGTGTGTGTGTGTGTGTGTGTGTGTGTGTGTCCGTCCATTAAACCAGTTCTAACTGCTGTGCATTCACAGTCTCTTATGACATGTTTCACTGCTCATGAAACACATTGATTCCATATTAGCACATATCCATTCCATTCCAGTTTACTCCTATGAAATAAAAAGAAAATAATGTGAGAGTTTCAATAAAGGAAAGAAGAAAGAGTTGTCCCTGAATGTTCATTCATGTAACACCAAGCCTTTTTCAAGTTTGGGCAGGAGCTGAACAAAACCATACATGACGTGGCAACAGGGGAGGGGCTGCTCAGGTGTGTGGAATTGTACCAGGTTAAATCTGAGCAGGGATTATTCTTCTTGGTTCATAAATGTGTTGCTTGATGATTGATATTTTGGTGGATTGATAAGTCAAGTCAAGCTGTTGTCTTGCTGATTTTCTACAAACCTTTTGGGTAACATCAGATCAACATAGAGACGACACACAACAACATACAGGGCTCTAATTTCGTCGGGGTGCAAGCCTGGCACACCTCGCGCAGTGTTAATTTTGTGCGGCGCACCGCCGTGCGCTGCCAATTTGACAATTTGGTAGACCGTCTGCACAGAGATGGGTGTGACTGCGAGCCAGGGGGGAGGTGTCGGCAGATTCATGTTGGCGCAATGACAATTTCGTGCCAAAAACAGTGCAGAAAGTGCGCTGAAAGCTCGCCAGCTCCAACCTGGTCTATTCTCGGAGCAAAGTGGAGCGCACCCTCCGCAGCTGTAATTTGGTGACAGGCACACATGTGCGCACAAGTCTACAAAGGCTCAGAGGCAGGTTTCCAGAGTGTCAGGCACATTTTAATGCAATAAACAATCACAGCAATTACTATTTAATGTAACTGTCTGAACCAGCATATACATTTGTATCTATATTAACTGTCCCGTCACATCTGATGTCAGATTAAAGCCGTTTGTCATAATGGAAAGTTAACCTGACGGCAGCTGGAAGTTTGATGCACATCTTACAATTAAACAATAAACAGCCTTAACATCTGATACAGAGTATAGCTGGTTCTCTCATTTCATTTAATTCAAAGAAAAGAGGGAGAGAAAAGATGAAGAAAAAAGAGATAAAATAGATGTATGTCACTCAGGATTTACCCATGATTTCCCATATTTCTCTGTTTTGTCTTTTTTTTAATGTGATCTAAAAAGATGGAGTAAATTATTGTAAGGGTTAGACACCAGGAGAGTATACAGTATATCGAAATTAGAGCCCACAGTGTTCAGTGTGTATTTTATTTCTCCTAATCCCTGGTGATTCTCATATTTTTAAAATGTCCCTTGGCAGGAACTGAAAAAGAAAAAGAAAGGAAGTGAATAGAGTAAGCAGGATAGTGTACAGAAGAGCATCTCTCCACCATTGAACACCACATACACACTCACACACATCTTGAATTTAACTGCAGGATGTTTCACAGAGGAGCTTTCCTTAGGATGCACTCTTTGGAAACTTTTCCCTTTCACTGAGGTTTCTTTGGGGAGAGATATTTACTCTCACTCTGACAGAGGTCAGGACCTCCTCTGCTGCACAGTGTGCAGGCAGGAGGGCTTACACAAGTATTTACGGTGTGAAAACAGAATTTCTAAAAGCTCTCTTGGTTAATAGACTTGGTTTTGAAACACATGGCAGTTCCTGTTAGTAGTCTGCTCCCCACAGGGCACATGGTTCATTCTGGTCTGATTGGTTGCCAGGTGGTGGGCTGGATAAATATAGAAAAGGTCAAAGAATAACCTGGCCTCTGCGGCTCTTTTATGATCATTAATCATGTAAATGGTGAGGCAATATGATCTGAATTATTTATTCCTGGATTAATTTTGGGGTAATTGTAAAATTACCACAAACAGGAAAGGGATATGTCCAGAAGGCTGGAGGAGTTTGCTGGCTTCATAACCTCATTTCTCATGTCCCAGTGTTTGGAACCAGCTCATAGGGAGAGGGGTTGTGAATGTAAAGTTATTTATTTCAAAAGAAGTCAAATTAATTGATTAAAAAATAATTATAAAAAAAAACACACAAAGGTGATGCAACTAAAACAGCACATTTTAGTGATATTTGACTCAAACAGCAAGTAAAATGGTGAAACTGACAACCTTGATGTCAACAGAGCTGCATCAAATGAATAGAGCGAAAACCAGAATTTGTGGTGGAGCTTATTTTTAAAGCCCCGTTTCCACCAAGCGGTTCAGTTAAGTTCGTTTCAGTACACCACAAATTTGTAGGCGTTTATCATTAACTAAAACCAGAATTACCAACCCGTACCTTCAAACTTTTTGGTACTCTTCTGTTGGGGTGCCATAAACACAGATCCAACCCCACAGCAGTTGCTGTTACTACAGCACACAGTTTTCTCTGAAACAAAGCTTGATTACATTTTGTAAAGAGCCACATGCCAATCACAAAGAAGACAAATTGCTGGATGTCTCCATCGTTGCTTTTTGTTAACTGTGTTGCATTTTTATTCTTTGTTGGATTTATTAGTGGGGTGTCATGCTGCTATGCCATCATGCTATTCCATAGCTAATGCAGCTACTGTCATCTAACTTCCTACCAAGAAGGGCACGGTTGGCTGTGGAAAAGCAAACAGGGTCAGGCAACCTGTCCCAAACTTTCCTGAGTCATACTCTACTGCTTGGAGGAAACAGGGCTTAATAAACTAAGGGGGAAGGAAAGGAAAGAATGGACTTTTAGTACATCCAACTGTACAAAGATCTGGTCTTTGATGGAAAACTCAGATCTCTTGTTGACCTCCAGGGGTCAGTTGTTCTAACAATTCAATGCAGATCAAAATGACCCGGATCTAGTAATCCTGTTTCTTGCTATCCAGAACCAGGTAATCCGTCTCTGTTACATGACAGTTTTTCAACACAACATCGGATCAGATCACCCTGATCCGGATACACAGTTTTCAAGATTACCAAATCTGGATTACCAGTGCTCAAAATAGGACAACATAACATGATGTGGGCTACCAGCTCTGTAAAGAACAATATGTAGAAGAGCCAACATGGGGTCACCATAGGTGTTTTTTTATTTGTGAGAAAAAAAAAAAAACTTGAACATCCTCTTCCATTTTTTTCATTTCCTTCATGACCCCTTATCTGAGCCACCACAAATTAATAACAAATTTACATAGAAAAAAAAACAAACAAAGGGAATATGTTGAAAACATCTGAAATGTTAAAAAAGAGGCTAAATGTCCAATAGTTAGCAAAAAAAATGTTCAGGGTTCTTCTTCATCTGTGAAGGAGAGTCCAGCATTTTAAACCCTAAGCTTAGAAGTTTTAGAAGTTTTTCTCTGGTTTGCTGCAGTTTGCTCAGCTTGATTTGTTCCTCGGCTATGAGGGAGTGTCTGTGCTTCTGCTCTTTCAGTTTCTCTTTGTTTTTTTATTACTGTACTGAAAGGCTTCATTGGTGGCCTAAGTAACTTTATCTACTCCATCATTGTAACAGTTAAACTAGTCAAGTGCAAAATACAATCAAAAGTTTGGACACTAAATTGTATAAATGTTGTATCATTTGACCAGTTTTACTATATTTTCTTCCTGAAATCCACCTTGAAATCTTCCCTCCTGTTGGGATCAGAATAATTCTTTTGTTTGTTTGTTTTTTTTTTTTTTTTTTTTTTTTTTTTTTTTTTGATCAAAGTGATCCAAATCCTTCCGAAAAGTTCTGGACAACACAAACTGAAGGTTTGAGTCGGATTAAAACTAGGATTGGATGACATGATCTGATCCAGTATTGAAATCCTTCTTTCCCTTTTAAACAAGCCATTTTCAGAATTTAATCTAATCCAATCAACAAAATCCGATTGGATTATCTCTGAACAACTGGCCCTTGGAGTTACAAAAAAAAGGCCAATCAAGAGTTGTGAGGTCAAAAAAGTGACGCCAGCTCCTGCGCAAGCTCTAACTCAGACATCCTTAGTCTTGTGCCTCTAGAAGGAACTGATCTGTTTCAGAGATCTGGAAAGACCCTGGGATCAAGCACGGCCCTAAAGCAAAATTCCCTGGAAACAATGGCTGCACCAATGCATGACTACAGACCTAATCCCAGTGACAGAGATGTAGTCATGGCAGCTGAAGTCCTAATCTGAACAAATCCATTATTTAAAGAGCTGGGAAGTTTCAGTGGCTGGTATGGTTGGAAAGTTAACTTGAAGATAAAGACGGGGATTTACTGCACCAAGCCGGCCACATCTGGATGTATGGAGGTGTCTGTTAAGAAAACACAGCAACAACCCTGATACAGAGGGGTCACCACTCAACGTGAACACATTCATATGAGCAGAAGGAAACTAACACCCAAGTTACCTTAGGGGAGGACAACAGGCTAGTCTGAAAAAATAAGACATAAGATTGTGCAATGAATAGCAAAGAGTGACAAAAATGAACATTGGATTGAAAGCTTGTTCCGACAACCCCCACCGTCTGGAGATGATGCAGGAAAATTCATCCCAGAGAGATTTCCAGCCCTTCAGATTGAAGCTCAGGTAAAAAAAAACAAAACACAAAAAACAAAAACAGTGAGTCTTTCTAGTTTCATGTCTAGTGTTGGTCTTCACACTGAATTATGTTATTTAATAAACGTAAGCCTTCTGAGATACGTCTTTGCAGAGCTTGACTGACACATACCGCGACTTCTGGAGATACACAGACAGAAAGTCCAGTCTGTCTGCATAATTACGCACCAGTGACCAACTTCTGGGCTGAGCTACATGAGACAAAATGACCACAAATGGAGTTAATGAAATTGGAGTGTACGTGAAACAGTCTCCAGTCCTGGATTTAAAAAAAAAAAATCACAGCAGAGCTTCCTTGGTCTGCAGTGAATCAACCAACACCATCTTCCTAGGCCTCTATCAGCCTAAAAGCATCCCCAGTGACCTCAGAAAAATCTGTAGTAAAACCTCTACAGACCCAAAGACAAACCTTAGGGACAAAACCTTCTTAAGACCTCCTGAGAGACTGGAGCAGCTTCTTTTGTATTCTGGTGTTGGGCTTTTCAAATGATCCGCAAGACATTCCTGTCCTGAGTACAACGTGTTGATTGGGTATTCTTGTCTGAGCAACAGAAGCTGTCCTTTTTGGGTCCACATTTGGAAGATGTGCATCAGTAGTCAGTTTTGAGTTCATAATACAAACTCCTGTTGCACCCTGAATTGGAAGAGGCTCAAGTTCAGTGTCCTCAGATGTTTCCATGTTATTTCGGTCATAGCTGGCCTTGGACCTGCATGTCAGCCGACACTTCAGGAGGAGACTGGCAGGACATAATGATGTCTTCATTTTTCAGTCAGAAAGAGGAAATCTTTAAATGTGAAAATGTTACTCAGACTCCAGAGATCCTTTAAGGTCTTATTGATCTAAACAGCAACATTACAACATTCAGCAAGCTCATCCATTGGGCAGTGTCCAGCTTTATCCCCTGTACTCTTGAAGACATTGAAAGCAGTATCTGTCACCTGTCATTCTGTGACTTACGAATGTGTTTACTCCTACCCCAAAGCTGAGGGGGCAGGAGGGACAACTGGCAGCTAAGTTTAAACTGATAGACATTCCTTAGTTTTAGCCTGTGCTTGCTGCTATAAGTAAGATGGAGTTCAATTCTTGAGTTTCTTGGATTGTCCCTTCAAAAATGATACATGATAACATAGTCTGAGACAGTATGAGGCTGGAGTCTAACTGCGGACATGGTTTTTCTGACTCTTTATCTCCACCTTTGCAGGTTTCCAAACAACACCACTTAGTTTCTCTCTACCTCTGTTACTATGGTGTTGATTTCCAGCACAGAGAAGTTGTTTCTTTGTTTTAACGTGGCTGTAATTGGCCCAGGTATTCATGTTTCATAGGTCACATGCAAACCTTAGTGTTCACTGCTTTTCAAAGTTTCCATCCAAGATTGATAAATGATAAATGATAAATGAAAGCCACTGAGTGCGCAGCAGTGTAGGCTTTAAAGGTGAGTCAGCAGGTGGCTGCTCTACTCTGATTGAGTAATCTCTAGGCAGCTGTGCAACAATCAGGAATCCCATCTTGATGCACAGGTGACACACGCACATACGCACACACGCACACGGGATTCTTGAAACATAACACAATTACTCAAGTGAAGGAGTTAGACGAGTGGCTGTACCACCCAGGTTTGAAAATGAGTTGTCAGACTTTTGAAACTTGACATAGTCTGCTCATCCAAGCAGAGAAAACTGCACTAACTGAAAAGTACATACTTTGTTTTAGACGGAAAGCATCACAGTTTCATCCTTATGTGAGAACGTAAAGAAACAATCAAAAAATCTTCTTTGCCTTGCTGCTTTCATGAAATTCATATTTTTTAAATATTGCCTCAGCTTTGGAGTCAGACAACATCTTTTTGTGGACTGCTTATTTAAAAAACTGAAACTTATGTAATGTAAAACTGTTTTTTCCATTGTTTTATTAGTCTGTTTTTTTTTTTTTTTGTTGGCTTTGTCTATTCTATTTTTTTTATTTTTCCTTGGATGACAGAAAGTTCAATGCAACCCTTTAGACTGGGGAAGTAAAATAAACTAAGAGGAAACACAGCAAGTCTGCTGGAATGACACTCGTATTAAGTATTGCAGCATGATGACAGGAGAAAGGAACTTACAATTAAAGATACTTGACTCTTTTAGATAATTCACTTGCAGAAACAGAGAAGAAAAAATGAAATCAAACAACACTATCAGAGCTTTTTCTGTTGGTAGAACAGCCAAGCCTGAATTATTAATGCAGTCTGCTTAAGTTCAAATATGAGAAGCTCATTATTAAGTTTTAAAGGAAATACTGATAGTTTAAAAAAAAAAAAAAAAAAACTCTCTGCTTTGTTAAACATTTGGTTTCAGAGACATAAAATCTCAATGTTGAGTATAAAGTCATGATGGGGGCTGTAAATCTGTTGGTGGTGGTTATGTGACTGTCCATGAAGCCACATGAACAGAACCAGGGTGTGCTGTGGTCATTATAAAGCTAGCTGTATGAGTCTGTGTATTGATATGAAAGTGTAATGAGATTCTTACACTTAAGCCTAGCATCTAACACTAATTCCCTCTGAAACAAAAATGTACTGATTATCTAATTTCCTTATTTCTTCTTAATAACTAAAAAAAATGTTGTGTTAAAAAATTACACATTTTATTGCAGTTTGTTGTTTCAATCTAAACAACCTGGAATTTTCCTGAGCTTACAAGTTCCTGGCACGCCAATTATAGTGATGCACAAGGTTGTATTCCCCAATGTGGAAAGTGCCCCCGTAATACCAGGCTGATGACAAACAATATGAATATGCACTGCACTGCTCCACCTGGACCAAATCACTGCAATCACCACCTGCGTTCAAGCCCTGCTGTGAGGTTTTTCCAGTGCCAGATTATTCCAGTATCTGCTGTGTTCTCTTATAAATTTGGCGTTTTTTTTTAGCTTTCCAGTTTTGTGTGTTTTTACCTGCATCTAATTTAGTTGATATCTTTTCTTCCTGTGCCTCCATGAGCCCCAGCAGGTGCGGGCTGGCCATCGGGAAATTCGGGACTTATCCCAAACGGCTATCTATTCCAGACCCTAACCGGCTGGTGGTCGGAGCATTTTTTTGTTTGTTTGTTTTTTTGTTGTTTTTTAATTAATGACATTAATATAACAGAGCCGCAGCAGCAACCCCGACCGCAGATAACAGAGTCGGTGAGACATGAAGTCAGACCGGGTCAATATAATAAAATATTTTGCAAATTAAGAGGGGGATACAAGTGGCCCCTCTCAAATTGGTCCAATCCATTTTCATGTTTTGTTTAAGGAAAAAAAAAAGGAGAAGGATGGCATGTGTAAGCATGGCAAAAAGTAAAAAGCAAGAAAAATAGATGGGTGAGGCAGAGAAAATAAAGGCAAAGAAGAAGAAGATGCTCCCTCTGTGGAGGGGCTGCAGAGACAGCCAGGCCTCATCTCTGTCAGCTGACGACATGGGTCTGAGCGGCACAGCCACAGCAGGTTAGCAAGTGCAGTCTACATGACTTGGCATGTAACGTGCTTGTGTTTTTGGATGTGTTAAGACAAATTTAAAGGTATAGAGCTCTAATTTCGTAGACCAGGCGCAGGCGCACCTGCCCTGCGCCAGCCTTCGCCGTGCGCACAGGGCGTGACCGGCGCACTTTGCAAGTTTCCTGCAGTGCCAAGAGAGGCGCAGTACAGGCGCACATGAGCGCAGAGCTGCGCGTCCACGCCTCCCTCCGCGCAAATGGCAGAGAGGGAGGAGAAAAGCCGTGAGTGGGTTTAACACAGCCGAGCGCTGTTTTCACCAATCAAATGAGCGCCTCTCCTCGCCTTTAAATGCCCTGCGACTGAGGCGCAGCGTCTGATTGGTCTGACTGATCTCCAGCACCGCGGAGAGAGTGCTGGTAGCGGAGACGGTCAGAGCCACTGTCCCTGCAGCAGGTCAATGAACAGCGGGGCGCATCGGAGGACACGACGCGCGTCACCTTGTGGGCCAGCTCCCTGGACAGATTTAATCTGTTCCTTTGTCTTTATTCGCAGTAAAAAATGAAGAGACAGTTACACAGCTGGCTTATCCATTCAGAATACTTTTGATCCACCTGCACTCCTGGTTTGTCATTGCCAAATAGCAGAACCTTTGGTGATATACTGTATACTCTCCCAGTGTCTCCACCTCATCCTCCTTACAATAATGTACTCCATCTTTTTAGATCAGGTTAAAAATAAAGACTAAAACAGAGAAATATGGGAAATCATGGGTAAATCCTGAGTGACATACATTTATTTTGCCTCTTTTTTTTTTCGTCTTTTCTCTCCCTCTTTTCTTTGAATTAAATGAAATGGGAGAGCCAGATATATACTCAGTATCAGATGTTAAGGCTGTTTATTGTTTAATTGTAAGATGTGCATCAAACTTCCAGCTGCCTTCAGGTTAACTTTCCATTATGACAAACGGCTTTAATCTGACATCAGATGTGACGGGACAGTTAATGTAGATATAAATGTATATGCTGGTTCAGACGGTTACATGAAATAGTGATTGCTGTGATTGTTTACTGCATTAAAATGTGCCTAACACTCTGGAAACCTGCCTCTGAGGCTTTGATGACATGTGCACACATGTGCGCCTGTCACCAAATTACAGCTGCAGAGGGTGCGCTCCGCTTGCGCCGAGGATAGACCAGGTTGGAGCTAGCGAGCTTTCAGCGCACTTTTTTGGCACGAAATTGTCACTGCGCCAACATGAATCTGCTGACACCTCCCCCTGGTGCGCCGTCAACTCCCTCTGGCGCGCCGTCACACCCATCACTGCGCAGACGGTCTACCAAATTGTCAAATTGGCAGCGCACGGCGGTGCGCTGCACGAAATTAGCACTGCGCAGGCTGCGCCAGGCTTGCGCAGGCTGCGCCAGGCTTGCGCCCCCTGCGCTGCACCACAAAATTAGAGCCCTAAGTAGCCATCTATGTTACATCATGTGGATAACTGATCTGCGCTATCAATTAAAAGTAAAATCCACACTAGTTGACCAGAAAACATTTGAAAACCTTTATTGCAAAAATATATTTGAAATTATTAAAAAAAAAAACATATTTCAGAAGAGTCTGTGTTCAAAGTGAAAAAGGTAATAGCATATTTAAATTCAGGTTGTACAATATGTTTTCCTGTTTTGTTTCTACATTTTTTACACCAGCTCAAGAGAAATACATTAAAATGAGTAATTATTTTACAAAAAAAAAAAAAAAATCCAAACAAAAACAGTAAGCAGATGATCAAGGTCAAAGCAAGAGAGTGAGTGAGTGTGTATTTCAATATATGTGCTCTAACACTGAACTCTTTGAAACATAGCTTTAACATTTATCATTGGTGCTTTTATTGTTATTATTAGCTGACAAGGCCAGTGCAAGTCACAGCCAGTGTCATGACAAAGAGACAGATGTGGAGGGACAGGAGGAGGAGCAGGAGATAGAGGAAAGACCAGAAGTGTCAGATACAGGTGCACTGCACCAGTTTGAGTTGTAAATTGGTCTTTGCATGGAACAGGAATAGGAATAAGATGCTATATGTTGATTTTACAACTCCAGTCACACAGAAACAATATCTACTCCTACAGTTATGTTCTGAAATAGATATGTTTTCTCCCCCAAATACAAATTACTTATAGCTAGTTTTTATCATTACCTAGTCACAAATGTAAAAAAAAACACACAGTAGTTTTGTAATACAGTATTTTTATACTTTAATTAAAGTACTTGTGTTAAAATCACGGTTCCACTTGCATCCTCCTTGTGGTCGGATGATCCTTCTTGCCTCCTATTCCAGCTCTCACATCCCCAGCCTTCACCTCACCAGATGCTCCAATAAGACCAGCTCTGGCTTGGAAGTCTAAGATGAGGACCACCTGTAATGTTTTTTGTTGGATTTTCATGTGAAGTGGCAAAGGAGTGGACCTAACATTCACTTTGAAATACTGGAGGGCTCGCAACAGAGCAGAAATTTCCTTATTTATGGAAGAATCATTAAACTGATGTTTGCTGAACTTCTGCAAAGAGTAACACACCCGGTCTTCCTTCCAGGATCATCCTGCTGTCATACAGCAGGACATCCAGGTTCTGACCTGCAGTTTGAAAGGGCAAGCAAAATATAGATTCATCATACACATTCCCAACAGGCTGACAACAACAGGAGAATTCAAGGATACATAGCTGGAATTGATTTCCTGTCTCTTCAACTGAGACACAACTGATTGTACCACTGAGCCACAACCGTCCCTATGGAAAATAAAATGTGAGTAGGCCCTTCATATAAGTGCTCAGTCACATCTCAGTCAAAGGTGTCACTTGCAACCCCGAAAGCTGGATAGGCCTTGGATCTAAGCAGGGGGCCAGTGCTGAAGCTTGGGTCAGTCTGGGATTGAGTCTGAGCAAGGAACAGGAGGTGGTTGATGCCCTGCACAGACAAGGGTCAGCTGGGTGGTGCCAGGCAGCTTTGTTTGGACATGACGCAGGTGGTCTTGGTAACTACATCTCTGTCTTTTGCCACCTCTGGTCCCAGAAAATACATCCAACTTGATCTAGTCCCGAGGAGATCCACCACTCTGGTTTGCCACAGCCATAGACACAAGTATCCACATTATTTGAGAATAACTTGTTTTCCAAATAATCTGCTGGCGCCATTGTTTTGGTCAGTTCTTTCTCTTACAGCTGTTACAGCAACTCAGATACAAAAGAATCCCAACTGTAACAAACTGAAAAATCCCAAAACAGTTTCATAGTGAAACATGGAAAGATCATGGCATGGGTAGGGATGGGTACCGAATAAGGTACTTGTACTGGCACCGACTGAATTCTGTCAAAAGTACTGGGTACTGATTCACATAAAATCGAAAGGTACCATGTTTAGGTACCTAAAAGCATCCTTGTGACTGTGAGGGAGTGGAAGAGTAGGCGATTTTCCATACTGGACATGAACACAGCATTACAAGGTTATATATTGAAAAATAAATATTTTAAATGAAAGAATTTGAGATTTTATTACTAGTAAGTTTTATTAAATTGATATTTTTTTCACCACATGAACAAAAAAAAAAGTACTGGAAATTGGTACCGTTGAGTACCGACACAGATTGCCAGGTACCGGGCATCGGTACCGTATCATTTCAAATGTGAAAGGTACCCATTCCTAGGCATGGGGATTTGACATGACAAATAAGAAGAGAAAAACTGATAAACACAAGGGATCACAAACAGATAAAAAGGAAACACAACGTCAATAGTTCCTACCAGGATACATAAGAGGAGCCACAAATTGTGAAATCTGCTCCCAAAGATTCTACGGCAAAAATTCAAGAACAGGCACTCAAACCTGTTTGGACCAAAGGGAAAGTACTCAACGTTCCTGCTCCATATCAAAGCAAAGATGCTGATCCAGGTGAATGTTTGCAGATAGAACCCAACAAAGAGTTCAAGGTTAGCTTTGAGGTCTAGGTTTCCAGGATCTAAATTATCGAACTACTCTCAAGAAAGGAGATGAAGTCTGATTACATGAAATAAAAATGGAAATGTGGAATAGAGACCGGTGTTGTGATGCCATTATTCACTTGGGGCTGAAGTGGCCACACTTACCCCTCTGTGGACAACTTATTTACATAAATGTTTCATTTTCTCTTCACACACATGCACAGAGTTATCAGCCTGCATTGATGTTCCCACTTTACTATCAACCTGAAGGGGTCACAGCCCAGAGCAGACACTTCATACCTCCTTCTCAGACAATTCATCATCACACCCCGAATCCCTGGTGTCTGCAGTGATAAATAGACATCTTTTAATCCATGCAGATTGAAAAAGTGTTTTTCGTAGCTTCTACCTCTGGACCCACCCCTATACTGAATAATGATGCTGAATGGTAGCAGGGAACAGGATGTACGCCCAGGAACACATTTAAGTTGTAATAACTTATGAATTTCAGCTTTTAAATACTTAATTCATAATCTTAATAATTCATCCTCAACAGCCAGGGACAAAAATATCACCTCTGCCTGTTGACACTGTGCCAAAAACACTAGTTTCTGACTGTTCTTAGGGGTGAGGAAATCCTTTTCTGCAACCCAGATAAAAGTAAACAAACTTTGAAAAACACTGCTAAGTTTCTGTTTGTAGTCAAGTAACCATAAGCAGTCATGATCATAGAAACAGAGCGAAAAGTTGTGATTTTTGTGTCTCATTAATGTTTAAAGAAGTATCTCTGCAAAGCTTTACAACTGACCTATGGCTAAGTCCCGCCCACTGATGTGAGGAGCCAATCACAGAGCGTGTAGCCTTCCAATACAATCGGACATTCTCTGCCTGTGCGTCCATTGAAATAAATTGTAGAAGGTTTCGTTCTGTTTTATACGTTTTTTCTACGATTTTGAGTTAAAATTGTCCAATTTTGTTCATAAGGCACATGCAACTTTAACACAAAGTATCCTGAAAGGCTGAGTAACCAAATATAATTTTTAACCCTTTCATAAGAAACATCTCAACAGAGAAAAAATGTCTTCTTTAGACAAAGTTGTGCAGTAGACCACAACATCAGCTCAACGTGAATAAAATTAACAAGGATGTAACCACCTGTTCTAAGGTAAGCTGACATTGTTTTTAAGGCAACATATTGTCGCTTTGCTGTAAAGACATATAAAGTTATCTTTATCACTAAAACCACCACTGCAGTCTGATGGACTGTTTGGGATTCTCTCTAGCATTAGCCATAGTTAGTCTAATGTTAGCTCCTAACTGTGTTGTTTATCTTGTCTCTTGATTGTTGGGAGTTCATTGGCCTATTTTGTTGTAGTTTTTGTTCTTTGGTGATCGCACATAATTGTTAGCTGTTGTCCAAAAGGCTCTTGTCGAACTAACGTTAGCTTCTGGAGCTAGCTTATATATAGCTTATCTGTAAAAGCTGAGATAACAAAGGGGGCGTGGCTTAGTCAGGAAAAATTGTTGGTGTGCATATTCCTTCAGTTCAGACATTGTAGTGAGAACTGATGTTTTACTTATTTAATTATTCCTGCTAAACATAGATGTTCTGAAAGTAAGAAGATATTATTTAGATATCAGTCGTGTAATTTTGGCCAAGTGTCTCTTGTAAAACAGATTTTTTGATCTCAATTGGACTTCCTGGTTAAATAAGTTTTTTTTTTTTTTTTTTTTTTTTAAAGAGACACACAAACACGTTTTTTTCAAAATTATTTGTTTCATTTTTAAAAAAATACTAATCGATACAAAGGAAAAAATAAAAGTTCCCCAAAACTTGAATGAAAAGGAGCAGAAAGAAGAAAACTCTTATTGTATCTGCCCCTTCTTTCACAGGATACAAATCAACAATCACATAACAATAATATAAAAAAAAAATTACAAAACAGAACAGCTGCAGGCAAACATACCTTTTAACATTTCATTATTTTCAAAAAAGAAAAAGTATGTACTCAAAAACACAGAAACAAGCACACACTGTAGTGGACGAGAGTCAGGAAAAATAATGTCGCAACCACCACAAGAAGTGAAGAAAAACAACTTTTCTTTATTGCTCCCAGCCCCCTCTTCCTCTCTGCTGTTTTGTACGTTACCTGTCCCTGTGTCACTGTAGGGAGGTTTTGTTGAGTGAAAAGACAGAGAGATGAGGGGGACAAAGAAGGGGGCGCACCTTTTCGAAGCCTAGTCCCCGGGAAAAAAAGACTGCTTTTTTTAAAAGGGGATTTCTCTGGGGAAAACCAAAAAAAAAAATTCTTCTATTCAGAATAACTGTCTTCATGTGGGCCCTTCTTCCATTTTATTATCACACAAGACATGCTGCAAAGACACTACAGGAAAACACATCACTACATAAACATCAAACCCAACTGTAACGCTGTGATCTGCTTCCTTGAAGCTAATTTTAATGAGAATAAAGAGAAAGCTGCTCAGTGTTTGACAGACTGAGATCAGAGCTGTAGACATCTAAACTACAAGATTACAAGACAAGAAATGTGACAACGCAATAAGATTAACATCAACAGCACTCTTTAAACCCTGAATCAGGGAACACATTTCAGAACAGTATTTTGTGTGCCCATAAGTAGCTTTTAAAGTGTCGTCTGAAGTCCCTGATGTTTGGGTCTATTTTCAGATAGGTCTCAATAATGATTTAAATGTATTCAGAGCACACCATGTGTCTAGTTGTTGTAATAAATTTATATTTGCTGATGTCTCTGTATTTAACATTTGCTGCCTCACCTCGTGATGCACATTCCAATGACTACAGGATCCATGGAAATCCTCCTTGTGTGCCCCCGTGCTTGACTTTAAACCCCACTTTCTCTGTCTCTCCTCCTCCTCCCTCATTCTTTCAGGCCCGTTTCTTCATCTCCAGAGCGTAACCCAGGTTTATAGCTGGAGAGAAAAGGAACAAAGTGCTTCGCTCTATTGAGTGCCAAATGCTGATTGATTGAAGAGCAAAGAGCTGGCGGCAGGTTTGCAGCTGACAAATGTATAAGCCTCAGAGATGGGAGTTAAACCTGGCGCTAACTGATAGCCAGATAGCACAGCTGAACGGATAAAGGGCTGCCAACACACTCACCTATCTGACAATTTCAAGATTTGCAGTTAATTCCACTTCTCGCTCTTCGAGTATGTGTTGCAAAACAGGCGAGTGTCTGTTCTGTCCATCAGATATTCAGTTAAGATTAGAAATGAAAAATGAGTCTGCTAGGCTCTGAGTTTCTCAGATTGTGTTCCTGTCAAGACAGAATTAACTTTAGTAACCTGCACCGGATCACCAATTCAGGGTGTTGCATCTGAAAATAAAACTACTGCTTGATTTTCTGCACTTGAGAGATGTTTTTAGGCAGAATCTGACCTCTGGAGAAAAGGATCAGATTCAGCATTTCAGCTTTTGTTGGTAGCACCATGGGCAGCAGAATCACACACACACACACACACAGCGTTTTAACACAGTTATACGCTGAGCGTCTTCTGACTTCAGCAAGGAAGCTTAGAGTGGGTTGTTCCTCTGTGTAAACTGGACAGTCATTGGATAGATGCTGGGCTTGGTCCAGCCCATCGGACACTGAGCATCTCTGGGGGTCTATGAGACAGTGGGCTGGCCTGGACGCTGGGCTTCTGCATGATGATTGGATGATCTGTCTGAGGCCAAATCCCTTTTTGATTGACAGTGAAATGAGCCAGTCAGCGATCTTGAAGTATAACCCTCCACCGGAGCATCTTCTGGGTTCTACATTCAGTTGTTCTGAACTGATCCGGAGGCTTTAGCGATCCTCAGCAAGTTTACCTTTTTTAAAAAACAATGAGCGTTGTGTTTAAAGATTCTCTCTCTATTCACTGATAAGCAGCTACAGCTGTAGAGCTTCTCCCCCTGTCACTCACACTTACAGCCTGCCGTAGTGTCAAATAGCAGCTCCAGCTGCGAACAATCTGGGACGGAGAGTAGAAATTACATTTAAATAAATAAATAAATAGATTTATGATGTAGGCTGGAAAAAAATGAGCTTCCTGTCGATGACTGACCAGCAGCCACTACTGATATATATATATATATATATATATATATATATATATATATATATATATATATATATATATATATATATATATATATATATATATATATAAATATATGATATGTTAATACTTTGTTGGTGTGTTGAAAATTCACTGTTTTGCCCCTGTCCCTTATGCAGGTATTTCAACTTACCCTCTATAATAAAGCAATTACAGTGCTAAATTAATTTAAATCTTTACGTTACATTTCTTCATAACAACTTAATTTAAAAAAAAAAAATCAAATTTCAATTGTTTATATTTGTTCAATTAACAATTTATTTTTAGATAAATATTGCTGTCCCTTTCACTTGCACCATTACCATCACACTCAACATTTTACAGACTCATAAAGTTTTTACAAAAATTACTGACATTAGTGCATTGTAATAAGATGCTCCAGAGGAACATCCAAGACATGAACCAGAATCCTGATTTCTTTGATGCCCACATTTGTGAGTAATTTGATCTTTCATACACATGTGGTACAGTTCTCTGTCTGGACCTAGTTTTCTGGCCCCTGTATTATAAGCGAGGTCTTTGACTCAGCTGTTTGTGTACTCATCTTTGGTGTGGGAGGTTTTTCTGGTTTATTCACACAAGTTCATGTCTTTATATTTCACAGTCTGGTAAGTCTCAGTGTATAATGCAGTCACAAGCATCGAGTGACTTGTATGTAAATTCCTCTCCTGGGTACATGCTGCATTTCTCCACTAACAACAACTGTCCACTGAATGTCTGTCCGCTTGTCGATGTCTTTCCATCCTCTCACTGATTTCTCATGAACACGTGAGTTGTTTACTATCTGTAAAATTGGTATTCAGATTTTAAAAAAAAAAAGAAGGTAATTTTGGTGCTCAACTCCCTCAAGTCGCTTGACAAACCTTTGTATTTCACTGCACTTCTGTTGCCAAAATGAGCGTGTAGCCACAACTCTTTAGAAAACAGTGAATTGGTCTATAGCTCTGCTCCTGAAAGGCCCCCATAGGGCTGGCCAATCAGAGAAAAGGGGGTCTTCAGAGCAAGAAGCCTTAACCCCAATTGACGCATTGTCAGGTTCTTTTTTTTTTTTTTCAAATTCAGCAGCTCTTAAAGCTTTAAAAGCCAAATGGACCCTCTTTAAGGTTTGTCAAAATGTCTTTACTCATGAAAACCTAATATTATGAAGCTCTTAAGGTATTTCAGCCCTGAACCTTAATGGGAGGACTTTTCTATTTATGCCTGTATAAGAGAGTGACAGCTCAACATGTTGAGGAACATGATTACACAAGAGTGTACTTTCTCCATCTCTGTAAATCAGACAAAATGATGTGGTGTATGATTGGTAGAGAGCCAACAGATGTGGAGTCAGTAGTTAAACTTTGAACGTCCTTAAACCCTTTGATTATTTCATCTGAGCTGAATTAAGTGAAACTGATTTAGAGGGGTGTATCAGGTATTGATATCACATCATAGTCATCTCCATGTCTGAACACCAAGTATTGATACAAGTTTAAATACTAATAGGCTAATTCCCTTATCATCAATGATCTGTTTGTCCCATCAGATGCTGAAAACTGATGCAGCTAAGTGGGAACTGATGGATTCATTTTGCTCAAACATGTACAGTTTCAGGTATGGATGAGTGGTCTGTGCCTCAGTATAAGGAAAGACTAATAAGGAAAATCATCTGTGTCAATGTTTAAAAGAAAAAGACTTAAAGCAGGTAACAGGAATTTCTCCAAAACACCCGAAGTTGGCTGCTGCTCTTGCAGACGGAGCATGTTGCAGACCATCCTGCTGATTGATCCGTCATTGGTTTCCTATGTTCTTCTGTCTGCAGCAGGAACATCCTGCACCGTGACAGATACACACCCCTCAGTCAGCCAGGCAGTATCATTTCGATGCTCTGATTGTCAAACACACATGCACACACACAGGAACACATACAATTAGAGCTGATCAACCTCGAAGATTATTGTTGGTTCAGAAAAAAAAAGTCTGTTCCTTTCTGTACAGACCTTGAAAAAGACACCAAGAAGACTCCCAAAGGAAGGTCAGTTTAAATGATGCTGTGATCATATGGCAGTAACATGTTGGAGGCATTACTTTTATTGCATTGATTTTTTCCTGTTTTATAAAAAGTCTTCCTGTTTACAAAATCTTCTCCCTACCTTTCTTTTGTTTCTGGACTTATTTTCATATCTGAGCTGTAGAAGAAAATTATTTTCTTTTAATTAGTAATATATAATAATGGAAATGATCTCGGGACATGTTTCTGACAGAGATCGTGCTCCCCATAATATAACTTTGGAGAGCAAACCTTTCCATGGTGTTTCTGGTTAAAAAAAACAAACTGTGAGGACTTTATAGATAATCTTAAAATAGTTTTACTATCACATCGTTGTCTGTTCATAATCCATGATTAAAAATATGGTAATCGCTGCTAATAATTTTTAGGTTCAAATGCTATTTCTCAATAGACATTCTTGAGTCTGTTTATTTTGGAAGAGCATGAGCCAAAATGACTAAAATGGTGTGTGATGACACTACACACTAAGTAAAGTAATAAAAGTGGCATTTCCTTTTTTCTTTTTTTTTTCTTTTTTTTGACTTCCAAATTTTTTGCCTTTTTTATTTAAAGTTTTTTTTTGGAAATGTCTTTCTTTCTTTCTTTCTTGCTTTCTTTCTTTCTTTCTTTTTTTTTTTTTTTTTGCAAAGCTTTGCTTTTTTATATAAATTACAATTTTCTTATTTCACTTTTTTTTGAAGATCTTTAGTTTTCAAATATTTTGAAATTTTTGCAAATTTTCAAAAAGTTATAAACTATCACATCACATACAGAATTGCATAAATTCCAAGTTTTAAATTCTGAGTTTTTAGCTCTCACTGCTACTAAAGCCAAACAGATAGATCCTCAGAGAGCCTTTAAGGTAACCAATTCAGCTCAGGGACAGGAAATACTGTTCTCCCTATGAATGACCTTTATTTGTGCAATCTGAGGTTGACTCACACTGAAATGTCTCTTATTTAGTGCAGGTTATCAGGTGCAAAAAGTTCTGCACTTGTAAACAATCTGAAAAACAATTTCAGTCCTTTCAGAACAGAACAGAACTGAACAGTCATTTTAGCTCAGTCTACAGGACGGCATGTGATTTCATCCAAGGTTATAAGTAAAAAACAATGCATATGAAAAGCTGAGCACGTGGCTCAGCACAATTTATGAACAGGACTCAGTCAAAGAGCTCAACACAAAGAGCATGCAACATTAGAAAATAAACATACTTAAAGAGAACAACATGAAGAGTTTCTGAAAACAGTCTTAGAGACAGTGCTCATGAAGTTTCTCTTCAGTGGAAATTGCAAACTTTAAGAGATTGAAAATTCCAAGGCCCTCTTACTACGAACAAAAACTACTCAGATAGAAAAAGTTTCCTTAATTTGCTTGAACCATTTGTCCTCAACAGCCTCCACAATTTCTTTCCTTTCACCTGAACAGCTACGCTCTGTCTTTACTTGAACTGTAACATCAAATACCTGGGATGTTTCCCTGCAGTGAACATTCTTGATACAAGGTCAGTGGATTTTCTATCGTGGCCAAGAAATTAGTGCCACTCTTGGGAGAGATATTCTAGATATTTGGAAATTTTCTTTCCATCCTAACAACTTTGAGGATGTAAAACAGGAAACAACACATTTATATTTGAGAACAATTAACCAACCATACACAGTCATTTTAGCACTACTGAAAAATGGTCAGATGTTTTTCTTTGTAACCTGTAAACTTATTATACCTGTTTAATGTTTTCTACCTCTTCCAGCTACAACCATCTGTCACCTTCATCCAGTTCCACTGTATTTATGTACTCATGGCAGGGGATGCTATTCTGGGGCATGAGTATGAACAAATTTCCTTCATATACAGTAAAATTGCTGGTTGTTCCACCAAGAGCAACCAGGGTTCAGTGTTGTGCCCAAAGGCACAGACTGAATTCGGGAGCGCAGCTTCCATACATCTTGGCCTACTCTCTCCCAATTTTTCACATTGACAAGAGGTTTGTGGTACAGGTCTGGAAATCAGGCTGGGTCTTGATCCAGTGCTCCGTTATCCACACCTGTGTGAATGGTTTGTCCATTCTTCAAAGATCCTTTCGACATTGGTGTGCAGATCATGAGAAGAGCATTAAGGGGGAAAAAAGTTTTTAGGGATAGATGAAATCCTTTAGATGTCCCCTATGATATCCTGTGTGGCAGATACAGATGCAGAAACATGAAATTATGGAATGCACAACTTCTCGTGCTGTCACGATGAGGAATTAATATACCAATTGTTAACATACTCACTGGGCGTCTCAAAAGAACTCGATAGAGCATGTAAACCAAAGGCAGGGCATGTTGCAGGGCATGACTGACCAGAAATGTGACAATACTGATCCCAAACTGTAATAACTTTTTAGTATTACATTTTGTATTTTTTTTTCCATTCTCTTTATTAAATTTTGTCTTCTTGTAACATTTTGGGTCGTTAGCAGCAGGGCACTGAGGAAGAATAGAAATAGAATAGAATAGAAAATACTTTATTTGTCCCCAAGGGGAAATTCAGGAGTCACAGCAGCAATCAAGAAAACAAAAGTAAGAAAGTGTATAGAAAGTGCAAAAAGGTCGACAAGAAAATAGATGACCACAGCCCGTCCACCACTCTCCTGTTCAGCCAGCCTCCACCTCCACAGGGTCCAGGACTGAGCCTCCCCAGCAGTCTGTTCAGTCTCTGTCTCCTGGATCCTGTCTGCTCACAGCAGGCGAAGCTCCTCCAATGTGGCACCGGCGTCCGATGTCAGCTCCGTCAGCCACGTCCGTGAACAGCATGATGCCGCTGGGCTAGCACAGCTAGCTCGTCCATCCCACCAGAGATAGATCCCACGTTCCCAACAACAATGGATGGAAGGACAGGTCCACGTCGTCACCTCCCAGCTCAGACCTGAGAACCAGCACGTCATCCTCACCTCCTCCCCCTCACCTTGAGAGAAATCATCAAACCCTATACTAGTTAGCATTGACATGCTACAGGCTGCTAACAGCTAATTTCACATGTAAACAATGCAGCCGTGGTTACATGTAGGATCTCCAGACAAACACAGGAGAAAAGTAGTAAAAATATCACTGAAGCCACAAAAAGTTTGGTGTCCATGACCAACAATGAACCATACAAAGTAATGATCCACTCCAAATACAAAGATGACGAAAAAGAGACGAAAAAATCACAAGAAACGGACAAAGAAGAGAGAGCTGCTGCAAAAGGCAGCCACTTGGGCAGCGCCTAGCAAAGAAATTAAGGAAGCACTGTGCCCTAAATGTCTGTGCTGTCATAAAGTGAAACTGAGTGATCAGAGTGCTGTCTGTTTAAAGATTGGATTTGGGTTTTGTTTGGATGATGTGTTTGAATTCTTGGTATTTCTGAAGAATATCTGTCTGCTCCCCCAGGGTAAAGTAGGCCATTTCTTCATAGCGATTAGCGAGTTGATATCCATCTCTGTGATGCTGCATATCAGGATTGCAAATATCTTGTTAAGTCAACACAAATACCTGAGAAAGATCCCAGATGTGTTAATCCAGCTTTGTAGTACAGGCCTCGGGTCTCTGTCTATCCACTAGACCAGCAGGTGTTGGGAAAAGCCGGAAACTGGACTTTTCAGAGAAGATGACCTTACTCCAGTCCTCTATGGTCCAGTCCTTATGGTCTTTTACCAACCTCAGCCTGGATCTTCTGTTTCTTAGCTTTACAGGACTTGAGCCCTGCCCACTTTATCCCAGCTTCCCTAGCCGTTCTTTTTAGAGGTCATGATGTCATCCTACGGTTCTTATTAAATGACATGAATGAGTTGACAGTGATCCCACACAGTGGAGAGTCATGTTTGTCTTCTGATGGTCTGCAGCTTTGTTGTTCCAGTGTTGGCTCATTGATCTTGTTTTTATGAACTGCTGTCTTTGAAATTTTAAGGATGGAAGCAACCTGACAACCAATGCTCAATGTATCCCTCTGCCAGTAAAGTCAGACTTTAACCTTTCTTTTCCTTACTCTAAACTTTTAGTTTAACCATTTTTTGCATGGTCAGTAGTCATTTTTTGATTCCAATTACTTTTGAGGTAATAAAGTTTATGACATCCAGCTTCTCCTATGGTAAAAGGATGACCACAGCAGTGTTTTTATACTTTTCCATGTAAAATAAGATTTCAGGTGATCATTTAATCAGTCCCTCACTGAGTAGATGTGTGCTTGTGTTGATATTCAGCTGACACATGAATGAAATGACTATAATAGATGTAATGATAGTCATTGAGGAGAAGTTTGCAATGGTCTCTCTTTTTTTTTCCTAAGCCATGTATTACAGGAATCCTAAATATGCTGCTTTTTTTTTTTTTAGTTCCGTTTTTTTTTTCTATCTGTGGCTGTATGAAAAGATGTTGTGCAGTCACACTGAGAGAAAAAAAGGTGTTTGTTCGGAGAATAGGAGGGAAGGAACATGCCAGAAACAGAGTCTGAGCACGACTTGCATCCTTTTCTCAGCATCACCTCAACAAAACACAAACACTCCTGCAGAGTCTCTGTGATCATCTTCGTCCTGTTACCACCCAACCTGAAGGTGGATTTCTAGTTCATTCATCTTTCATGCCAAAACATTTTAGCCCTGACAAGTGAGGGAGAAATGAGAGGAATGAATGAGTAAACATTTAATACAGAGTTAAAATCAACCCTCAGATTAAAGGAAAGAGTCTTACACAGATATCTCCATCTTGAATAAACCTGTATCCTTCACTGAGGGGTCACTGCCCTGTTTTTTCTGTGTTCAGTCCGCCCCTTTACTGTGATATTTTCTGCAAAGAGGACGAAATGTTCGGTCACTGTGTTCTGAAGAAGAAGGAACAGTCTTTACAGACCTCAGCCCGTCACATTTCTTTTAAAGCCCCACAAAGCCTCTGAATCTCTGTGGGCAGAAATATAAAGTGACACAGATCACTCACACGTAGAAAAACACACCAGTGTTTTATCTGTTGCTAAATCTATATATCTTGGATTTTGCTACAGCCGCCTTGAAGATTTATGAACCAGGGCTCTAAATGAACATTTTTCTGACCACCAGCCAAAATGGCTGACAAGTTTCTAAAAATTATCGGAAAATCAGATTCTCTACTGGCCAAAGTTTTTTCCCTGCAAAAATGAGAGATGATGCGGGAAACTAAATTAATTTGATTATTTTATCAACTAAAGCTTTGAATCAATCTCACTCTGGAGTTTGGTTTGTGTATCCAATTAAAATAATTGCATAATAATAATAATAATAATCTAAAGTACATACTATTCTATCCTAACATATCATTACTCTTTAGGGACAGGGGCTTTAGAGAGATTTGAGACACCGGCTCAAAGCGGGGTCTCATTAAAGCAGCTAGCCCCAAGGGCAGGTGTTTTCCATCTTCACAGAGACGACCCTGGGAAAAGTTCAAACGGCAGAGGTTCTTTCTGTGTTTCTTCTGGTGGTTGAAACATTAATGTTTGGGAGTCTCTGTTCCTATACAGAGTGTGCTCATCTGTGTTTGTGTGTGCCCGTGCATGTAAGGTAAATAATATAATGACATGAATAAAAAAGTAACCCGTAGGAAAGCCCCCCCCCCAAAAAAAAATAAAATAAAATAAAATAAATAAATAAATAAAATAAAAATAGATAAATAAATAGATAAATTAAAAAAAAAAAAAGAAAAAGGGACAACTCACAACTAACGAGATTTCCAAGCAACTTCACAGAAAAATAAATTCAAAGTCACTCATAATAAGCAAACTTGGCAACCCTGCAGTTTATGTGCAGCAAAAGAGAAGAGGGCCACTCTCCTCTGACATATCCCGCCCTACCTGGAAGACAGGCCTCTGTGTACTGAAAGAACATATAGCCTATGTAGACATGCTTTCATTAACAATATCATACAGAAGTGCTTTTTCTAACTTGGTTGTACACATGTGCTCATTGTAGTTGGTATGCATTGCAAGACACCTGAGGAGGGCTGGCGGCTCCTGGGATTTTATGGAGCACCCAGAGTAGAGAGTGACCACAAGTGAAGTTGATGTTTATGCCCAATAATAAAAAGAAGTTTCTGTGTAACACTAACAACTCAAGTCGATAACTACTTTTTTAGAGCCAATGTGTTTAAGTCAAAGGAGAAGAACAAATGATTAAAGGAGGAAGAGAGAGAAGTGTATCTAACAGTTTGGTTGATCACCCACTTGATGAATGCCAGTCACAGACAGAGAAAGAGGACGGCCAGCAGCCAATAAGAGGGGGACAACACCTGAAGAGCCAATAAGAAGACGACTCAACCTACATCCCTTAGTGACTGTATAGTGGGGCTGAGATAGAAAGTCAGGGTGAGTCTCATGAGCTGTCTCTGCCTATGTAGGGAACAGGGACATGAGGCTGCACCAGAGATCTCTGTAAATGTATATTCTTGACTTATTGTTAATAAATTTGTGTTCAACTGAGAACCAGGACGCCTCCTGATCCTTCCCTATCAATGAACTGCTCTGAAAAAGGTGAGAGGCGAATGGGGTCAGAATAATAATTTGAAGGTATTTTGGTCAGACTGATAGCATCACATCCCCAACAAGAAGTAATTTAAGTATTTGAGAAATGTAATACTAAGACATTATTTTGAGTGACAAACTGTATCTGTGAAGTACCCTTCATGGTTTGCAAGGCAGCAGCATGGGAAAAGTGGCTGAACCTACAGTGAAGAGTACTCTGTCAGGATAGCAGTGTGGGAAAATGACTGAGCGCACAGTTAAAGGTAACCTGCTCCGGCAGTGAGGGAAGAATAGCTGAGTTTACAGTTGCATTGTACCCTGTTCCTTCAAACAGATATTGAAGTGTGGAAAAACAGTAAAATTGGCACTTAGATGTATGTTGTGCGTATCACCTCATTTTCAATAGTACACTTAGCTGTTTGGTATAACTCTCAACGGTCAAATTGTCACCTGCATTTGCCGTGGTGGGCGATAATTTTTAGCCCTGATATGAACCAACTACTACTGAGGACTAGAAACGGTGTATGTCTGCAGGAGCCTCTTGCTACCACAACATTCTTAAAGATGCTATGAGGAGGATCTGTTTAATCGGACTGCCTCACCACCTTCTGGCCCAGAGTCTCACTTACACTGTCGTAATGATGTTGTTTGTTTTAGAATTAAATGGATATCAGATGGAAACAAATTGTCTTTTTTCCAGACAACTTTTTACTGGATACAACATGCCTAGGTAAGGTTTTCATCAGTACAGTAACACAGCGCTACGGTACGAAACGTGACATCAAGCAAACGTTGTAGCTGGCTATCTGTAGTGCTATCGGCAGCCTGGTGCTCCAATATATCGGTAGGCTGACATATCAACAAGTAAACACTGTCAGTTTGTATGTAGTTTAGTGGCTGTCTATATTTAGTGCAGCTGGCACTCAGGCGTATCGGTTAGACAGTTAGGCTCCAGTGTCCACCATCACTACAAAATTAATCAAAGAAATCATTTTCAGCAAAGAAAAAATACATCTATCTCGTCACTACTTAACTTTGTCAACTGGTGTGGTGTTGTTTGACGTGCCATGACCTGTAACTTGTAATATTGGTGCTAATAATCTAATTTTAAAGTGTGGATTATGAGAAACTCCCCACAGGTGGGGTGTAAAATCTCAACACAACACAACTATAACACAGCCATTATTGACCCACATATCCCTGTTGACCTCAGTAGACCAAGGCTGCCCAAGGTCTTTTTTTTTTTTTACCAGCATCATCATCATCATACGGGTCTTTGTGTCCCCAACTTCTGAAAAACACAGTAAAATGCATACTATTTTCATCTTCAGCAAAAAAAACCCATCAACAAAGTCTTTTTCTCTAGGTAGTTTATTCACTTGAAAATAGTTCACTGACCATCCTTCTAAAATGGTTTTCTAAGAATTTTTCCCTGATTGTCACATTTTTCACAAATCATGTCAGTAACTTTCAAAATCATGGTATTTAAAAAAGATAAGAAACACAAAGTTTTCTGATTGAGGTTTTTGTGAATAATTGTTATTTTCTGCCTTAGGAAAGAAAAAGTGTTCATACTTTAGGTTAATTGTCAGTTTGTTGTTGTCACTAAAAACTCTGCCTTCATTTTCACATCATCTGATTATTTTCAATCTAAGTATTACGTCGGTGTTTGTTTCACTCAGACATGGATATGTTCTTTTTTCAATCTCCTGGGATTCATAATAAAATAAATGCTGCACTCTGAAGACATTCCAATCCATCCCCTCCTTGTACCTGATCCAGGAGGAAAAAGAAAAATCTCTTATTATTATCGGGTTTTTCCTCTGACCTTTGCTTCTGTTTCATTCTTTTATGGCCACAGCCGTTCAATTCTTTTTCACCCTGTCTTCAGGACAGGTTGAGCTGATGAGCCCAAGGTCCCTCTTATTGATCTCTAAATGGATGATGAAAAAGGCCAATCCCTGCTGCTCTACTGGACAGCCTTGGGCCTATTGGGAGTGTCCTCTCTGATTACGGTCCATGGTCTGGAAATGTAATCCACTTTAAGTGCCACTTGTCAGCAGGGTCAGCAGAGACAGGCCTCGAAAAGACTTCATTTTCAGTTTCACAGAATCCACACAGTATAATGACACACGTGCTGATAGTTTCATAATGTTAAAGTAGAACTTTGAGATATTTTAGATATTTTGGATAACGTTAAATGAAGACTACAGCTGTTCTTTTTCCTATTTTTTTACACAACAAAAACTGAAATTTAGGCTAGTGCTTATGTTTTATTTCTAGTGACAACACGATATCAGTGCACCACAGTCCTTTACCTGTCACTTCAACCTGCACATCTCCAAAAGCTGCAGTTGTATAATTCTACAAAACCAAGAAAGAAAGCTGGTCACTTGATTAATTCTCACATTTCTTATTTGCAGTGCCAATTCAGAGTCTACTGAAATCCTGTGCTAAAGAACTGAGTCTTGTCTTTCATTTTATTTTCGATAAGTCCCTACAGACACAGCAAATCCTGAACATTTGGAAAAATGCTGTAGTGGTCCTAGTCCCCAAATGCAGCTCTCCTAGGACTCTAAATGATTTTAGACCCGTTGCTCTGACTTCAGTTTTAATGAAGACTTTGGAGAAACTGGTCAGGTCTGAGATCCTGAGAACAACAGATGGTGCCCTGGACCTAATGCAGTTTGCTTATAGACCCAGTAGAGGGGTGGAGGATGCAACTGTTACCCTGCTAAACGTGCTTTTTAAACACTTGGACGAAAATGGGACTCATGCCAGGCTCTTATTTGTGGACTTTTCTTCTGCTTTTAACACCATCCAGCCCCACATCTTGGCAGAAAGGCTGTTACAGCAATTCAATTTAAGTAAGAACCTGGTGGGCTGGATTCTTAACTTTTTAACTGACAGGACACAAAGGGTCAGGGTTAACAGTGTTCTGTCTGACCTACAAACCACATCCACAGGTTCACCACAAGGGTGTGTGCTCTCTCCTCTGCTGTTCATTCTGTACACAAATGCTTGTCAGAACACATATGAAAACAGAGCCATCATAAAGTATGCAGACGACTCTGTCATTGTCAGTTTACTTAAAGGGGGAGAGTCCGGCCATGGCCCAATTGTTGATGATTTTGTTGCTTGGTGTGAGGAGTCATACCTTTTGCTAAACACAGCAAAAACAAAAGACATGCTGATAGATTTTAGGAAAAGTCCTCAACAAAACTGCTTAACCTCAATTAAGGGCCAGAATATTGAGTGTGTACAGTCATATAAATACCTCAGTACAGTCATCGACTCAAAACTTTGCTTTGAAGCCAACTGTGAAGCAGTGTGTAAGGCGGCTTAGCAGCGTTTATATTGTTTCAGGAAACTGTCTCATTTTCATATTGATAGAACATTAATGGCTATGTTCTATCGTGCTTTTATTGAGTCAGTGTTGTCTTTTTCCTTGGTGTCCTGGTTCAACCATATGTCTTTAAAGGACAAAAATTCATTGAGTCTTGTAGTGAAGTTGGCAAGTCGTCTCATTGGGGAGCCTCAGATCTATCCAGCATCCCTGTACATTAACCAGTTACAGAGGATTGCAAACTCTGCCTTAAATGATGACTCCCACCCTCTTCACAGTGAATTCCAGCTTCTCCCCTCTAGGCGGCGGTATTTTGTTCAAAAGTGCAGAACCAAGCAGTACAAAAATAGTTTTGTCCCTGCTGCTATTGCTGAGCTGAATAAATTGTAGCCTATTTGCACCCAAGTATTTATCTGTTCATGCACTTGCACTTTCTTCTACCTGCGCTTTTACTTGTTCTTTTTAGATTTTTATTCTTTTAACTTTGATCTTAATGGAGATTGCCTCTGCAACCATCACCCGTACTTTCTGCTGTGATGATAAAACATAGAGCACTTAAATAATACTAAATGTTTAATGTTCAATGTTTACTTTTTAAATTTTTAAATTTGTTCTTATCTTGTCTTTGGTGTTTTATAATTGTGTGATGTTGATCTCACGTATTGCAAGACAAATCTGCCTACGGGTACAAATAAAGTAACCTGACCTGACCTGACCTGAGTAACTGCAAGTTTAACATTAACCAGAAAAACTTAATTCAACAGTTATTTTAAATCTTCAAATTATAACTCAGGGCAGGGGGAATTTGGTTTGTCGCAGCAACACAGACACGGTCATACAGCAAGTTATACAATAAGAACCACATTTTTAAAAAATAAAATAAGAGTGTAAAACAATCAACCAGACGACAAAAACTAAAAACAACAAAGTATAACTCAAATACATATTCAGTGAAACAATGACATTTTTATAAACACTCATTTACTTTCACAGCAAAAAAGAAAAATAGATACATAAAAATGGGTGGGCTCCATTAATTCCTGCCATGTCTTCAGAGAGACATTTTTTCAACACACGTTCTTTACTTGTAAATTACTTCTTTTGGACACACTTGAGATTTTTACTTTATCAATAAAATTTGATTCTGCCAAAAATAAACTTTTTTCTTCTTTCTACTCCTCCAAGCACCACCTTACTATCAACAGGCCACACACAGGAGCTCCTTGCGAGATTTCCGACCAGGGAGTCAGAAAGATAGTCAGAAGAGTACTCAACGAGCCAAGGACCACCCGTAAAGTGCTCCAGAACTTGGGGGCAGCAGGTACAATTGTTACAGAGAAAAAAAAAAAATAGGCAATGCACTCCACCGCCATGGCCTCTATAGATGCTCAGCCTGCAAGACTCCATTCTTCAAGAAAAGGCATTTTGAAGCTCATTTAAAGTTTGCTAAACAGCATCTTGACAAGCCTGTAGAATACTGGGAGAATGTTGTCTGGTCAGACAAGACCAAAACTGAACTTTTGGGCTGTCATACTACAGACCATGTTTGGAGGAGAAATGGCACTTTACACCACCCAAAAAACACTATACCAACAGTGAAGTATGGAGGTGGGAGCATCATGGCATGGGGTTGTTTCTCATCTCATGGTGTTGGCAAACTTCATATAATTGGCGGAGCAATGAATGGAGCCATATATGGGGAAATTCTTGATATGAATCTGCTGCCATCCACCAGGATGATGAAGATGAGACGTGGCTGGACCTTCCAGTAGGACAAAGATCCAAAGCACACGGCAAAGTTGACTCTCAAATGGTTTCAAAAAAAGAAAATCAATCTGTTAGAATGGCCTAGTCAATCACCTGACTTAAATACGATTGAACATTTGTGGAAAGAACTAAAGGAAAGGGTTCACCAGAGGGCACCAAAGAATATTTAAGATTTAAAGACAATCTGTGCAGAGGAATGGGCCAAAATCACACCTGAGCAGGGTGATCGATTAGTTCAAACATACAAGAAGCTTCTGGGAGCTGTTATTGCAAACAAAGGCTTCTCCACTAAGTATTAGATGAGTCTCAGTTAGCGTGTGCAATACTTTTTTCCTGTTCCCGTTACTTAATTCCATGTAATCATTATTTATGGACCTGGATTTTGTGATTTCTTTTCATGTGTGGATTATTTGATTTAATACCAATGTCTGGTAGAAATTTTGTTTGAATTGCATCTTTGGAAATACATGTGATGAGAAAAAAGTTGACGTGCTCAATACTTATTTTCCCCACTGTAAGCCATATAACAGCCTGATGGAATGGCTGTGAGACACACCGTACCCTGCTATTAAATCCAATGAAGAAATAAACCCCAGACATTTTTGTTTCAACAGCAGATTCGTGCTGTTTCTTGATGCCATTTTTCAAACAAAAATAAAGTTATCTTCACAAAGTTGATTGGAAATTTAAATATGGCAGGGTTGTGTGTTGTTTTTTTATTATTACCCCTGACGCACAGGAAGTGAAGAGTCTTTCAACCAATCAACGGACTGCAGTGTTTCTAGTTCCACCTTCTGGGGTCAGATCAGTATGTCTGACACCCAAACAGAAGGGTCCCAAAAAGTGGGATAGTAGGGGTCAGTAATTCGGGTACCTGTTGCAGTTTTAGTCAAAAAAAAAAAAAAAAAAAAAAGAAATGCCACAAAATGTGTGTCGTTCCAAGAGGAACAGAACTAAACCACTCGGTGGAGAGAGAGCTCATGTCTCAAAGTAAAATAAACACTGAGCAAATGTTAGTTAGGTCAAACCTTTTGTTCAGAGTTGGTAATGATGGCTACAGCAGACAAAGGGCAGTTCTTGACCTGAGCACACAGTCTGTCTTTTGATTTTACAATGCAATGGTGAAGGGGGTAACTTGGTTAAACTGCCATCATGAAGAATAAAATATAATAATTAAAATAATGGAAATAAGTAATGTAAAAAAATGCTGTTTCTGCGGTCTTTTAAAGGGACTATATGGATTTTGCCACTTTTTTACTCCTGACTGCCACCTCAGGCACAAGGCGTAACTGCAGCCTGTGTTCAGCTCGTGCATGGCAAGTGTGCAAGTATGAGCACGAACATAAAGCTGTAGCGTTTGCAGGCATGACATCAACTGAGTTAAGAAAAAATATATTTGCAAGTTACCTATGTGTGTGGACAAAGTATAGTTGAGTCTATATTATTTCCCAACGTTTTCGAAGGCAAACAAAGGTCTTTTTGGTGACGGAGTAGTTTAGAGATACATGAATGAAAAAGTATAAACCTTGTTGTCCCTTTAAGTGTTAGCTTTCAACACTTTGAAAGCCAAAGCCTAGTACACGACAGGATTATCAAAATACATAGCTACTCCAGATCCGCAAGATATTTTTTCTCAAATTACCCTAACAAGCAAAACACTCACTTGATTGCTAACCTAACAGCAACTAACATGTGGCAAACAACCTGTTGTGAAAGTGTACCAGCAATACTGCCTTGATAGCTGTTAGCATGCTACATTTAGCAGCATTTCATTCTATTTTCTAACCTGACA